>NC_091984.1:34201380-34849488 GCF_044704955.1 Pristiophorus japonicus
ACTACGTGATACATGAGAGATCACTGCCCCATCACCATACGGAGAGGCATCACATGCTTTCTTAATCTCCTTAGATATGTCATAGTAAACTAACATGGTGCTCTCTACCAATTTGCTTTTACACTCGTTGAATGCTGTATCGCATTCTTTTGACCACTTCCAATGGACCTGTTTTTTCAAAAGTTCATTCAGTAGATGTAATACTGTAGCCAAATTTGGTAGGAACTTTCCCTAATAGTTCAAAAGACCCAAGAATGAACGAAGTTCAGTGACATTCCTGGGAGTGGGTGTGTTCCTGATTGCATCCAGTTTTTCCTTGGTCGGATGTAAACCCTCTTTGTCTACTCTGTGCCCTAAGTACTCCACTGAGTTTTTAAATAACTCAGACTTACGAGCAGACACTTGTACTCTGTGCTTCTCTAGCCATTTAAGGACTTCATTCAATATGTTATTAAGAATTTGCCTATTTGGTGCTGAAATTAGTATGTCATCCAAATAACATACTACCCCTTCAATACCTTGCAAAATCTGGTTCATCACCCCTTGGAATATGGCAGGGGCGGAAGACACTCCAAACAGTAGCCTATTAAATTGATATAGGCCTAGATGAGTATTTATACTCAAACATGACTTGGGCTCCTTATCTAATTCAAGTTGTAAGTAGGTATTCGTAAGATTCAGTTTTGAGAAGATCTGACCACCTGTCAGTGTTGTGAATAAATCTTCTGTATTCGGCAATATATTAGAGACATTACCCTCTAGACCCTGGTTTACGGTTACTTTATAATCACCACACAATCTTACCTTACCATTGGACTTAGGTACAACAGCAATGAGTGTAGCCCAATTATATCGATCTATCTTACAGATAATGTTCTCAGTCTCTAGTCTTTTGAGTTCTTGCTCAACTTTCTCCTTGAGTGCATATGGCACAGAATGTGGCTTGTAGTAAACCTACCTAGCGTCCTTCTGTACCCTGACACTTGCCTTGAAGTCTTGCATCGGACTGCCTGTTTCACAGAACACCTTCGGATACTTCTTGATAACCTCATCCGTTGATGAAAACCTCGCTTCCATACAGAAAATCTTACTCCAATCCAACTTCAGTGAGCTCAAACAATTTCTTCCTAGTAAGGCAGACTTGTCTCCTTTCACTACTATTAGAGGCAAGTTCTGAAATTGATCTTTATATTTCACCGGTACGGTGATACGACCTACCACAGGAATTTTCTCTCCCGAGAAGCCTCGCAGTTCTATCTTGGATTTCTCTAGTTGGAGATCACACAATTTGTCGAGGTACAGCAACTCTGGTACTACACTCACGGATGCACCCATGTCAATTTCCATTGGTATCTTGAATCCTGCAACATCTATGTGGATTTTGATGCTTTCCGAATCGCTGTCTGTTAACCTCGTGTTCCTGATGACGTGTAACTCTGACATCTTCTCGTCCTGTTGTTCTTCTTCCATGCTATGTAGTCTCTTGGGATTTCTACTCATAGCTTTGAACACTGGACTCATAGCTTTAAAAGCTGGTTTATCCTTCAGTCGGCATGCCTTTGTAAGATGCCCAGTCTTCCTGCAGAAGAAACACTCTGCCTTCACGTATGGACAACTTTGAGCAATGTGTTGTCCATACGTGAAGACAGAAAGGAGATGAGGAAAAGTGGAGGGCAGAGAAACCCAAGGCAAAGAACAAAAAGGGCCACTGTACAGCAAAATTCTAAAAGGACAAAGGGTGTTAAAAAAACAAGCCTGAAGGCTTTGTGTCTTAATGCAAGGAGTATCCGCAATAAGGTGGATGAATTAACTGTGCAAGTAGATGTTAACAAATATGATGTGATTGGGATTACGGAGACGTGGCTCCAGGATGATCAGGGCTGAGAACTCAACATCCAGGGGTATTCAACATTCAGGAAAGATAGAATAAAAGGAAAAGGAGGTGGGGTAGCATTGCTGGTTAAGGAGCAAATTAAGGCAATAGTTCGGAAGGACATTAGCTTGGATGATGTGGAATCTATATGGTTGGAGCTGCAGAATACCAAAGGGCAAAAAACGTTAGTGGGAGTTGTGTACAGACCTCCAAACAGTAGTAGTGATGTTGGGGAGGGCATCAAACATGAAATTAGGGGTGCGTGCGATAAAGGTGCAGCAGTTATAATGGGTGACTTTAATATGCACATAGATTGGGTTAACCAAACTGGAAGCAATACGGTGGAGGAGGATTTCCTGGAGTGCATAAGGGATGGTTTTTTAGACCAATATGTCGAGGAACCAACTAGGGGGGAGGCCATCTTAGACTGGGTGTTGTGTAATGAGAGAGGATTAATTAGCAATCTCGTTGTGCGAGGCCCCTTGGGGAAGAGTGACCATAATATGGTGGAATTCTGCATTAGGATGGAGAATGAAACAGTTAATTCAGAGACCATGGTCCAGAACTTAAAGAAGGGTAACTTTGAAGGTATGAGGCGTGAATTGGCTAGGATAGATTGACGAATGATACTGAAGGGGTTGACTGTGGATGGGCAATGGCAGACATTTAGAGACCGCATGGATGAACTACAACAATTGTACATTCCTGTCTGGCGTAAAAATAAAAAAGGGAAGGTGGCTCAACCGTGGCTATCAAGGGAAATCAGGGATAGTATTAAAGCCAAGGAAGTGGCATACAAATTGGCCAGAAATAGCAGCGAACCCGGGGACTGGGAGAAATTTAGAACTCAGCAGAGGAGGACAAAGGGTTTGATTAGGGCAGGGAAAATGGAGTACGAGAAGAAGCTTGCAGGGAACATTAAGACGGATTGCAAAAGTTTCGATGGATATGTAAAGAGAAAAAGGTTAGTAAAGACAAACGTAGGTCCCCTGCAGTCAGAATCAGGGGAAGTCATAACGGGGAACAAAGAAATGGTGGACCAATTGAACAAGTACTTTGGTTCGGTATTCACTGAGGAGGACACAAACAACCTTCCGGATATAAAAGGGGTCGGAGGGTCTAGTAAGGAGGAGGAACTGAGGGAAATCCTTATTAGTCGGGAAATTGTGTTGGGGAAATTGATGGGATTGAAGGCCGATAAATCCCCAGGGCCTGATGGACTGCATCCCAGAGTACTTAAGGAGGTGGCCTTGGAAATAGCGGATGAATTGACAGTCATTTTCCAACATTCCATTGACTCTGGATCAGTTCCTATCGAGTGGAGGGTAGCCAATGTAACCCCACTTTTTAAAAAAGGAGGGAGAGAGAAAACAGGGAATTATAGACCGGTCAGCCTGACATCGGTAATGGGTAAAATGATGGAATCAATTATTAAGGATTTCATAGCAGTGCATTTGGAAGGAGGTGATATGATAGGTCCAAGTCAGCATGGATTTGTGAAAGGGAAATCATGCTTGACAAATCTTCTGGAATTTTTTGAGGATGTTTCCAGTCGAGTGGACAAGGGAGAACCAGTTGATGTGGTATATTTGGACTTTCAGAAGGCTTTCGACAAGGTCCCACACAAGAGATTAATGTGCAAAGTTAAAGCACATGGGATTGGGGGTAGTGTGCTGACATGGATTGAGAACTGGTTGTCAGACAGGAAGCAAAGAGTAGGAGTAAATGGGGACTTTTCAGAATGGCAGGCAGTGACTAGTGGGGTACCGCAAGGTTCTGTGCTGGGGCCCCAGCTGTTTACATTGTACATTAATGATTTAGACGAGGGGTTTAAATGTAGTATCTCCAAATTTGCGGATGACACTAAGTTGGGTGGCAGTGTGAGCTGCGAGGAGGATGCTATGAGGCTGCAGAGCGACTTGGATAGGTTAGGTGAGTGGGCAAATGCATGGCAGATGAAGTATAATGTGGATAAATGTGAGGTTATCCACTTTGGTGGTAAAAACAGAGAGACAGACTATTATCTGAATGGTGACAGATTAGGAAAAGGGGAGGTGCAAAGAGACCTGGGTGTCATGGTACATCAGTCATTGAAGGTTGGCATGCAGGTACAGCAGGCGGTTAAGAAAGCAAATGGCATGTTGGCCTTCATAGCGAGGGGATTTGAGTACAGGGGCAGGGAGGTGTTGCTACAGTTGTACAGGGCCTTGGTGAGGCCACACCTGGAGTACTGTGTACAGTTTTGGTCTCCTAACCTGAGGAAGGACATTCTTGCTATTGAGGGAGTGCAGCGAAGGTTCACCAGACTGATTCCCGGGATGGCGGGACTGACCTATCAAGAAAGATTGGATCAACTGGGCTTGTATTCATTGGAGTTCAGAAGAATGAGAGGGGACCTCATAGAAACATTTAAAATTCTGACGGGGTTAGACAGGTTAGATGCAGGAAGAATGTTCCCAATGTTAGGGAAGTCCAGAACCAGGGGACACAGTCTAAAGATAAGGGGGAAGCCATTTAGGACCGAGATGAGGAGGAATTTCTTCACCCAGAGAGTGGTGAACCTGTGGAATTCTCTACCACAGAAAGTTGTTGAGGCCAATTCACTAAATATATTCAAAAAGGAGTTAGATGAAGTCCTTACTACTAGGGGAATCAAGGGGTATGGTGAGAAAGCAGGAAGGGGGTACTGAAGTTGCATGTTCAGCCATGAACTCATTGAATGGCGGTGCAGGCTAGAAGGGCCGAATGGCCTACTCCTGCACCTATTTTCTATGTTTCTATGTTTCTATGTCCCAGGTACCTATAGCACGACTTCGACGCTCTGTTAGAATTTCCAGTTTCTGAGACTTTGGGCCCCCACCGTCTTTTACTTTGAACCTGCAGGTGATTTACCGCAGTTGACTGATGACCGTAATCATTATTTAATTCTCAGGAATATTGTTCGGTCATGCCCATCGACATCACTGTCTGACAAGAAATCTCAAAAGTCAAGTCATCCATCGTCAATAACTTCCTTCTGATCGCATCATTTTTCACCCCACAAACAAAACGATCCCGTAATGCTCGGTTTTGAAAGTTTCCAAAATTACAGTGCATCGATAGCTTTTATAATGCTACGATGTAATCACTGATACATTCATCAGCCTTTTGATTCCGAATCCTGAAATGATAGCTTTCAGCAATTTCTAATGGTTTGGGGTTATAGTGCTGCTCCAGCTTCATTAAAATCTCTTTCAGCGTTGTGTCCTTTGGCTCATCAGGCACAAGCAGATTTACAAGAGTGTCATATAATGCCGGACCTGCCTCCGATAAGAAGATCACTTTCTTACGTTCCAACACAGCCCGGTTCTGGACTGCATTGTCTGGAACTTCGATTATGTTATTTGCAGTGAAATACATTTCTAGCCGATCCACATACGCTTTAAAACGTTCCTGGTCGTGTCTATATTCCCCCAAATGTCCAATTGCACCTGCCATTTTAATCTCTAGCTGTTCACACCACATGCTCTATTTTACCTCAGATTCTGTAGCTTCCAAAGTCTCTCTGTCGGCTGGCTGAATCCTTCACCAACAAAATTTAAGCTTTAAATCATCCAAAAAATCCCATCTCATCGCCAAATGTGATATATTCACAGAGCACAGCACACACGGCTCCTAACATGGCAGGCAGCTCTCTCGGAAGCCTTCGGAATCTGCCAGGTTCTGTTTAATGATTAACTCTGCAGTTGCAATACGTCCACATTCACAGTGTGGAGATACAAACATTACAAGCTTACAGACATTACAAAGGGAAAAGGGAATAGAAGGTTATGCTTATAGATTTAGAAGAGGAAAGACAGGAGGATGATTGTGTGGCGCATAAAGGCTGGCATGGACTGGTTGGACCAAATGGCCTGTTTCTGTGCCATATATCCTCTATAAACCTATGTAATCCTATGCAAATGTTATTAATTTATGTCAGAAAATTGGATTCAAATTGATGTCAATAAATTGGATATGTGAACAAATTGAAAAGTCAAATCAAACTTGTCCAGTTAGCAGATGGTAACATACAAGGCGGGGGCGGGGGCGGGGATGGGGTGGGTGGTGGAGGCAAGTTTGAGGAAGCAGTCAGAGACCTACAAAATAAAAGAGATAAAATATGTAAATGAGTTGAAAAGGCAGATAAAATAGAATATAGACGAGTGTACGAGACTGCACAATCGAAGGTAAAATGGGTGACATCCAAACTCCTTGAATGGTATAGAAATAGCTAAATGAGAAGCTGAAATGATCTGGGAAGGTTAATCAACTCTGCACTCAGTATGTTAAAGTTACTTTGGAGCAGCAAGCAGGAGAAAATAACAGAATTTGACTCCTACGTATAAATCACAGGATGTAATAATGGATCTTTTGCTCACCAACATGCAGGGGCACGCTTGCAGAGAAGAGCCACAGGGCTGGTCCCAGCAACATAAGACTGAGTGATGAAATAAGATTGGAGAAACAAGCTTTGTAAAAAAAGTGACCAAGAGGGGACCTTGTAGAAATGTACAAGAATATAGTGCATCGAAGTAATAGAACAAAGGAGCATTGGCTCACATTGATGAGGGGTGAATTAAGGACCGCAGGAAGAACTTAGTCACACAAACAGTAATCAGTACTAGGAATAAACTTCCAGCTATAGTAATGGAAGGGAAAACCTTGGGCACATTTAAGAGTAGAAACTGTAAAGTTCTTTTTTTTTGTACACTGCTCATCCTTTAAAACTGTCATGCAACTTTACAACCCTTTTTTTCAGTGCTTTATATGCATGGTCAAGCAGCAGTATAACACACTGACAGGATGCTAGTTGCATTTAGAACTGTTGGCGTACAGAAATGTTAATGTTACTTCACCCAGCAAATCCATCATCATATATACCTGCACGATGTAACTTCAGTTAATGGCACACAGGGCTGGCTCAAGGATGGCCACAGAGGATGTCATCAATGACCCCCTGCACTTTGTGCAATACAACAGTGAGGTGAAATTCAATAACTTTGTCATGACCTGGTCTGCACTCTGGCCGTATTCAATTCCCTGCAGTAATTATCATCGTATTTGCACCAGCCAACAAGAGGTTATCCAGTCTAATCCCACGTACCAGCTCCAGGCCCGTAACCGTGCAGGTTACGGCACTTCAATTGCCCATCCAAGCATCTTTTAAATGTGGTGAGGGTATCTGCATCCACCACCCTTCCAGGCAGTGAGTTCCAGACCCCTACAACCCACTGTGTGAAGAAGCTTCCCCTCAAAACCCCTCTGAACCTTCCACCAATCACCTTAAAACTATGCCCCCTCGTAATTGACCCCTCCACCAAGGGAAATAGGCCCTTGCTATCCATTATATCCAGGCCCCTCAAAATTTTATACACCTTAATGAGGTCTCCTCTCAGCCTCCTCTGTTCCAAATGAGAACAAACCCAGCCTATCCAATCTGTCCTCATAGCTAAGATTCTCCATTCCAGGCAGCATTCTAGTAAATCTCCTCTGCACCCTCCTAGTGCAATCGCGTCCTTCCTATAATACGGCGACCAGAACTGCATGCAGTATTCCAGCTGTGGCCTAACCAGAGTATTATACAATTTAAGAATAACCTCCCTGCTCATGTATTCTATGCCTTGGCAAATAAAGGCAAGCATTCTGTATGCCTTCTTATCCACCTGGCCTGCTATTTTCAGGGATCTGTGGACAAGCACTCCAAGGTCCCTTTGTCCATCTACACTTCTGAGTGGCCTACCGTTTAATGTATATACCCTTTCCTTATTAGCCCTCCCCAAGTGCATTACCTCACACTTCTCTGAATTAAATTCCATTTGCCTCTGTTCTGCCCACCCAACCAGTAGATTGATATCCACCTGCAGTCCATGACTTTCCTCTTCATTATCAACCACACAGCCAATTTTAGTGTCATCTGCAAACTTCTTAATCATACTCCCTATATTCAAATCTAGATCATTGATGTATACTGTTAAGTATGGAAGAACTCCACAAGACTGAGTACTGTGAGCTAAAACTGATGTGACTTTAGTCTCTTTAATACAACTCCAGAGAGCCTAAGCAGTATGGCAGAAACCTTTTATACTCCCTTGCACGGTGTGCAGAGGTGACCCTTGGGCCTGCAACAGTTGCGCCCTTTGGTGGCAAGTCTTACACAGTTACAATGTTTACATACATAACATCACTCCCCCCCCAAAGTCTTTGATACAAATTATTTACAAGTTAAGATGATCCGGGGCCCTATGCTCCCTGGTTGATCATCTGAGTTCAAACTCTGGTATGGGTGAGTTGGTCGGACCATTGCTGCACTGTGGCGCGGCTGGTCTGACAGGACTGTTGGGAATGGTGGGTTCATCCTCTTGATTTACAGTGAGGTCGATTGCTGGTTGGGTGTGTGTTGGTGGGTCGATGATGGTGATGTCCTCTTCAGGTTGTTCTTGGTTGTCGGTGAATCGCAGTTTGGTCTGATCCAAATGCTTTCTGCACGTTCGTCCATTCAATAGTTTGACTATAACACTCTATTCCATTCCTTGGCCATGACAGTGCCAGCGACCCATTTAGGACCATGACCGCAATTAAGGACAAGCATTGGGTCGTTAACATCAATGTCACGCGATACAGCCGCGCGATCGTGGTACATGTTTTGCCGGTGCCACCGGGTTTCCACATGATCATTTAGATCCGGGTGGACTAGGGAGAGCCTGGTTTTGAGTGCTCTCTTCATTAACAATCTGCAGGCTGAACCCCAGTGAGTGAGTGGGGTCGCATCCGGTAGCTGAGGAGAACCCGAGATAAACGGGTCTTCAAGGAGTCTTCCATCACGCGTTTCAAGCTCTGCTTGATAGTTTGGACTGCCCGTTCCGCTTGACCATTGGATGTGGGCTTAAACGGGGCAGACCTGACATGCTTGATGCCACTGCGGGTCATAAACTCGTTGAATTCCGAGCTGGTGAAACACGGTCCATTGTCACTGACAAGGACGTCGGGCAAGCCATGGGTGGCGAACATAGCCCAGAGGCTTTCAATGGTGGCAGTGGATGTGCTGGATGACATGTTTACGCATTCAATCCATTTAGAGTAAGTGTCCACCACAACTAAAAACATCTGTCGGAGAAAGGGGCCAGCAAAATCTACCTGGATCCTGGACCACGGTTTGGAGGGCCATGATCACAGACTCAATGGAGCCTCCCTTGGTGCATTGCTCAATTGTGAGCACGTGTTGCACTGGTGTACGCATGATTCTAAGTCTGAGTCAATGCCAGACCACCAAACATGCGACCTGGCTGTAGCCTTCATCATGACTATGCCTGGGTGGGTATTGTGTAGGTCACGTTTCCCTGCCTTTTTTAGGCAAAACCACGCGATTACCCCAAAAGAGACAATCCGACTGGATGGACATTTCATCTTTGCGTCAGTGAAACGGTTTAATTTCATTTGGCATTTCCCCGGGAACGGTCGACCAGCTCCCATTGAGGACGCAACTTTTTACAAGTGATAGCACAGGATCCTGGCTGGTCCAGGTCCTGATCTGGTGAGCAGTGACGGGTGACCCCTCGCTCTCAAAAGCATCCATGACCAGAAGCAAGTCTGCGGGCTGTGCCATTTCCACCCCAGTACTAGGCAATGGTAGCCGACTGAGGGCATTAGCACAGTTCTCCTTGCCTGGTCTGTGGCGGATAACATAGTCATAGGCGGACAATGTTAGTGCGCATCTTTGGATGCGGGACGAAGCATTTGGTGTTTATACCTTTGCTTTCTGAAAACAGCAAAATGAGCGGTTTGTGGTCGGTTTCAAGCTCAAACCAAAGTCCAAATAGATACTGGTGCATTTTCTTAACCCCATATACACATGGTAACGCCTCTTTCTCAACCATACTGTAGGCTCTTTCAGCCTTAGACAGACTTCTAGATGCATATGCAACCGGTTGCAGTTTGCCTGATACATTGGTTTGCTGTAACACACAGCTGACCCCGTACGAAGATGCATCACAAGCTAGCGCTAATCATTTACACGGGTCATACAGTACAAGTAACTTATTAGAACAAAGTAGGTTTCTGGCCTTCTCAAAGGCTGTCTCTTGAGATTTACCCCAAACCCATTCGTCATCCTTATGTAGCACCATGTGCAACGGTTCCAGCAAAGTGCTCAACCCGGGTAGAAAGTTACCAAAATAGATGAGGAGTCCCAGGAACGAATGCAGCTCCGTCACATTCTGTGGTCTGGGTGCATTCTTGATGGCCTCTGTCTTAGAGTCCGTGGGTCTGAAGCCATCTGCTGCAATCTTTCTCCCCAAAAATTTGACCTGTGGCGCCAGGAAAACACACTTGGAGCATTTCAGCCTGAGTCCCAATCTGTCTAGTCTACTTAGAACCTCTTCCAGCTTGTGCAGGTGTTCAGTGATGTCATGACCGGTGATCAGGATGTCGACTTGAAACACAACGGTGCGTGGAACTGATTTCAGCAGACTCTCCGTGTTCTTCTGGAAGATGGCAGCAGCTGAGCGAATCCCAAAAGGGCACCTATGGTATATAAACAGTCCTTTGTGCGCGTTAATGCAAGTCAGTCTTTTCGAAGATTCAGCCAGCTCCCGTGTCATGTAAGCAGAGGAGAGGTCCAACTTGGTGAAAGACTTTCCCACCCCCCCCCGCTAACATTACGAAAAGGTCATCCTCCTTGGGGTAGCGGGTACTGGCCTTATAACGAGACTCAGTTGATCGTTACCTTGTAGTCTCCGCAGATTCCGACCGTGCCATCACTTTTCAACACCGGAACAATTGGACTGGCCCACTCATTGAACTCGACTGGTGATATAATTCCAGTTAATATCCAGTTAATGTGTTATATGGTAACACTGGTTGAAAGATTAGCTGAATAATACAATGCATAGCACTTAACACTTCCAAAACCCACGACCTCTGCCACCCTAGAAGGAAAAGGGCAGCAGACGCATGGGAACACCATCACCTTCAAGATCCCATCCAAGTCACACACCATCCCCACTCAAAAATATATTGTCGTTCTTTCATCGTCGCTGGGTCAAAAGCCTGAAACTCACTCCCTCCTTAACAGCACTGTGAGAGTACCTTCACCACTTGGACTGCAGCAGTTCAAGAAGACAGTTCACCACCAACTTCTCAAGGGCAATTAGGAATGGTCAATAAATGCTAGCAATACCCACATCCAATGAATGAATTTTAAAAATGCAATCGTTAATATCAAGCTGATCTATAGAAAGAAGGCAGTTTATTATCACAAAGGATGGCACCTTTGTCATTCCAGGATACTCTCAGACTGCACAGAAGTGTAAGCCTAGGTTATATGCTCAAGTGCTGGTGCAGGGCTTGAACCTGCAACTTTCCGATCCACTGGTAAGAGTGCGCCAAGCTTGGAAACACTTTTCAGTCAAACAATTAAACCAAACTTAATTCTTTGATTGAAATGTCACCAACTACAAGAAGAAAGCAACTGCATAAAGTTGCAGAGTGATTATTTGCACTAGTTTTTTGAGTGTCCTTCTGCACCTGTGCGTCTTGGGCTCCGCCCCCGACGCCTACGCATGCGCAGACTTCTCGAACCCGACACCGGAAGTCTGGCATGTATCGTGAGCTGGATCTGTGCCACATGGAGCTGTGCCGTTTGTGTCTAGCTATAGATTATTAACAGGACTTTTGCCTAAAATATTGCTATGATTATCTACATGAACATTTTTGCGGCCTTCTGTGGGAAAGAAAATATCGGAGGTGGGAGAGAGAGAGAGGCTGAGGAGAGAGAGAGGGACTGGGGGAGGGGGAGAGAGAGACTGCGGGAGAGACCGGGGGAAAGAGCGATACTGGGGAGAGAAGAAGGGACTGGGGAGAGAGGGACTGGGGAGAGAGAGAGGGATGGGGAGAGAGAGACGGATGGGGAGAGAGGGACTGGGGAGAGAGAGAGGAACTGGGGAGAGAGAGAGAGAGTCTGGGGGCGGGAGAGAGAATGGGGTGAGAGAGAGAGAGACTGGAGGAGAGAGAGAAAGTCTGGGGGTGGGAGAGAGAGACTGAGGAGGCAGCAGAGAGAGAGACTGGGGGGAGAGAGAGAGAGACGGGGGAGAGAGAGACTGGGCGGAGAGAGGGGACGCGGCAGAGGGGATCGGAGGGGAGAGAGGGAACTCAGGGAAGACGGATCATGTTCTTCCAACCCCACACCATTTACATCCACACCCGATTTCTCAGAAAGCTTAGTGTGTGTGTCGCTATTTACTTCATACCCAATAAACCTATTAACAATCTGTGATCTGCACACAATGCCCCATCTATGGTGCGGCCGGCAAGGGGGGTAGGGGGTTAAGGTCAGGAACTTGGGCTGGGGGGGAGGGATCAGGAACTTGGGCTGGGATGAGTCAGGAACTTGGGCTGTTATTGGGGCAGGAACTTGCGCTGGGGGTGGGGGGGCATGAGCTTGGCTGGCAGGGCATGAACTTGGGCTGGGGGGAATCAGGAACTTGGGCTGGGATGGGGCAGGAACTTGGGCTGGGATGAGGGTGCTCTATCCTGTCTGGAGACGGTAATCAGAATGGCTCGAATTACACTTTGCCAAGTCACTGAGAACTTGGGCTGGGCAGTTCTAATTACACATTCCAGAGAAACTGCTGGGTGTGTCTTATCCTCCAAGAGGGCCAATCAGCAATCAGGCCATGTGATCATGGAGAGCCAATCAGAGCATTTTGTAGTTCAAATAAGCACATCCATAAAGTTATGGCATATTATTGGATTGATTGGTTGATGAGAATGTAAACTGGAGTGCCGACATGAATATTTATATTTTGTCGACCACTGAATAGCTTCAGTGAGTTACACATATACATCCACATAGTAAAGCAACTTCTAGGCGTCATACATCAGCCAAACCCTATAAATACACTACAGTTTGTTACCATCCCCTCAGGATATGAGCATCTTAATGGACCAAATGACAGTAAATGCTCTCACTTGGCAGTGCATTAATGCTTTGTAGTCTCTGAAGGTGGACAGCATGCATTACAGACAAATCCCTTCTCTTCCTGTTCTTTAGATTTAAATTCTACCCTGAGGTTACTGAGACTGAGTATGTATCTTGAATATGAACTGATGGTTCAGAGTCAAGGTTATAGAATAAAAGTCTTCCTTGGCCTTGTTAGCTGCCGAAACATTGCATTGATCTTCAGATCACATCTTTGTTCAGTCACTTAAGATGCAGTTCGTTCAACAGCTGCCAGCTCGATTATTTCCTGAGTGTCAAACCTGCGTAATGTAGAAAACCCCATTAAATATTATAGAGCTCTTGTAGCTTTTGCACGGAGAAGATCCTAATATAGACTGGGAGAGTAACCATGTAAAGGGCAAAGAAGGAGAGGGATTCCTAAAATATGTACAGAAGAATTTCCTTGATTAGTGTGTTTCCAGCCCAATGACAAATGAAACAGTGCTGGATCTAGTTCTGGGGAATGAAGTGGCATGAATGTCGCATATTTCAGTGGGAGAGCATTTGGGGAACAGTGATCATAATATTGTCAGATGTAGAACAGTTATGGAAAAAGACAAGGTGCAATAAAGCATAAAAGTATTTAACTGGAGGAGGGCTAACTTCAGTGAGTTGAAAAGGGATCTGGCTCAGGTGGATAGGAAGCAAAGATTGTTAGGCAAAACAGTAATTGAAGAATGTGAGACCTTCAAAGGTGAGATGGTTGGGGTAAAGATTCGACACATTCTCATGAGAGGGAAAGGAAGGGCATCTAAAGCTAGAGCTCTCTGGATGACTAAAGATCATGGGCTGGAAATTCGGTTGAAGGTTTTTTAAGGTGCTTATGTTGGCTGGTCTCTAAATTTAGCGCCGGAAAATGGTTTGCAACGGCAGCCAAAAAATTCAGTGGATGTGCCCCGACAGTGGAGTGGTGCGCTAAGGGAAGAATTCCACACTTCTCTTAGAGTGCTAGGCCGTGTGAGCAACTGAATATCCCATGCTAAAGAGCCGGCTTCGTAGGGCCCTAAGAGAGGCCTCCCTGCGAAAAGTAGAATCGGAACAAAAAACACAACAAACGTTCCCTACACATTACTCGCCCCAAAATAATGTTAAATCGCAAAAATAAATATCAATCACACATCTCATGAAGTCATTCCTTCCCTTAGCGCCCTGGGACAGCTCTGCAGGCCAGCTTTCTCTGACGGTGTCACTACGGGGTGCTACGGGGGCAACACAAGCCAGGTATTGCATCCATGTCGATACCGGGGGGGGGTTACATACCAGTGCTACGCTCCCAGGCGATACTCCTCAGTGCCGCTGGTACCGGCACACTGAATTTGCCGAGCAGCATGAATGCCAGTGCTCGTGGCTGCAAAGCCTTTAACGTCCCTGTTCTGACCTATGCGAGAGGGGCTATCCAAATTAACTTCTAGCACTATAGAAGTTAAAATGAGAAAGAAAAGGGAGGCTTATGACAATTGTCGGGTTCATAATACTGTAGCAAACCTAGCTGAATATTGAAAGTACAGAGGAGATTTTAAGAAGGATATAGGGGCTAGAAATTTGGTTGGTTAGTACCACCCCAGAGGAGCGCTAACGGGGTACCTCCCGCCCGAGCGCCGCGCTGTCAGTGTCTGCCGCGAATTTCAGTGAAGGTTCAGCGGCGGTGTTGATAGTTTGAGCTGCGCTCGCTAATGCCGCCCATTCGGTGATGTCACCAAGTGTGCAATGTTCCTATAGTGGCACATTTGCAAAATTCAGTCTTTCACCTGCCGTAGCGCCTGAGGCTGAGACCTACAGGGGAAAGCAGACAGTCCAATGGCGATCCCAAAGTGATAGTGTCCGGAGTGCAGGGTGAGAGCTGAAATTTCACTTTTCCAACTTATATTTATTTGTTGCAGTAGTGGGGAAGTGGAAAGGTTTATTGAGTTTTTCAACATTATTTTTTTTTCATCTTTAGGCGCTTGGATCCCGGCATGCTAGTGCCAAAAATTTAGTAGGCCTCTTGCGCTATCGCTCTGTTAGCTCCCCTTAGCGCTCCACTCTCCTCTTGGAGCGATACAACTCAATATCCCACTTTGGGGCAGTAGACATCGCCTCAAAGCGAGCAATACCGCATCTCTAGCCCTAAGAGGGGCAAAGAGAGAATAAATTAGCAGCTAACAGGGAACCAAATGTCTTTTATAAACACATAACTAGTAAAAGGGTAGTTGAAGGAAGGGTGGGGCTGATTTGGGACCAAAATTGAGATCTTCTTGTGCAGGCAGAGGGCATGGCTGAGATACTAAATGAGTCTTCACTAGAGAAGGGGTTGCTGCCAATGTAGCAGTAAAGGAGGAGGCAGTAGCTCTATTTTATGGGATAACAATAGATAAACAAGACGTACTTAGATGTTGACTGTCATCAAAGTAGAAAAGTCTTCTAAGTTATTGAGGGAAGTAAAGGTGGAAATTACGGAGGCTCCGACTATAATCTTCCAACCCTTCTCGTAAATGGGGATGGTGCCAGAAGACTGGAGGATTGAAAATGTTACACACCTGATTAAAAAAAGGGAGAGGGATAAATCCAGCAACTACAGGCAAATCAGCCTAAGGTCAGTGGTGGGTGGGGAAACTTGATCAGCTCCGCTGGGCAGGCCACATAGTTCGCATGCCAGACACGAGATTCCCAAAGCAAGCGCTCTATTCGGAGCTCCTTCACGGCAAACGAGCCAAAGGTGGGCAGCGGAAACGTTACAAGGACATTCTGATAAAGTGCGACATCCCCACTGGCACCTGGGAGTCCCTGGCCAAAAAACGCCCGAAATGGAGGAAGTGCATCCGGGAGGGCACTGAGCTCTTCGAGTATCGTTGCCGAGAGCGTGCAGGAATCAAGCGCAGGCAGCAGAAAGAGCGCACGGCAAACCAGTCACACCCACCCCTTCCCTCAATGAATATCTGTCCCACCTGTGACAGTCTGTGGCTCTCGTATTGGACTGTTCAGCCACCAAAGAACTCACTTCAGGAGTGGAAGCAAGTCTTCCTCGATTCCGAAGGACTGCCTATGATGATGACGATGACAACAAGATATACAGCAGCAACTCACCAAGGCTTCTTTGACAGCACCTTCCAAACCCACGATCTCTAGAAGGACAAGGACAGCAGGTGTACGGGAACACCATCACCTGCAAGTTCCCCTCCAAGTTACACACCATCCTGACTTGGAAATATATCACCGTTCCTTCATCGTCGCTGAGTCAAAATCCTGGAACTCCCTCCCTAGCAGCACTGTGAGAGTACCATCACCACAAGGACTGCAGCCGTTCAAGAAGCTGGCTCACCAACACCTTCTTAAGGGCAATTAGGGATGGGCAATAAATGCTGGCCTTGCCAGCGATGCCAACATCCCAGAAACATATATAAAAATGTACTTGAAGGGGAAAAAAATTACAGGGCTATGGGGAAAGAGCAGGAGAGTGGGTTTAATTGGTTAGCTCTACCATAGAGCCGGCCACAGGCATGATGGGATGAATGGCTTCCTTCCGCGCTGCAACATTCTATGATTCAATGCCTTCTACAGCTGTGAGATAATAAATCGTCATTTTTCATATCTCGGGAAGAGAAACAAAATCATTCTGCTCCTAGATGTAAAATATCATTTTTTTCTTCACACTCTTTTATCAAGCCAGATCCAGGCCATGACTGCTTTATCTATACCTGTCAAAATACAAAATGGTTATGTCGTCTTATATGCTAAATCATTAAACTATTTTATTTGGAAAAGTCACTGATACTTTCAAGAGATAGATTGGTTTATCAAGCTTAATTTATGTGAGCACAATATGCTGTTTCCACATATTCCATCTTATTCTGATATGAGGGTTGATTTTCTGATCCTCGCCGCCCACCGTGCATGTTGGGGAATCTGTCCTGGACAGAAGATAGCGGAAGTTTGCGGCTGGTGGGTGGAGCCATGAAGAAAAAAGCCCAATAACTTAGATAATTTTGCTGTTTTCCACATTGTTTTACTAGTCTAACCAGTTTATGTTCATAGCTAAAAAAACTGAAATACAAACTGCTATCAGTTCATATCTGGCAACAAGGAGTTAGTTAAGAGATTAACTATATTCCTACAAAATTCACTATTCCAGAATCTTAACAATAAAAGGTAAAAGAGTTTAACTAACAATACTTAAAACTACAATGTATAATATAAAGGTATACAATCAAATTTAGTTAACCCATTGGTAGAAGCCTACTTTCGAGATGAAGGGAGAGAAATTGGTATCCTTTGCGCCTCACGTTAGTGCCTCCGGGGTCGGGGGGCATAATTGGGTGCAAATGGGTATGCGTCAGCTGCGGAAAATTGAGCGATGCCCCGATATTCCCTGTTGCTTTTGCGCTGGTGCTGAGACATAGTGCCTCGGTCTCTAGTTCCCCGGTGATCATGACGTCATCCTGTGCGCAGCGCCCCGTTAGCGCCCCGGATCAGAAATTCCCTCTCGCCCCTTGCCTGAGTGCCTGCCGTTAGCAATGACAGGTAGAGGAGGTGGTATGCAGTCGGATGGCCGCTGGAGGAATGATATCTAAAGGCGTCAAAGAATGCTGCCTTGTGAGTTTGACAGAGGCAAACAGTCATTTTGAGCAATTTCAGCGTGTTTCACTTTAAGGAGTCTTCTGCCTCCGAAATATTATTCACTTTCATTTGGGTCAGATTTCAAAGTGCAACATCGTCATACGTTAATGGGGGTTGTACTGGCACTGGACCTCACCCTCCAGCAACAACATCAGAGGCAGCGGAGGCAGAGAGAAAGATTGCAAAATGTGAGCAGAGGGAGGAGCGCCAACAGGGCTCTCAACATACCCTCCCAGGTTATTCCGGTAGCAGTTCTCCGATATCAATTTCACTGAGGAACAATGTCTTACAAAGCTATGCGTCAGCAAGGATGTGGTCACAGAGCTCTGCCACCACCTGCAACCAAACCTCGAGCCTGAGGACGGCTCTCTCAGTGGCAGTTAAGGTCACCGTCTGCCTCAATTTCTACGCCAGCAGATCCTTCCAGTGTGCAACAGGTGACACATCTAATATCGCAGTTCGCCATGCATTGCTGCATCCGCGAGGTCACAGAGGCTCTCTACAGAAGGAGAAGGGACTACATTTCCTTCCCCATCATGAGCGTGCATGTGGCTTTGTCAGGATAGCGGACTTCCCCACGGTGCAGCGCGCCATTAACTGCACCCACGTCGCTTTGCGGGCACCGCATAGCAATCCTGACGTACTCTGTAACCGCAAAGGCTTCCACTCACTGAATGTGCAGTTGGCATGTGATCACACACAGCGATCCTCATCGTCAATGCCCGCTATCCTGGCACCAGCCACAATGCCTTCGTCCTGCGCTAGACTGGTATGCCAGCTCTGTTCTAGCCACCACATCAAGGAAGCAAAGGTCAACGAAGGGTCGTTGACCCAAAACATTAGGTTAACTTTGTTTTTCTCTTCACAGATGCTGACCCGCTGAGATTTCCAGCATTCTCTGTTTTTATTTCAGATTCCAGCATCCGCAGTATTTTGCGCTTATGCTCATGGTTGATGGGTGTTTTTGTGACTGGAAGGCTGTATCCAGTGGGGTTCCGTAGGGCTCAGTGCTGGGTCTCTTGCTTTTTGTTGTATATATCAATTACTTGGACTTGAATGTTGAGGGTATGATTAAGAAGTTTGCAGATGACACTAAAATAGGCTGTATGGTTGATAATGAAGAAGAAAGCCGCAGACTGCAGGAAGATATCAATGTACTGGTCAGGTGGGCAGAACAGTGGCAAATGGAATTCAATCCAGATAAGTGTGAGGTAATGCATTTGGGAAGGTCTAACAAGGCAAGGGAATACACATTAAATGGTACAACACTGAAAAGTGTAGACAAACAAAGGGACCTTGGAGTGCAGGTCTACAGATCCCCGAAGGTAGCGGGCCAGGTAGATAAGGTGATAAAGAAGACATATGGAATATATGCCTTTATTAGTCGATGCATGGAATACAAGAGCAAGGAGGTTATGCTTGAACTGTATAAAGCACTGGTTAGGCCGCAGCTGGAGTACTGTGTGCAGTTCTTGTCACCACACTACAGGAAAGATGTGATTGCACTGGAAAGGATGCAGAGAAGCTTTACAAGAATGTTGCCTGCACTGGTGAATTTTGGCTATGAGGAAAGATTGGAGATGCTGTTTTCTTTGGAGCAGAGGAGGCTAAGGGGAGACCTTATTGAGGTATATAAGATTATGAGCGGCCTGGATAAAGTGGATAGGAAGGACTTGTTTCGCTTGGCAGAGATGTCAACAACCAGGGGCCATAGATTTAAAGTAATTGGGGGGCGGTTTAGAGGAGATATGAGGGGAGGTTTCTTCACCCAGAGGGTGATGGAGATCTGGAACTCACTGCCTGAAAGGGTGTTAGAGGCAGAAACCCTCACCACATTTAAAAATTACTTGTATCTTTACTTAAAGTACCGTAACCTACAGGGTTATGGATCAAGAGCTGGAAAGTGGGATTAGGCTGGATAGCTCTTGGTCGGCTGGCAGTGACACAATGAGCCGAAATGGCCTCCTTCCGTGCTGTAAATTCCTATGATTCTATAATCAAGCTTGTGGCTGGCTGCTGGGAGACAAAGGCTATCTGTTCTCTACCAGGCTCATGGCTCCTTCAGCAACCCAACGCTCGTGCCCAGCACTCATGTAATGAGAGCCATGCTGCCAACAGGAACATCATAGAGCAGACCATGGGAGTGTTCAAGCAACGGTTCCGCTGCCTTGACCGCTACTCAGCTGAGTGGGTGCCCCTTTGTGTTGTCGCCTGCGGCATGCTGCACAACTTAGCCATCATGTAGGCGCAGCAATTGCCACCAGTCATAGCTGCACCACCTCAAGAAGAGAAAGAGGAGGAGAACGAGGATGAGGCGAGGAGGAACAGGAGCAGGAACAGCAGCAACGGAGGCAGCAGCCACTCAATCAGCTTTGTGGAAGGGCGGTCTGTGACCGCTTCATCAGACTTCGGTTCCAGTGAATTCGAGGCTACTTCCCGGCTGCTCAGCACGTTACATCATTGCATCAATTTCTCATTCCCTAGCACACCCCAAAGCTGAAATGAGGCACAGTACCAAATCTGCACCATTCCAATAATAAATGTATCCAAATTCAGTAATCAGATATATTCAACAATATTAACTAATCACCCTTGTGCAAACCCTTACTTCCCCTCTTTGTACTGCCTTTTCCTAATCTGCTGCTCCTACATAGTGTCTCCCCTGTGGCTGCAGCATGTCTGGTGGAAGACTGCTGAATGTCAGTGCCAGAGACTACAGATGGCCTTGCAGGACGTCCTCTACCAGCTGTGGGTCTGGAAGGCCCGGCTATAGACTGCACCACCTCAGGCTGGGCGGCGGCAGTCTATGATGGCTGGATGACAGGCAGCGACAAGTGCAATGGCTGAGCGGCAGTAGTGGGATCAGGGATGCTGTCATCTTGAGAGAGCACAGCAGGTATCTGCTCCATTGTCCCACTGCCACTCTCCCGGGGCACCATCTCAGCATCCCCACCAATCTGCTGGAGCACAGATTGGTGACCTGCTGCAACAACGGGAGATCCCAGGTGGACTGTGGTGGACCCAGCAATGATGGCAGCAGTCAGAGCTTGCTTGGCACCCAGCTGACACTGCATGAGAACAGTCTGAGATTTGATGCCACCAATCATTGTCTGTATTGTAGCACAAATACGTTGCGTTCTTTCCCCCTGTGCTGCAATGAAAGCTGCCACATCGCCCATGACACATGTCATGAGGTCTGGATCCTCACGGTCTCTCTGGGAGTCCACCATCGTCTGCAGACTGGAAATGATGGGCTCCATGGTGAGCGCAGAGCTCTCTGCAATGTTGGAGGTGAACTCTTCCAAGCTTCTATTGATGAGATATTCTCGGGCAGCCTAGCCATTGGCACCTATCATCTTGGAGTGCATTCCCATGATCTTCTTGTGAATGCCTCCCCATTGAGGTCCTCACCTGAGTCCTGTGCAGCAGAACTCGCACGCAAACTTGCCCTTCCCGGAGCTGGCTCCCGAGCTACCCTTTCCCTCTGGTCTTGCTGCAGCCCGCTCATCTCCAGTGCATCAATCAATGCAGACCCCTTTACTAAAATTGCCTCTAAAAATCACATAATGCCAGAGTCTGAGGTGGTGCCTGCGGATGAGAGATACAGTGACACGGTGCTTTGCTCCTCCTCCTATTCTCCTTCCTCACTCTTAAGTGGGAGGCTCGGGGACAGGCTGCTCATCTGGTTGCTGATTATCTGAAAGCGGAAAGGCATAAGACTCATGTTAAGGTGAGGGCAGAGGGCCAGGAATGGAGCAAGGAATGCAGTCTTTATCAGCTGGAAAGTGATAAAGGCTTGTGGTGTGAGGGAGAAGTGAGATGAGAGAAGGAGAGGGGATGAAGATGCAGTTGTTGCTCCCAATGGGGTGGACATCGCCAACGGTTGCAGTGCCCATCACCTGCTGCCCAATGAGTCGCAGCACTCACTCTTCAAAGTCTGAGAGCTGCTGGAGCTGTGCATCACCCCCGCCTGTCCTCTGCTGCTCCCTCCTATTGTAGGCCATCTTGGCCTACAAGAGAAACTAATGTGTGTGAGTCAGAGACCAGCTATGTGTTTGGGAGATATGTGTGTCATAGTTGAATAGCTGTGAATGTAGGCAAGGTGTGAGATGTGGATGTGAGTTTTAGTAGGTGCAGATACTTGGTGGTTGAGTGGTGGGGGTGTGGTGCTTTGTGCAGTGTGCACAGACAGGTTCAGATGCTGGTATGTAGGACCTGTTGAAGCAGGTACTCACCTTGACACCCGACTGAGGTAGTTGAATTTCTTCCGGCACTGTGTCTGTCTGTGGACCATGCTACTGCTCAAGACCTCTTGGGCCATTTCTCTCTACATTGCCCTGAAGACCTGGGGCAATGGCCTCCTTCCAGTGTCTGGGAACAGTACTGCCCTCCTTCGCTCCACTCCCTCCACCAATGCCTCCAATGTCACGTCCGTGAAACAACGAGCGCTCTCCCTGGGAGTGGGATCAGCCATTACGAACAGAGCTTTCAGTTGGATGTAGTTCGCCTTCACAGCCAGCAATGCTGGCAATGAAGATCTGCACAATGATGCTACCTTCCCTTTAAGAGCTGGAAGGAGCCAGTGTAAAGGAGCATTCCCGATTGCATTGCACTTGAAATTCATTATTGCTCTGCTGGTGGCGCCCCACTGAGGTAATTTGTGCTTGATTTCGTGCTCCAGTTCTTTTCTGTAGCGCTCAGAGCCAATATACTGGAAGCTAAGAATCATTAGCGCCTGGCACTGATTTTTCAAGATTTCAAACGGGTGGGACCGAATTTCGCCCTATGGTCAAGAAATTGGAGCCTTTAGCGGCAACCGTTAAGCTCCAGTCTGGAAGAAAAAATGGCGGCCACCTCACTTCCGCCCGCTTCTAGTGCGGAGCAGGCTATCTTAAATATGGTCCTGTGTAATGAGACAGGATTACTAACCAATCTCCTCGTAAAGAATCCTCTAGGAATGAATGATAATAACATGGTTGAATTTCAAATTCAGTTGGAGGGTGAGAAAGTTGGATCGCAAACGAGTGTCCTAAGCTTAAATAAAGGAGACTACAAAGGTATGAAGGCAGTGTTGGCTAAAGTGGACTGGGAAAATAGATTAAAGTATGGGACGGGTGATGAGCAGTGGCAGAGATCAAGGTAAGTTTTTTTCTTTATTTATTTCAACACTTATTTATCAGTTGTAACAGTGGGGAAATGTGTGTGTGGGTCGGAGAAGTTTTAGTTTTTTTTTTCTTCCTGTTTTTCCAGCTCGCATGCCAGCAGCCTTCCATTGGGAAATTCAGTCGGCATCCTGAACTCCCGCCCCGTTGGCGCCCAAGGATGAGTGTGCAATCCCACTTTTAGCGCTGCTCTCTCATCTTTGGATGTAAAAACTGAATTTGGCATTTTGAGGCTGCACCGCCTCAAAAACGGCCTTAACCATTTTTGATCCCTATGTACCCTGATCCCTATGGCTACATTACAGATTCGTTAGCCTCAAAGCGTGCTTGAACTGTGAGAAAGTTCAGAATTAAACATAAACAATCTGCTGTTTAGCACAGATTCAAGTTTTTTGTGACCTATGTGAAGACTGCAACTGTTAAACTTTTGCAAGCTTTTCAACCTGAGGAACTTAATACAAAATGGATCTCTCACTTACAAAACGGATCCCTCACTTGCTGCTGCTCCATTCATTCATTAGAAAATAAAGCACAATGGAATTTTGCCCCCTAATGTTTTATAGGAGACAGCTGGCAATAAAACTTAATTCAATCATCAGTGATTTCATACAGTCAGATCTATATTATTAAATGACTATTAAATAGTAATATTTATCAGTGTGAACGTGTGCAGCTGGTTCAATGAACCTTAACACTTCCATTGAGGCTGGTGTTCATCACATGAAAGGTAGAAAGTGTTAATTGGCTTTTTGAACTATAAGTGAAAAAAATTGGGCCCTGATGCCCGGTGCTCATTTCATTGAAATCAGATTTGGAAGCAGATGGGTACAGATTTGCCATGACAAAAACAATGGTAAAGGTTGGTAATGTAGAAAAACAGTACAGATCCCCAGGCATATGTACTAATGAAGCGCCAATTAAAGAGGTCTGGATTGATTGTGTCTTTTGCCAACATTGCTATCATTTAAAATAAATCTAGGCCTATAGTTTATCAATTGTTAATGGCATTTATGCATCTGACCAATTCAGGATCACTGACCTATAAGAGCAATTTTCACAGTACCAGCAGCTACTCTTGCAGGTTCTCCGATCTGTTGGAGCGCAAACTACTCTGACAGCAGTGATCAATTTCCATCTCGTCATTTAGGGGTCAATATCCTGATTGGCAGACACTTTGGTCAATGATGCAGTGGTGAGTGCATTCTCACCCTCAGATTGCAATACTGCAACATCCAATAAATCCCATCTGAACTTAACCTGGCAGTACGGTAAGATACCAAATCACACGCCAGATGTAATTATTCAAATCTACCACCTCAACAAGCAAGAATGAAGTACTCGATCTGTGGTAATAAATGTGTCACGATGGTAAGGGATGCAAAATGGAGACCAAGACTGAAGTATGAATGTTACATTTTACACGAAAGAAAGATAGAATTGCATTTATATAGCGCCTTTCACGACCACCGGACGTCTCAAAGCTCTTTACAGCCAATAAAGTACTTTTGAGGTGTAGTCACTATTGTAATGTAGGAAACACGGCAGCCAATTTGCTCACAGCAAGCTCCCACAAACAGCAATGTGATAATGACCAGCTAATTTGCTTTTTTTAAAATGATGTTGATTGAGGGTTAAGTATTGACCAGGACACTGGGGATAACTCCCCTGCTCTTGTTCGAAAACTCCCATGCTCTTGTTTGAAACAGTGCCATGGGATCTTTTATGTCCACCTAAAAGAGCAGACAGGGCCTCGGTTTCACATCTCATCTGAAAGACGGCACCTCCGACAGTGCGGCACTCCCTCAATACTGCAGTGGAGTGTCAGCCTAGATTTTTGTGCTCAAGTTTCTGGGTGGACTTGAACCCACAACCTTCTGACTCAGAGGGAAGGATGCTACCAACTTAAAAAAAATTATTCATATTTATTGAACATTAACAATATCGTGATCATTCCATTGCATCATACAAATCCATTTCGCCGCTCTGCACAGCCATTCCTCCAACACATATTAACATTAAAACATGAAGTTTAATTTGTCTCCTGTAACATATATTAATCTATTGTACTTCACAAATTGATCATAAAATACTATTTTTAAATTCTTTTCTGAATAAAACATCCACAGAGCCTTATAATGATCTTTTCATTTATATTTAAAATACTCTTTTAGATTTATTCTCCACCCCTTGAAAAACAGAGCATTCCTTTTTTGCACAATCACAAATCTAGCCAAACTGAACATTAAATTAATTGCCACTCCGCTAGACTCGAGCAGACTCTCCTGTAATCCCCATCTCAAAATTGAGTCCCACAGGATTCCCATTATTGCTCTTCAGTCCTCACCCAGCAAGAAAACCTAATACAACTGTCGAACATAGTACTTAAAATCTTTTAAATGCGGGCATAACACCTACAAATGGGACAGAGTCTCATCCTGCGTCCCACACACTTGCCACCTCTACTCGCCCAATCTTACATAAGACCATCATAATCAAAATCTGGTTATAAGCCAATTTGAAATCCAGTTCAATCCACTCTGGACATTTAAAATTCGCCCACACTCCCTTCCAAATATATTCTTCCAAAACTCCTGACCAGCTGGTGTCTTACATCTCCATTCTCTAAATACCCCACAGAAATCTCGAGTATTAAGATGTCAAATTGGATCAACTCCTCCCCTTTCTCCAGCAGAAAGTTTGTAAAAGCGGGTCTCATTATACCTTCTTTGGAGATTTGTATATTTATTTCTTCCATCCAAGCCTGTGGCATTGCCCTCACAATCTTCTCATGATCTTAATTGCTTTTTCCTCAACCTCCTGATCCTCCTCCCAAACCATGACCCTCACTACCACTTCCGGCAACCAACTTGGAACTACCTCATATAATACATCTTTTACATATATATCAGCTTTTATAAAAGCTTGATTAAAAAATAGCTCTTCTTCAACGTTGATCTACCTGTTCAAAAATAAGGGCTGTTCTAAAAGTTCCTCAGCACCTTTGGGCATAAACTGTACACTTAAAAAAAAATTGGGCCCAAGTGTCTACAACCCCCTTATAAAACCTAGGGAGAGGTTTAATTGATATCAAAAATATGTTGTTGTATTCCATAAAAATATTCCCAGTCCTCTTATCCCACTTAATTAAAAAAAATGCTGGAAACAACTCTTCCAAAAACTTGTATTTGATTTCTGAAGAAATCTTTTCACCCATTTAATTCAAAAGGATTTTTTCTTCAAATCAAAATCTGGGAAATTGAGTCCTCCCTGATTTTGCTGTCCAATGATGGTGTTGTAAACAACCAAGGCTGGTTTCCCTTACCATAAAAACTTTACACAAGCCTCCCGGATAGACTTTTCTGCCCACTCAGGAATATCCTCCACCCTCAATAAGTACCATCGTTTAGATAGCAGGAGAGCTGACACCACTGTCGCTCTTCCTTGCACTTTCAACCACCTTCTTTCCCATCTTCTCATTTTCTTAACCTTCGGTTCCCAGTTTAGTCGATCCACTTTATCCCTATCCTTCTTGCACCCCATTTGCACCCCAGAACTTCTAAAACCTCCACCACCTTAAAAGGGCTTTTCTCCAACCACTCCCCACTACTCCTTCCCACAACCAGGCATTGGGACTTACTATAATTTACTCTGGCTCCTGAAGCTCTACAATACTCCTCCACTACTCCTATAGCTTTCCTCACTGACTCTCCATCTCTCAACATTAAGGTTGTGTCATCTGCATATTGGTATATCATCGACACCTGCCCGGAACTGGGAACCACAATCCTGACTACACCTTGTTCCTTTCGCATCATGTAACCTAATGGTTCTGCTAACAATATATACAACAATGGGGACAGGGGGCAACCCCGTCTCACTGATCTCTGTACTGGGAAATACTTGGATAAAAAGCCATTATATTTAACACAGCTAAATGTGTTTGAATAAAAAATCCTTATCCACTCAATGAAAATTTTCCTGAAACCAAATGCTTCCAAAACCATCACTAAAAACTCATGAGAGATTCTATTAAAAGCGTTCTCTTGATCCACTTTAGCATAGAAACAGAAACATAAGCTTCCATCCCACTCTCTTCCATGAGTTCTATCGCATCTCGGATTTGAGACCACAGAGTCAGCGATGTTCCGGCCTATGACTCCATAGGACTGAGAGGGTGAAACTATCTGCGGCATCACCTCCTTCATACAATTTTCCATAACCCTTGCCAAGATCTTATAATCCACATTTAATAATGTAATGTTTGTAAGCTTGTAATGTTTGTAGCGCCACACTGTGGATGTGGACATATTGTGTACTGCAAGTGCAGGGTTAATAATAAACAGAACCAGGCAGATTTCCGGAGGCTTCCGAGAGAGCTGCCTGCCATGTTAGGAAGCTGTGTGTGCTTATGCTCTGTGAATATATCACATTTGGCGATTGAGATGGGATTTTTTTTGGATGATTTAAAGCTTAAATTTTGTTGGTGAAGGATTCAGCCAGCCAACAGAGAGACTTTGGAAGTTTCTGTCTTTGGAAAAAAGCTACAAAATCTGAGGTAAAATATAGCACACGGTGTGAACAGCTAGAGATTAAAATGGTAGGTGTAATCGGACATTTGGGGGAATATAGACACGACCAGGAACGTTTTAAAGCATATGTGGATTGGCTAGAAATGTATTTCACTGCAAATAACATAATCGAAGTTCCAGACAATGCAGTCCAGAACCAGGCTGTGTTGAAACATAAGAAAGCGATTTTCTTATCGGAGGCAGGTCCGACATTGTACGAAACCCTTGTAAATCTGCTTGTGCCTGATGAGCCAAAGAACACAACGCTTAAAGAGATTTTAATGAAGCTGGAGCAGCACAATAACCCAAAACCGTTAGAAATTGCTGAAAGCTATCGTTTCGGGATTCGGAATCAAAAGGCGGATGAACTTATCAGTGATTACATTGTAGCATTCAAAAAAGCTATCGATGCACTATAATTTTGGAAACTTTCAAAACCAGGCATTACAGGATCATTTTGTTTGTAGGGTGAAAAATGATGTGATCAGAAGGATGTTATTGATGACGAATGACTTGACTTTTGAGAGTGCTTGTCAGACAGCGTGGTCGATGGGCATTGGCGAACAATATACCCGAGAATTAAATAATAATTACGGTCGTCAGTCAATCAAGGTAAATCACCTGCAGGTTCAAAGTAAAAGATGGTGGGGGCGCAAAGTCTCAGAAACTGGAAATTCTAACAGAGCGTCGAAGTCGTGCGATAGGTGCCTGGGACAACACATTGCTCAAAGTTGTCCATACGTGAAGGCAGAGTGTTTCTTCTGCAGAAAGACTGGGCATCTTGAAGGGTAAACCAGCTTTTAAAGCTATGAGTCCAGCGTTCAAAGCTATGAGTAGAAATCCCAAGAGACTACATTGCATGGAAAAACATCAACAGGACGAGGAGATGTTAGAGTTACACGTCATCAGGAGCACAAGGTTAACCGTCAGCGACTCGGAAAGCATCAAAATCCACATAGATGTTGCGG
The DNA here is from genome assembly GCF_044704955.1 of Pristiophorus japonicus. NCBI lineage: Eukaryota > Metazoa > Chordata > Chondrichthyes > Pristiophoridae > Pristiophorus > Pristiophorus japonicus. The sequence goes on from NC_091984.1 coordinate 34,229,562, forward strand.
GATTCAAGATACCAATGGAAATTGACACGGGTACATCCGTGAGTGTAGTACCGGAGTCACTATATCGCGAAAATTTCATGATTTCCAACTGGAGAAATCAAAGATGGAGCTGCGAGGCTACTCGGGAGAGAAAATTCCTGTGGTAGGTCGTATCACCGTACCGGTGAAATATAAAGATCAATTTCAGAACTTGCCTCTAATAGTAGTGAAAGGAGACAAGCCTGCCTTACGAGGAAAAAATTGGTTGAGCTCACTGAAGCTGGATTGGAGTAAGATTTTCTGTTTTGAAGCGAGATTTTAATCAATGGATGAGGTTATCAAGAAGTATCCGAAGGTGTTCTGCGAAAGGGGCAATCCAATCCAAGGCTTCAAGGCAAGTGTCAGGGTACAGAAAGACGCTAGATCGGTTTACTACAAGCCACGTTCCGTACCATATGCACTCAAGGAGAAAATTGAGCAAGAACTCAAAAGACTAGAGACTGAGAACATTATTTGTAAGATAGATCAATGTAATTGGGCTACACTCATTGTTGTTGTACCTAAGTCCGATGGTAAGGTAAGATTGTGTGGTGATTATAAAGTAACCGTAAACCAGGTTCTAGAGGGTAATGTCCCCAATACATTGCCGAATATAGAAGATTTATTCACAACACTGACAGGTGGTCAGATCTTCTCAAAACTGGATCTTATGAATGCCGACTTACAGCTTGAACTAGATGAGGAGTCCAAGTCATGTTTGACTATAAATACTCATCTAGGCCTATATCAATTTAATACGCTACCGTTTGGAGTGTCTTCCACCCCTGCCATATTCCAAGAGGGGTGATGAACCAGATTTTGAAAGGTATTGAAGGGGTAGTATGTTATTTGGATGACATACTAATTGCAGCACCAAATAGGCAAATTCATAATAACATATTGAATGAAGTCCTCAAACGGCTAGAGAAGCACAGAGTACGAGTGTCTGCTCGTAAGTGTGAGTTATTTTAAAACTCAGTGGAGTACTTAGGCTACAGAGTAGACAAAGATGGTTTATATCCGACCAAGGAAAAACTGGATGCAATCAGAAATGCACCCACTCCCAGGAATGTCACTGAACTTCGTTCATTCTTGGGAGTTTTGAATTATTATGGGAAGTTCCTACCAAATTTGGCTACAGTATTACATCCACTGAATGAACTTTTGAAAAAACAGGTCCATTGGAAGTGGTCAAAAGAATGCGATACAGTATTCAAGGAGTGTAAAAGCAAATTGGTAGAGAGTACCATGTTAGTTCACTATGACATATCTAAGGAGATTAAGCTAGCATGTGATGCCTCTCCGTATAGAGTTGGGGTAGTAATCTCTCATGTGTCACGTAGTGGGGAGGAGAGACCAATTGCTTTTGCTTCACGCACTCTCAGTGCCAGTGAGAGTAATTATGCGCAAATTAAAAGGGAAGCTTTGGCATTAATTTTTGGGGTCAAGAAGTTTCACAAATACTTGTATGGTCGTAAGTTTACCATCGTTACGGACCATAAGCCCCAAACAGCAATCCTCCATCCAAAGTCCCCAGTTCCAAAATTAGCTGCATCCCGAATGCAGAGATGGGCTTTGATTTTGTCAGCATATACATATGATATAGAATACAGACGATCAGCTGATCATGGTAATGCTGATGCAATGTCTAGATTGCCATCCCCATCACAAGTTACACCCGATAGGAAGAAGTGTTTTATTTTTCATACATTGATGAACTGCCAGTCACAGCTGAAGAGATTGGTAGAGCAACCAAACGTGACCCAGTGATGTCAAAGGTGTATGAGTATATTGCAAATGGATGGCCAAACCAGGTAACAGACAAAGATACATATCCATTCTTCATTCGTAGGAATGAATTATCAGTCGATAAAAATTGTATCATGTGGGGTGCAAGAGTGGTTATAGCAAATAAATTCAGGTCCAAATTATTCGGAGACCTCCATGACCAGCACCTGGGAATGTGCTTGACCAGGAGTTTTGCATGCAGTTATTTATGGTGGGCAGATCTTGATAAAGATATAGAGTACATCGTGAATCAGTGTACGACATGTCAATCGGTAAGCAAGCAACCACCACCAGTACCATTATAGCCACAGAAATGGCCTCCCAGGGTGTGGCAAAGGCTACATATTGATTTTGCTGAGTTAGAAGGACAATTGTTCATTGTGACTGATAGCCATTCGAAATGGGTTGAGGTGTTTCCAATGTGGAAAATAACAACAAGCAAAACATTGGACATTTTATGAAAATTATTTTCTTGATTTGTCCTCCCTGAAGAAATTGTTTCGGAAAATGGACCACAATTTCATTCAGAAGAATTTGCACAATTCACGAGCAAAAATGGTGTGAAACAGACCAAGGTTCCACCATACCATCCTGCTTCAAATGGTGCAGCAGAGCACACTGTACAAGTTGTAAAACGTGCCCTAATAAAACAAATGATAGATCCAAATCCAAGGAAACAACAGTTGTCATTGGATCACAAATTGGCTAATTTTTTGATTACATATCGAAATACTCCTCATACAACTACTGGTAGAACACCAGCAGAGTTGTTTCTCAAACGACAGCCACGAACCAGATTCTCGTTGTTAAAGCCAAATTTGGCACAGTCCGTAGAAGAGACACAATTAAGACAGAAAGAGAATCATGATAGAGGGAGAGTAAAAGAGAGAAGTGTGAAATTAAACCAGAAGGTGAGAGTGAAGAACTATCACCATGAATGGGTAAAGTGGTTACCAGGAAAATTGATGGAGATATGTGGTCCTCGCACATATTGTTAAAGATGTTTGATAATGGACAGATTAGGTTTGTTTATATTGATCATATTTTACCTACAGACATGGAAGGTGGGAATGATTCAATTATTTCTGACTCATCAGATAGTTTTGATACACCAGCAGTAAATCCGAAATCCAATGTACTGGAAACAAATCCAGGAGAGAATCAGAATGAAAGTCTGAGCCCGAGTCAGGAAAACAAAGAGCCTGAAGTTAGAGTGAGTTCAAGTGAAAATCAAGGAAATTCCGTGGAGGAAAACGTTCCTCAGGATGAGCCTCGAATGAGTGTGAAATCGACACCATGTTTGCAAGGTTGTGATCGAGAGTGAAGGTATCCTCTTCGAAACAGTAAACAAGTGGTAAAGTTAAATTTGTAAATATGGAAAAAAATAAGTTTATCTCCTGTGTTATGTATAAACATGAAAGTTATGTATGATGTTTGTTCTGATGGTTTCTTCATTAAGGAGGGAGAAGTGTAATGTCTGTAAGCTTGTATGAGGCGTGAATTGGCTGGGATGGATTGGCGAATGATACTTAAGGGGTTGACTGTGGATGGACAATGGCAGACATTTAGAGACCGCATGGATGAACTACAACAATTGTACATTCCTGTCTGGCATAAAAATAAAAAAGGGAAGGTGGCTCAACCGTGGCTATCAAGGGAAATCAGGGATAGTATTAAAGCCAAGGAAGTGGCATACAAATTGGCCAGAAATAGCAGCGAACCTGGGGACTGGGAGAAATTTAGAACTCAGCAGAGGAGGACAAAGGGTTTGATTAGGGCAGGGAAAATGGAGTATGAGAAGAAGCTTGCAGGGAACATTAAGACGGATTGCAAAAGTTTCTATAGATATGTAAAGAGAAAAAGGTTAGTAAAGACAAACGTAGGTCCCCTGCAGTCAGAATCAGGGGAAGTCATAACGGGGAACAAAGAAATGGCGGACCAATTGAACAAGTACTTTGGTTCGGTATTCACGAAGGAGGACACGAACAACCTTCCGGTTATAAAAGGGGTCGGGGGGTCTAGTAAGGAGGAGGAACTGAGGGAAATCCTTATTAGCCGGGAAATTGTGTTGGGGAAATTGATGGGATTGAAGGCCGATAAATCCCCAGGGCCTGATGGACTGCATCCCAGAGTACTTAAGGAGGTGGCCTTGGAAATAGTGGATGCGTTGACAGTCATTTTCCAACATTCCATTGACTCTGGATCAGTTCCTATGGAATGGAGGGTAGCCAATGTAACCCCACTTTTTAAAAAAGGAGGGAGAGAGAAAACAGGGAATTATAGACCGGTCAGCCTGACATCGGTAGTGGGTAAAATGATGGAATCAATTATTAAGGATGTCATAGCAGTGCATTTGGAAAGAGGTGACATGATAGGTCCAAGTCAGCATGGATTTGTGAAAGGGAAATCATGCTTGACAAATCTTCTGGAATTTTTTGAGGATGTTTCCAGTAGAGTGGATAAGGGAGAACCAGTTGATGTGGTATATTTGGACTTTCAGAAGGCGTTCGACAAGGTCCCACACAAGAGATTGATGTGCAAAGTTAGAGCACATGGGATTGGGGGTAGTGTACTGACATGGATTGAGAACTGGTTGTCAGATAGGAAGCAAAGAGTAGGAGTAAATGGGTACTTTTCAGAATGGCAGGCAGTGACTAGTGGGGTACCGCAAGGTTCTGTGCTGGGGCCCCAGCTGTTTACACTGTACATTAATGATTTAGATGAGGGGATTAAATGTAGTATCTCCAAATTTGCGGATGACACTAAGTTGGGTGGCAGTGTGAGCTGCGAGGAGGATGCTGTGAGGCTGCAGAGCGACTTGGATAGGTTAGGTGAGTGGGCAAATGCATGGCAGATGAAGTATAATGTGGATAAATGTGAGGTTATCCACTTTGGTGGTAAAAACAGAGAGACAGACTATTATCTGAATGGTGACAGATTAGGAAAAGGGGAGGTGCAAAGAGACCTGGGTGTCATGGTACATCAGTCATTGAAGGTTGGCATGCAGGTGCAGCAGGCGGTTAAGAAAGCAAATGGTATGTTGGCCTTCATAGCAAGGGGATTTGAGTACAGGGGCAGGGAGGTGTTGCTACAGTTGTACAGGGCATTGGTGAGGCCACACCTGGAGTATTGTGTACAGTTTCGGTCTCCTAACCTGAGGAAGGACATTCTTGCTATTGAGGGAGTGCAGCGAAGGTTCACCAGACTGATTCCCGGGATGGCGGGACTGACCTATCAAGAAAGACTGGATCAACTGGGCTTGTATTCACTGGAGTTCAGAAGAATGAGAGGGGACCTCATAGAAACATTTAAAATTCTGACGGGGTTAGACAGGTTAGATGCAGGAAGAATGTTCCCAATGTTGGGGAAGTCCAGAACCAGAGGTCACAGTCTAAGGATAAGGGGTAAGCCATTTAGGACCGAGATGCGGAGGAACTTCTTCACCCAGAGAGTGGTGAACCTGTGGAATTCTCTACCACAGAAAGTTGTTGAGGCCAATTCACTAAATATATTCAAAAAGGAGTTAGATCAGGTCCTTACTACTAGGGGGATCAAAGGGTATGGCGAGAAAGCAGGAATGGGGTACTGAAGTTGAATGTTCAGCCATGAACTCATTGAATGGCGGTGCAGGCTAGAAGGGCCGAATGGCCTACTCCTGCACCTATTTTCTATGTTTCTATGTTTCTATGTAATGTTTGTAGCTCCACACTGTGGATGTGGATATTTTGTGTACTGCAAGTGCAGGGTTAATAATTAACAGAACCAGGCAGATTTCCGACGGCTTCTGAGAGAGCTGCCTGCCATGTTAGGAAGCTGTGTGTGCTTGTGCTCTGTGAATATATCACAAATAATGTGATGGGCATCCAATTCTTCAGATCCCTTCAATCCCCTTTATTTTTATAAGCTAAGCTTATGATATGTCTCCTCATAGATGGGGTTGGGCTTACCGTCCCCCCGCCCCCCCCTTCATTCCACTTATTGCTACTTTTATTTAGAAACATAGAAACATAGAAAATAGGTGCAGGAGTAAGCCATTCGGTCCTTCGAGTCTGCACCACCATTCAATTTGATCATGGCTGATCATTCACCTCAGTACCCCTTTCCCACTTTCTCACCATACCCCTTGATCCCCTTAGCCGTAAGGGCCATATCTAACTCCCTCTTGAATATATCCAATGAACTGGCATCAACGACTCTCTGCGGCAAGGAATTCCACAGGTTAACAACTCTCTGAATGAAGAACTTTCTCCTCATCTCAGTGCTAAATGGCCTACCCCTTATCCAAAGACTGTGTCCCCTGGTTCTGGACTTTCCCAACATCGGGAACATTCTTCCCGCATCTAACCTGTCCCATCCCGTCAGAATCTTATATGTTTCTATGAGATCCCCTCTCATCCTTCTAAACTCCAGTGTATGAAGGCCCATTTGATCCAGTCTCTCCTCATATGTCAGTCCAGCCATCCCTGGAATCAGTCTGGTGAACCTTCGCTGCACTCCCTCAATATCAAGAATGTCCTTCTTCAGATTAGGAGACCAAAATGGACACAATATTCTCGGTGAGGACTCACCAAGGCCCTGTACAAGACCTGCAGTAAGACCTCCCTGATCCTACACTCAAATCCCCTAGCTATGAAGGCCAACATGCCATTTGCCTTCTTCACCGCCTGCTGTACCTGCATGCCAACTTTCAATGACTGATGAACCATGACACCCAGGTCTCATTGCACCTCCCCTTTTCCTAATCTGCCGCCATTCAGATAATACTCTGCCTTCGTGTTTTTGCCCCCAAAATGGATAACCTCACATTTATCCACATTATACTGCATCTGCCATGCATTTGCCCACTCACCTAACCTGTCCAAATCACCCTGCAGCCTCTTAGCATCCTCCTCACAGCTCACGCCGCCACCCAATTTAGTGTCATCTGCAAACTTGGAGATATTACACTCAATTCCTGCATCCAAATCATTAATGTATATTGTAAAAAGCTGGGGTCCCAGCACTGAGCCCTGCGGCACTCCACTAGTCACTGTCTCCCATTCCGAAAAGGACCCGTTTATCCCGACTCTCTGCTTCCTGTCTGCCAACCAATTCTCTATCCATGCCAGTACATTACCCCCAATACCATGTGCTTTGATTTTGCACACCAATCTCTTATGTGGGACCTTGTCAAAGGCCTTTTGAAAGTCCAAATACACCACATCCACTGGTTCTCCCTTGTCCACTCTACTAGTTACATCCTCAAAAAATTCCAGAAGATTTGTCAAGCATGATTTCCCTTTCACAAATCCATGCTGACTTAGACTGATCCTGTCACTGCTTTCCAAATGCGCTGCTATTTCATCCTTAATAATTGATTCCAACATTTTCCCCACTACTGATGTCAGGCTAACCGGTCTATAATTTCCCGTTTTCTCTCTCCCTCCTTTTTTAAAAAGTGGTGTTACATTAGCTACCCGCCAGTCCACTGGAACTGATTCAGAGTCGATAGACTGTTGGAAAATTATCACCAATGCATCCACTATTTCTAGGGCCACCTCCTTAAGTACTCTGGGATACAGACAATCAGGCCCTGGGGATTTGTCGGCCTTCAATCCCATCAATTTCCCCAACACAATTTCCCGCCTAATAAGGATATCCTTCAGTTCCTCCTTCTCACTAGACCCCCGATTCCCTAGTACATCCGGAAGGTTATTTATGTCTTCCTTCGTGAAGACAGAACCAAAGTATTTGTTCAATTGGTCTGCCATTTCTTTGTTCCCCATTATTAATTCACCTGAATCCGACTGCAAGGGACCTACGTTTGTCTTCACTAGTCTTTTTCTCTTCACATATTTATCGAAGCTTTTGCAATCAGTTTTTATGTTCCCGGCAAGCTTCTTCTCGTAATCTATTTTCCCCCTCCTAATTAAACCCTTTGTCCTCCTCTGCTGAATTCTAAATTTCTCCTAGTCCTCAGGTTTGCTGCTTTTTCTGGCCAATTTATATGCCTTTTCCTTGGATCTAACACTATCCTTAATTTCCCTTGTTAGCCACGGTTGAGCCACCTTCCATGTTTAATTTTACTCCAGACAGGGATGTACAACTGTTGAAGTTCATCCATGTGATCCATAAATGTTTGCCATTGCCTATCCACCGTCAACCCTTTTAGTATCATTTGCCAGTCTATTCTAGCCAATTCACACCTCATGCCGTCGAAGTTAGCTTTCTTAAGTTTAGGACCCTAGTTTCTGAATTAACTGTGTCACTCTCCATCTTAATAAAGAATTCTACCATATTATGGTCACTCTTCCCCAAGGGGCCTCGCACAACAAGATTGCTAATTAGTCCCTTCTCATTACACATCACCCAGTCTAGGATGGCCAGCTCTCTAGTTGGTTCCTCGACATATTGGTCTCGAAAACCATCCCTAATACACTCCAGGAAATCCTCCTCCACCGTATTGCTACCAGTTTGGTTAGCCCAATCTATATGTAAATTAAAGTCGCCCATGATAACTGCTGTACCTTCATTGCATACATCCCTTATTTCTTGTTTGATGCTGTCCCTAACCTCACTACTATTGTTTGGTGGCCTACTAATCCTACTTCTTTGTTACACATGCTTCTCTCATCCTCCTTTAAACCCTCTTCAATAAAGGCACCAACCTTCTCCATTGGCAATTTGGAAATGTCTTATTTTGTATATAACTCTTGATAAAAGCTACAGCTGCCTCCATAATCTCCCCATTTTCATTAATGATCTTTTCCCCAACCTTCAACTCTCGAATTAATGATAACCTTTGTCGCAACTTCTCTTGCTCTAGAAAATATCGAGTGCATCTTTCTCCCTCCAATGCATCTTTAACCTTTGCATGGCGAATGCTCCCCTTGCATTTCTCAGCTTACAATAATTCCCACTCTTCCTTTAAAACCTTCCACTTAGTCTCTGTTCCCTTATCTCCTCCATCAACTGCTTTACAGATATCCGTTTATATTCTCTTCTTGACACCAGTTAGCTGTTGCTCTTTCTTTCACATAACGTACCAAAAAAACTTTTACGTCTTATTTGAAATTGTCCCACCAAACTCTTTTTTCTTTCAAGAATAAAGGTTCCTTCTGAGCATTTTTTATTATATTTAAAATCCCTTCTTTAAAAGCAATTTCTTTCAGGTACTCATTGTTTAAAATCCACACCCCTGGACTGATCTTGCTGTTCCTAATTTTAAGAACCAAAGCCAAGTGGTCACTAAATAATACCTTTTTATAATAAATCTCCATCACCTAAGAACTTAACCCTTCCCACATTAACACAAAATCTATTCGGCTCTGTTTTAAAACATCACTCACAAAACCTCTTCTGGAGAACTCCCTTTTTATTGGGTTCCGATCTCTCCAGAAGTCTCTCAAATTTAAATTTGCCATCATTTTTGCAATCATTTCTCTGGAATTACCATCCTTAAAGGTCATCTGGGCTGAAATGTCCATCCGAGATAAAAATACATGAAAATCCCCCACTATACAAGGGTTTTCTGCCTCTGCCACTTCTGTGAATAACCACCGAAAAAAACTCATGGCACTTGCAATGGTCATTCGGTGCATAGATATTAAAGAGATCACAATTCAATTCCTCCATTTGCACCTTTAGCTGTAAAATCTCTCCTCAGTGTCCTTGTCCATCAATGCAACATTCTTTTTTATGGATGAACTCACTAAAACAGCCACCCCTCTACGGTTATTATTTGCGCAACTTGCAAACACTTCTCTCTTCCAAACCCTTTCCAGGATATCCTCATCCCAAATGGTTTCTTGCAGACAGAACAGGTCAGTGCCTTTAAAACACTGCAACAACTGCTGCAATTTCTTCTCCCCCTCAGCCTGTTCATATTGATCAAGACCAATGTCTTCATTGCTCCTAACAAAAGTGTATCTGATAATTCCCCCATCATTTAATCTCTGGCCCTTCCCTCCTCTCATGCTCCTTTCCAACCTTTTGGGCAGCTGTTGCTTTCTCCTGCAGCCTCCGGCTCTTTTTCACCTCCTGTTTGAACTTTCCCTGCTGTTTCAGCCTCTTCCTTACATTCAATTTAGGTGATGCAACTGCCCCTTCTCCCTCCTTCTGCACCTCAATAACCTTTCCCTTTCCACATGATGCCCCCCCCACTGCCCAATTCCATGTCTCCATCCTCCTCTGACTCCTCACTCTCGAGCTCTTCTGTAATCTCCCGTCCCGTTCCCCGTCAGATACAGAATCTCCCTCAGAGAGTCCTCCCGCTAGCATGGTTTCTTCAACAGTGCCACTCCCTTCGGCCTCACCTCCATTGCTGACACTTGCTCCCCGTTTCTTCTCTCTCTGGGACAATGGCGCGTCTCCACCCATCTTGTTTCCTTTTGGCGTCTTTGTCTCCCCGCTCTCGTTCTGCTGCCCCTTTAAGGCTCCTGCCTCTTGCACCCTCTTCTGGTCTTGCACCCCCCCGCTCCCCGAGATGTTCAACTCCCCGTCTCTCTTACCCCGTCACCCGCACCCTCTGCTCCCCCCACGGATTCCTGATTCTTTAGGGAGAGGCGAGCCATATTATGGCTTGACTCTGTACTTGACCCGTGATGTGCTCCGTTGACTTTGTCCTTTTCCATCATACTTGGTGTGTTTTCCACCATCTCTATCCTGTTTTCTGCTCCACAATTTTATGCCTCTTCTTGCGCTCTTTCTTCATTCCGTTCGGCGGCTGTGTCCTCCACCTGCTCCGCTCTTCTGGCCACTCCACTCACACCTCCTGCTCCTTCTCCCATCTCCTCGTCACTCAAGGGGCTTCCATCTGTCTTACACTCACAGTGGGTGGGGTCTCTGCCTTGCAATGTGTCCAGACTCGCCACAGTTATAACAGTACAGGTCTGGACAGCTTTTTACTAAGTGGACATGTCCAAGACAGTAACAGCAAACCTTCACCTGGTTTTCATGCAGAACCCGCAAGTACTGCACTCCTTCCATTGTCTTGAATTTCTTGCTGTAGGATAATGACTTCACCCCCTCTGGGATCCACACTTTTACATAACGGGTTCCATCGGCTACCCACATTCCAGAATAGTATCTCCTCTATATTACTGAGCAAAGTTTAATGTCCCACGACTCCAACTTTTTTATCAGCACATCGTCTTCAACATAAACCGGCAGGTTTAAGAATGAAACCAGCACCTCTTCAGAGTACAGCAGAGATACAGCCAAGTACTTCTCACCAACCTTCAGGCTCAGTAAAAGTCTTTCCACTCCTCTTGGCCACTGACCGTCACCTTGAATCCAACATTTGGTGTTGGTCGGCAAGCAAAGCAACTTCCCTCGCTGCAGTCCTCATGTACTGCCTGGATTATATCCTAAGCTCGCATTTCCTTATCCTGGCAGTGAACCACCGCTGTAGTTTTCTTTTCCAAACCTCCTGGGGTCCAGGCCCAAATTTTTGGGCTTTTTATTCTCCCTTCTCAAGACATTTTCTCCCCTGATTAAATACATACTGGGAGCATTGTCCTCTGAAGGGCCTGGCACTCCAGGCCCCTCAGCAGCCACTTGGCTGATGTTTATGAGCCAAAAAGGCCCTAATATTTAAAAAAAAAACACCCCAAAAACCCACCACCAACTTTTTACAAACTCACTCCAACTCCTGCAGTAATCTGCAGCACCTGCTCATTCCCAACCCCTCCCACCTAGTGAGTGCTTCCCACTGAGCCACAGCTGACACGGGCTGAACTATAAACTTTTGCTAAAGTAAGGCATCAAATTCAAAGACATTTTTGTTGGAAATCAGCCAACATTACCAATACCTGTACTAGAAGGGTGAAAGGACACTTAAACCGTGATATCAATCAATTAAATGTCAATATATTCATGAATAATGACCTCAAACAGTTGTCAAAGAATCATTTTTTAATGAGCTCCTCATACAGTAGTTTGAAGGCACAGTTCACAATGTATAATTCCAGCAGAATGCTAACAATTTATAAAGTAATTGGCCTGAATTTTATATTTTGGCAGGTTGGGAACAGTGGTGGAGGTGATGAGGGAAGGGCTCGGAATCTGTCAGGAAACCCGGGAGAACGTGTTTCCCACAGGCCCTGCCGAACTTAATGGCAGGGCCTGATTTGCATTTGAAACCTGTTTCCTACCCTCAACCAGCCAGTTGAAGAGGCTGGCTGGGTTGTGGGTAGGTAGGCCTGCAGCACTAGGCTGCAGAGAGGAGGGAGGGAAAGATCATGTGGGGATCAAGGGCTGATTGGGGGGCCGGAGGAGCATCGGGGGGAAGCAGATGATATCGGGGGGTTGGAGGAGCTTTGGTAGCTGGGTGGACGGAGGGGAGGGCGGGGGGGGGCGGAAGGCCGGGATGGCGATTGGAAGCCTAGGAGAAGGGGAAAATCGAAGGACTTCGGGGTGGGGGTTAGGGGGGAAATCAGAGGCCTCATGGTGGGGTCTCCGTCATGTGGGTGGGTTAGACAGGGACGCTCGATCGGGGAGGTAAGTGTCAAGGCACTTACTGCTAGATCCAGCAGTCCTCGCCTTCCTTTAGCTGATTGATTTCATGAGGCCTGCAGAACCCATCCAGCCACTGTTAAATTTAACATGCTGGTTAAATATGAGGCACACCAGCCTCATTATAATAGTTAAATGGGTGACCACCCCCCCACGCCCCCGACCCCCCCGGAAGCAGGGCGACTGCCTGCTCCCCATCCCGTCCCGTCTCCGTTTAAACCTGAAGTGGGCGGGTTGGAGGTAGGTTCTGGTCGGGGTTCAGATTTTTAACACTAACTTCCCACCCGACCCAAACACACCCGTTTTTGGGGGTAAAAAGTCCCTCCATTAATTCACACACAAGTTCCCGTGTATATGTTCCTCAGCTGCATGTGAACTGTACAAGTTATTCTGTCCTACATTTCGAGTGCACATTTGTTTTCATTCAGTTGTTCTGTGTCAATGCCTGAGGTTAGACCACCTTCAAGGAGGATATCCAGGAGGCACAAGAGGATGTCAAATCCGTGGTTGAGATGGGATGAATATCAATCAGTGAACACATACTACCAACAACTACAGCCACCTTGTGCATGCAGAGTGAAGGATATGACTGTAAATGCTATTACAACCCAATTATTATAGTCAGGTTAACATCGCTGCTAAAATAGTGGAAAAAGCAACTTCAAATTGTTATGTATTTATCACCTATTGTTCTACAGCATAACTTGAAAGGCATCATGTTTTATTGCACTCTTTTGCAGCTGTAAGCCAATTCACTTACGATATCATGAGATAAATGGAACAAGTTATGTAAGCCACTCTCCATAAAAGAATGCATGTACATGTTGTATCATTAATTCCTCAGCTTCATGCCCAAATGAATGCTTTGGGGGTAATTTTAACTCCTCAAAATGGGTGAGTTTGGATCAGGTGGAACATTAACTTGTTAAAAATCTGAAACAGGAACCCAATACCCCTCAAACCCACCCACTTCTGGTTTTAATGAAGATGGGAAGAGGAACAGATGACCAATCCGCCCTCAGGAGGCGTGTTAGTTGGTGAAACCTTTTAAGAAGGCTGCGTGCTTCTATTTTTACTGTGTTTCTATTTTTAACCTATGTCGTCCAGGTTTCCCGAGCCTCAGGAAACCCGGCAGGTGAAAGGAGACGAAAAGGGCTACATCCATCAGGTAAGTACCTTTACCACACTAATTGTGGGCCAAGAGGAGCAGGAGTGTTTCCTCCCGGCCCAACAAGCTTACCTGTAAACACCAACCCCCACCTCCACGATCTCCTACTCATCATCCCTCCCCATCACCGGCCCTGATCTTCCCCGTGATCGCCGACTCTCCCCCGACCCCCCACCCCATCACTCCATTCCTAATGTTTGACCACCTCCATGATCACCAACTCCCCATCATCGACCCTGATTTTCCCTACGACCTCCTATTTTCCCCTTGACCCCCCTCACCTCTCCCTCCAATCTTCCACCCACCTCCAATCTCCCTCCCCCGGATCCCCGCAATCTTCCCTGATGTCCTGCGATCTTTGATTCCCCTCGATCATCCCTGGCCCCGCTGACCCCCCCCCCCTCCGCCTCCCCCATCCACGCTGTACCCATCTTCTCCGCGATCTCTACCCTCAACAACCAAAAAACGTACCTGCTTCTGAGCTGCGGTCTTTCCTGGAACCTACCCCACCCGACTGGCAGCCAAGCCTGTCTATGGGCTTTCAGGCGGGGTGTCTGTTTAAGGAGAAACACGCACATCTTGGAGTTAAAACTCCACGCCATTCGGGAAAACCCTCTCTTCTGGTTTCCTGACCATAAACTATTACAGCTGTGAGGAGGGATGATATGCTAGAGAGATCATCAAATGAGACCATATGAGTCTAACTGAAAAACAAAAAAGGGGCAATCACACTGCTGGGAGTGTATTATAGACCCCCAAACAATGAGAGAGAGATAAAGAGCAAATATGTAGGCAAATTTCTGAGAAGTGCAAAAACTATACAGCTGTAATAGTCGGGGATTTCAACTATCCTAATATTAACTGGGACAAAATTAGTGTGAAGGGTATAGAGGGTGCGGAATTCCTAAAATGTATTCAAGAGAACTTTTTTAGCAAGCCCAACACAGGAGGGAGCGATTCTGGATTTAGTTTCAGGGAATGAAGCTGGGCAGGAATGAAGCTGAAGAGGTATCAGTAGGAGAGTATTTAGGTGCTCGTGACCATAATTCAGTCAGATTTAAAGTAGTTATGGAAAAGGACAAGGATAGACCACGAATAAAAGTTCTATATTGGGGAAAAGCCAACTTTGCTAACCTGAGAAGTGATTTGTCAATAGTGGACTGGAAACAGCTACTTGAAGGTAAATCAGTGTCAGAGCAGTGGGAGGCATTCAAGGAGCAGATCGATAGCGTTCAGGCTAAATATGTGCCTTTAAAGAAAAAGGGGGGGACTAACAAATCTAGAGCCCCCTGGATGTTGAGGGACATACAGGATAGGATAAAGAAAAAAAGGGAGGCTATGTAATGAGACAGTCAACTGAGACAGTTAATAAACAATCTCCTCGTAAAGGAACCCCTTAGAATGAGTGACCATAGCATGATTGAATTTCAAATTCAGATGGAAGGTGAGAAAGTTGGATCTCTAACCAGCGTACTAAACTTAAGTAAAGGAGACTATGAAGATATGAGGGCTGAGTTGGCTAAAGTGGACTGGGAAAATAGATTAAAGTGTAGGACAGTTGATGAACAGTGGTGTACATTTAAGGAGATATTTCACAACTCTCAAGAAAAATATATTCCAGTAAGGAGGAAAGTGCGTAAGAGAAAAGATAGCCATCCGTGGCTAACTAAAGAAATAAAGGACGGTATCCAATTAAAAACAAGGGCATACAAAGTGGCCAAAACTAGTGGGAGAACAGAAGATTGGGAAGCTTTTAAAAGCCAGCAAAGAATAACTAAAAAAGTGATTAAGAAGGGAAGATAGACTATGAAAGTAAACTAGCACAAAATATAAAAACAGATAGCAAGAATTTCTATAGGTATATAAAAAGGAAAAAAGTGGCTAAAGTAAATGTTGGTCCCTTAGAGGATGAAATCGGGGAATTAGTAATGGGGAACATGGAGATGGCAGAAACTCTGAACAAATATTTTGTATCAGTCTTTACAGTTGAGGAGACTAACAATATTCTAACAGTGGATAGTCAAACGGCTATAGAGGGGGAGGAACTTAACACAATTACAATCACTAAGGAGGTGGTACTCAGTAAGATAATGGGACTAAAAGCAGATAAATCCCCTGGACCTGATGGCTTGAATCCTAGGTCTTAAGAGAAGTAGCTGCAGGGATTGTGGATGCATTGGTTGTAATTTAGCAAAATTCCCTGGATTCTGGGGAGATCCCAGCAGATTGGAAAATTGCAAATGTAATGCCCCTATTTAAAAAAGGAGGCAGACAAAAGGCAGGAAACTATAGACCAGTTAGCCTAACATCTGTGGTTGGGAAAATGTTGGAGTCCATTATTAAAGAAGCAGGATGTTTGGAATGCAAAATTCAGTCAAGCAGAGTCAGTATGGATTTGTGAAGGGGAAGTCATGTTTGACAAATTTGCTGGAATTCTTTGAGGATGTAACGGACAGGGTGGATAAAGGGGAACCAGTGGATGTGGTGTATTTGGACTTCCAGAAGGCATTTGACAAGGTGCCACATAAAAGGTTACTGCACAAGATAAAAGTTCACGGGGTTGGGGATAATATATTAACATGGATAGAGGATTGGCTAATGAATAGAAAACAGAGAGTCGGAATAAATGGTTCATTCTCTGGTTAGCAACCAGTAACTAGTGGGGTGCCGCAGTGATTGGTGCTGGGACCCCAACTATTTACAATCTATATTAACAACTTGGAAGAAGGGATTGAGTGTAACGTAGCCAAGTTTGCCGATGATACAAAGATGGGAGGAAAAGCAATGTGTGAGGAGAACACAAAAAATCTGCAAAAGGACAGAGATAGGCTAAGTGAGTGGGCAACCATTTGGCAGACGGAGTATAATGTTGGAAAGTGTGAGGTCATGTACTGTGGCAGAAAAAAAATCAAAGAGCAAGTTATTATTTAAATGGAGAAAGATTGCAAAGTGCCGCAGTACAGGGGGACCTGGGGGTACTTGTGCATGAAACACAAAAGGATAGTATGCAGGTACAGCAAGTGATCAGGAAAGCCAATGGAATCTTAGCCTTTATTGCAAAGGGGATAGAGTATAAAAGCAGGGAAGTCTTGCTAAAGCTATACAAGGTATTGGTGAGGCCACACCTGGAATACTGCGTGCAGTTTTGGTTTCCATATTTAAGAAAGGATATACTTGTTTTGGAAGCAGTTCAGAGAAGGTTCACTAGGTTGATTCTGGAGATGAGGGGGTTGACTTATGAGGAAAGGTTGAGTAGGTTGGGCCTCTACTCATTGGAATTCAGAAGAATGAGGGGTGATCTTATCGAAACGTATAAGATTATGAAGGGTCTTGACATGGTGGATGCAGAGAGGATGTTTCCACTGATGGGGGAGACTAGAACTAGAGGGCATGATCTTAGAATAAGGGACTGCCCATTTAAAACTGAGATGAGAAATTTCTTCTCTCAGAAGGTTGTAAATCTGTGGAATTTGCTGCCACAGTGAGCCATGGAAGCTGGGACATTGAATAAATTTAAGATAGATATAGACTGTTTCTTAAACGATAAGGGGATAAGGGGTTATGGGGAGCGGGCAGGGAAGTGGAGCTGAGTCCATGATCAGATCAGCCATGATCTTATTGAATGGTGGAGCAGGCTTGAGGGGCTGTATGGCCTACTCCTGTTCCTATTTCTAGTGTTCTTATGTTCTTATGACAGATAACGAGGGCTAAATACTGCAGAATCTCTAGAGGAGTATAGAAAGTTCAGGGGTGAAATTAAAAAGGATATTAGGAAAGTAAAGAGAGAGCATGAAAAATTCTTGGCAAGTACAATCAAGGAAAACCCAAAGATGTTTTATAAATATATTAAGAGCAAGAGGATAACAAAAGAAAGGGTAGGGCCTATTAGAGACCATGAGGATAATCTGTGTGTGGAGGCGGAAGATGTGGGTTTGTTTCTTAATTAATATTTTGCATCTGTTTTCACAAAAGAGAGAAGTGTGAAATATTAGATGAAATAAACATAGTGAGAGAGGAGGTATTAAGGAGTTTAGCAGCTTTGAAAGTGGATAAATCCCCAGGCCTGGATAAAATATATCCCAGGCTGTTAAGTGAAGCAAAAGAGGAAATAGCAGAGGCTTTGATGATCATTTTCCAATCCTCTCTGGCTTCAGGTGTGATGCCAGAGGACTGGAAAACTACTAATGTGGTACCTTTGTTTAAGAAGGGAGAAAAGGATAGACCGACTAACTACAGGCCAGTCAGCCTGACCTCGGTGGTGGGAAATTATTCGAAAAAATCCTGAAGGACACGATATATCTTCACTTAGAAGGACACAGATTGATCAAGGACAGCCAGCACAGATTTGTTAAGGGAAGGTCGTGTCCGACTAACTTGATTGAATTTTTTGAGGAGGTAACCAGGAGGGTCGATGAAGGCTAAGCATATGATATAGTGTATATGGATTTTAGCAAAGCTTTTAATAAGGTCCCATATTGTAGACTGGTCACAAAAGTAAAAGCCCATGGGATCCATGGCAAAGTGGCAAGTTGGATCCAAAATTTGCTCATATGCAGGAAGCAAAGGGTAATGGTTGATGGGTGTATTTGCAACTGGAAGGGTTTCCAGTGGGGTTCCGCAGGGCTCAGTACTAGGTCCCTTTTTGTGATATGTATCAATGATCTATACTTGAATATAGGGGGTATGATTAAGAAGTTTGCAGCTGATACTAAAATAGGCTGTGTGGTTGATAATGAAGAAGAAAGCTGCGGACTACAGGAAGATGTCTATCAACTGGTCAGGTGGACAGAACAGTGGCAAATGGATTTTAATCCAGAGAAGTGTGAGGTAATGCATTTTGGGAGGGCTAACAAGGAAAGGGAATACACATTAAATGGTAGGATACTGAGAAGTGTAGAGGAACAAAGGGACCTTGGCGTGCATGTCCACAGATCCCTCAAAGTAGCAGCCCAGGTAGATAAGGTGGTTAAGAAGGCATACAGAATGCTTGCCTTTATTAGCAGAGCGGGGGGGGGGGGGGGGGGGGGGGTTATGCTTGACTGGTTAGGCCACAGCTGGAGTACTATGTGCAGTTCTGGTCACTGTATTACAGGAAGGACGTGATTGCACTGGAGAGGGTACAGAGGAGATTTCCGAGGATGTTGCCGGGAGTGGAGAATCTAAGCTACGGGGACAGATTAGAAAGGCTGGAGTTGTTTTCCTTGGAACAGAGGAGGCTGAGGGGAGACCTCATTGAGGTGTATAAAATTATGAGGGGCCCAGATATACTAGATAGAAAGGTCCTATTTCCCTTACCAGAGGGGTCAATAAATTTAAAGTAATTGGTGGAAGGTTGAGAGGGGATTTGAGGGGGTATTTCTTGATGCAGAGGGTTGTAGGGGTCTGGAACTCACTGCCTGAAAGGGTGGTAAAGGCAAAAATCTTCACCACATTTAAAAAGTACTTGGTTGTGCACTTGAAGTGCCGTAATCTACAGGGCTACGGACCAAGAGCTGGAAAGTGGGATTAGGCTGGATAGCCTCTTGTTGGCCAGCATGGATACGATGGGCCGGAATGGCCTCCTTCCGTGCTGTAAACTTCAATGATTCTATGATTCTATGATAATTCCTCCCCACTCCCACTCTGAAACGCTGCCTCAGTGAACTTCAGATGAGGGGACGACCTTTAATTCCTAGATGGTTAACAAATAAGGTGAACAAAAAAGCTGCTTCTAAGTTGCTTGGAAAAAGTACAATACTGTGACATGATGATTCAACGGTCTGAAAAATTGACCGTGTGAATATTAACATTGATTGTATGCAAAATCTTTGTATGCTACTTGAACGGGGCTAGTCCATTTACAATAATTAGATCCATTACAATAGAGGATAAATTAATTGCATATGATTGTTTTAACAGTTGATATGCTTTGAAATTATGCTGCATGAATAAGATTATAGCCTTTTTCTTAACTTTTTTAAAAAATTGGACACATTTAGAAACATAGAAACATAGAAAATAGGTGCAGGAGTAGGCCATTCGGCCCTTCGAGCCTGCACTGCCATTCAATGAGTTCATGGCTGAACATGCAACTTCAGTACCCCATTCCTGCTTTCTCGCCATACCCCTTGATCCCCCTAGTAGTAAGGACTACATCGAACTCCTTTTTGAATATATTTAGTGAATTGGCCTCAACAACGTTCTGTGGTAGAGAATTCCACAGGTTCACCACTCTCTGGGTGAAGAAGTTTCTCCTCATATTGGTCCTAAATGGCTTACCCCTTATCCTTAGACTGTGACCCCTGGTTCTGGACTTACCCAACATTTGGAACATTCTTCCTGCATCTAACATGTCTAAACCCATCAGAATTTTAAACATTTCCAAGAGATCCCCTCTCATTCTTCTGAACTCCAGTGAATACAAGCCCAGTTGATCCAGTCTTTCTTGATATGTCAGTCCCGCCATCCCGGGAATCAGTCTGGTGAACCTTCGCTGCACTCCCTCAATAGTAAGAATGTCCTTCCTCAAGTTAGGAGACCAAAACTGTACACAATACTCCAGGTGTGGCCTCACCAAGGCCCTGTACAACTGTAGCAACACCTCCCTGCCCCTGTACTTAAATCCCCTTGCTATGAAGGCCAACATGCCATTTGCTTTCTTCACCGCCTGCTGTACCTGCATGCCAACCTTCAATGACTGATGTACCATGACACCCAGGTCTCATTGCACCTCCCCTTTTCCTAATCTGTCACCATTCAGATAATAGTCTGTCTCTCTGTTTTTACCACCAAAGTGGATAACCTCACATTTATCCACATTATACTTCATCTGCCATGCATTTGCCCACTCATCTAACCTATCCAAGTCACTCTGCAGCCTCATAACATCCTCCTCGCAGCTCACACTGCCACCCAACTTAGCGTCATCCGCAAATTTGAAGATACTACATTTAATCCCCTCGTCTAAATCATTAATGTACAGTGTAAACAGCTGGGTCCCCAGCACAGAACTTTGTGGTACCCCACTAGTCACTGCCTGCCATTCTGAAAAGTACCCATTTACTCCTACTCTTTGCTTCCTGTCTGCCAACCAGTTCTCAATCCATGTCAGCACACTACCCCCAATCCCATTGTGCTTTAACTTTGCACATTAATTTCTTGTGTGGGACCTTGTCAAAAGCCTTCTGAAAGTCCAAATACACCACTTCAACTGGTTCTCCCTTGTCCACTCTACTGGAAACATCCTCAAAGAATTCCAGAAGATTTGTCAAGCATGATTTCCCTTTCACAAATCCATGCTGACTTGGACCTATCATGTCACCTCTTTCCAAATGCGCTGCTATGACATCCTTAATAATTGCTGTAGATTTGCTTTGAAAAAATAATGGCCCATAATTTGCTGTCAAAGTAATGGCGAAGCTAATATTGCTCACTGTAATTTATGCACAAATGTTGCAACAACTTCAGACGAGGGCAGATGTGTGATTAAAGTGAAATATCCAAAAGTTGCTGTCCGAGATGCATTGGGGTGCCGTTAGCTTCACGAAAATGGCATCTCGCTATTGGGTCTCCATTGAACTGCATTGAATGGCATAAAGTTGCTGCACTTGGGCGGTAGATATAAACTAAACTCACCACAGAAAGTTAAGACTTGGCTATTGCAATCTAAGTACCCTTTTAACAACGTAATAAGTGTTAATTACTGCCAGTCAATTTATGAGGCACTGAAAATTAACTGTTAGAAAGGTGAGTCTCATTTCTTCAGGTTTTAATTGTTGTTGGAGACTTTGAAAATGTAAAACCTAATTTTTTTATTTTTTTTTCCCTTTTTGTCTCCTTTTTTCTCTCTCGTAATCCCATCTTTCTTTCCCTCTCTTTACTTCTCTTTCTGAACCTGATTTGACATTGAATTCAATATCATAACTTACATTTGGAATAACCAACAATAGCTTCAACAATTCTCGAATACCAATGCCCCGACGTGACCTTCGTCCCCTTCACTTTCCTCTGACCTTCCTCCAATCTTACCCCTTGCCTTGTTTTCACTATCCACTCTGAAGGCATCAGCTTCATTCTCTTATGCCTTCACCTCAATGAATTTTGAGCTCAGCATGATGGTAATCTCTTCTTCCGTCGTCTTCGCCTCCACTCCCGCTTCTTTGGCCAGGAGTCTTCCCCCGCACATTGGACCGTTTCTCCCATCTTCAGAATTCTCATTTCATTTGGACCCCTCCCTCTGGCTTCTTACCCTCTCTAGGTCTTTTCATTGGGAACTGCCGGCATGACTTCACCCATTTCAATTTATCTGCTCCCCTCACTCACTCTACCTACCTCCCTCTGAACTTGCAGCACTCCGCTCGCTCAGACCCTAACATTGTCATTAAACCTGCTAACAAGGGTGACGCTGTTGATGTTTGGCGAACCGACTTCTACTTTGCAGAGGCTAATTGCCAACTCTCTGACACCTCCTATCTCCCACTGGACCATGAGCAAACATCAAGCCATAATTTCCAAGACTGTAACTGACAACATCTCCTCTGGAGATCTTCCCTCCACAACCTCTAAATTCATAGTCTCCCAACTCTGCACAGCCAGCTTCTACCTCCTTCCCAAGATCCACAATCAGGACTGCCCTGTAGACCCATTGTTTCAGCCTGTTCTTGCCCCGTGGATCTGATTTCTTCCGACCTCTTTTTTCTCCTCTTGCCCGGTCTCTTCCAACCTACACCCACGACTCTTCTGATGCTCTCCACCACTTAAACAGTTTCCAGTTTCCTGGCCCTAATCATCTTTTCACCATGGATGCCCAATGCCTCGACACCTCCATCCCCCACCAGGATGGTCTGAGGGCACTCCTCTTCTACCTTGAACAGAGACACAACCAGTCCCTATCCACCACCACCATCCTCCGCCTGGCTGAACATATTCACACATTGAACATCTTCTCCTTTCACTTGACTCACTTCCTCCAAATAAATGTGTTGCTAAGGGAACCCGTATGGGTCCTAGCTATGCCTGCCTTATTGTGGGATATGTGGGACATTCTTTGTTCAAGTTCTACTCAAGTCCCCTCCCTCACCTCTTTTTCCAGTATATTGATGACTGTATTGGTATGGTTTCCTCCTCTCGCCCAGAACTAGGAAATGTCACTACCGTTGCGTTGAATTTCCACCCTTCCCTCAACTTCACGTGGTCCATCTCCAAGTCTTCCCTACCTTTCCGCGACTTCTCTGTCGCCATTTCTGGGAATAGTGCATCAACCAATATCCAGTATAAGCCCACTGACTCCTAAAGTTATATTGACTGCCGCCTCCCATGTTGCTTCCTGTAAGGACTTTATTCCATTCTTCCAGTTTCTCTGTCTCCATCGCATCTGTTCTGACGATGTCACCTTCCATACCAGTGCTTCCGATATGCTTTCCTTTCTCCTCAATCGAGGATTCTCCTCCACCGTGGTGGACAGGGCCCTCAACCATGTCCATTCCATTTCCTGCACTTCTGCTCTCACCCCTTCTCCTCCCTCCCAGAACCACAATACGGTTCTGTTTGTCGTCACCTTTCACCCCACCAGCCTGCACATTCAAAGGACCATCCTCCACCTTCACCTTCCTCTCCCCTCCCCTTTCAGCATTCTGAAAATGGACTGGCCGCTCCGCAATATCCTGGTTCACTCCTCAATCCCTCCTCCCCTTTCCACAGCACCTTTCCGTGCAAGCACAGGAGACACAACACCTGCCCTTTTACCTCCTCCCTTCCCGCTGTCCAGGGCCAGAAACACTCCTTATAGGTGAAACAGCATTTTATTGGTACTTCTTTCAATTTATTGGGCCCAAGTTTCCACACGATAAAAAACGGGCACCCCTCCGAGCTGGAAAAAAACTCGCAATTCTGGAGAGCCCTGCAGCTCCTTGTCTGTTTGGTGCGGCGCCCAGGGGGGCGGAGCCTACACTCGCGCCGATTTTGTAAGTGGGAGGGGGCGGGTACTATTTAAATTAGTTTTTTTCCTGCCGGCAACCCTGCGCGTGCGCGTTGGAGCGTTCGCGCACGCGCAGTGTGAAGGAAACATTGGCACTCGGCCATTTTTGTAGTTCTTTGTAGCTGTTTAATTTTTGAACATTTTTTAATAAAAGCACATTGCCATCAGCACATCAGCACTGAGGCTTCCTGCAGCCTTCTCACTGTCTCCTTCCCGCCCGCCATCGGGAACGTCTTCCTCCCCCCCCCCGCTGCGTTCGGGCGGGCGGTCGGGCCCGCACTCCCTCCCTCCCGCCCGCCCGCTGTCGGGAACGAACGAACGAATTTGTGAGGCTGGCTGAAGCACTTTCACACAGGTAGGAAGATGGTTTATTTAATCTTTTCTTTGCTTCTAAATGTTTATTCAGGTTGGATTTATTTGTATAATATTTGTAGAAGTATAAATAAGGATTTATTGTAGAATTTAATGACTTCACTTCCCCACCTCGTTCTGGACGCCTAATTTGTAACCTGCGCCTGATTTTTTAATGTGTAGAACAGGTTTTTTCAGTTCTACAAAAATCTTCACTTGCTCCATTCTAAGTTAGTTTGGAGTACGTTTTCACTGTGGAAACTTTGAAATCAGGCGTCAGTGGCCGGACACGCCCCCTTTTGAAGAAAAAATTCTGTTCCAAAGTAGAACTGTTCTACCTGACTGGAACTGCAGAAAACAAAATGTGGAGAATTGCGATTTCTAAGATAGTCCGTTCTCCACCAGTTGCTCCTAAAAATCAGGCGCAAATCATGTAGAAACTTGGACCCATTATACTGTATTCGCTGCTCACGATGCAGCCTCCTCTACATTGAGATCACCAAATGTAGATTGGGTGACCGCTTTGCGGAACACCTCCATTTAGTCCACAAGCATGACCTTGAGCTTCCAGTCACCTCTCACTTTAATTCTCTGCACCACTCTCACTCTGACCTCTCTGTCCTCAGAATCATACACTGTTCTAATGAAGATTAATTAGGCACTTACTCGCCTTCCGGGCTCAACATTAAGTTCAACAATTTTAGATCATAACCTCTGCCCCTATTTTTTTGGATGGCAACTGTTGATGATTCTGCTCTTCCCATTTACGCCTCCTCTGGACCCATGTTTTGTTTCTTTACTTGTCCCATTACCATCTCATTTTGCCTTGCACCATCATCCTTTTTGTCATTTAATCTCTCCTGCATTCCACCCTATCAAAGACCTTCCTTTTGTTCTTTCCTCCCCACCCACCTTTCCATGCCTCTGTAATTTCTTAAAACTTGTTATATTTCTAACCTTTTCCAGTTTTAATGAAAGGTCATCGACCTGAAATATTAATTCTGTTCTTCTCTCCATAGATGTTGCCAGACCTGCTGAGTATTTCTAGCATTTTCTGTTCTAATTTCTAAATTTGACAAATCAGACTCTGTGCTGTATATTTCACAATCCTTTAATCTGATTCATAGAATCATAAAAGTTTACGGCACAGAATGAGGCCTTTTGGTCCATTGTGTATGTGTGTCGAAAAAGAGTTATCCCGCCTAATCCCACATTTCATCTCTTCGTCCGTAGCCCTGTAGGTTACGGCACTTCAAGTGCATATCCAAGTACTCTTTAAATGTGATGAGGGTTCCTGCCTCTACCACTCTTTCAGGCAGTGAGTTCCAGACCCCCACCACCCTCTGGGTGAAATAAGTTCTCCTCAATTGCCCTCTAATCCTTCTACCAATTACTTTAAATCTATGCCCCATGGTTATTGATCTCTCGGTTAAAGGAAACAGATTCTTCCTATCCATTCTAACTAGGCCCCTCATAATTTTATACATGTCAATTAAGTTTCCCCTGCCTCTTCCGCTCCAAAGAAAATACGCCCAGCCTATCCAATTTTTCCTCACAGCTAAAATGTTCCAAACCTGGCAACAACCTCGTAAATCTCCTCAGTACCCTCTCAAGTGCAATCACATCTTTCCTGTAACGTGGTGATCAAAACTATATGCAGTACTCTAGCTGTGGCCTAACTAGTGTTTTATACAGTTCAAGCATAACCGCCCTGCTCTTATATTCTATTACTCGACTAATAAAAGAAAGTATTCCATATGCCTTAACCACCTTATCTACCTGTCCTGTTACCTTCAGGGATCTGTGGACATGAGGTCCCTCTGTTCCTCCACAGTATCCTACCATTTGTTGTGTATTTCCTTGCCTTGTTAGACTTCCCCAAATGCATTACATCACACTTTTACAGATTGAGTTCCCTTTGCCACTTTTCTGCCCACCTGATCAGTCCATTGATATCTTCCTGCAGTCTACAGTTTTCTTCCTCACAATCAACCACACGGCCAATTGGTTAAGGAGATGCACAGTTGCTTGCCCGGTTCTCTCAGGTCCCACTGCGATGTTATCAGTTCACACCGTCAGCAACTTGCAATGCAAAAATGAAAAAAAACCGAATGCAGAATAATTATTGTAACTATTTAATGCATGCAGATTCAACTTTGAGAACCCAATAGGGCTAAAATTCCAGCCTCGTGGGTCCATACGGAATACGTACGGACCCCGCAAGGCTCCGCAAAAGCCGTTTTTTGGTGCGCAATGTGCATGCGCCAAAATCTGGCTTTTCCGATCTGTCAAATTTTGGCTTGACAGATCGCATGCATCCCCGCAGCCAGGACATTCGCGCGGGCAAGATTGGGCTATTTGCCCAACTCTTGCCCAGCAAATGTCCTTAAAACTCCTCGTCTGGGAAAAGCAGGCGCATAGCCTACTTTTGCCAGCGTAAGAGTTTTAAAACATAAAAATAAAATTTAAATGCACATTTTTATGTTAAAAACTCTGTCCACTAAGGTAAGTTTATTTTAAACCCTATTAAAACACTTTTTTAAAAAAAATCCAAAAAATATATTTTTTTCTAACACATTTAATTTCAATTAATTTTAAATATGTGAGGTATTTATTTATTTTTTATGTTGTGTTTAATGTCTTTTTTTTCTCATTGATAACAATAAGGACTTGGAGATCTGGAGTTCTCATTGCTATCAATGAGAAAACTGTACCGTGATTGGTTGTCTATTCACACGTGACTCCAGCTTCCCCGTGCGAACCTCGAGGACGGGGGCGCGCTCCGAAGCGCAGGAAGAGAAGGCCTCTCACCGCAATCGCAGGCACCTCTAGGACCACCAGGTATTTTCATTAAAAATTCTCGGGTCGTCCAAAGGAAGACTCCAACCCGAGTTTCAGGCCCATATTTTTACCTTTAAATTATAAATCTTGCTTTGCCTTCTCTGGATAATTGTGTGAATCAAGATAGCATTCCTCTGGATGTACTCTATTCCTAAATCTCAAAATATATTGGGCTAGACTTTCCACTTCACATCAGTGGGCTAGTAGTGCCCATATATCGCCCAAAAAGAGCTGATATCGCCCAAAAATGGAAAGTTGGGACACATCGCCGAGCTTATCGCCGACACATCGCCCGACGCAACTTTCGGCTCACATCGCCGAGGTGATCACCCACACATCGCCCAGCCCAACTTTCGGCATATCGCCGGCACATCGCCAGGCTGATCGCTCTCCAAGAACATCGCTGGAGAATAGTTGTTATTGCCTGGCCTTCCTCACAGAACTGGGCACTACGGACGCCATTTTGAATACAAGAACATAAGAATTAGGAACAGGAGTAGTCCATCTAGCCCCTCGAGCCTGCTCCGCCATTCAACAAGATCATGGCTGATCTGGCCGTGGACTCAGCTCCACTTACCCGCCCGCTCCCCATAACCCTTAATTCCCTTATTGGTTAAAAATCTATCTATCTGTGATTTGAATACATTCAATGAGCTAGCCTCAACTGCTTCCTTGGGCAGAGAATTCCACAGATTCACAACCCTCTGGGAGAAGAAATTCCTTCTCAACTCGGTTTTAAATTGGCTCCCCCATATTTTGAGGCTGTGCCCCCTAGTTCTAGTCTCCCCGACCAGTGGAAACAACCTCTCTGTCTCTATCTTGTCTATCCCTTTCATTATTTTAAATGTTTCTATAAGATCACCCCTCATCCTTCTGAACTCCAACGAGTAAAGACCCAGTCTACTCAATCTATCATCATAAGGTAACCCCCTCATCTCCAGAATCAGCCAAGTGAATCATCTCTGTACCCCCTCTAAAGCTAGTATATCCTTCCTTAAGTAAGGTGACCAAAACTGCACGCAGTACTCCAGGTGCGGCCTCACCAATACCCTGTACAGTTGCAGCAGGATCTCCCTGCTTTTGTACTCCATCCCTCTCGCAATGAAGGCCAACATTCCATTCGCCTTCCTGATTACCTGCTGCACCTGCAAACTAACTTTTTGGGATTCATGCACAAGGACCCCCAGGTCCCTCTGCACTGCAGCATGTTGTAATTTCTCCCCATTCAAATAATATTCCCTTTTACTGTTTTTTTTCCAAGGTGGATGACCTCACATTTTCCGACATTGTATTCCATCTGCCAAACCTTAGCCCATTCGCTTAACCTATCTAAATCTCTTTGCAGCCTCTCTGTGTCCTCGACGCAACCTCCTTTCCCACTAATCTTTGTGTCATCTGCAAATTTTGTTACACTACACTCTGTCCCCTCTTCCAGGTCATCTATGTATATTGTAAACAGTTGTGGTCCCAGCACCGATCCCTGTGGCACACCACTAACCATCGATTTCCAACCCGAAAAGGACCCATTTATCCCGACTCTCTGCTTTCTGTTAGCCAGCCAATTCTCTATCCATGCTAATACATTTCCTCTGACTCCACGTACCTTTATCTTCTGCAGTAACCTTTTGTGTGGCACCTTATCGAATGCCTTTTGGAAATCTAAATACACCACATCCATCGGTACACCTCTATCCACCATGCTTGTTATATCCTCAAAGAATTCCAGTAAATTAGTTAAACATGATTTCCCCTTCATGAATTCATGCTGCGTCTGCTTGATTGTACTATTCCTATCTGGATGTCCCGCTATTTCTTCCTTAATGTCGGAGGAAGACAGGAAGCCTCTTAAACAGGGCTTAGTTAGTTTGTGAATTATTTAAGGGCCTTTTAAAGATAGATACTCACAAGTAGACGTTTTCTTATATTTATATAAATAAGTGATGTTTCATACTTACTTGGTGTGGCCTGGACATTGTTTAACAACAGTTGCACGAATGTTCTATTTTAACTTACGTTATTAGAAGACACTGCACAACAATTGTAAAGTGAAATAAAATGGTTTTAATAATATTTTAGAACGTAATTTATCAATTACAAACACCAAAACACCCTCCCACCCCCCCAACCCCCGCCCCAACCCCTCCCCCCGCATCCACCCACACCCCACCCACACCCCAACAGTGAAACGACACCAACAATAAATGTGAACAATAGGAACAATATTAAAAAGAGTGCACCCCCCCTCCCTACCCGCGACCACGTTTCTCTCCAGATCCTAGACCCTCCCGTGTTGTTACCTCACCCACCCGTTTTGCTCCCCGGGTACTGCTGCAAAGCTGACGTGCAGTGGCCGATGGTAAGACCTCCTGCCGTGGTGGGGGACATGCTGGGACGATCGCCTGTTGGGGGGCTGTTGGAGGGGAAGACAAAATAGGGGGCTCGCCTTCCGAGTCAGGAGGTGGTGCATCCTCCTGACCGGCCTGTGTGCCGGTGCTTGTGGTCACGGGAGCTCGGAATGCAGCGCCGTGTACCGCCAAGAACGCATGCCACATGGCATGGCTAGAGGCGGAGATTTCACACAACTCCAGGATCATCTGCTGCGTTGCCTCCGCTTGGCGAGCAGACACCCGGGAGAATTCCTGCGTGAACTCAACAAACACCTGGAGTTTCTCGCGCTGGATCACGACAGACTCCTCGCACAGTCATGCCAGGCGCTCCATGCGGTGGTCCAGAGTAAGCCTTTGCTCAAGTTGCTGACCCAGCCTCCGTTAGGTCTGTGATGGCACCAATGTGCGCCTTGGTATCACCAACTGCATGCCACTTGGTTCCAGTAACTCCTCAGTTGGGATCCCCATCGTGACCACAGGTTCCCCAGAGGGATGCAAGGGGCATCATCCTCTCTCTCCAGGTATTCCTCCTCTTCCTCGGGCTCGGTGGTCTCCTCCTCTTCACCACCCGTGGTGAATGACACATGCAGTGGGTCAGGTCCATGTGAGCATCTGTTCTCCTGTTGCACCTCTGGAGCTCATAAAGCTGCAAAACACAATTGAGATTATTAGAGCAGAAAGCATTGTTGCACAGCACTGGTATACGTAGGAGGAACATCACTAATCCCATAAATGTGACAGAGAAACGTTACATATTAATGCATCATATAGTATCTATGGCAGTACATCTATGTGGAAATTATTGCGCCAGAGAGCTGTGGAGGCTGGAATAGTCGCAGATAGACCGAATGATAAGGGAGCGAGGGTTTATGGGGTGCGGACAGAGAAGGGGACAGATGGACTGCTCTTATGTTCTTATGTTGTCAACCTGAGCGTGGCAGAGAGTCGCTCAGAGGCTGCATGCATAACATGACATCGTCTATGATATGAGAATGAAATGATGTCACATAGCTCTTACACTGCTTGACACATTACTCACGTGGCGCATGGGATGGTCCGGCAACACCACAGGTGGTGACCGCTCGACTGTGGGCCCCCACTAGTGCTGCAGCATGTTCCTCCGGGTCAGTGAGGGTCTGTATTACAGCAGAGCCTCCCCCGGTGCACCTCTGCTGTGCCCAGTTATGAGATATCTTCCTCTGCAAATATGAATAGAGCATGGCATAAGCTACTTGACTAGGTTATGTCATTTATACACAACAGTTTCAAACGTTATATGCTAATAGGGGTTATGTCCAAATGACAGTAGCTGATGTCCAAAAGTGTCCCAGGCCAGATAGTGAGCAAAGGCAGCTCTCCCCCAGTCCATGCTGGGTCCCGGTGTAAGTGACAGCAGCCAGAGATACTTAAAACGGGCACCGGTTCATTTCCCTGTCCAGTTCTTAGCGGGGATGATATATGTTATATAAGTTAGAATAACAAGCTTACATTCAATC
Organism: Pristiophorus japonicus; assembly: GCF_044704955.1. NCBI lineage: Eukaryota > Metazoa > Chordata > Chondrichthyes > Pristiophoridae > Pristiophorus > Pristiophorus japonicus. Next base: position 34,260,060 of record NC_091984.1, read on the forward strand.
CAGGAGATTACCATTATAATGATTATTATACTTAGAATGTACATCATTAAAATATAAAGTCGTACTCACTCTTGCTGAAGCAACAAGGCTGTTCCAACATTTGCGGCACTAGTCAGAGCCCCTGGGCTCGTGGGACGTAGATGAGACGACATCGGCTACTTCGCCCCATAACCTGTGGTACGCCCGCGGTGCTGGTTTCCCATCACGCTGCCCCCCCAGTCAATTGGGCCCAGTGGAGTGCACCTCTGCTACAAGGGCCTCATTGGTCTCCTCGGAGAAGAGTTTGGCCCTCTTCCTCCCCGTCTCCACGTCTCTCCCACTTTCATTGCTGTCAGACATATTTCTCTGTCTTTCTTTTCTCTCACCTCTCTGTCTCTGCTTTCCTCCTCTCTCCATCTCTCTCTCTCTCTCTCTCTCTCCTCGCTCGATCTCTTGCCCTCTTCTGCACATGTGTGGATGACCCCTGACCTCCCGAAACACGGGAAAACATGGCCAACCAAAAAAAAATTTGCGTACCCTTCGCCATCGCTGGACTACCGTTGAGCGATGTGACATCACTGGGCTATCGCTGAGCGATGTGACATCACTGGGCTATCGCTGAGCGATGTGACATCACTGGGCTATCGCTTCGCCCATTTCACATCGCTGGGCTATCGCCGAGCTGAAAATCACAATCCAAAAAATGGGCAATGTTCCAGCAATCATGAAGGCTGCAACATCGCTTAGGCTGGAAACATCACCCATTTTCTGGGCCCTAGCGAACAAAGTGGAAAGTCTAGCCCAATGAGTTCTGAAATACTGGGCTCCACTCAATGCAGGCCCTCCGAAACGGATTTTTACAAGTTCTGCGCACCTTTCATTAGTTTATTTTGTTGCAGGCCAAACACTTTGAGAAAAAAAAGATGATTTGTTATTCACATCAACATCTCATTTGGACAATGTTCTTAAATAGTGTATTCCGATCTTATTATTAATATGAATAACTATTTTTTTTCTCATTCATTTTATCTGCCAATTTTCTCCGATGACTCCTCCCCTGAAGGCATGAATTCCTCATAAAGGTTCCACGGGTGTTAGTAGCTCTTTGTGTGCATTGTTCAAATGGCCGTTATTTGTGCTGGCAGAATATTCGAGCAGACCGGAGCCCAATGCTATCCTCACATGATATCCAGAAAGGGTGACTGAACAGTGATGAAAGGTTAGAACCCTACCTTATTTTCTTCATAACCGAGGAGCAACGAGGCCAGTTGTAGCTTCCTTACCTCTGCTCTGAATGAGATGAACTAGCTCAGCACTGACCGGCCAGCAGACCTGGGATCTTCTTTGTTAGTATGGCTGAATCATTGGGGAAGGATGGGGCTTGAATAATTTTATCAGTGAAATTGAGTGTATATAACCCACTCACTATATATATATAGGAATATAAGAATTAGGAGCAAGAGTAGGACATATTGCCCCCTCGGGCCTGCTCTGTCATTCAATAAGATCATGGCTGATCTTCGATCTCAACTCCACTTGCCCGCCCGATCCCCATATCCATTGATTCCCTTTGTAAGCGGGTGGTCTCTATGAGGGGGTCAGGTTCCCTTCTGACCTACTTGAGCGGTTCGAATCGCTCCCACTCCCTTGGGTTCTAGACTCTGGATTTATTTGGGGGATGTGACAAAGTTCAAAGGACACTGGTTTGATGCAAAAGAACTTTGTTTTTATTGCAGTCAGGGAAATTCTCTAGTAAGAGAATACAAGGCCAAACTTACAATCGTTCTAATAAGGGGCAATACAAGAAAAGTTACAAGGTCAAACTTTTAATCACTCTAATAAAGAACCATACACTACACATTCAAAGGAGGTTACAGTAAAATTATACCTCCCACCTCCCAATACCTAATTCTAGCTAGGTTGAACTCCAGGGCAGGCAGGGACTATGCTTACCAATCCTTTTGACAGTTAACGGTAGATCGCGGTTTCGGGGTTCGCTGGATGTGGTAGGGTCTGCTTGCCATACCCCGAATGTCGGAGAAGACTTCTTGCTGTGCAATCTTCAGTTGGGTTGAGTACGCTGATGCGGTAAGGTGCGTTTTGGATCTGTGGGGTAAGTACCCGTTTTTTTTGGCTCGAAATAGATTTCTACAGTCTTTTGGGTAATGTTCTACCCGTTGGTAGGTCAGGATCAGATTGTAGAGTGGAAACGTTTCGATTCTTCGTTTTTTTCCCGTTGGAGTTTGGTTCGAGTCTGGTCGATCGCAATGAGTTTTCATTGATACCACGTTGGTTGTGGTCAGTGGCTGCCGCGATGGTGATGTTCTTCTTTCCTTCAGGACTTCAAGGCTAGAGAAGTTAGTTTACAACTGCCGCGTTGGTTTTTCTCCTTGTCTTGATGACAACAGCTTGGTCTCGGTCGTATAGCGAAGTGTGTCATTCATATCCTCTATTGAAAACAGGGGCCAGTTATACGATTTCAGTGGTTCTAATCTTGGCGCCAAATCTATTCAAAATTCTTTGTTTAAATTTGGCAGGCTTGGTTCTTCTTTGTAATATTTTGGCGGGCTCGTTAAAAGTTGATAGGTTTTGGGTGGGTTGATGTTCGAAAACTGTATCCTGATGAAAATATTAGTTTGGTAATTGCAATGTCCTTTTGTGCTTAGTTTTTTTGCATACAGGCTGATTGGGCCTCTTTGTGAAGTATACGCTGAAATGGTTTTCCAGACCCATATTGACGGGTAGCTATCTCTGGGTGATTTTGTGATGTTAATGTCTCTTGTGTAGAAGGATTCTCAAATACCCATTTCTCCAGACAGGTTACGTTAGTCCTCACACCCAGGTAGCCTCACTTAATCAGGCTGTCTCCTGTTAGTCCTTTTAGGCCCGCCCACAGCCTTGAATTTGTCTTTTAAAAGTTCAAAATTCTATTAAAGTTCGTAGTTTCTTCCATAAGCACTTTAGGGTTCCAAACTTTTCGGTAGATAGTCCCAAATTAAATTTTATTTCAAATGAGCCCAAACGCTGGCGGGGGGGGGGGAGGGTCTTATGAATTTTGCAGCTCCTTCACCTTAGAGTCCAAAAATCTATCTCTCTCAGCCTTGAATATACTCAATGACTCAGCATCTACCCCTTTGGGGTAAATAATTCCAATCCTCTGAGTGAAGAAATTCCACCTTATCTCAGTCTTAAAAGGCCGACCCCTTATCCTGAGACTATTTCCCCTAGTTCTAGACTCTCCAGCCAGGGGAAACAATCTCTCAGCATCTACCCTGTCAATCCCCTTCAGAATCTTGTATGTTTCAATGAGATCACCTCTCATTCTACTAAACTCCAGAGAGTACAGGCCCAATCTACTCAATCGCAACTTATAGGACAACCCTCTCATCCCACAAATCAGTCTAGTGAACCTTTGTTGCACCACCTCTAAGGCAAGCATATCCTTCCTTAGATAAGGAGACCAAAACTGTGCACAGTACTCCAGGTGTGGTCTCACCAAAGCCCTGTACAATTCTAGCAAGACTTCCTTACTCTTGTACTCCAACCTCATTGCAATAAAGGCCAATATGCCATTTTCCTTCCTAATTGCTTGCTGTACCTGCATGCTAATTTTCTGTGTTTCCTGTATGAGGACAACCAAATTTCTTTGTGCACCAACATGTAATAGTTTCTCATCACTTAAAACTATTCCGTTTTCCTATTCTTTCTATCAAAGTGAATAAACTCACATTTTCTCACATTATACGCCATTTGCCACCTATTGACCATTCACTTAACTTGTCTAAAGCCCTTTGCAGGTTCTTTGGGGCTAAAATTGCCCACCGCTGGAAATGCGGCGTACCTACCCTGTTTCTCGTATTTTTTACCGGTGCGGTGGATGCGGTGGCCTCTTGAGCGAAATTCCGTTTGTTGGCTTTTATTTCCGGCGGGCTGGAAGTCGGTTATAATGGAGGCGGATATGCAGTGGTGAGCGGAAGTTCGCACTCTATAGGGGTGGAAGTTGGGGGCGGGCGGAGTGGCTGCCATTGTCAGTGTAACACTGATGACGTCATCACGTTGCCGCGTCACCACAGCTCTCCCTTTCACTTAAAGGGGAGAGCCTGCGCGATTGTTTAAGTTTGGTCCACCGGTCCAGCAGGGAGGGTTTCGGCCGGGCCAGCGGCCTGGCACCCTAGAGGGGGTGCAAAGCTGCCTGTTGGCGGCCCGGCCGAACCGTGGGGCATAATTGTCGGCCCGACATGGCAGTCGGCCGACAAAAATAAAAACATGGCGGCAGCGGCAGTAGGTCCCCTTTAATGGGAGCCACACTATCATTTTACAAGGACTACAGCCTCACTGTACCGGCAGAAAAAAAACAGCTTTTGGCACCGCGCGGCAGGAGCAAGATTTTTTTTGGTGGAATTTCGCCATCGGGGAGCGGGGGTTGGGGGGAGCATCAGCGGAGCGTGCCCTGATGATGCATTTAGGATGGATTGGCAGCAGTGGAGCGGTAGTGGGGGAAGCGGATCACCGCCAGTAACAGGCCTTAAGGGAATGGACAACTTAGGCCCCTTTGTGACCTCCTCACAGCTTAATTTCCCGCCTAGCTTTGCATTGTCAGCAAACTTGGATACATTGCACTCGTCTAAGTGATTAATGTAGATTGTAAATAGCTGAGGCCCAAGCACTGATCCTTGTAGCCCCCCCACCAGTTACAGTCTGCCAACCAGAAAATAACCCATTTATTCCTACTCTCTATTTTCTGTCCGTTAACCAATCCTCTATCCATGTTAATATATCACCCCCAACCCCATGAGCCGTTTTCTTGCATAGCAACCTTTTATGTGCCACCTTATCGAATGTCTTTTGGAAATCCAAATATACTACACCCACTGGTTCTGCTTTATCTATGCTGCTAGTTACATCCACAAAAAATATATTTTTCAAACACGATTTCCCTTTGTTAAAACCATACATGACTCTGCAAAATATGCTTTAAAATTATGATTACTTCAGTTCATTGGTGCTTTGCCAGTGTATGGGAATGTAGCAGCGTTTTCAAATTTGGAGATTTGGTTCAATGAGGGAATTTGAAATTAGCAGCTTGTGCAGAAATACCTATTACCTGCACTTTCCATCTATCTGTTTTGTTTTGACTGGATTATCCATTTTCTAATAAGCTGCCCATTTTGTTTATATTTAAACAGGACAGGCAAAGCAAATGTTTTGAGTATCTGGTCATGTTATTCATTACACATAATATCAGAGACAGAGAGGTAGAGACTCCCTTGGGTCGAAATTGCCCGTTTTTGTGACACTCGTTAGCTTCTCCTGGGAGCGCAAAAAGGCTTGGATGGGTGGGGGAGGGGGGAAGGAAGGGGCACTACCAGCTCCTGGGAAATTGCCTGGGAGTTAGCGGAGGCGCTGCCATGGCAGCGGCACGCCCCGCAAGTAGCACCCTGGGCCGCTGCGTAATGGGTGGTGACTCCATCGCAGTGCGCGCCTACCCCTTAGTGCAGCGCGCCGGCCCCTTTCCGCCCTGTGACGGATAGTGCTTCACACCCTGCGAGGCTGGCGCAAGTGGGTGCCAGCACCAGCCTTGCGGGTCCTGAAGCGGGCCGACATCCGCTCGTGGGGCAGATGTCAAAGAGGAGGTCACGAGCCACCATCCCGGCAGTTTTGCCGACTCACCGGTCGGCTCCAATTCTTGTATCCGAGCATGGTCCAGGCCGCCATGGTGCAACATGGCACTCTGTTTTGGGTGTCGGGCTACAGCCCCGGCACTTTGTTGCCCTGGTGGCCCAGTGTTCACCATCAGAGGCCATGCAGGGTGCGCAGCGGCCCTCCCCTTTAAGCGAAGGGGAGGGGTGTTGAAATGCGTCACTACTACGCAAGAGCATCCACGTAGCACTGCCGATCACACCCCATTAGCGCCACTGGACCTGCCCCAAAAGGAAGTGGGGAGTGCGAGATTGTGCTCCACTTCCTCTGGGGGGGTGGTAAGGCCAATTCATGACCGGGGTGGCAATTGCACGCCGGCGCAGGAAGTACCACCCCAAGCAGGCAAGTTACCATCCCCAATCGGAGCGCAGGGCAATTTCACCCCTCCCCCCACTTCTCTTATTTGAAATCATGAGATTAGTGCTGGATAACTTCTAACTGATGCTCGACTCAGTCTGTGTTGTCACTCGTCTCTGCAGCAGTTACTTGCAGCCAGGTGAGATTCATTTTTGAAGAAAAAGTTTCTAGAATGCTAACATCTGATACTGTAAACTTGTGTTTTTAATGTGACTGACCTGCGACTCTTTATATTAGAGCCTAATACCCGGCCTCTCTGGCAAGAACGCTATTGATAAATCTAATCACCCGGACACTAAAAGCAAGAACCCCTTTCGGTACACTGCCAGTGGGGTTGATCTGTACCCTGATGTCGATCTGCCTTTTTCTTCCACCATACTCCTGGGCTGCTAGATCCTGCTCCGCTTTGCCAAAATTTAATGCGCACCCTCACCACTTAGCTATCTGGCTCAAACTATTCACACATTCTCTGGGTTTCATCTATGTCTTTTATTTCTCTAATTTCTCTCATCATGCCTCCTGTTGTCTTATGTTATTATCATTTCTTTCATTTCATCATCTCTTGTTTTCCGCCTGATCACTTTACAGCTCATTATTTTCCTTTCCTTGTGTATCTTGGATTTCCCTATCTAACAGCACTGTGGGAGAACCTTCACCACACGGACTGCAGCGATTGAAGAAGGCGGTTCACCACCACCTTCTCGAGGGCAACTAGGGATGGACAATAAATGCTGGCCTTGCCAGTGACACCCACATTCTGTGAATGAATAAATAATGTGGTCTTTCTTTCTTCCCTCCATTTCCTCGCTCTGCTCCTGCTAATAAGCTGTTGATCTGCAATATCCTCCATTTCTGACGAAGGGCTGTATACCTCGGGTTGCTAACTCTGGTCGGGGATATTCCTGGCGGTTTTGTCACATGACCTCCCGCTTTGTAGCACCCTGCACCCACACTCCTGCTATTGGTCAATCCTCTAGGGTGATCTGCCTTCCCACGGCCAATTGCAAAGGGAACAGATTCTTTGTCACCCTATTGGATTAACCTTATTAGTGAAACAGCCTTTTTACTCCCATTTTCAATATTTTTATAATGAATAAATGAAAATGTTCAAAACAAATGGGGAAAAAAAAAACACAATTTAGTTTAAGGCCCCCAAGACTTTTCTCCCGGGTTGCTTGCAGCAGTGTCCTGGAAATTAATCTTTAATTCCCGGAGACTCCAGTACAATCCTGGATGCTGCCTCGCCTGCTGAGCATTTCTTTGTTTCAGACCACACTGATATAGTTCGCACTATTGCTTTTGCCTAGTCTCAGAAATGAGCCACCACCATCAGCACTGCCACCGATGACTGCCTTAATCCCATAACCGACTGCCAGGATTCAATTTATCGGGCTATATATTGCAGATGAGCCATCGAACTATCATCTTACGCATGAATATTATTTATCCCTTGTTAGAAACTTACAGAGTACTCATCTATCCAGATGAACTGCAAATGTTGGCAGACAGCAGATGTTGTTTTACATGTTTTGGATCTGGAGAAATAACATTGTGGCAGAGACAGAAAAGGGCAGGATAATCTGTTACATGCATCCATCACTGGAGGTGGAGTGGGGTGAGGGTGAGGGTCAGGGTCGGAGATTCCTCAGTAGCCTCAGTAATATTTGTGATCCGCACAAGACTACGACTAGTCATGAATAACTTGATTTATTTTTCCTTTGATTTCTATTCTTTTTACTTTCTCCTCTTCCCCATGTTGGACTGCTTACCTATAACTACTGTTTTTGTGGCCAGACAAGAATAGGTTCAAGACTTGAACTGAAACATCTCTGTTTTAGATTTATTTTTTAAGGGAATGGTGTATAGGAAGCATGTGATCTGTGAAACAACCTAAATATTGAACTGCTTCCCACTATCCACATTTAATGTTGGCTTGGCAACAGGGATTTCATCCCAGAATTATAACCAGCTGCAACGCAAGTGAGGCATTAGTGGATGGCATAACAAGGTCAATTAAGAGATAATTAGCCCATCAAACCGAATGTCCTATTTGTAATGGCTTTAAATGCGATGGGTCTGGGTGATTCCAGTCAATCCTCTCTTCCAAGAAAGTGTAGCTTGCGGACCACCGATGATAAATGGTCTGCAAGAATCTCGTTTGCAAGCAGTCTGAGGTATTTCAATTGTAATTTGCAAAACTTGTGAGGTCAGAAATTAGAAGCAGATTATCAAATCATACAGCACAGAAGGAGTCCATTCAGCCCATCATATCCAATTAGTTCCCACTCCCCTGTTCTTTCCTCATAGTCCTGGATTTTGTTTTCTTTTCAAGTATAAATATCCAAACATATATATAACCTGATTCTCATGTGGCATTATAAGAACATAACATAAGAACATAAGAAATAGGAGCAGGAGTAGGCCATTTGACCCCTCGAGCCTGCTCCGCCATTCAATAAGATCATGGATGATCTGATCTTAGCCTCAACTCTACTTCCCTGCCCGCTCCCCATAATCCTTGACTCCCTTATCGTTCAAAAATCTGTCTATCTCCACCTTAAATATATTCAATGACCCAGCCTCCACAGTTCCCTGGGGTAGAGAATTCCACAGATTTACAACCCACTGAGAGAAGAAATTCCCCCTCATCTCTGTTTTAAATGGGCGACCACGTATTCTGAAACTATGCCCCCTAGTTCTAGATTCCTCCACGGGTGGAAACATCCTCTCTACATCAACCCTGTCAAGCCCCCTCATAATCTTATATGTTTCAATAAGATCACCTCATTCTTCTAAACTCCAATGAGTATGGGCCCAACCTGCTCAAACTTTCTTCATAAGATAACCCCTTCATCTCAGGAATCAACCAAGTGAACCTTCTCTGAACTGCCTCCAATGCAAGTATATCCCTCCTTAAATAAGGAGACCAAAAACTGTATGCAGTACTCCAGGTGTGGTCTCAACAATGTCTTGTACAGTTGTAGAAAGACTTCCCTACTTTTATACTCCATTCCCCTTGCAATAAAGGCCGACATTCCATTTGCCCTCCTAAACACTTGCTGTACCTGCATGCTAACTTTTTGTGTTTCATGTACAAGGACCCCCAGATCCCTCTGTACCTCAGTATTTTGTAATCTCTCCCCATTTAACTAATAATTTGCTTTTGTATTTTTCCTACCAAAGTGGATAATCTCACATTTTCCCACATTATACTCCATCTGCCAAATTTTTGACCACTCACTTAGTCTATTTATATCCCTTTGCAGATTCTTTGCGTCCTCCACACAACTTGCTTTCCCACCCATCTTTGTATCATCAGCAAATTTGAATACGTTATACTTGGTCCCTTCATCCAAGTCATTAATATAGAATATAAATAGTTGAGGCCCCAGCATTGATCGCTGTGGCACCCCAGTAGTTACAGTTTGCCAACCGGAAATAACCCATTTATCCCGACTCACTGTTTTCTGTTAGTTAGCCAATCCTCTATCCATGCTAATATATTACGCCCAACTCCATGAGCTTTTATCTTGTGCAGTAACCTTTTATGTGGAACCTTATCGAATGCCTTCTGGAAATCCAGATACACTACATCCACTGGTTCCCCTTTATCCACCCAGCTTGTTACATCCTCAAAAAACTCTAGCAAATTTGTCAAACATGATTTCCCTTTCATAAAACCATGCTGACTCTGCTTGACTGTATTATGATTTTCAAAATGTCCTATTACTACTTCCTTAGTAATGGACTCCAGCAACAGATATTAGGTTAACTGGTCTATAGTTTCCTGCTTTCTGTCTCCCTCCCTTCTGAAATAAGGGTGTTACATTTGCGGTTTTCCAATCTGCTGGGACCTCTCCAGAATCCAGGGAATTTTGGTAGATTACAACCAATGCATCCACTATTTCTGCAGCTACTTCTTTTAAGACCCTAGGATGCAGGACATCAGGTCCAGGGGACTTGTCCACCTTCAGTCCCATTAGTTTGCCTGTTACTTTTTTTCTAGTGATAGAGATTGTTTTAAGTTCCCCCCCTCTCCCTATAGGTCCTTGATTTTCTGTTATTGGGATGTTTTTAATGTCTTCTACCATGATGACCGATACAAAATATTTGTTCAAAGTCTCTGCCACTTCCCTATTTCCCATTATTAATTCTCCACTCTTATCCCCTAAGGGACCAACATTTACTTTAGCTACTCTCTTCCTTTTTATAAACCTATAGAAGCTCTTACTGTCTGTTTTTATATTTCTTGCTAGTTTGCTCTCATAATCTATCCTCTCCCTCTTTATTATATTGTTAGTCGTCCTTTGCTGATTTCTAAAAATTTCCCAATCCTCTGGCCTACCACTAATCTTTGCAACATTGTATGCCTTTGTTTTCAATTTGATACCATCCTTTACTTCCTGAGTTAGCCACGGATGGTTCATCCTTCTTTTAAGAGTCTTTCTTTCTCACTGGAATATATCTTTGCTGAGAGTTATGAAAGATCTCCTTAAATGTCTTACCCTTAAATCTATTTTCCCAGTCCACATTAGCCAACTCTGTCTTCATACCTTTGTAATTGCCCTTATTTAAGTTCAGGACACTAGTTTGAGATGCATGTTTCTCACTTTCAAACTGAATTTGAAATTCTAACATGCGATGATCACTCTTCCCTCGAGGATCCTTTACTATGAGATCACTAATTAATCCTATCTCATTATATATTACCAGATCTAAAATAGTCTGCTCCCTGGTTGGTTCCACCACATATTGTTCTAAGAAACCATCCCGAATACACTCTATGAACTCTTCCTCAAGGCTACCTTTGCCAATTTGATTTGTCCAATCTATATGAAGATTAAAATCAGCCATGATTATTGCAGTACCTTTCTTACAAGTCCCTATTATTTCTTGATTTATACTCTGTCCTATTGTGTAGCTTCTGTTAGGGGGCCTATAGACTACTCCCACCAATGACTTCTTTCCCTTATTATTTATAATCTCCACCCAAACTGATTCCACATCTTGATCTTCTGAGCCAGTATCATTTCTCACTACTGCACTAATCTCATCCTTTATTAAAAGAGTTACTCCACCTCCTTTTCCTTTCTGTCTATCTTTCCGAAAGCAAAAATACTCACGGTTTGAACAGGTACTGCAATATCACATGGAAAGCAAAGAAGTGGAACACAGTTTAAATAAAAGCCATTGCTGAACATAGCTCATGAAGCATGAAATATACAAGGACAGCTCTCATAACAGATCTAAAACAAGACTATTGATGTCAGCAGTGGAAAGGTAAATCTACTATGGATTTGGGAAGTTTAAAATGTTTCTTCGCTCGTATATAATGTCTAGCAGATGGTTGCACAAGATAGTCTTGCCATAAAGTTATGTTTACCTGTCATAAATATATGTACTGTTGCCTTGTCATATAAATCCCACAGAGATTGAAATTGCATATGTCTCTGTATATGGAAACTGTGCCAAAACCCATTTCTTACCAATTAATTATTTAAAATTCTAATACGTAAGTTATGTAACTCTTTTGAAACAATTCATATTTAAACAAGCATTAAATGTGATAGCCAAATCAAGTCAAAAATCCAACTTTCTGTAATGTTGTACAATGCGTAAATCTCGTATGAGTCAGTTCTTGATTTATATTAATAAAGGCTGAGCTCTGCGAAACATTGCCACACTATAATTACTATGGGGGAAAATTGAGTGGGAGGCTTCCTTTGGTGGGGAGTTCCAGAACCAGGGGTCACAGTCTAAGAATAAGAGGTAAGCTATTTAGGACCGAGATGAGGAGAAATGTCTTCACTCAGAGAGTGGTGAACCTGTGGAATTCTCTACCGCAGAAAGTTGTTGAGGCCAGTTCGTTAGATATATTCAAAAGGGAGTTAGGTATGGCCCTTACGGCCAAAGGGATCAAAGGGTATGGAGAGAAAGCAGGAAAGGGGTACTGAGGTTGAATGATCAGCCATGATCTTATTGAATGATGGTGCAGGCACGAAGGGCCGAATGGCCTGCTCCTGCACCTATTTTCTATGTTTCTATGGACGAACGCCTCTGACCCGAAAATGTTACGAAAATACCTGGTGGTCACGGAGACACTTTCGATTCCGGTCGAAGGCCTTCATTTGCTGTGCAGCGTGCGGGGGAGATGAGTTCCCCATACACAGGGAAATGCTGGAGTCACGTGGGCCTGGACCACCAATCACTAGATAGTATTCTCATTGATAAAAATGGGATCTCCATTTGTATGGACTCCCATTACTATCAATGAGAAAACCCTCCTGAATCAAGAAACACATATAATAAATTAACAAAACACCTCACGTATTTAAAATTAAATATAATTAAATGTTTCAGAAAAAATATATGTTTTGGAATTTTTTTTTTATATGTTTTAATAGTGTTAATAATAAACTTACCTTAATGGACATGGTTTTTAACATAAAATGAATGATTAATTTTAATTTTCATATGTTTTAAAACTCTTACGCTGGCAAAAGTAAGCTATGCGCTTGCTTTTACCAGGCGTAAAAGTTTGAAGGACATTTGCTGGGCATGAGTAAGCGCAATCTCTCCCGCGCGAATGTCCTTCTCCCAGGGATGCGGAGGATCTGTCAAGAGAAACCTTGACAGATCGGAAAAGCCAGTTTTTGGCGCATGCGCACCTTGCCCCGAAAACCGGCTTTTGCGAGGCCTCGCCGGGTCCATGCGCACTTCGTACGGTCCCAGCGTGGCTGGAATTTTCAGCCCATTGTATTAAACTTAAAACATTCACCTTAAAAAATGCATCCTAATGCAAAACTAATAGCATAAGCAGCCCTTAGCCCAGACAGATCACACACTGGGGGTGAAATTCGCTTAAGCTCAAAAATTAGTGCTGGGTGCGCGAAGTGCGATCTGCCTGTGCCTGTTCAAAATTGGTGCTGCCTGCTCATTTACATGATTGAAGCGCTAAGCTCAGTGCTAAACGCGCTGCTGGTTGCCTTAGCACTCAAGTGGGGGGCCAATATTGGGTGCATTCTACTTACTGGCCAATAAAATTTTGCCTAAGCTCGCTGCAGTACTTAAAGGGGAGGTGCTCTAGATGAAGTCATAGCGCAACAGGGAAGAGAGAGGGAGCACAGAAGACTCCTCTACCCACAGTGGGGGCAGAAGGCCTTCCAGGCAATGCTCCAGAAGGCAGTGGGAGGAGATATTGAAGCCATAAGTGCCACGTGTGTTGCCCCCCGGTTGGATCCTGGTTCCAGTGCTGCAAGAAATTTTATTATCTCACACGAGTGGGCAAGGTCAATGAATGCATCTTCAAATGCCATATCCCACCAAGTGCACCATTAGCCTCATACACTGCTTAAGGCACCCCCCATGCCACCCCATCACTCACCTACAATCTCTATCAATCACAATCAAAGCTTTATTTCACCCTTATACACTTACCACTGCTGCAAGAATAACACCCACATCTAATAGTTTGCACACACTGACAACTATTCAACCATGACAGGCACATCACCCAAACACATTGCACCACACTGACACACTTCCTTTTCTGATGTAGGCAAAGGTAGCACACCAACAAACGTGAGCAGCAGATGGGCAGGGGGGAAGCACGTCTTCAGAATCCCACTGAGCTGGAGGAGATGGTGCTGGAAGTCTTTAGAGGGGCCGTCACTGAGGCTGTGGTAAGCGGCAAGGTTGTAGGTATTGTTGATGACGGTATGGTCATACCTAATCATGCATAACTTGATCAGCCCCCCTCCCATCACCCAATCCGACCCTTGTGCCTTTCCCCTTTCAGATACCCAAGAACTGCCAGCAACCCAACCTGTCCCCTATTTGTAGAGGAGGAGAGTGAAGGAGAAGAAGAAGCACTGTCACTTAATCTGACACTCCCAGGCACCAGGCACCAGCTCAGAAAATGGGGCTACTCGTTTAGAGGGTAGTATAGAGGCGGGATCTGCATGTGGTGAGTCACCAGGCATAAATCGCCTGCAGCAAGGGCAGGGGAAATGGGTAACTTGGGTGCCAGCTCCCCAGAGGGCGAGTTCGTGGTCAAGTTCTGCTGCACATGACTCAGATGATGACTTCGATGGGGTGGCTTTAAGAAGAAGGGTGATGGGCATACACACCAAAATGCTTGGTGCAATGGCAAGCCTGCCAAAGAGACACCTGCCAGTGTCACGGAGCATGGAGGAGTCCAACTCCAACAATGCAAGGAACTTTGGAGGCCATGATTTTCCGAACGGAAGTGATGGGCAACTCCATTAGGACACTTGTGGACCCAATCATGTTGCTAGGTGTGATGGGCGATGTCGCAGTTTCCATTACAGCACAAGCAGAAGCAGCAGTGGAAGTGCAGACTGCTCGCATGCAGGCTCAGCTTTCTGTGACACAAGCTTAGACTGCTGCTGTCGTGGCAGGTTTTACGAGAGTTGAAAGAGGCTTGCAGGGTGTCACAGCAGTCCAGCAATCTGTGCTCCAACAGGGGGCTAGGAATGCTGAGACGCTGCACCAAGGGAGGGCAATGGCTCCGTGGAGCAAGAACCTGCTGTCCTCTTTCAGAATATAAGAACATAACAACATAAGATTTAGGAGCAGGAGTTAGCCGTACGACCCCTTGAGCCTGCTCCACCATTCATTAAGATCATGGCTGATCTTCGACCTCAACTCCACATTCCCACCCAATCCCCATATCCCTTTACTCCCTTAGAGACCAAAAATCTATCTATTTCAGCCTTAAATATACTCAATGACTGAGCATCCACAGTTCTCTGGATCAGACAATTTCAAAGATTCCCAACCCTCTGAGTGAAGAAATTCTTCCTCATCAGTCTTAAATGGCCTACCCCTATCCTGAGACTATGCTCCTCTAGACTCTCCAGCCAGGGGAAACAATTTTTCAGCATCTACCCTGTCAATCCCCCTCAGAATCTTGAATGTTTAATTGAGAACAACTCTCATTCTTCCAAACTCCAGAGAGTATAAGCCCAATCTACTCAATCATTCCTCAGAGGAAAAATCTCTTTATCCCAGGAATGTAGTGAACTTTCATTTCACTGCCTGTAAGGCAAGTATATTCTCCCTTAGATAAGGAGACTAAAACTGTGTACAGTACTTCAGGTGTGGTCTCACTAAAACCCTGCACAATTGTAACAAATCTAGCTTGCTCTTGTACTCCAACCCCCTTGCAATAAAGGTCAATATGCCAATTGCCTTCCTAATTGCTTGCTTTAGCTGCATGCTATCTCTCTGTTTCTTGTACTCGAACACCTAAATCTCTCTGATCGTCAACATTTAATAGTTTCTCACCATTTAAAAATATTCCGTTTCCTATTCTTCCTACCAAAATGAATACCCTCACATTTCCCCACATTATACTCCATCTGTCACCTTATTGCCCACTCACTTAACCTGTCTATATCCCATTGCAGGTGCTTTGTGTGCTCCTCACAGCTTACTTTCCCACCTAGCTTTGTATTGTCAGCAAACATGGATACTTTACACTCGGTCCCTTCATCTGAGTCAGTAATATTGATTGTAAATAGCTGAGGCCCCAGCACCGATCCTTGCAGCACTCTATTAGTTACAGCCTTCCAACATGAAAATGACCCGTTAATCCCTCGCATCTGTTTTCTGGATGTTAACCAATCCATTATCCATGCTAATACCTTATGCCCAACCTCATGTGCTCTTGTCTTGCTTAGCACCTTACAGAATGTGTTCTGGAAATCTAAATATACTACATCCAGTCGTCCCCCTTTATCTACCCTGCTAGTTACATCCTCAAAAAACTCTAATAAATTTGTCAAACATGATTTCCCTTTCATAAAACCATGTTGACTTTGCCTAATTATAATATGATTTTCTAAGTGCCCCATTACAACTTGCTTAAGAATGGATGCCAGCACTTTCCTGACAACTGATATTAGGCTAAGTGGCCTGTAGTTCCTTGTTTTCTCTCTCACTTCTTGAATAGCGGTGTTACATTTGCTACCTTCCAGTCTGCTGCGACCATTCCAGAATTGAAGGAATTTTGGTAAATCACAACCAATGCATCCACTATCTCTGTAACCACTTCTTTTACAACCCTAGGATGTAGGCCCTCAGGTCCAGGGGATTTGTTGGCTTTTACTCCCATTAATTTCTTAAGTACTTTTTCTCTAATGACATTAATTACTAAGTTCCACACTCTCAATAGTTCCTTGGTTTCCCAGTATTTTTGGTATCCTTTTTGTGTCTTCTACTATGAAGACAGATACGAAGTATTTGTTTTATATCTGCCATTTCCTTGTTCCCCAACATAATTTCTCCTGTCTCAGCCTCTAAGGAACCAACACATACTTTTGCTACTCTCTTCATTTTTACCTACTTGTAGAAGCTCTTTCAATATGTTTTTATGTTTCTTGCTAATTTACTCTCATATTCTATTTTCTCCTTTTTAATCAATTTTTGCTCATCCTTTGCTGGTTTCTAATACTCTCCCAATCCTCAGGCTTGCTACTATTCTTCACAACTTTATAAGCTTTAATCTAATACCATCCTTAACTTTTTTATTTAGCCACGGATGGATCGCTTTTCTCATGGATCTTTTATTTCTCAATGGAATATTTTTTGGTTGAGATATTTTGGAATATTTCATAAAATGTTTGCCACTGCTAATCATACCCTTTCATCTAATTTCCCAATCTACCTTAGCCAAGTCACCCTCATACCTATGTAATTGATGGTATTTAAATTTAAGGGGAAAAATTCTGGTGGTTAGCACCTCCCATTAGTGCCTGGCAGGGGCAATAATGGGACGCTGATGCAGTAGCACTGGGGCAAGGCGAATCCGGTGGTGCACGGCAAATCTAGACCCCCATTGCGCTGCCGGTATGAGATACCGGCGGGGCCATCTATGCCGGACAGATCATGATGTCAGTGTGAGTGATTGGTGATGATCCCTTTAAATACCATCGCTGGAGTCAGCTTCCTATTTCTACACACCATTTGAAGTTATCGTTGTTTTCTCCAGCCATAAAGTTCATTGGCTGTAATGAAGTTGGGAGATCGTGCATCAAGTGAGCGTTGCACACTCACGACACCACGATCTCCATGATGGCGAGGTCCCTAGCGATTGAGGTCAGAGGCAGCACTACCCACAGTTTAGTGCTGCAATTGACATCAGGTGGCATTAAAGCTCTCAATGGCATTTTAGCAGCATCTCGTGGCGCTACTGTATGGTGCAAACCACACGACTATCTCCCTCTCTGTCCCTTTCTGTCTCACACAGCTTATCTTTACCCAATTCACTCCACTGCTCTATTGCCTTGACTTTTCTCTTTAAATTACTACATTTTCCATCACCTGCCCCCTCCCTCTTTTTTTAGTTTAAAGCCCTATCTACAAACCTAGTTATTCAATTTGCCAGGCTACTGGTCCCAGCCTAGTTTAAGTGCAGCCCTGTCCCAGTGCAACGGTTCCCCTTTTCCCAGACTTGATACCAGTGCCCCATGAATCGAGGGTGACAACATTCCTACTCCCACCACTGCCACTCCGCCAGTGCCCTTTCTGCTGCCTATCAGCCAGCCAGCCCAGACTGATGCCGTCCAAGCTGAGGTGGTGCAGTCTACAGCCAGGTCTTCTAGACCCAGAGCTGCTCAAGGTCATCCTGCAAGGCCACTTGCAGTCTCCTCAATGAAAAGTCAGCAGCCTTCCACCATCCATGCTGCAGCCACTCAGGTAGCACTGCGCAGTAGCACTAGAGTAGGCAAAGGAACATGAAAGACAGACACTAAGGGATTGCACAAGGGTGATAAGTTGATGTGGCTACATAGTTTTGCATTGATTCATTTATAAATCATGTTTGGAATGTCTATTTTGTGGTGGCAATCATTCCAGCTTTGTCCCCAAGAGGACGTGTGACATTCCGTGTCAGAAGGATTGTAGGGGAAGTGGTGAGCAACGGGGATCTAGGGTTTCATTCAGGGGAACCAGATTCTGATGAGGCGCTCACAAACAGCCCGTCTGGAATGGAGATCTGTTGTCTTCCTCCTCCTGAGATGGTCTGGGATCCCGTGGTGGCAAGGACTGCTTCCGCATCATTGCCAAATTGTGGAGCATGCAGCAGATCACCACAAAATGGGACACCTGCTCCAGCATGTACTGAAGGGCTCCTCCTGCGCAGTCACGATCTGGAACCATTGCTTTAGCACCCTGACGGTCTCCTTGATGAGGTTCCTCGTGGCAGCATGACTGTCATTATATAAGTGTTGGGATTGCGGCGAGGAGTCATCAGTCAGATGTCAGGCGGATAGCCCTCATCTTTGAGCAGCCACCCTCGGGTTCAACATGGTGCCTGGAAGATTGCTGGCACATCAGACTGGCACAGGATGAAGGCATCATGACTGCTGCCAGGACACTGGGCATTCGCCATCATGATGTGCTGGGCGTGTTCACACAATTGCTCATTAAGATGCGGTACATCTCAGTGTTGTTAACGGTACCTACAAGGCTGCGTGTGTGCAGTCGATGGCACCCTACACCATGAGGAAGCCCGATATCTTGGCAAAGTCACATGTGCACTCCTCCTGATTCTCTCTGTTCAATGAGAAGACAGTCTCTTCTCGTGGAGTACAGAGCCTTCGTGACCTCCCGGACGCAGTGATGAACGGCGAACTGGGAAATGTTAGCTATGTCTCCTGCTCCGGACTGGAAGGATCCAGTGGCAGAAACATTGAGGGCCAAGGTCACCTTGAGGGCCAGTGGCAGAGTGGTCGTTGGTCTGTTCTGAGGCTGCAGGTCTGGTTCCAGGAAGTGGCAGAGTTCTGTGACCGCCTCCTTGGTGAAGCAGAGCCTCCCTAGACACTGCTCGTGGCTTAAATACAGATAGGAGAAATACTCTCGGAAGAGCCTAGGTGGGCATGGCCTCCTCCTCCTGAGAGCCCTCTTGCCCCTCCTCCTCCTCCCTCTGCGAGCAGCGTGTCCATTTTTTTGCTGCTTCTGTTCCATCTTCCTGTCATATGTGAGTGTGAGGGGGACTGCAAGTCGAGCCCCCATGAGTGGGAGCAAGTGGTCTGAGCAGAACCCTTGAAATCAGAAGCATGGCATTCTCCACTTGCAGCAACACTCCCTTTCACCTTGTCAACTTTGAAAAACTGTAGAAAGCTCCTCCAAACAGTGGCAGATACTTACACAGAGCCAGTAGAAATCAAAAAGCAAGTGAACAACACTTGCACCCAAGTTATTGCTGATCCCTTTAAATAGCGCTGGTGGAGTGGTCCCTCGTTCAGCGGTCCATGTTTTGGAGAGGGCGTTGAAATGGAGTGTCGACATCAAAAATGGCAGGTCGTGCGTCAAATCAATGTTGCGCACTGATTGATGTCACAATCTGTCTCAGTATCACTTTACTCGGGAGCACAGACATCGGCCGGGCTGCTGACCTGCCCAAATTGGTGGCCACCAAGGGACACAGTAAGATACAGTTACTCTATCAAACATCCATTAATATAAATCCTTGCATTTTAAACTGTCATTGACATGCAGGAAAAAAAATGACTGCAATTTAAATGAACAACACTTGGATCCATGATTGAAAAATATTCATGGTTATACCTGAGAAACCTGTTGTGTGACATTGTTTATTTAATGTTACTATCTCAATTCAGCATTTGAAACTTACTGCAGAAGACTAAAGTTTTTCTTGAGCATCAGTTGCAGCACTTTTGATATTAAGATATATTAAATTACAAATCATTCTCTATGTCTGCACTGCTGTGCCATAGTTGCTTCAGACAGCTTGACATCACTTGAGAGTGCCATGCAAAACAAACACATAACTGAAGCATGTGCCAGCAGGGAATATGATTATTAGCAGAAGGTGCTTGGAAAGAAGAATGCAAGAAAGTTAGACTGGAGTCTGGGAGCAACAAAGGAGGACCTTGTGTTGTAATAAGAGCTTCTGCAGAATCCTAACTGACATTTGAATAACTGGCATAAATTCAAACTTGTTTCATTCAGTTTTGTTTGCCAAAAATCTGAGGACAAATTAACTTAATACAATGTTTTATTTAGTCAATGCTCCAATCAAGAACCCCAGGGCCCAACCAAATTTGCAATTTAGCTTTCCTCTTTTCACCCATTCTGTTGGTTTATGTTTTCTCTTCATGACGTCTGAGTTCTCCATTCCATTAAGCTCTATTTTTAATTTTTCCTTCAGTACAATTAATACTTTTCTGCATGGATAGAGCACTGCAGTAACTTGTTAACGAAGCCTGATCAAGTGCTTCCCTTATAAACAGCACAATCCTTGTATTCCAGTGTTCCATACTCTGCCATTGTGAGCCTTTACTCAAATACCTTTTTTTACTTGATTGACGTTTCTCAAAGCATTCAGTAATTAGCTATTCACCTTTTGACACCACAACAAATGACAACTTGTATTCACTAACCTCATGCGTGACACTGTTAACCTTTCCTTCTCTGGTCATGTATTCTGTCACTTTTACCGTAGCTCCTGCAATGTAGTTCTATTTTGTAACTTATCTCAAACATGACATTCACCTGTGCTTTTGTATCCAATTTAAATAGTATAATTGTTAGTAGTTTAAAATCAAACCCTATATATCCTCATATGGAAAATGAGGTCTGAAATCTGCCTTTTCCACCTCCTAACTCATCATCATGGTCACAAACTGTAAGAACAAATTCCCTTGTAGCATATTTACTTTTGATCAATTCACTTCCAACATTTAGGACATTCCTTGCGCGCTCTGCAAAATCTGTCCATAGTTAACTGCAATTCTTCCAACAGTGACAGCCGTTTCCAAATTTCGATTGAGTCCGAATTTAACATTTTCCCCTTTGTTCGATTCAAGTCATTTTTGTTCCTATAACTGACAATACCAATAAGCTCATTGGAGACTTTAAACATTGCATCCCATCTACATATTGTCCCTTGGCGGCATTATCCGAAAACACGGTGTCAGTTTCCACATGTACACTGATGACACACAGCTCTACCTCTCCACCACTTCTCTCAACCCCTACACGGTCTTCTTACAGTCAGACTGCGTGTCCGAAATCCAGTTCTGGATGAGCAGAAATGTTCTCCAATTGAATATTGGAAAGACAGAAGCCATTGTTTTCAGTCCCCGCCGTTCCCTAGCCACTGACTCCATCCCTCTCCCCAACTTCTGTCAGGCTGAACCAGGCTGTTTGCAACCTTGCTGTCATATTTGCCCCTGAAATGAGCTTTCGACCACATATCCACAGCATAACTAAGATCGCCTATTTCCACCTCCGTATCATCACCCGTCTCCACCCTTGCCTCGGCTCATCTGCTGCTAGGGCCCCATTCATGCGTTTGTTACCTCTAGACTTGACTATTCCAAAGCACTCCTGGCTGGCCTCCTTATATTCTACCCTAAGTAAACTAGAGGTGATCCAAAACTCGGCTGCCCATGTCCTAACTCGCACCAAGTCCCACTCACCCATCATCCCTGAGCTCGCTGACATACATTGGCTACCGGTTAAGCAACGCCTTGATTTCAAAATTCTCATCATTTTCAAATCCCTCCATGGCCTCGCCCCTCCCTATCTCTGTAATCTCTTTCAGCCCTCCGCCGCCCCCGCCCCCCCCCCCCCCCACCCTGCTGAGATGTCTGCCCTCCTCTAATTCTGCTCTCTTGAGCATCCCTGAATATAATTGTTCAACCATCGGTGGCCGGGCCTTCTGTTGCTTAGGCCCCAAGCTCTGGAACACCCTCCCTAAACCTCTCCGCCTCTCTATGTCTCTTTCCTCCTTCAAGCCACTCCTTAAAACCTATCTCTTTGAACAAGCATTTGGTCACCTGCGCTAATTTCTACTTATGCGGCTCAGTGTCAAATTGTTTTATCTCATTATACTCCTGTGAAGTACCTTGGGATGTTTCACTATGTTAAAGTTGTTGTTATTGTTGTAAATATAAACACTACCAATATTTTGCTAATGGAACACGACCTGCCCATTATAAATGGTGGGGAACTGCACTTGGCTTTTGCAGCTCTCATCATTTCAAGTTCTATATTGCAGTTGGGTAACCACTCCAGAAGTGCACACTCAATATACATAAGAATATAGAGGACATGAAGACACCATCTGGCCCGTTCCAAACTTTGAAATTTATGCTACTTTATCTGTCATATTCCTCAACCATCTTC
This sequence comes from Pristiophorus japonicus, assembly GCF_044704955.1. Classification (NCBI taxonomy): domain Eukaryota; kingdom Metazoa; phylum Chordata; class Chondrichthyes; family Pristiophoridae; genus Pristiophorus; species Pristiophorus japonicus. Next base: position 34,282,275 of record NC_091984.1, read on the forward strand.
TCTGCCAAATCTCCATCCATTTCGCTCTTGAATTATTTTTTATTCATTCATGGGATGTGGGTGAAGCTGGCAAGGCCAGTATTTATTGCTCATTCCTAATTGCCCTTGAGAAGGTGGTGGTGAGCCGCCTTCTTGAACCGCTGCAGTCCGTGTGATGAAGGTACTCTCACAGTGCTGTTAGGGAGGGAGTTCCAGGATTTTGACCCAGCGACAATGAAGGAACGTTGATATACTTCCAAGTCAGGAGGGTGTGTAACTTGGAGAGGAACTTGGAGGTAATGGTGCTCCCATGTGCCTGCTGACCTTGTCCTTCTAGGTAGCAGAGGTTGCGGATTTCACAGGTGCTGTCAAAGAAGCCTTGGTGAGTTGCTGCAATGCGTCTTGTAGATGGTACACACTGCAGTCACAGTGCGCTAGTGGTGGAGGGATTGAATGTTTAAATGTTTTATTTATTGATTTTTTAATTTTTTTTATTTTTTATTAATTTTTTTGATTGATTTATTGGTTGATTTATTGATGTATTTATCATTTATTATTGATGATGGCTCTTTATTTGTAAAACTGAAGTGTTTAATGTTTGTAAACTTCCCTTTAAACCCCCCCCCCCATTCCCTACGCCTGATTTGTAACCTACGCCTGATTTTCTAAGTGCAGACAAGGTTTTTCTGAGCGTACAAAAATCTGCACTTACTCTATTCTAAGTTAGTTTGGAGTAAGTTTTCACTGCCTAAACTTTCAAAACGGGCGTAAGTGGCTGGACATGCCCCCTTTTGAAAAAACAAATCTGTTCCAAACTGAAACTGTTCTAACTGACTAGAACTGGAGCAAACTAAATGCCGAGAACTGCAATTTCTAAGATACTCCATTCTAAACCAGTTGCTCAAAAAAAACAGGAGCAACTCAGGCCGAAACTTGGCCCCATAGAATCTCGACCTTAATAACATTTCCCCGCGCCTTCGTGGATCCAGCTTAAACATTCCCAATTTCCATCGGCATTCCTTGGGTTCAGTGCCTAATTAAAGGAATTGCTTTAGTTGTTCTTCTTAGACTCTCACTTTTGTATTAATAAATTTTCTGACAATCACCAAACGTCAAATCAAATGTGGTATTGGTTGAGGATACATAAAAATCACAAGCTTTGAAAAATATGTACAAATTATACATTTAGCTTTTACAACTTCCATCATATCAAATTCTGGGTTGCAATTGGGAAGATTGACAGGGTAGTTGCTGAGAGGTCGTTTCCCCTGGCTGGAGAGTCTAGAACTCGGGGACATTGTCTCAGGATAATGTGTCGACCATTTAAGACTGAGAAGAGGAGGAATTTCTTCACTCAGAAGGTTGTGGATCTTTCTAATTCTCTGCCTCAAAGGGCTGTGGATGCTGAGTCATTGAGGATATTCAAGACTGAGATGGATAGATTTTGGACTCTATTGGAATCCAGGGATATGGAGATCGAGTGGGAAAGTGGAGTTGAAGTCAAAGATCAGCCATGATCTTATTGAATGGTGGAGAAAGTGCATCTGGGAGGGCGTTGAGTTCTTCGAATCTCAACGCTGCGAGCGTGAAGAGGTCAGGCGCAGGCAGCGGAAGGAGCGTGTGGCAAATCAGTGCAACCCCTCCCCCCTTCCCCCGATGAATATCTGTCCCACCTGTGACAGGGTCTGTGGCTCTCATGTTGAACTGTTCAGCCACCAAAGAACTCACTTTAGGAGTGGAAGCAAGTCTTCCTCGATTTTGAGGGACTGCCTATGATGATGATGGAATGGTGAAGTAGACTCGAGGGGCCACATGGCCCACTCCTGCTCCTAATTATTATATTATTTTAAATCGTTGTCTCTACCATTGTTAAACCTCTTGGGGGAAATTATACAAATTCCTATATATTATGCATATTTTTATTTTTTGTTTAAACTGGGAAATACATTTAAATGCAAAAGTTATTTCTGTAATTTTGAGCCAGGACTCCTGATCATTTTTATATATTTATTTCCTGAAGCATCAAATATTGCTTTCATCTAATCTGGAAAAGTACTAACTGCTGGGAATCATCAGATTATAGTTTGACGCTTTGCATTCATGTGAAATAGTTGAAAAATAGAAAGTGCGGTGCATTAGGTTAGCATATCTCTGGGTACAGCCAGACTGATGGGATTGCATATTACGTAGAGTTACATAGAAATTACAACAAGGAAACAGACTGTTTATCCCAACCAGTGGTGTTGGCGTTTATCCTCCACATGAACAGTGGTCCCAATCCAAATTGCCTGCCCTATTTCCATATACTATTATTTCCTTTTCCTTAAAACACCTAACCAACCTATTCTAAAACATTGACAATCACTAACTCTGATAGTACATTCTAAGCACATACGATTGCATAGGATATGAGTCACAGAAACAGACCATTCGGCCCAACCAATCCATGCCAGCGTTTATGCTCCACTCGAGCTTCCTCCCGTCTTTCCTCATCTAAATCTATCAGCATAACCCTTCTCCCTCATATACTTGTTTAGCCTTCCCTTAAATGCACCTATACTATTCGCTTCAACCACTCCCTGTAGTAGTGAGTTCCACATTCTCACCACTCGTTGGGTAAAGAAGTTTCTTCTGAATTCCCTATTGGATTTTTTGGTGACTATCTTATATTGATGGCCTCTAGTTATTCTCTTCCCCACAAATGGAAAAATTCTCTCTGTATCCACACTATCAAAACCTTTCATAATTTTAAAGATCTCTATTAGGTCACCCGTCAGCCTTCTTTTTCTCAAAAAAAATAGAGAATTCCTCACAACCCTCTGTGAAAAAAGGTTTCTCCTACCCTCTGCCCTAAATCTCTTCAAATAAATCTTATTTCGATGTCCCCTCAATCACTGGAAATAGTTAGCATCGATCCGCCCTATCCCATCCCATCAGAAATCGGGCCCGAAATTCAGTATCGCTGGAAAGCTGGTGCTCCCCCCACCAGTTTGTGGCCATAAGTGCTAACATTTGTTTGTGGCTGGGCCGCCCCATATTCAGCTCCAAAAGTGAACAAATGAACCCTTCCAAAGTGGATTTTTCAGCGTTGTGGCTGTCTTAATTTGAGCATTATTGCCACTGAAAAATTCAGCATGCAGGTAAGGGTTTCTAATGAGCCAGCTGCTCATTGGCCTTTTGAAAGGCCAGGATTTTCAGCAAGGCCCTGAGGGGGGAAGGAGTTTGAAAAGATGGCTGGTGTAAGAGGTGCAAGGGGAGCCAACAGGTTCACTGATATGGAGCTGGAGACACTGATGGACAGTCTAGAGGACAGAAGAAGAATACTGTTTCCTGACGTGGGGTAACCTGGCAGACCACCAGTATATAATGCGTGGAGAGAGTTTTCAGGGGAGGTGTCAGGCACCTCCATATATGTGAGGATGCACCCTCCCAGGAGGGTGCTGGCCAGTCTGCACCCGGCCCTTCCAGGGTGGTGATGGATCATCCTCCTGTGCCTCCTCCTGTGCAACAGCATAGAGTAGCATTCATGAGTTTGGTAAGTGGGTTATTTAAGGGTTATTCTCTTTAAACCATTTGGAGGCTGGAGTAAATCGTTAGTGGCAATTGCCAGTAGCTTCTAAGTAAGTAGCAGTTTAATTTAAAGGGGAAAAGTTAAATAGGTTTAGGCAGAGAAAAACAAGGTAACTCTCCAGTAGGAGGCAATTAGCAGCTAGTTAAAACCAGTTCTGTAAACGACTGACCAGTAGTGAGTCATCTGACTCACAGTTTAAAAAGAGGGAGCTCGTGCAGTGGCATTCACGAGTTTGGTAAGTTGGTGAGTTTTAAGGGCAAGTGGGGGTGGCAGGTGCTGTTTTGTCTTGTTTTTTCTACCAGTGCTGACGCAAGAGCAGCTGATAAGGAGTGCGAGAGTAGGAGATGGAGGCCCAGAGACCAGCCCAACCAGCTGCAGACAAAGATAGAGGGGTGCGAAATCAAGAGGTGATGTCACAGCCAAGCTGGTAAGTGTTTGGCTGTTTGACTGGTAAGTATAACTCTCATAGACTTTTAGATTGGTTTAATTGGCAGTGAACTACTAAGTAGCTGTTTGGTGTTTAAGTAAATTAATTTAAGGGTTAAGTCATGGCAGGAGAGCTTGGACCCATGTCATGCTCCTCCTGTGCTATGTGGGAAATCAGGGACACTTCCAGTGCACCTGACTACTATGTGTGTGGGAAGTGTGTCCAGCTGCAGCTCCTGACAGACCACATGACGGCACTGGAGCTGCAGATGGACTCACTCTAGAGCTCGCGCGATGCTGAGAATGTTATGGATAGCACATTTAGTGAGTTGGTCACACTGCAGGTAAGGGTCAGGACAGATAGTGAATGGGTGATCAAGAGACAAGGCAAGAGCAGGAAGGTAGTACAGGAGTCCCCTGCGGTCATCTTGCTCCAAAACAGATAGTGTTTTGGATGCTGTTGGGGGAGATGACTTACCAGGGGGAGGCACCAGCAGCCAGGTTCATGGCACCATGGGTGGTTCTGCTGCACAGATGAGTGGGAGAACTATAGTGATAGGGGACTCTATATTGTAAGGGGAATAGATAGGAGTTTCTGCGGCTGCAACCGAGACTCCAGGATGGTATGTTGCCTCCCTGGTGCAAGGGTAAAGGATGTCTCGGAGCGGCTGCAGAGCATTCTGGAGAGGGAGAGTGAACAGCCAGTTGTCATGGTACATGTAGGTACCAAAGATATAGGTAAGAAGCGGGAAGAGGTCCTACAAGCTGAATTTAGGGAGCTAGGAGTTAAATTTTAAAAAATAGGACCTCAAAGGTAGTAATCTCTGGATTGCTACCAGTGTCACGTGCTAATCAAAGTAGAGGGAGCAGGATAGTTAGAATAAATATGTGGCTTGAGCAGTGGAGCAAGAGGGAGGGATTCAAATTCCTGGGACATTGGAACTAGTTCTGAGAGAAGTGGGATGGTTTGCACTTGGGCAGGACTGGAACTGATGTCCTGGGGGTAACATTTGCTCATGCAGTTTGGGAGTGTTTAAATTAATATGGCAGGGGGATGGGAACCTATGGAGTGAGACAGGGCGAAGTAATATGGAGTCAGAAACAGATGGTAGAAAGGTAAAAAGCAATAGTGGAAGGCCGAGTAAACAAAGTCAAGAAACAAAAAGGGCCACATGACATCATAATTCTAAAAGGACAAAGGGTGTTTAAAAAATCAAGCCTGAAGGCTTTGTGTCTTAATGCAAGGAGTATCTGTAATAAGGTGGATGAATTAACTGTGCAAATAGATGTTAACAGATATGATGTGATTGGGATTACAGAGATGTGGCTCCAGGATTATCAGGGCTGGGAACTCAACATCCAAGGGTATTCAACATTCAGGAAGGATAGAATAAAAGGAAAAGGAGGTGGGTAGCATTGCTGGTTAAAGAGGCAATTAATGCAATAGTTAGGAAGGACATTAGCTTGGATGATGTGGAATCTATATGGGTAGAGCTGCAGAACACCAAAGGGCAAAAAATGTTAGTGGGAGTTGTGTACAGACCTCCAAACAGTAGTAGTGATGTTGGGGAGGGCATCAAACAGGAAATTAGGGGTGCATGCAATAAAGGTGCAGCAGTTATCATGGATGACTTTAATATGCATATAGATTGGAACCAAACTTGAAGCACTATGGTAGAGGAGGATTTCCTGGAGTGCATCAGGGATGGTTTTCGAGACCAATATGTCGAGGAACCAACTAGGGGGAGGCCATCTTAGACTGGGTGTTGTGTAATGAGAGAGCATTAATTAGCAATCTCATTGTGTGAGGCCCCTTGGGGAAGAGTGACCATAATATGGTGGAATTTGACATTAGGATGGAGAATGAAACAGTTAATTCAGAGACCATGGTCCAGAACTTAAAGAAGGGTAACTTTGAAGGTATGAGGCGTGAATTGGCTAGGATAGATTGGCAAATGATACTTAAGGGGTTGACAGTGGATGGGCAATGGCAGACATTTAGAGACCACATGGATGAACTACAACAATTGTACATCCTGTCTGGCGTAAAAATAAAAAAGGGAAGATGGCTATCAAGGGACATCAGGGACAGTATTAAAGCCAAGGAAGTGGCATATAAATTGGCCAGAAGTAGCAGCGAACCTGGGGACTGGGAGAAATTTAGAACTCGGCAGAGGAAGACAAAGGGTTTGATTAGGATAGGGAAAATAGAGTCCGAGAGGAAGCTTGCAGGGAACATTAAGATGGACTGCAAAAGCTTCTATAGATATGTAAAGAGAAAAAGGTTAGTAAAGACAAACGTAGGTCCCCTGCAGTCAAAATCAGGGGAAGTCATAACAGGGAACAAAGAAATGTCAGACCAATTGATCAAGTACTTTGGTTTGGTATTCACTAAGGAGGACACAAACAACCTTCCGGATATAAAAGGGGTCAGAGGGTCTATTAAGAAGGAGGAACTGAGGGAAATCCTTATTAGTCGGGAAATTATGTTGGGGAAATTGATGGAACTGAAGGCCGATAAATCCCCAGGGCCTGATGGACTGCATCCCAGAGTACTTAAGGAGGTGGCCTTGGAAATAACGGATGCATTGACAGTCATTTTCCAACATTCCATAGACTCTGGATCAGTTCCTATGGAGTGGAGGGTAGCCAACGTAACCCCACTTTTTTTTTTTAAAAGATGGAGAGAGAATACAGGGAATTATAGACCGGTCAGCCTGACCTCAGTAGTGGGTAAAATGATGGAATCAATTATTAAGGATGTCATAGCAGCGCATTTGGAAAGAGGTGACATGACAGGTCCAAGTCAGCATGGATTTGTGAAAGGGAAATCATGCTTGACAAATCTTCTGGAATTTTTTGAGGATGTTTCCAGTAGCGTGGACAAGGGAGAACCAGTTGATGTGGTGTATTTGGACTTTCAGAAGGCTTTTGACAAGGTCCCACACAAGAGATTAATGTGCAAAGTTAAAGCACATGGGATTGGGGGTAATGTGCTGACGTGGATTGCGAACTGGTTGGCAGACAGGAAGCAAAGAGTAGGAGTAAATGGGTACTTTTCAGAATGGCAGGCAGTGACTAGTGGGGTACCACAAGGTTCTGTGCTGGGGCCCCAGCTGTTTACATTGTACGTTAATGATTTAGACGAGGTGATTAAATGTAGTATCTCCAAATTTGCAGATGACACTAAGTGTGAGCTGCGAGGAGGATGCTATGAGGTTGCAGTGACTTGGATAGGTTAGGTGAGTGGGCAAATGCATGGCAGATGAAGTATAATGTGGATAAATGTGATGTTATCCACTTTGATGGTAAAAACAGAGACAGACTATTATCTGAATGGTGACAGATTAGGAAAAGGGGAGGTGCAACGAGACCTGGGTGTCATGGTCCATCAGTCATTGAAGGTTGGCATGCAGATACAGCAGGTGGTTAAGAAAGCAAATGGCATGTTGGCCTTCATAGCAAGGGGATTTGAGTACAGGGGCAGGGAGGTGTTACTACAGTTGTACAGGGCCTTGGTGAAGCCACACTTGGAGTTTTGGTCTCCTAACTTGAGGAAGGACATGCTTGCTATTGAAGGAGTGCAGCGAAGGTTCACCAGACTGACTCCCAGGATGGCGGGACTGACATATCAAGAAAGACTGGATCAACTGTGTGCTTGTATTCACGAGTTCAGAAGAATGAGGGGATCTCATAGAAACGTTTAAAATTCTGACGGGTTTCGACAGGTTAGATGTAGGAAGAATGTTCCCAATGTTGGGGGAAGTCCAGAAGTCACAGTCTAAGGATAAGGGGTAAGCCATTTAGGACCGAGATGAGGAGAAACTTCTTCACCCAGAGAGTGATGAACCTGTGGAATTCTCTACCACAGAAAGTTGTTGAGGCCAATTCACTAAATATATTCAAAAAGGAGTTTGATGTAGTCCTTACTACTAGGGGGATCAAGGGGTATGGCGAGAAAGCAGGAATGGGGTACTGAAGTTGCATGTTCAGCCATGAACTCATTGAATGGCGGTGCAGTCTTGACGGGCCGAATGGGCTGCTCCTGCACCTATTTTCTATGTCTATGTTTCCTCCTCCTCCTTGGGTCGTACTGCTGGCTCGACCTCATGCAGCTGTCCCCTTATGATGGCCAGGTTGTACAGCATGCTGCAGACCACGACGATTATAGAGACCCATTGGGGAGAGTACTGCAAGGTGCCATCAGAGTGGTCCAGGCACCAGAATCTCTGCTAAAGGATACCTATGCACTGCTCAATGATGCACCTGGTGGCACACTGTGCTTCATTGTATGCATGCTCTGGTGCTGCCCTGGGGTTCCGTAGAGGAGTGAACAGGGGATATCCCTTGTCCCCAAGCACCCAACCACAATCCTGATTTGGGCCGGTGAAGACGGCGGGAACACTGGTCTGGCACAGAATGAATAAATCATGGCTGCTGCCTCCCTTGCCCACTGCCTGTCTGCACGGTGCTGACAGCGATGCCTTCTCCTGCGTGGCATCCTGCTTCTGAGCAGGTGTACCAGGTCTCGCCCTCAACACTCCTCCCATCCTCAGAGCGAACCCTGCCAAGCAGGTCTCTACAGCCCACTAAAGAGTCAGACCTGAAAGTTATACAAAAGTACAGGGTTATGTGAAAACCTCTGAGCAGCACTCAGCAGGTTTAATGGAGCCAAAACAATTAATAAAACTATATCAAGAGATAAATACTGCGGATGCCTGCTGAAAAATGAAATAAAAACAATAATAAGTAATGAAACTTTTTACCTACCAAAGGGCCCCAGCGGTGTCGTGTTCGAGCACCGCATTGACAACCTCACGGGGTCACCGTCGGGAAAGGTCCTACCTTTTCCTCAGTGAATTTCGCTGTGGTAGTCCCTTTCCAGTGGCCCACATGCTGCAGAACTCACCACTGGAAACCTTCCTTTACTGTGGCTTTACTGTGCTGTTTCCGGCAGAAGTGAACACCGCTGAAATCCACCATCCCCCCCCCCCCCCCCTCGAGTTGAATGTGGTTCGGGGAATGAAAAGTACCCAACCTCGGTGGCCGATCAATTTTTTCGGTACACCACCCAAACTCTGTGTAGCCGTCCCTTCGGGGACAGTGAATTTCAGCCCCATCATCTCTTTCTGGTTGTCGTAAGGGTCCACTGTAAATTAATTTGGGCAATCTTAAGACAGTTGCTATGGGATTCAGTCCCACTTCACAAAGTGTCCAAAGTTCAGCACAAGTTGGCACTAAATAGAGTGCCTGTGAGAAAAGCTACACAAATTAGCTGGCATGCGAAATGGTAGAAAGTCCCACTTGTCCAGTAAAACGTGCGATTCTGAGATTGTGGCGAAGGCATCCAGACACCTTCGAGTTTTACACTCTATCTGTCCGTTCCACAGCACTCCTGTGATTGCTGGATTTTGACTTTAAGTGACAGTGTTCTATTCCTCATTGCTGACATCTCTCACATTGGTGAACATCTAGAAATCAAGTCCATTTTTCCAGAAATAACTTGCAATTATATGGTGCCTTATCAAGTGTAAGAATAAAAGTAGATGTTAATGATAGAATTATGATGTGTGATGGACTTGAGACTATTGATATGAGATCTATGTAAGAAAGGTGAATTTGGTTTATATGTATAAATGTCGAAAGTGCAGATTACACAGGCTGTGGTTTGAACTCAAGAGCACAAAATGGGTACATCAAGTTCAAGTCTTCTCTGGGTAGGCAGAGCTTGGGGAACATGACTTTTAGAGTAAAGAAACCCATCGAAACTCACCAGACTATCAGAACCATTAGAGGGTATTAATATGAAAACGATTAACCTGATCAAGAAACGGCACCAGTTTCTGCAGACAGCCACATGAAAGCCAATTAAAGAACTGCCATGAAACTAAGACCCAATCCTGGGGCTTTACCAACTTATGCTAAGAGACAACGGACTTAAAAAGATATAAAAAAAGGAACCAAAAAGCCTCCCCGCCCTGTTGTCTCTCTCTCGATGACCACGTGGCAAAGCAGGAAGCCTCCCTCTATAGAACCAGACCAAGAAGCAAGGAAAAAGACCGCGAGCTTTGCTTGACAGGGAAGTAAATGTCTGCTTAAATCTGCAACTCATTACTTTACCTGTTGTAATTAGGTAGAGTCCATAGGATACAGTCGACTGTTGTTTCGTCCAATAGGCTACGTGCATGTGTGTATGTTTAATAAACTTATTCCAAATTGTTTTATAAGAATTGGTCTTGCTGTCAATTTAATGCCAGAGAGAGAAAACCTTACACAAGTCTTGGGAAGTACTTTACATACAATGAATGACTTTTGAACTGCAGTCACTGTTGAGCAGGCAACCACAGCAGCCATTTTAAACACTGCATAATCTTTCAGCAGCAATGAGACGAATGAGTTTATCTATTCCTGGTTGAAATAAGGTGAATGATGGAAACTGTGAGGCCTGAGGGCCAGGGAAGGATCAAGATGAGGTGGTGAACACAAATGAAAAGAATATCGGAAACAAGAATGATATAAAAGGATTGACTGCAGATGAGCAGAGAAAACAAGACAGCAAAGAAATTTTGAAATGTTAATGTGCATAATCTGCATAGATAATCAATGTAATTTACTGTGATTCTTCACACCATCTAACACTTTCTGCTCTTCTATATCATGTTTATTCTTTCCATTACCCACAAAATGTGTTTCTCTGTCTCCCACCGGTCCCATTGTTCTCTCTCTCCCTCTCTCCCACTGGTCCCATTTCTCTCTCTCTCTCTCTCTCTCTCTCTCTCACCAGTGCCATTGCCCCCTCTCCCCTCTCTTGTGGTTCAGTGCATTGCAACAGCTAGAACAAGAATGTATATATTTTTTTAATATACAGTGGCTGACTTGTCAATGAATTGATCTGATTGGGCCACTGAGAAGCCTCATATAACCATGGGCCATTATTAACTTAAGAGATCAGACTGCACTGAAATGTAAGGTTCGCAAGTACTGGCTTGGCTACAGAAGATAAGGTGGTGATAGGGGATTCTATAATTAGGGAGATAGAAGCCAAGAATGAGAAACCCGAAGGATGTGTTGCCTACCCGGTGCCAGGGTAAGAGATATCTCAAGGTGGCTGGAGAAGAATTTGGAAAGGGAGGGATTAAATTCAATTATTGTTGTCCATGTCGGAACAAATGACATAGGTAGGGACAGGGAAGAGGTCCTGCTGAAGGAGTATCAGGACTTAGGAGCTAAATTAAAAAGCAGGACCTCGAGGTTAATAATTTCTGGATTATTGCCCGAGCCACATGCAAATTGGCATAGAAGCAGTCAGATCAGGAGAATTAACACATGGCTAAAGGACTGGTGTGGGGAAGAGGAGTTCCTTTACATGGGACACTAGCACCAGTACTGGGACAGGAAGGAGCTGTATTGATGGGACAGGCTCCACTTGAACCAGAATAGGACCTGTGTCCTAGCAGATAGGATAAATAGGGAGGTGGCAAAGGCTTTAAACTAGTAAGATGGGAGGAGGAATCTACAAGAAATGAAACCAGCCTAAATATAAACAAAACATGAAGGGAGTGCATAGGAAAGAGAAAAGTAAGGGAGGATATTGATGGTCAGGGAATAAATACAGTTATAGAACAGGAGTGTAAAAGGATGGTTAAAAATAAAGTGAAAGGAACTGCTATTAAAAATGAGCAAATCTGCAATGCAAATAGGGGTGCTGGAGGCAATCATGCATTGTGAGGAACCAAACATAGTAGCCATTACTGAGACATGGCTACAGAAAAATCAGGACTTGGAATTAAATATTGCAGGGTATAACATATTTAGAAAAGATAGAGAGGGCAAAGGGGGAGGTGGAGTAACTACTTATTAACATAATGGTAGTAGAAAAAAGTGACAACTATCAGTAAGAGGAAATAGAATCAATGTGGATAAAGATAACATATGAACATACGATGTGACAGACAGGTAAAGACCATCTGGTCCATCGAGCAGGTCCTATACAATTGTGATACGTATCACAACATATACACTCCACCCGACCCGAAATCATGTGATCTCCTGGGAGAGGCAAAAAAACAGATAAAAATGATAAAGTATCAATCATACTAACAGGGACAGTTTACAAGCCATCTAATAATGGAAGGGAGTTGGAGGAAGAAATATGCAAACCAATTAGGGAAATTAGTAAAAACACATAGAATAATAATCATGGGGGATTTCACCTACCCCAATATTAAGTGGACAGAAGAGGTAGATAAAGGGGGTAAGGGAATGGAGATCCTACAAATGTACAGGACTCCTTTCTAGCCCAACATGTAAAATGCCCAACGGGAAAATGAACCAGAACAGATAAGTGAAATAAAAGTAGGGGAACATCTAAGCAATAGTGACCATAATATAATATGCTTTAAAATAATAATTGAGAAGGACATAAGTATGACGAAGACCAGGGTAATAGATTGGAGAAAAGCTGATTATGAGGGGCTGAGAATAGAACTTGAGAAAATAACATGGACAACAATATTGGCAAACAATGATGTAGAGCAGCAACGAGAAGCATTTAAAATGGTGTTTAACAGAATCCAGAAAAAATATATTTTGCTAAAAAACAAGAATGAGCTAAACACTAATGAGCCACCATAGATGAATAAAGCCAGAAGGGAACAATTGAGGGTAAGGAAAGAGGCATACATTAAGTACAGCAAGGGAGAGCATGACAAGGAAAAATATGAAGCAATTAGGAAAGAAGTGGAAAAAAAATAAGACAAGGAGGAACAATGAAATTAAATTATCAAGGAACGTGAAACAAAATAGTAAAATATTTTACAGACACAGCAATAAAAAAGGAAGGCCAGGGTGGGAATAGGGCCACTAAGGGATGGACAGGATAATGCCACAGGCAGTGATAGAGAGATGGCAGAAATATTAAATAATTACTTTACATTAGAGTTTACCAGGGAGATAGAACAGGTGGACATGACATTGGATCATGAGATTAGTAACAAAATAACTGCATTTAAAATAAAAAGAGGAGATATATTAAATAAACTAATCAAACTCAAAGAGGAAGAAAAAACCTAGTCCAGATGGATTACATCCAGGCATTTTAAAATAATCTAGAAGAGATAGCATAGGTATTACTACAAATATTTAATAATTCATTAGTGCCAAAGGACTAGCAGATAGCTAATATAATACCTATATTTAAGAAGGGAGATATAATGTGTCCAGGGAACTATCGACCAGTCAGCTTAACATCGGAGGTAGGAAAAATAATGGAATCCCTACCAAAGGAAAATATAGAAGAACATCTAGAAGCCAAAAATATAGTAATGAATAGTCAGCATGGATTTCAAAAGGGCAAGGCTTGCTTGACCAACATCATTGAATTGTTTGAAGAGGCTACAGAGAGAATAGACAAGAGTAATGCAGTAGATGTAATTTATCTAGATTTTCAAAAGGCCTTCAATAAGGTACCCTATAACAGACTGATGAACAAGGTCAGAGAATGCAGAGTCAGGGGACAAGTAACCGAATGGATAGCTAGCTGGCTTTCAGGCAGAGAGTAGAGGTAAAGGTTAGCTATTCACAGTGGCAGAAGGTGGGTAGTGGTATTCCACAAGGATCAGTGCTGGGACCACTGTTGTTCACAATTTATATTAACGATTTAGACTTTGGAATCAAAAACATAATTTCTAAATTTGTGGATTACAACAAATTGGGGGGAATAGTTAATACTGAGGAGGACTGCACCAAATTACAGGAAAGTATTAATACACTTGCAGAATGGGAATATAATTGCCAAATTAAATTTAATATAGATAAATGTGAGGTATTAAATCTTGGTTGGAAGAATATGGAGGTCACTTATTACTTGGAAGATGTGAGTCTAGGTGAGGTAGAGGAGCAAAGGGATCTCAGAGTACAAATACACAAATTGCTAAAAGTAGCAACACAGGTGAGCAAGGCCATAAAAAAGACAAACCAGGCACTAGGGTTTAAAGAGTGATAGAACTGAAAAATAGTGAAGTTATGCTAAACTTGTATCGAACCTTGGTTAGGCCACACGGAGTACTGCGTACAATTCTGGTCACCATATTAAAAAGAGGATGTAAAGGCACTGGAGAGGGTGCAGAGATGATTTACAAGAATGATACCAGACATGCAAGGGTATACCAGGAAAGGATGAACTGGTTGGGTCTCTATTTGCTTGAAAAAAGAAGGCTGAAGGATGACCTAATAAAGGTCTTTAAAATTATAAAAGATTTTAATAGAGTAGGTACAGAGAGAATGTTTCCACATGTGGGGAAGAGTAAAACTAGAGGCCATCGATATAAGATAGTCACCAACAAATCAAACAGGGAATTCAGAAGAAACTTCTTTACCCAGAAAGTGGTGAAAATGTGGAACTCGCTTAAACAGGAAGTAGTTGATGCAAATAATATAAATGCATCTAAGAGGAGGCTAGATAAGCAAATGAGAGAGAAGGAAGTAGAAGGTTATGTAGACAGAATTAGATGAGGAAAGACAGGAGGATGGGAGGAGGCTCGAGTGGAGCATAAATGCCGGCATGTCTGGTTGGGCTGAATGGCCTGTTTCTGTGCTGGAATAAGGCACCAGATTTTCTAATTGACGTGCATCTCCAGAGGGGCAGGACTTCTGCATTCCATGGAGATGCACCCTGGATCCTGCACTATTTTCTGGTCTTTGGGAACATTTACATATTAATTAGCATACTAAATATTATCATAGGTGATTCTTTGGCTGTTTTTGACCACCCCCACTCCATCCCCACCTGTCCATAAATATCGAGACCATGTTTCCATAGCACTGTGAGGTAGATTATTCCCCGATATGGACGTCGGGTGGTCGGTTAGTGGCTCGTACCTACCAGCCGCCTGATGGTCCTGACAGCAGGCCCTGTCCATTTTGAGGGCCAGACCACATTAGCATTCACCCAGCGAGTTGCGGGCGGAAAACGAGTGCCCTGTTTTATCTTGTCCTGGCCAGAGGAAGTTGAGGGTTTGATCTCATGGTGACCCGGGAGGAGCGGGGGGGCAGCGATCCACCCCTGCTCCTCTTTGCCTCACAACATTATCGTAAAGTTTACCTGTAAAGTCCTGTTCCCTCAGTACAGATTCACACGAGGCATGTAGTGAAGTCAAGGTCACTCTGAACCTGCACCTTTATTTCACAGCTCTGGAATGCTGCATTTGTCTGAGACCTGTCCTTATATACCTGTCTCTTGCAATTGTACCCCTGGTGGTAAGGTATGCTGGTGGTTACAGGTCATATCTTATTACAGTCATGTATAGCATGTTAGGATACAGTTATATATAATAATATAAGATACATGTCATCACCCTCCCCCAAGGTCTTATTGTCTTTATAAGTTCAGTCTCTCAGGTGGTCTACGCTCTCGCATGGAGCGTCTGAGTTGTGGTTCAGTTGTTTGCCTTGGTGTCTGTTTTTCTTTGGGTGTGGTTGCTGGTATCTCGCCTGGGCTGTCTGTTTCAATTGGTGTGATTGTTGTTGACTCGCCTGGGCTGTCTGTTGGGATTGCTCTTTCCTCAGGTTGTTCCCTCTGTCTGTCCACCAGGTGTGGTGCGAGTTCCACATTGTAGTCTGCCTCTGGTTCCGCAGTGTTGTTGGTAAATCTGCTTTTGAATTGGTCTACATGCCTCCGGCAGGTTTTGCCATTGTCCATTTGTACTACCAGTAGCCTGTTTCCTTCCTTGCCCGTTACTGTCCCTGCAAGCCATTTGGGACCCCTGCCATAGTTTAGTACAAACACTTTGTCCCCTATCTCATTCCATCTCCCCCTCGAATTTCTGTCATGGTACTCAGTCAGCTTACGGCGCTTTGCCTCAACAATTTCGTGCATGTCTGGGAGGATTAATGAGAGCCTTGTTTTTACAGTCCTTTTCATCAACAGTTGCGCGGGGGGGGATCCCAGTCAGTGAATGCGGACGAGATCTGTATGTCAGCAGCAGTCGCGACAGGCGATCCTGCAGTGTGGGACCTTGGATTTTAAGCATGCCTTGTTTAATGATTTGCACTGCTCTCTCCGCCTGGCTGTTGGAGGCCGGCTTGAACGGTGCCGTCTTGACGTGATTTATGCCGTGGTCAATTATAAAGTGTTGGAATTCTGCGCTGGTGAAGCACGGACCATTGTCACTGACCAATGTGTCAGGGATTCCGTGCGTTGCAAACATTGTTGCGAGGCTCTCCACAGTGGTGGAGGTCGTGCTCGAGTTTAAAATGGTGCATTCGATCCACTTTGAAAATGCATCTACAACTATGAGGAACATTTTGCCCATGAATGCGCCTGCATAGTCTACGTGCACCCGCGACCACGGTTTGGTAGGCCAGGGCCAGGGGCTCAGTGGAGCCTCCCTGGGGGCATTGCTGAGTTGGGCACAAATGGTGCACCTTCGGACGCAGAGCTCCAAGTCCGTGTCAATACCAGGCCACCAGATGTGGGATCTGGCTATGGCCTTCATAAGAACGATCCCCGGGTGCTCGCGGTGGAGCTCCCGGACAAATGCCTCTCTGCCTCGCAGAGGCATGACTACTCGGCTGCCCCACATCAGGCAGTCTGCTTGTAGTGATAGCTCATGCATGCGCCTGTGAAAGGGTTTTAATTCCTTGGGGCAAGCATCGTAAGCCTCTGCCCAGTCACCGGTTAGGACACATCTTTTTACTAAGGATAACGTGGGGTCGCTGGCCGTCCAGGCTCTGATTTGGCGAGCCGTCGTGGGCGAACCTGTGGACTCAAAGGCATTGATTGCCATAACTATCTCAGTCCTATTCATCAGACCCTTCCGTGGTAGCCTGCTGAGCGCGTCGGCACAGTTGTCTGTGCCTGGTCTATGCCTTATTGTGTAGTCGTAGGACGACAGCATGAGTGCCCACCGTTGAATTCGCGCCGAGGCATTGGCGTTTATTGCCTTGCTCTCGGATAGGAGGGACGTGAGGGGCTTCTGGTCGGTTTCTAACGCGAACTTGGCCCCGAAATGGTATTGGTGCATCTTTTTGACACCGTACACGCACGCGAGCGCCTCCTTCTCTACCATTCGTACCCGCACTCCGCTCGCGAAAGTGACTTGGAGGCATAAACTATGGGTTGTAATTTGCCCGCACTATTGACTTGTTGCAAAACTCACCCGACCCCATACGCTGACGCATCGCATGTGTGAACTAGCTTTTTACCTGGGTCAAAGAAAGTCAAAACACTGTTGGAACACAGAAGGTTGCGTGCCTTATTGAAGGCGTGTTCCTGGGCGTCCCCCCAAAACCAATCGCACCTGAGTCGCAAGTGGAGAGGCTCCAGCAGCATGCTTAAGTTCTGCATAAAGTTCCCAAAGTAATTGAGTAACCCGAGAAAGGCACGCAGTTCTGAGACATTCCGGGGCCTGAGTGCCAGGTGAATTGCTTCTGTTTTGGACTCTGTGTTGGGCGGATTCCATCAGCGGCAATCCTTCTGCCCAAAAATTCAACCTCGGGTGCGAGAAACAGGCAGTTGGATTTCTTGACTCGTAGGCCTACCCGATCCAACCGCTTTAGTACTTCCTCCAAATTAAGGAGATGGGAGTCGGTGTCCCTGCCCATGATAAGTATGTCGTCTTGAAATACAACCGTCCCCGGGATGGACTTGAGCAGACTCTCCATGTTGCGCTGGAATATGGCAGCTGCCGACCTAATGCCGAATGGGCATCGATTGTACATGAAAAGGCCTCGATGTGTGTTGATGGTGGTGAGTAGCTTGGATTCCTCGGTCAATTCTTGCGTCATATACGCAGATGTGAGGTCTAATTTTGAGAGAAGTTTACCTCCAGCCAATGTGGCAAATAAGTCCTCCGCTCTGGGCAGCGTGTACTGGTCCTGTAGGGAGACTCTGTTTATGGTAGATTTGCAATCCCCACAGATTCGTATGGATCCATCAGGCTTCATGACTGGGATGATGGGACTTGCCCAGTCGCTAAATTCCACAGGTGATATAATGACATCCCGCAGAAGCCTGTCTAGTTCGTGTTCAATCTTTTCCCTCATCACATAGGGTACAGCTCTGGCCTTGTGATGGACCGGTCTAGCATCCTGTGTGATGTAAATTTTGACTTTGGCCCCTTTGAAAGTGCCCACACCTGGCTGAAAGAGATGTTCAAATCGCTTTATAACTGTTGAGCAGGAGGTCCATTCCTCTAATGACATGGCATGGACATCATCCCATTTCCAGTTTAGTTTTGCCAGCCAGCTTCTCCCCAGCAGTGCTGGGGGGTCTCCGGGGACAATCCACAGGGGAAGTTGGTTCACTGTCCCTTTGTGTGTGACAGAGAGCATGGCACTGCCGAGGACTGGTATGATTTATTTGGTATAGGTCCTTAGTGTGGTGTCGACCCTTGTGAGTTTTGGTCTGTCTCTTTTATGCGGCCACAGTTGTTCAAATTGTTGAGCGCCCATGAGAGATTGACTCGCTCCCGTATCCAGCTCCATGTTGACAGATATCCCGTTGAGTAGGACCCTCATCATTATAGGAGGCGTCCTGTTGTAGGAGCAGCAGCCATTTATCATGTTGACCCACTGTACACCGGTGCCCCGAGTACTGTCCCCACCATCTTCTGGTCCGCTTTCCAACCCATCCAATTCGTATACCAGCCGAGCTGCCATTTTTTTGCACATGCGGGCCAAATGCCCTGTATATTCACAATTTCTGCAAACAGCCTGCTGAAATCGACATCCCCTTGATGAGTGCCCACCCCCACACCTCCAGCACAGACCTGTTCCATTGTTCAAAGAGTTTCCAAAGAATGAGCTGTGTCAGGCTGATCTCTCTTGAGCTTCTCTCAGTTTGTTGTTGATTGCTCGCATTGTGGGTTGATGACGTGTGAACGGCCGTTCCTGTGGCCCTTGATGGCTTCTGCCTGCTGTCGAGAGCCTGTTCTCCCGGTTTTGTTTCTGTGCCGTAAATCCTGGAATGCAGAAGTCCTGCCCCTCTGGAGATGCACGTCAATCAGAAAATCTGATGCCTTATTCCATCACAGGATTTACGGCACAGAAACAGGCCATTCAGCCCAACCAGACATGCCACCGTTTATGCTCCACTCGAACCTCCTCCCGTCCTCCCGTCTTTCCTCATCTAATTCTGTCTACATAACCCTCTACTTCCTTCTTTCTCATTTGCTTATCTACATATTAAAAGGGCTTGGTTCAGGTAGGCATGCCAGCTGCCCAGTGGTAGGCCTGGAGTAAGATTGTGGTGGCCATAACAACAGTATGTTTTCCCCCACTGAGGCACGATTGCTCCATTCCTGCCAGGCGGGGAGCCTCCAAAGCTCACTCAGTGAGTGATCATTTGACTAAAGAACAAAAACTACAGTGAAGACAAATGAAGTGGTGAGGGGTTTTTAAGTGAGAAAAAATAAATACAATGTTTGGCTTTGTAACTGTAAATAACAGCAAGGACAGCTGCGGTTTTGCTCTTGGCTGACTTTTTCGGTGATAAAGTTTAAGCAGTTTAATTCAGCAGCTAATAATAATGAAAATACGGACCTGTCGCTGGATCAAAATCCTGGAATTCCCTCCCTAACAGCACCATGGGAATACCTTCTCCACACAAATGGCAGCAGTTCAAGAAGGCAGCTCACCACCAACTGCTGAAGAGCAATTGGGATGGGCAATAAATGCTGGCCTTACCAGCGACGCCCACATCCCATGAACAAATTAAAAAATGATGTTAACCTCACAGGATTAACTGGAGGAAAAAATATAAAAAGCGTTCTTGTGTGTTTTCGAAACATTTGGAAGGAAGTCTGTGTCTCATGACGAATAGCATTTAGGTTCCAATGAGAGAATCCTACCAAGGCATGGTGGAAAATTGTTAACACTGTACAAGCTCAGACCTAATGGGAGGATGGATTTCCCGGCACTAGAACTGGTACGCCCAAAGCCACATATCAGGTGGGCCTCGGGCCTCATTTACCTGAGATGATTGGCAGAGGCCTGCTGGACATCCCTGGGAAGCCCACCAGCAAAGAGGAGTTCAATTTCAAACTGGTATTTAATTTGAACCATGTCTAAAATTTAATTTGTTTAAGTTTGTCGGTTTTAGTGCCTCCCCCCCCTTTTAGCCAGGGGGCACTTGTATAATTTGTGTTTTTGGTGCCCTCAAAAAACCCCCCCCAAAAAAACAAGGGGGCTTGAAAAGTTTTTGGAGTGTGACCCCCTTTTAATCAGGGGGCACTTGTTTAATGTTTACAACAAAATAGTTGTTGAGCTGTCGCTCTTGCACACACTCTATTTTGCCATCCTCGTCTTCCGTCCGGACATGCCATGGCCTATCATCTTGCCGTCCAGAGGAGGCGGTGGTCCACAATGGAGGGCACTCTTTGCGGGAGTCCTCCCTTTATCTATTCGGAACTTGGCCTGGAGATTGTTGCATTGGGTATCCCGTGCAATAAGTTTTTAAATCGGTTTACGGATTCCCAGACTGTCTGCATTTTTTGCAGTCTGGAGGAGTCCGTGTTCCATGTTTACGTCCAGTGTGTGAGGTTGCAGCCCCTGTTCCACTATTTGAAGGAGCTGCTCCTCGATTTCTGGCTGCACTTCCGTTCCACGCTCCTGATCTTTGGGCATCCAGTGCAGAAGGGAGCGGGCAGGTCAGAGGGCCTCCTAATAGGACTGCTCCTGGGCCTGGCCAAGGTGGCCATCAACAGGTCCAGCCAGCGGGTGGTTGAGGGGGTCGTTCAGCCCGACTGCCTGCCTCCTCTCAGGGTGTCACTGAATTTGGAGCACGGGGTGTGTAATGGTACATTTGCGGCCTTCCACGAGAGGTGGGCACCGTAGGGACTGGAGTGCATCATCACCCCCGGCAACCAAATTTTAATTTGATTGTTTAAGGTTCACTTAAAGTTGTATTATTAATTTGTGGGTTCTAGTGTCCTTTTAAAAAGGGGGGCACTCGGCTTTATCTAAAATAGTTGTTAACCAAAATAGTTGTAGAGCTGTCGCATTGTGAGTGGCTTAGCCAGATACATGATATTCACAAAACTCAATAAAACCCCAGTTAGTTGGGTCTAGGTCATCCAGTTGTGTGCCTAGTGGATGAACTGGTAATGTGTAGTGTGATTGTTAAACCTTTGTTAATAATCCAACTAGTTCTTAATAGCAATGTGTTGCTATGAATTCTTAAGCAAGAACCCATGAATTAACATCAAACATGAAATTAGGGGTGCGTGCAATAAAGGTGCAGCAGTTATAATGGGTGACTTTAATATGCACATAGATTGGGCTAACCAAACTGGAAGCAATACGGTGGAGGAGGATTTTCTGGAGTGCATAAGGGATGGTTTTTTAGACCAATATGTCGAGGAACCAACTAGGGGGGAGGCCATCTTAGACTGGGTATTATGTAATGAGAGAGGATTAATTAGCAATCTCGTTGTGCGAGGCCCCTTGGGGAAGAGTGACCATAATATGGTGGAATTCTGCATTGGGATGGAGAATGAAACAGTTAATTCAGAGACCATGGTCCAGAACTTAAAGAAGGCTAACTTTGAAGGTATGAGGCGTGAATTGGCTGGGATGGATTGGCGAATGATACTTAAGGGGTTGACTGTGGATGGGCAATGGCAGACATTTAGAGACCGCATGGATGAACTACAACAATTGTACATTCCTGTCTGGCATAAAAATAAAAAAGGGAAGGTGGCTCAACCGTGGCTATCAAGGGAAATCAGGGATAGTATTAAAGCCAAGGAAGTGGCATACAAATTGGCCAGAAATAGCAGCGAACCTGGGGACTGGGAGAAATTTAGAACTCAGCAGAGGAGGACAAAGGGTTTGATTAGGGCAGGGAAAATGGAGTATGAGAAGAAGCTTGCAGGGAACATTAAGACGGATTGCAAAAGTTTCTATAGATATGTAAAGAGAAAAAGGTTAGTAAAGACAAACGTAGGTCCGCTGCAGTCAGAATCAGGGGAAGTCATAACTGGGAACAAAGAAATGGCGGACCAATTGAACAAGTACTTTGGTTCGGTATTCACGAAGGAGGACACGAACAACCTTCCGGTTATAAAAGGGGTCGGGGGGTCTAGTAAGGAGGAGGAACTGAGGGAAATCCTTATTAGCCGGGAAATTGTGTTGGGGAAATTGATGGGATTGAAGGCCGATAAATCCCCAGGGCCTGATGGACTGCATCCCAGAGTACTTAAGGAGGTGGCCTTGGAAATAGTGGATGCGTTGACAGTCATTTTCCAACATTCCATTGACTCTGGATCAGTTCCTATGGAGTGGAGGGTAGCCAATGTAATCCCACTTTTTAAAAAAGGAGGGAGAGAGAAAACAGGGAATTATAGACCGGTCAGCCTGACATCGGTAGTGGGTAAAATGATGGAATCAATTATTAAGGATGTCATAGCAGTGCATTTGGAAAGAGGTGACATGATAGGTCCAAGTCAGCATGGATTTGTGAAAGGGAAATCATGCTTGACAAATCTTCTGGAATTTTTTGAGGATGTTTCCAGTAGAGTGGATAAGGGAGAACCAGTTGATGTGGTATATTTGGACTTTCAGAAGGCGTTCGACAAGGTCCCACACAAGAGATTGATGTGCAAAGTTAGAGCACATGGGATTGGGGGTAGTGTACTGACATGGATTGAGAACTGGTTGTCAGACAGGAAGCAAAGAGTAGGAGTAAATGGGTACTTTTCAGAATGGCAGGCAGTGACTAGTGGGGTACCGCAAGGTTCTGTGCTGGGGCCCCAGCTGTTTACACTGTACATTAATGATTTAGATGAGGGGATTAAATGTAGTATCTCCAAATTTGCGGATGACACTAAGTTGGGTGGCAGTGTGAGCTGCGAGGAGGATGCTGTGAGGCTGCAGAGCGACTTGGATAGGTTAGGTGAGTGGGCAAATGCATGGCAGATGAAGTATAATGTGGATAAATGTGAGGTTATCCACTTTGGTGGTAAAAACAGAGAGACAGACTATTATCTGAATGGTGACAGATTAGGAAAAGGGAAGGTGCAAAGAGACCTGGGTGTCATGGTACATCAGTCATTGAAGGTTGGCATGCAGGTGCAGCAGGCGGTTAAGAAAGCAAATGGCATGTTTGCCTTCATAGCAAGGGGATTTGAGTACAGGGGCAGGGAGGTGTTGCTACAGTTGTACAGGGCATTGGTGAGGCCACACCTGGAGTATTGTGTACAGTTTTGGTCTCCTAACCTGAGGAAGGACATTCTTGCTATTGAGGGAGTGCAGCGAAGGTTCACCAGACTGATTCCCGGGATGGCGGGACTGACCTATCAAGAAAGACTGGATCAACTGGGCTTGTATTCACTGGAGTTCAGAAGAATGAGAGGGGACCTCATAGAAACATTTAAAATTCTGACGGGGTTAGACAGGTTAGATGCAGGAAGAATGTTCCCAATGTTGGGGAAATCCAGAACCAGAGGTCACAGTCTAAGGATAAGGGGTAAGCCATTTAGGACCGAGATGCGGAGGAACTTCTTCACCCAGAGAGTAGGGAACCTGTGGAATTCTCTACCACAGAAAGTTGTTGAGGCCAATTCACTAAATATATTCAAAAAGGAGTTAGATGAGGTCCTTACTACTAGGGGGATCAAGGGGTATGGCGAGAAAGCAGGAATGGGGTACTGAAGTTGAATGTTCAGCCATGAACTCATTGAATGGCGGTGCAGGCTAGAAGGGCCGAATGGCCTACTCCTGCACCTATTTTCTTTGTTTCTATGAAGCAAATACATTACAACTGGATGAGGGAGGGTGGCAGTAACTGGGAGAGGGTGGGGAAGGGGGGTGGGAATAGAAATTGGGAGAGAGAGGGGAGCAGCAATCGGGTGAGGGGGGGCAGTGATCGGGAGAGGGAGGGATCAGTGATCAGGAGACAGAGGGGGCCTTTCCTCTTTCTTCGTACCAAAGTGTATCACTTCACACTTCTCTGCATTAAATTTCATCTGCCGTGTATCTGCCCATTTCACTAAGTCTGCCTATGCCCTCCTGAAGTCTGTTATTATCCTCCTCATTGTTAACTACATTTGCGAGTTTCATATTATCAGCAAACTTTGAAATTATGTTCTGTATATCCAAGTTCAGGTCATGAATATATATTAAATAAAGCAGTGGTCCAAATCAATGTTCCCGCTAATTGATTTTTACGCGCGCAGTCCCTTTAAATGTGCTGCATGGTATCCTTTCCAACGGCAACAACAGGTGAGTAGCCTGCGCAGAACCTCCCAATCAATGCATGCCCTTGCACCTTAGGGGGAACGTTAGTTCGAATAGCCCTGACTCCTGGGAGCACCACTCTATACCTCCCTCCAGTCTGTAAAATTACTGGTCATCGGTACTCTCTACTTCCTGTTCCTTAGCCAATTTTGTATCCATGCTGCCACTGTCCCTTTACTCCCATGGGCTTTATTTTTGCTAACAAGTCTATTATGTGGTACTTTATCAAACATCTTTTGAAAGTCCATTAACACAACATCAATTGCACAACCCTTATCAACCCTCTCCATTACTTCATCAAAGAACTTAAACAAATTAGTTAAACGTGATTTGCCTTTAAAAAATCCATGCTGACTTGCATTTATTAGCCAATATTTTTCCAAATGAAGATTTATTTTGTCTCGATTATTGTCTCTAATAGTTTCTTCACCACCGATGTTAGGCTGACTGGCGAGTAATTGCTGAATTATCCCTCTCCTCTTTTTTAATCAGGGGTGTAACATTTGCTATCCTCCAGTCGTCTGGCACCATCTCCGTATCCAAGGAGGATTGGAAGATTATGGCCAAAGCCGCCACAGTTTTTACCCTTACTTCCCTCAGCAATCTTGGATGCATCCCATCCGGACCGGGTGACTTTTCTACTTTGAGAACTGCCAACTTCTTAAGTACTTCCTCTTTATCTATTTATATCCTTTCCAGTATCACTACTGCCTCCTTCTTTACTGCTGCATTGGCAGCATCCACTTCTCCAGTGAAGACATGTGCGAAGTACTCATTTTGTAACTCAGCCATGCCCTCTGCCTCCACAAGAAGATCTCCATTTTGATCTCTATTTGGCCACACCCTTCCTTTGTCTATCCTTTTACTATTTATGTGTTGATAAAAGATTTCTGAGTTCCCTTTTACGTTAGCCGCTAATGTATTCTCATATTCTCTCTTTCCCCTCTTATTGTCTTCTTAATATCTCCTCTGTACTTTCTATAATCAGCTTGGTTCTCTACTATATTATGAAGTATATAATTGCCACAGGCCTCCTTTTTCTTTCTCAGTTTAATCTCTATAATGGAAAAATTCAGTACCTTCAACTAGCACTTGGCGGGGGCACTAATAGGGTGCTAAGGCAGTAGTGCCACGGTAAGGTGAATTCAGCGATGCACACCAAATCCGGCCAACCCCCCACCCTGTAGTGCTGCCACTACGAGTTAGCGCCAGGGACTTCAGCGCCAGGTAGATCGTGACATCAGTGAGTGTACAACACTCACTGGGTGCCCGATCTGCAAAATTCATTGTCGCCCCCTGCCTTAGTGCTTCGAACTGACAGGGACAGGGAGAAGAGGCATCAAGCAGGATGCCGGCTCCAGGGCAATACTTAAAGAAATCATGAGTAATGAGTCGCAGCTGTCAAGTCACTGCTTCCTTGTCAGTTTGACATTGTGCAACAGTTGAATTCAGTCATTTAAAGGTTGGTTAGTCTCCAGAGTGCTGTGGCTACTAAAATTAGTGGCATTTTTATTCTCACAACGTATCAAAGTGCTACACTATAATGAAGTTCTGCAGCATCAATGAACCTCCCCTTTAAGAACTGGAAAAAGCCTGTGGCAATGATGACTTGTGATTAGACTGCACTGATATTGCTTAATGCTTTGAGTGTAACACAACTGAGCAAGGCCATTATCACTTGATTTAGCACTCCAATCCTTTCTTTGAGCAATGAGACTTACTTTTGCGTGCAGTGTGATTCATTAGCACCTGGCACTAAATCTCAAACTTTTCTAAAGTTAGCACCCATTCCTGGTCTATAATGAATTTCTCCCTCTATATCTTTACTCATATACTTATCCACTTGTACCACTTAATTTCCCAGAACTAGATCCAACAGTGCTTCCTCCCTCCAATCAAGAAAGTTCTCTTGTACACATTTCAGGAACTCCTCCTCCTCTTTGTCCTTTACACTTTTACTGTCCCAGTCTATATTGGGATAATTGAAGTTGCCCATTATCACTACTGTGTAGTTTTCGCATCTTTCTGTAATTTGCTTGTAATTTTGCTCCTCTCTCCTTCGCATTATTTGGTGGCCTATAGCACATACCCAGTAATGTAACAGCTGCTCTATTGTTCACCAACCTTATTTATCATGCCACTTGTATTTACGTACATGCATTCCAAACTCATCTTAGACTGCCTTGCATTTGCCCCCTGTCTGATCCCTCCTACTTCTAAACTATTCTTTACTAATAACCTCGAGTGCTATTTACCTCTCCTGGTCCTCTGTGCATGATGCTGCTCTCTACTGTTTCATCCTGGTGCTCACCCCTTCATCCCCTCACTGCACCCGCCCCCTACCCTGCCAAATTAGTTTAAACCCTCCCCCACAATAGTAGTTAACCTTCCCATGAGGACATTGGTCCCAGCTCTGTTGAGCTGTAATCCATCCACCTTGAACAGGTCCCTCCTGTTTTCTTTGCTGTCATCATCACCATAGGCGGTCCCTCGTATTGAGGATGACTTGCTTCCACGCCAAAAACGGATGAGTTCACAGGTGCTTCAATGAAGGACATAATATTCTAGGTCCCAAACTACATATTGAAGGGTGGAAGATGCCTGTGTGTGGATTTTTTTTTAATGTGTGGTAGCTGTTGCACACCAGCCACCACACGGGCTTGACAGAGCGAGGTCTTGGTCCAGTGGCAAGGATTAACCAAGATGACTGGAGACCAGCTCTGCCGCACGGAACAAATGCGCACAGGTATCGCAGTGTGGGCTGGCCTGTGCAGCCCCTGGGTCCTTGCCTTTTCTGGGCTCCAATCACGTTGCACCACGATCACTCGCCGCTCCTGCTGTACCTGTCCATGCTCCAATTAGCAACCTGGACATTGGTGACGTCCAATCCAGTCGCCCTCTTCACAGCCATCATTCTCCAGCACACGCTATACCTTGAAGTGGTATGGTCCTTTGAAGCCCCCGATCTGCTGATGATCCTTGCAGGTTGGGGCCGCCACACCGAATGCTGGCATTCTCCTCCCAGCCATTCTCCTCCCCGTCAAACTCATCCCTCGACACGCTGACCCTGTGGATGCTGGCAGTGGATCAGCCATCACAGATCCTCTCTGAATCTCCTTGCAGAATGTCCGTTCACTTGCGAACAAGTCCCTTGCCATTCATGAGCTTATCATTGATGATTGCATCGACATCATGGCCGTGACGGAAATTTGGCTGAGTGATGATGACACCTCTTTGCTGTACCATTTCTCCAACCATGCATTAACATGTTTTATCCTACTATTCCTATACTCACTTGCACGTGGCACTGGGAATCCAGAGATTCCTATCTCTAAAGCTTTTTAGCTTCCTCCCTAGCTCCTGAAACACTGTTTGCAGGACCTCAGTCCTCTTCCTTCCTATGTAATTGGTTCCCACATGGACCACGACTTTTGGCTGTTCCCCTTCCCCCCTCAAAATGTTCAGCACCTCTCAGCGATGTTTCTTATCCTGGCACAAAGGAGGCAACACGCCATGCGGGACTCACATTGGCGGTTGCAAAATCGCCTGCCTATCCCCCTGACTATCGAATCCCCTATGACCACTGCATTTCTACACGTTGCTGTGATTCCTGTGCAGTCATTTGCCCCACAGTGCCAAGAATGTGCTCTAGATTGCACTCCCGCAAGGAGTCGTCACCCTCACTGGTATTCAGCGTTGCAAACCAGTTTGACAGTGCCAAACTCCTGGAGGATTCCTGCACTGCTCGCCTCGTCCTTCCCTGCAGGACGGCCACCCACTTACTATTCTCCCGAGTCCTCTGTAGCTGCGGGGTGACCACCTCATGAAACATGCTTTCCATGAAGTTCTCAGCCTCTCTTATGCCCTGAAGTGACTTCAGCCGCTTCCGAAGCTCAGAATCCCTGAGCTCGAGTTCGAGCAACTGGAGTCACTTCCTGCACACATGGTTATCCATGACACATGAAGCATCCTGGAGTTCCCACATGGCACAGGAATTGTAGGCAACTAACCTCAACTGTCCCATCACTTTGCTTAAAAATTAATTACTCTCATTATTTATATATTTACTGTTGCCCCTTGGTATAAAGTACTCAGCACCTCCTTCCCCCTCTGCACTGAATTCCCACTCTCATCAAATCCCATTGCCACTCTGTTTAGCAAGCTACTCCATTTATTATATATGTGGAAATAGGAATTTATAATGGAAATGTTCCACTGCAAATGTACAAAGATGTAAAGACTAGAAATTCCACATTTAAGAATAGCCCCTTTTTTTGGCGTTATTGGCGATTAACAGATTTTTTTAATGCCGAAATGACATAAAAAAAAAGGCTTAAGTTTTGCCAAAAGTTTTTTTAATTTTGGCGTAGTGTTAAAATACCACCGTTGTTAAAAACGGAGATAAATGTTTTTGCGTTAAAAATAACGCCCGTTCTGCGCATGCCCAACATTCGAAGCATCTACTTGAGGCTCCTTAAAAGTTAAAATACAGGCGGGGAGTGTATGCTGACCGAAAAATTCCTTATTCTCTGGTTTGATCCTGGTGAATGGGGGTGGGGGGGAGGGTAGTTGGGGTAGTATAATTTTCCTTAAGAATTGTTTCAAAAGTAAGCAATGTTTCTCTCTCCCTCCTGCACAGATATCATTCAGAATGCTTCTGAGAAAGCCCGGTCACACATTTGTAAAGCTTGGGACTGTCAGGAATTGCCTGAGCTAATTCTTCCTTAGACATTGTGCATATACGGTTCTTAGTCCACAGATAGAACTTCTCCTCTGTTTTATTATCTAGAGACAGTTAAGTAACAATTTGGGTCCTTCTGCTTTCATTGAAAAGAAGACAAACAAGATTCTTGGCTGACTAGTATGAGCAATTGGTTAATCAGCAAAAATATTCCAAGACAACTACCCTGTTTTGGCATTTCTCCCAAATTTGATTTTCTCTTGCATTTTTGTTTTTATAATTAAAAACAAACATTATTAATGTAGACAATCCCATGGGGGTTTTGTTATCCTACAACCCAGGGGGAAAAAAGCATGTTTTACATTACATGGTGTATCTTTGCTAATCAGTTCAAAAGATGTACTTTTGGCAACATGTTGAAAACTTTTGATTGACAACAAGTATTTTCAAATATAATTAATGCACAGAAGTACAATTTAAACTATGAGCAATTAAATATATTCACACGTAAAATACAGAGATGCCCTGTCATTTTAAGATCACCATTGGGAGAATTTCTGTTTCTTTTATCAACAGACTACATTTGTATATGTTGTATATGGTTTCATATACAACTTGTGTGATCCCATCAATTTTGTTGCTCTCATTTCTGAGAATCTGGCCATTTATAAAAGCTTTTAATGATTGCAGAAAACAAGGATTTGGCTTAATGCCAGCACAGACTAAATAAACACAATTAGAATACATTTTAAAATTCCAACAGTAATTTTGATCTGTATCCTAAACTCTTATTCAAATGATATCAATGTTGCTCATATTTATTCTACAGGGAGAACTTGCAATGCCAGAATTCGAAGGGTTAATCTTCACGTGTGTGAAAAAAATGCTCAATAGTTGGAACCAAATAGTGCTTCAGGGCTCATTTCAAAAGGACACATTTAAAGCTCTATTGGGAATAGGAGACATATGGAATAAACAAAATATCTCTCCAGTGACAGCATGTTCCCCATATTCTGACAGACAATTTTAATTTACATTTGGTAATATTGTAATTTACCACCAGATATCCTTTTGGCTATTGTTAATAGAAGCTCACAAAATAAATTCATAATAATGTTTGGTGAATTTGGCCCTTTCCTCCTCGGGTTGTGGGCATTGCTCGAAAAGCCATCATTTATTTTCCATCCCTAGAACCACTGCAGTCAATGTGGTGAAGGTGCTCCCACAATGCTGGATGAGATGCCAATCAATCAGAATGCTTTGTCCTCGACGGTGCCGAGCTTCTTGAGCGTTGTTGCACCTGCACCCATACAGGGAAGTGGACAATATAGGATAGCATGTACTACAATAGGTTAACTACTTGGTATAAGTAAAGAGTGTCATGGGTTAATTAACACAGGGAATTACAGTTAGAGAGAAAGGAGAGAGCCGTATAGCCTGTATGCGGACAGGGAATTAAGGCCAACCTTCAAGCCTGAGATATTTTGAGGAAAACGGACAGCTTGAGCAAGATTAATATAATAGCAGAATCAAATGCAGCTTATGTAGGTGTAATTAACTGCATTCCTGCATCTAGATTGGAATCTTAAATTAAACTTGTATAACATTATTTTAATAGAATAGAAGTCAAAATATTCAAGTGGAGTGGGCGTTACCATGGAACAGATTATTCTAAGTATAGGGGAAAAGTAGTGGGACATGCAAGAAAAACAAGATGAAGTAACCTTGAGCAAGTAATAAGAGTTGAGGCCTTGTGTTTAATGGTTTCAAGCAGAGAGTAACCAAATGATATATTGCAGAGCTGGACAAATCTGGTTTGAGTCAGTTTTCAGACAAAAGGATAGCACATGGTGCTATGGTTATATCACAACATGATTCAAAATAGGTGCTTTAGGGTACAAGTATAAATGTAGACAGCAAGGTACCTTCGGGGGGGCTCACTCCTGATCAAGATCTGGCCTGGATTGGTGATGCTCTTGGTCTTCGATGGGGAACCTACTTGCATGTATGATATATTTGCTTGCTTGTAATCACATCAATGTCAATAAATCTTGAAACTTAACTTGTCTACAGATTCTGAGTCTTTCACGGGACTGGATTGGAAGTCCTACAAGTTAACGCTCGAACTGAGAGTATTCCATTACACTCCTGAATTGTGCCTTGTAGGTGTTGAAGAGGCTTTGGGGAGTCATGAGGTGAGACACTCACCATAGAATATCCAGACTCTGATCTGCTCCTGGCAGCCATGGCATTTATATAGCTGGTCCAGTTGAGTTTCTGGTCAATTGTGACCCCTAGTATGTTGATGATTTGGATCTCAGTGATGGTAATGCCATTGACTGTCAAGGGGAGGTGATTAGGCTCTCTATTGTTGGAGATGGTCATTGCCTGGCACTTGTGTGGCGAGAATGTAGCAAGTAGCCGCTTATAGCCCAAGGCTGAATGCTGTTTTGGTCTTTCTGCATGTGGGTATGGTCCACTTAATTATCTGAGAAATTACTAATGGAGCTGAATGCTGTGCAACCATCAGGGAACAGCCCCATTTCTGACCTTATGATTGAGGGAAGGATATTGATGAAGCAGCCGAAGATAGTTAGTCCTAGGAAACGTCCCTGAGGAACAGCTGCAGTATTATCCTGGGCTGAGATGATTGGCCCCCAAAATCACAAACATCTTCATTTATGTCAGGCATGAGTCCCACCACTGGTCCTCAATATGCACATATAATTTTATTTTGTGTAAAAATTAATTTAGGTACAGAGTTTGCTTCTCTCTATTTAAAAAAAAGCGTTCCTAACAGATTAAACATAATATCAAAATATCGGGGTAGAGATTGGTTATAACCCATTGTTGTCCAACAACATGCACCCCTATCAGGCAGCCTGAGGTGGGCCCAAAATTGGGTCTCGGGCCTTATTTTAACATTATTTGTATGAACTTGTCATACCTCAACAGATAGCTTGTGGATTTGAAGGCAACGAATGTTGGGCCACTTGTCTCATCCTCAGCAGCCCAAAGATAAGTCCCAGGATGGCTGGAGGGGGCAGGAGTGGGGGCAGTTATTTGGACTGTGGAGTCACAGGAGCACTAACTCCATAGCAACATTTAAACATTTTTTCTAAACTTAACTTTTGGTGGTGTAAGCCACTGAAGAATCCTGAGTTGAGCAGGCCTGCTCCACTCATTGCAAAACAATTTTCCAAAGGAGTACGATGCATTGGTTGAGTAGTTAAGCAACCATGGTCAACAAAATGAGATAAGAGACAGTATCAAGCTAAAAGAAACAGCTTACACAAATGCAAGGAAAAATAAAAATCTGACTGATTAAACTTTAAAAAGCATCAAAGGGATACAAGGAAAGTAATAAGAGGTGCAAAAAGGAATATGAAAAAATTGCAAGAAATATCAAAGCTAACAGAAAAGTGTATAGAAATCTATTAAGGGAAAGAGAATGGTAAAGGGGAATAGCGGCCCATGTGAGACAGTAACTTATAATAACGAAATGGCAGACTTGTTAAATGAGTATGAGGAGAAGGGCAAAATACCAGTGGTAAAATCAAATCTAAAAATAAATCAAGGGGGGGAACTTTAACATAAAAGTTTAAAAATGGTAATGGAGAAAATAATGGGACTTATGATAGCAAATCTCCAGGATCTGATGGTTTTCACCCCAAGGGATTAAAAGAAATAGGTGAGGAAATTGTAGATGAATTAGTCATAATTTTTCAAAGCCTTCAAGATTCAGGAATTGTGCCTTTTGGATTGAAAAATTGCAAATGTCATTCCACTATTTACGTAGAAAGGGAGGACGAAACTAGATAGCTACAGATCTGTCAGTTCAACATTAATTGTGGGGAAGCTACTGCAACCTATCATCAGAGACAGAGTGACTAAGAGCATGTATCAGTTGATCAAAGCGTCAGCATGGATTTGTGAAGGGTAAGTCATCTCTGACTAATCTGATTTTTTTTGAGGAAGTCACTAGTATGATGCATAGGGGAGTGTCTATGAATGTTGTCTTTATGGACATCTGGAAGGCATTTGAGAAGGTGCTGCCCAAGAGATTATTAGCAAAAATGAGAGTGCACAGAATTGAAAATAACTCTGTGACATGGGTTAGTAATTGGTTAGGAGACAGGAAACAGAGAGTATGATTAAAGGGTTCATTCTTTAATTGGTGAGATGTGATAAGTAATGTTCCCCAGGGATCTGTATTGGCCCTCAGCTTTTCAGCAAAAAATGTAATGACTTGGATGAAGAGAATAGAGAGTTTGCGGATGACACTAAGTTAGGAGGCACAGTAAGTTGTGTGGACAGGAGCTTGAAATTGCAAAGGGATATCGAAAGTGTGTTTAAAAAAAAAACTATGACAGATGGAGTTCACTATGGGGAAGTGTGTGGGCATCCACTTTGAAAATTGGAAAACTGGGAAATATTTTCTTAATGATGAGAGATTAGGAGCTATGGAGTATCCATGCACACACATCACTAAAAGTTAGTGCACAGCTACAGATAGTAATTAAAAAGGCTAATAGAATGTTACCCTTTATCTCAAGGGGGCTGGAATACAAGAGTGTGGAGGTTGCAGTTCAGATGTACGGAGCTCCATCTGGAGTGCTATGTTTTGTTTTGAGCATCGAACCTTAGGAAAGATAGGGGGTAAAGTGCAGATTCACCAGAATTATAAGCGGGCTTAAAGGATTAAATCATGAAGACACATTGCATAAATTTGACTTGTATTCCTTGAGTTTAGAAGTCTGAGGGGTGATCTAATTGAGGTGTTTAAAATGATAAAGGGAATTGATAGGGTAAATACAGAGAAACTATATCCTCTGGTGGGAAGTCCAGAACAAAGGTGCATAACCTTAAAATTAGAACTTGGTGATTTAGGAGTGAAATCGATAAACACTTTTACACACAAAGGGTACTGGAAATCTGTAACTCTCTCCCCAAAAGGCTATTGAGGCTAGGCCAACTGAAATTTTCAAGCCTGCCACTGATAGATTTTTGTTAGTTAAGGTTATCAAGGGATACGGATTTTTGTTAGTTAAGGTTATCAAGGGAGGTAAATTAAGTCGAGGTACAGATCTATGTTTTAATAGAGTGGTGGAATAGACCCGAGTGGCTGAATGGCCTACTCCTGTTCCTATGTTTATAGGTTAGGCGCCTCATTAACATATGCAAGGGGCCTAACGCCTGTTTTAAATCGCTGCCCAGGCGCCTAAAAAAGGGCCCGACAAATTTAGCCTGAATGCACGCATAGATTGGGCATGGGCGGTATCCTATTATATCTGCCATTGTTGCTCCCATTTTATGCCTGGAAACAGATGTAACGCATACCAATTTCTACCCCGTAAAAATATCACAGGACATGACTCAATATTTAATTTAAAAAACAACTCCTGTATTCCCTTTTCCCAAATTCTCTGATATTCCCGTATCGTGAAGTCAATTGCTTTTCTTGCACTCATTGTAAGTTGTTCTCATTGAAATAGTCCGAGCCAAAACCATTCAACAAATGTGTGTAAATTGAAATATTTGGGACCTTGTCTTCTATAAAAGGTGATGGGCTCTGCTTCAAATAAATGAACCACATTTCAAAAGGTATAGTTCTCCTTTTTATAAGGTTATCAGAATAAAGAGGGCCCCGAAGTCCTATTAGTTTGATAGGGATATTTGCTCCAAATCTACAGTACAATTGTTACTTTATAAATATTGTAACTTAACTCTGAACTTAACTATCACACTGCTCTGTCATATCTCTGTAACTCTCTAATATTAATCTCTATGTGATAAAGTATAACCTCTTTTTTAAAAGTGGCTGCAAAAAGATTGTGCTGTAATTTACGCACAATATAACCTATCCAGCTTCAGATATTAACGTGCTCCTATCAAATGTCCAAGTGGGTGCCTGTAGCGTCTGATGCAAATTGACAATTAGAACCGAATTTAAGGTCGGTTGGGTCAATAATTGCGGTATTCTGGATACATCAATAATACATGCACTTTTCTTGTTACATCCACTGGGGAGGTTCCCCCCGCCCATCTGCAAACCAAACATTTCCCACAAAACCATGTCGCCTGGGGCTTGTGGTCTGTCCTCAGCAGCAAAAGAGGTTTATTTGGCTGGATCTTGGAATTCAGTGGGGACAGCTACAAAGCAGTAGGAAAAAATAAAACAAGCAAGCGCCTGAGAGCCTCGCTCTCAGCCCCCTAACTGGTCTGCTTGTCCTTTGACTGTTTAAAAGTGACATATCGAAATGCAGCCACCCCGCCCAAAAGTAAAACCCCGATTAACATCAACCATTGGAACTGCGCCGGATTGCAAAAATTGGGAGAGCCCAATTCCCATTTCTGCTTCAAACGACCTGACTGTAAGCACCATTTTTATTTAATAACTGTCCCCCCGATATGACAGTGCACTGGGATGTTCCAGTGGAATTCCTGCTCCGGTGAGTTCATGTGAGCTAAGCTGTGCCAGTTCTATTCATTCACAACTCCGACAGGACCCGCTTCAGTGAAGGCATCACTGTCAGGAGACTGATTAATCACTCTTGAAAGCATCGACAGATTTCAGTCTTTGGGACTGGACGGGGCTGTATTCGCACCGGGGGAAACGATATTTAAACCCCGTGCAGGAAATGTTGGGATAATTTGAAGGGGAAATTTGGATAGCTTTGGAAACTAAAATCAGGAGCACATTTCTGAAACCGTTCTATTTCATTGGCGATGCCTGTTACCAAAGCGATGCCCTACACAAAATACAGGTCGAACTGTTAATAACAATTAAGCAACACACACATATAGCAGAACGGCACAATACACAGAGCACATCAAAGGACAGCTCGATCGATGCTGGGGCACAGGGCAAGAACCATGTCCACACTGCGTCCCCGTTCTATCATTCTATGACATGTTGCGAGAGACAAACTTACCATCACAGGGGGGACCCCGGCGACCAGGGAATAGAGGAGAGCTGGTGGTATGGCACTGCTTTCATCGGGTCCGGGATAGGGCTTGGTGTAGGTGCCATCATGGCAGAAAAATCCCTGGACGTGGACGTTGAAAGTGTCGGTGTATTCGAAGTAATAAGCTAGCATGACAATCCCTGCCATTATGACCAACTGGAAATAAAGCATGGTCGTGGAGGACAGAGGGTGGTTGATGGGTGGTGGTTGGTGGGGGGGGTGGGTGCTTGAATAATATATATTTCCCCCCCCCAAAAAATCCTTTTCTTGTGGTTGTATAATCTCTGTATAATCCACACTTCAAAAGGCGCGGCAACTATCGCCCCATTCACTCGCAGAGTTTGCTCGGCAGATCTCCGCATCCAATGGCTCGCTAAAGCGGCTAATCCATTCAAAAGGACCGAGCTGCCCGCACATTGTACATCCACCGCCCTCACCCGTTAGTCGCTGTCGCCGAACAAAGCCTAAAATAAATTAATGAAACGTGTTTCAGCTCCAAGCCTTGTCTGTGAGAACGGCGAGTGTCCCCTCCTCCTCCTCTCCTCCTCCTCTCTGTCTCTCTCTCCCAACACTCCGGGTCTTCAGTGCACTGGACTGATATTTGCCAGCGCTTTCAACATCTGGTTAAACACACACAACACACACACACAGCAGCCTACAAGCGATGCGCCGCGTCCCCAACATGTCCTAAAAGTTCATTTAGGCGGACTGGGCAGATTTTTGCACCGAGCCGATGAAATTCATCCAGGAAACTGACATTGGGGGCATCTCTGCGCGCTTGGCGGAGGCAGCCGCTCCAGCCTGGGGGTGGGGAAGGGGGGAAAGCCAAAAGATGTGTATTCACAGGTCGGCGCGTTCCCCTCAATCGCACGGAACCGTCATTTGCGTTCCCGTTGCAACATTTCTGATCATTTCTGCATTTGAATGGTAACAATCGAATGTGCCCCCCCACGCAATATGATAGTGCTCCACTGGCAGGGCCTTATTGATTGCATAAATTGGAGTATTTCCAATAAGAGGCATTTTATTCTCACTTGCTGTATTTTGTTTCAACCCTTGAAAGCAATCAATACGTCACTTATCAGCGCAGACAATTGCCAAAGTGTGTAGCCTGATAATCTATTGATGAAACATCACACCATATAATTACGATTGATAACCTCATAAAATGTGTACAGTAAAAACACGCACGCCTATATCGCTGGAAATTAGCATTGTACTATGAACCAAAAACAAACGGATGAACTTTGAACCATCGGACCAGAACTTGTTTTTCTCTTCTCAATTCCTGCTTTCTCCACTTTTCTCCCCTCAAACTGCTCGCCCCTTACTGGGGAACAGTCCCACCTGCCTCAGGTGCCATTTGGTATCCTAGTCAAGTGGCCATCCTCACTGAGTGGAAGCATGCTATCCGACTATTCAACAATGGTTCAATAGCAGCACTCTGAGCTCCAAGGCAGAGACTTGAGCACATAATCTAGGTTGACACTTCACTTCAGTGCAGTGCTGCTGAGGTGTTGTGCTGTCCAAGATCCTTTGTCCTTCCCACATTACAACAGTGACTACAATCCAAAATGTACTCAATTGGCAGTAAAATGCTTTGAGACGACCGGTGGTCGTGAAAGGCGCCATATAAATGTAAGTCTTTCTTTGGATAAGGCAGTAAACTGAGACCCCATCTGCTCTGTCAGATGTTTGTAAAAGCTTACACAGCACTATTTGAAGAAGAGCAGGGGAGTCCTGTTGAATATTTATCCCTCAACCAACATCATCACTAAACCAGATTATCTGGTCATTTATCTCATTGATGATTGTGGGACCTTGCAGTGTGAAATTGGCTGCTAGGTTACCTACATTACAACAGTGACTATACTCCAAAACTACTTCATTGGCTGTGGAGGGCTTTGGGATGTCCTGAGGTTCTGAAATATGCTAAATAGATGCAAGATCTTCTTTACCCAACACCCATACACAGGCACTTCCAGCAGGACACACTCTTCAACAGGAAATCTGATGTAACCCTGGGACATTGAGATTAAATGACCCTGCTGAGTTCAGTGAACTCAGCACAGGCTGGGGATTGAACCTGGGACATTCCTGGTCAGTATTGCTCAGTAACCCTCAGTATAAACTCAGTGGAGATCATTTTCCTCAGGAGTCCATATTGGTGGGAAGTGGGCGGGCCATGCGTTACATCTGGCCGAGGGCTGCAGAGAAAGCCCCGAGCCATTTTCATGGCCGAGCCGCATCTAAATGTTTTAGGCAAACCGTCAGCACTCACCGAACACACACATGCAGCTCACTGGGTGGTGGGAGTGGGTGGTGAAGCATTACAGAGAATCCATTAGCTCCTCTGTGGTACCAAGCTTGGAGTCATTATCCATTTTCATATGTGATTTGTTATTTACTAGACCCATCTCTGAAGCCAACTATGTGATGAAATTGCAACTTTGTTTTTTTGCTACCTTCTTGTTTTGAGAATCTCAATACGATAGTCTGCTATCTTCAACCAGCTAACACATAGTTTGTACAATCGGCTATGGTGGACTAGGTAAGAGAATGAAAGATTTCAGGCACGTGGTAGGTGGGAACAATTCTCAGTTACAATACCCTGGAATGTGTTTATTTCAGAATTCACTTGTAAATCAGACCTCAATGAGGTCAAGAAATGTTTTAACAACTGAAGTTTCTGATTGGTTGATTGTCAGATCAATGGTAAATAATGAGGACTGATATCTCCCTAGTGCAGCCATATCTTCTCATCCTCTGCCTTATTTCCTTGTCTCTTCATCTTGTCAAAGAAACAAAGCACTATAGTTTTTATCAGTAGTTTATGTTGCAGCATGCTTATTCTTGTTAACCTCCTACGTTTAAGACCTGGTTCAATCAAGTCCTATTAATGTCCACAGGTTGCCCACAAAATGAGCAGATAAAACAGCACCAGTGGGAAACTTCCTGGTAATATTATTTAAAAATGCACTCGTAAATCTCAACTATGGCTGTGTGTACTGAGTTTATTCAAGTATAGACACACAAGTGAAAATAGAATGCATTGATTGTTGAATGTAAATACAGAATAAGGACGTTCATTGTTACATATTGTGTGTGCATGTGTGTGAGTTCCAGTTTTCTCACTGAGAAAAGATTTTGACTTATCTTCTCTTTCCGCCAGATTTTGGTGAGCAGATCACCTGAAGCCACCGCCGCACTCTGTCAGCCGTTAAAATGACATTGGGGGTCCTGATGACATCAAAGGACCCTCATTTGCATATATTGATGTGGTTCCCACCTGAGTCAGACAGGCACCTCAGCCACCTGATGGGCAGGAATCGAATGGGAATGGAGCGATAAGCCTTTTGCACAGCTAAGTGATCAGTGCATCTGTCCAATTCCAGAATATTCTAAACAAGGAAAGCATCATGCTATAGACAAAGCCAAATTCCTCAGAGCAGAGCTGTGGTAATTACAGAGGAGTTTCCCTGCTGTCTGCCACAGTGAAAGTCATCGCAAGAATCCTCCTCAATCGTCTTCTCCCAGTGGCTGAAGAGCTCCTCCCAGAGTCGCAATGCAGATTCCGCCCACTAAGGGGCACAATGGACATGATCTTCACCATGCGTCACATTCAAGAGAAATGCAGGGAACAGCACCAGCCTCTATACATGGCCTTCTTTGACCTCACAAAGGCCTTCGACACTGTCAACTGTGAGGGATTATGGAGTGTCCTCCTCAAATTTGGCGGCCCTCAAAAGTTTGTCACCATCCTCTGCCTGCTTTACGATGACATGCAAGCCGTAATCCTGACCAACGGATCCACCACAGACCCAATACACGTGCAGACCGGGGTCAAGCAAAGCTGTGTCATTGCATCAAAGCTCTTCTCGATCTTCCTTGCTGCAATGCTCCATCTCCCCCTCAGTAAGCTTCTTGCTAGAGTGGAGCTAATCTACAGAACAAACGGGAAACTATTCAACCTCCGTCGCCTCCTGTCCAGTTCCAAGGTCATCCCATCCTCTGTCATTGAATTGTAGTATGCTGACGATGCTTGCATTTGTGCACATTCGGAGGTCGAACTCCAAGTCATCATCAACACCTTCACCGAAGCATACGAAAGTATGGGCCTTACATTAAACATCCATAAGACAAAGGTTCTCTACCAACCTGCCCCCATCACACAGTACTGCCCCCCGATTATCAAGATCCATGATGAGGCCTTGGACAACATAGACCACGTTCCATACCTTGGGAGCCGACTGTCAACAAGGGTAGATGTCGATGATGAAGTACAACACTGCCCTCAGTGTGCCAGTGCAGCCTTCGGTCACCTGAGGAAGAGAGTGTTTGACGAACAGGATCTCAAACCCAGCACCAAGCTCATGATCTACAGAGCAGCAGTGATATAGTCAAAAGGGAGTTAGATGTGACCCTTACGGCTAAAGGGATCAAGGGGTATGGAGAGAAAGCAGGAATGGGGTACTGAAGTTGCATGATCAGCCATGATCATATTGAATGGTGGTGCAGGCGTGAAGGGCCGAATGGCCTACTCCTGCACCTATTTTCTATGTTTCTATGTTTCTATGATACCTGCCCTTCTATATGCTTCAGAGACATGGACTATGTACAGCAAGCACCTCAAAGTACTGGAGAAGAACCACCTATGCTGCCTCTGCAAGATCTTGCAAATCCATTGGCAGGATAGGCGCACCAACATCAGTGTTTTCGCTCAGGCCAACATCCCCAGCATCGAATTATTAACCATGCTCAATCAGCTCCAATGGATGGGTCACATCATCTGCACGCTGATACTAGAGTCCTAAAACAAGCGCTCTACTCAGAGCTCCGACACGGCAAGCAAGTCCCAGGTGGGCAGAGTAAATGCTTCAAGGCCATCTTCAAAGCCTCCTTGGAAAAAGTGCAACATCCCCACTGACACTTGGGAATCCCTGGCCCAAGACCGCTTGAGGAGGAGCATCTGGGAAGGCACCGAACACCTCGAGTCTCTTCGCCGGGAGCACGCGGAAGCCAAGTGCAAACAGCGGAAGGAGTGCACGACAACCCAAGCACCCCACCCACCCGCCCCTTCAACGACCGTCTGCCCCATCTGTGACAGAGACTGAAGGTCCCGCATTGGTCTCATCTGTCACCTAAGAACTCATATTAGTGTGGAAGCAAGTAATCCTTGACTCCGAGCCTAAGAAGAGGAAGAATTTATCAATTCACCTGTCCAATTCCAGAGAGAAAGCGGCATGCTATAGACAAAGCCAAATTCCTCAGAGCTGCTCCCGCTCCACCACCGTAACTGCGGTGAAATGAAGAAGAAACCTCATTTACAAGCGGAAACAGGATTTCTGCCTCGCTTCTGGCCAAGTTACAATTGTGGAGCAAGAGCAGCTTCAAGGAATTTCCAGGCCAAAGTGGTTACGGAAACATTCCAGTTGTCACAAACTTTTATTTCTGATGTAATCATTTTTTATTTCATAAATATATTTCTCAGTGAGAAAACTGGAACTCACACACATGCACACACAATATGTAACAATGAATATATTTACATTCAACAATCAATACATTCTATTTTCACTTGTGTGTCTATACTTGAGTAAGAGATTTACAAATGCATTTTTAAATAACATTGCAGAAAGTTTCCCACTGGTGCTGTTTTATCTGCTCATTTTGTGGGCAACCTGTGGACATTACTTGGAATTGATTGAACCAGGTCTTAAAAATGGGAGATTAACATGAATAAGCATGCTGCAACATAAACTACTGGCTAAGAGGAACAGGAGTACTCCTTCAGGCCCCTCAAGGAATGGCTGGGCCTCTGCAGCTCCAGGCTCCTCACCCACGAAACAACCTGAATCCCACCCCCAACCCATCCCCCGTGACTTGACTGGGCGTCGGCAGGTAGGCAGCTGTCTGGCAGGGCACAAATGAGGCCCAGGAGTTCAGATAGTCCCAACACCAAACTGATGTGGGCTGAGTTTGACGGTTGCCTGGCTCACACTCGCCCCAAACCCGGTCCCAGTTACAATCCTCTCCATAGAGTTAGCCTAGTTTTATGGGTTTCTAGTGGGGCTCCTGCCCATGCTGGGGAGCTCACCACAGGGGAAATGGGTGACTCTGCTCAGGACTCTGGTGGCTTCATTGGCCTAAATAAAAGCATTTTGCTCCTCAAGGTACTAACAGAATGGCCCAGATTTTGCTGCAAAAATAATGGTGTGTGAACGTTGCATGCCATTATTAACGTGCAAATCAGTCAGCAACTTGTGGTGAGGATGAGATCCCGTGAATTGTGAATCGCCACAAGTTGCTGGATAGTTTGCGCTGTTCCGCTGTTAGCTTTGTGAAAACGGCATCTTGCCCTGAAAATCCCTGTGATTTTTATGAAGTTGCTGCATTTGCACATTAATTAGCCATTACACTCACCACAAAAAAGTAAATATAGTAATTAACAGCCTAAAGACACTTTTAACATGATAATTGCTAATGACTGCCAATCAACCTCTCTTGCCCAGACAGTAAACAATGCAAAGTGTGGTGAGCCACCTTCTTGAACTGCAACAGTCCTTGTGGTGAAGGTACTCCCATAGAGCTGTTAGGGAGGGAGTTTCAGGATTTTCACTCAGCGACGATGAAGAAACAGCCATATAATTCCAAGTCAGGATAGTGTGTGACTTGGAGGGTAACCTGGAGATGGTGGTGTTTCCATGCATCTGCTGTATGGAAACACCACTTCTCCACACGCTCCCCATAACCCCTTATCCCCTTATCATTTAAGAAGAAGGTAGAGGTCACTGGTTTGGGAGGTGCTGTCGAAGAAGCCTTGGCGAGTTGCTGTAGTGCATCTTGTAAATGGTACACACTGCAGTTACAGCGTACTGGTGGTGGAGAGGGTGAATGTTTAAGGTGGTGGATGGGGTGTCAATCAAATGAGATGATTTGTCCCGGTTGGTGTTGGATTCTTGAGTGTTGTTGGAGCTGCAATATTCCAGGCAAGTGGAGAGTATTCCATCACACTCCTGACTTGTGCCTTGTAGATGGTGGAAAGGCTTTGGGGAGTCAGGAGGTGAGTCACTCACAGCAGAATACCCAGCCTCTGACCTGCTCTTGTTGCCACAGTATTTATGTGGCTAGTCCAGTTAAGTTTCTGGT
Source organism: Pristiophorus japonicus (assembly GCF_044704955.1). Taxonomy (NCBI): domain Eukaryota; kingdom Metazoa; phylum Chordata; class Chondrichthyes; family Pristiophoridae; genus Pristiophorus; species Pristiophorus japonicus. The sequence goes on from NC_091984.1 coordinate 34,325,284, forward strand.
CAATGGTAACCTCCAGGATGTTGATGGTGAGATATTCGGTGATGGTAATGCCGTTGAATGCCAAGGGGCGATGGTTAGACTCTCCTTTTTTGGAGATAGTCATTGCCCGACACTTGTGAGGTGCGAATGTTATTTGCCACTTTTCAGACTGTTTTCCAGGTCTTGCTGTATGCGAGCATGGACTGCTTCATTATCTGAAAAGTGGCGAATGGAACTGAACATTGTGCAATTATCAGTGAACATCCTCACTTCTGACATTATGATGGAGGGAAGGTCATTAATGAAGCTGCTGAAGATGGTTGGGCTTATGACTCTGCCCTGAGGAATTCCTGCAGCAATGTCCTGGGGCTGGGATGATTGACCTCCAACACCACAACCATCTTTCTTTGTGCTAGGTATGACTCCAGCCAATGGAAAGTTTTCCTCCTGATTCCTATTGACTTCAATTTTACTAGTGTTCCTTGATGCCACACTCGGTCAAATGCTGCCTTGATGTCAAGGGCAGTCATTCTCACCTCACTTCTGGTATTCAGCTCTTTTGTCCATGTCGAGTCGAGTGGTCATGGTGGAACCCAAACTGAGCATCGGTGAGCACATTATTGGTGAGTAAGTGGCGCTTGATGGCACTGTTAACGACACTTTCCATCACTTTGCTGATGATTGAGAGTAGACTGATGGGGCGGTAATTGGCCAGATTGAATTTAAAATAATAAGAACATAAGAACTAGGAACAGGAGTCGGCCTTATGGCCCCTGAAACCTACTCCGCCTTTCAATAAGATCATGGCTGATCTGATCATGGACTCAGCTCCACTTCTCCACACGCTCCCCATAACCCCTTATCCCCTTATCATTTAAGAAACTGTCTATTTCTGTCTTAAATTTATTCAATATCCCAGCTTCTACAGCTCTCTGAGGCAGCAAATTCCACAGATTTACAACTCTCATTTCCCAGAAATTTCTCCTCATCTCTGTTTTAAATGGGCGGCCCCTTATTCTAAGATCATGCCCTCTAGTTCTTGTCTCCCCCATCAGTGGAAACATCCTCTCTGGATCCAACTTGTCAAATCCCCTCATAATCTTTTATGTTTCGATAAGATCATCTCTCATTCTTCTGAATTCCAATGAGTAGAGGCCCAACCTACTCAACCTTTCCTCATAAGTCAGCCCCCTCATCCCCGGAATCAACTGAGTGAATCTTCTCTCAACTGCCTCCAAAGCAAGTATATTCTTTTGGAAATGTGGAAACTAAAACTGCATGCAGTATTCCAGGTGTGGCCTCAACAATACCTTATATAGCTGTAGCAAGACTTCCCTGCTTTTATACTCCATCCCCTTTGCAATAAAGGTCAAGATAGAGGCATATCCAAGAAAGAGGCATACAAATTAGCCAGAAAAAGCAGCAGACCTGAGAACTGGGAGAAATTTAGAATTCAGCAAAGGAGGACAAAGGGTTTAATTAGGAGATGGAAAATAGAGTATGAGAGGAATCTTGCAGGGAACATAAAAACTGACTGCAAAAACTTCTATAGCTATGTTAAAAGAAAAAGGTTAGTGTAGACAAACGTAGGTCTCTTGCAGTCAGAATCAGGTGAATTTATAATGGGGAACAAAGAAATGGCAGATCAATTGAACAAATACTTTGATTCTGTCTTCACTGAGGAAGATACAAATAACCTTCCGAAAATACTCGGGGTCCGAGGGTCTAGCGAGAAGGAGGAACTGAAGGGAATCCTTATTAGTCAGGAAATTGTGTTAGGGAAATTGATGGGATTGAAGGCCGATAAATCCCCAGGGCCTGATACTTAAGTAAGTGTCCCTAGAAATAGTGGATGCATTGGTGATCATTTTCCAACATTCTATTGACTCTGGATCAATTCCTATGGACTGGAGGGTAGCTAATGTAACACCACTTTTTAAAAAAGGAGGGAGAGAGAAAACAGGGAATTATAGACCAGTTAGCCTGACATCGGTGGTGGGAAAAATGTTGGAATCAATTATTAAAGATGAAATAGCTGAGCATTTGGAAAGCAGTGACAGGATCGGTCCAAGTCAGCATGGATTTATGAAAGCGAAATCATGCTTAACAAATCCTCTAGAATTTTTTGAGGATGTAAATAGTAGAATGGACAAGGGAGAACCAGTGGATGTGGTGTATTTGGACATTCAAAAGGCTTTTGACAAGGTCCAACACAAGAGATTAGTGTGTAAAGTTAAAGCACATGGTATTGGGGGTAATGTATTGACGTGGATAGAGAACTGGTTTGCAGACAGGAAGCAGAGAGTCAGAATAAATGGGTCCTTTTCAGAATGGCAGGCAGTGACTAGTGGGTGCCGCAGGGTTCAGTGCTAGGACCCCAGCTATTTACAATATACATTAATGATTTAGATGAAGGAATTGAATGTAATATCTCCAAGTTTGCAGGTGAAGAAGGCAAATGGCATGTTGGCCTTCATAGCTAGAGGATTTGAGAATAGGAGCAGGGAGGTCTTACTGCAGTTGTACAGGGCCTTGGTGAGGCCACACCTGGAATATTGTGTGTAGCTTTGGTCTCCTAATCTGAGGAAGGATGTTCTTGTTATTGAGGAAATACAGCGAAGGTTCACCAGACTGATTCCCGGGATGGCAGGACTGACATATGAGGAGCGACTGGATCGACTGGGCTTGTATTCACTGGAGTTTAGAAGAATGAGAGGGGATCTCATAGAAACATATAAAATTCTGACAGGATTGGACAGGTTAGAGGCAGGAAGAATGTTCCCGATGCTGGGAAAGTCCAGAAGCAGGGATCACAGTCCAAGAATAAGGGGTAAGCCATTTAGGACCGAGATCAGGAGAAACTTCTTCACTCAGAGAGTTGTTAACCTGTGGAATTTTCTACCACAGAAAGTTGTTGAGGCCAGTTCGTTAGATATATTCAAAAGGGAGTTAGATATGGCACTTACGGATAGAGGGATCAAAGGGTATGGAGAGAAAGCAGGAAAGGGGTACGGATGTTGAATGATCAGCCATGATCTTATTGAATGGTGGTGCAGGCTCGAAGGGCCGAATTTCTATGTTTCTATGTCTCTATGTTTCTATATTATTGGCCTTCCTGATCACTTGCTGTACCTGTATACTACCCTTTTGTGCATCATGCACAAGTACCCCCAGATCCCGCTGTACTGCGGCACTTTTCAATCTTTCTCCATTTAAATAATAACTTGCTCTTTGATTTTTTCTGCCAAAGTGCATGACCTCACACTTTCCGACATTATACTCCTTCTGCCAAATTTTTGCCGCTCACTTAGCCTGTCTATGTCCTTTTGCTGATTTTTTGTGTCCTCCTCACACATTGCTTTTCCTCCCATCTTTGTATCGTCAGCAAACTTGGCTATATTACACTCAGTCCCTTCTTCCAAGTCATTAATATAGATTGTAAATAGTTGGGGTCCCAGCACTGATTCCTGCGGAACCCCACTAGTTACTGGTTGCTAACCAGAGAATGAACCATTTATCTCTGTTTTCTGTTAGTTAGCCAATCCTCTATCCATGCTAATATATTAACCCCAACTCCGTGAACTTTTATTTTGTGCAGTAACCTTTTATGTGGCACCTTGTCAAATGCCTTCTGGAAGTCCAAATACACCACATCCACTGGTTCCCCTTTATCCACCCTGTTCATTATATCCTCAAAGTACTTTTTGTGGACAGGACATACCTGGGCAATTTTCTAGGTTGTTAGATAGATGTAGCTGTGTTGTAGCTGCGCTGGAACCGCTTGGCTAGAGGCACGGCTTGTTCTGGAGCAAATGTCAAATTTTAAATTCTATTTTTTTCTTTCTGTTCCTCTCTGTCGCTTTTGACTCCCTCTCTTTGTTTTTATTTCTTTTTCTGTACCTGATTTGCCAGTGAATTCACTCACTCTAATTGAAGCTCGTTCTCAGCCCTTCCTCTGTTTACTTCTCAATCCTTAAATCTCTTTGGTTATGGGGATGCACTGCTTGTCACGTTGTTCACCAAGGTCCCAGATGCCTCGTTTCCCTCATTGCACCATTATCAGCTCACATTTCCAGCAACTTTGTGGCCAAAACTTTCTTAAACCTAAACGTGCATGAACTGGTCTAACTAACAGGACGCGTTGCAAGATACTCTGCTCCAGCAAAATCTGGGCCAATGCAACAATCAGGGAGAGCATTTCAATTGCTATATGACCTCTGTCAGTCTAGCCACCTGTTGTTTGCAGGTATTATTAGCATCCAGTGTAGCTACTGTGGCAGTGACACGAAATGTCCTGTATATCTTTACTGTTAATATTATTGCATCATTTGACTATATCTGCATGTATCTGTGGATAAAAGTGGGTGGGGATTTAGTGTCATGGCTTCTTGATTCATTTATCACCACTGCCCAACGACAGTCTTGCTAGAGAGGAACACCTGCCCTCTTCAATTAAAGGTCGATGGGTGTGGTAGCATTCCAGAGGTCATAATCCCACTATGGCAATAAATCTGGTAATTTGTAGGCTGGCAGCCAGGTCGGGCCTGCCAGATATATACCCCAATTCTGCCAAAGTGGAAAATGAAGGCTCATGCATGCTTAAGGAAGGCCAAGCCATTCATTTCAAATAAATGCCTTTTTGCGATTCTCTGTGTGTATATGTTTGATTGAGTTTAAGAGAGGTATGTTTAAATTTCCTTGTCCCAGTCATGTTTTTTAAAGTCTTGTTCAGCCTGTCAGTTTGTTCAAATTGCGTATCCAGTCGAAGCCATCATAGACACCAAACTCAAGAAAAATAGCTGGAGAACCCCCACCCCCCCAAAAAAAAACTGTATCATTCAACTCCATAATTGCTCCACATCCCAGTATAATCACTGGCCTAGACTTTCTGTTCCTCACCTCCCCCCCCCACCCCCCTCCAGCCCCATCCTGCCTGTTGATTAAAGAGCATCTCTGGGGAAGTGGTGTTCTTAAGGCATGTTGCAACATGGGTTGCTGGCAGCCTTTAAAAGAAAATTGGGGCTTCCGCTTCAAGCTGTGCTTTGACTGCTTGCATAGGTCCTCGTGCCATCAGAAGAACTGTACACATCTGTGTCAAACAAGTGGTCCTTGTGTCCAATGTTTAAAGGTTGCAAACTATGGGTGATATGTTGGAGAAAGTATTTATCTGATTTGCATCTCAGAATCATAAACCGCCTGGTCTTGCTGTTGGAAAATAGGGAAAAAGCACAAAAGGTGGAGAATGGCCAATCAAATCCCCAAGCACTTTTCACCTCCACCCACCATAAAGCTGTCAGAACATAAGAACATAAGAAATAGGAGCAGCAGTAGGCCATTTGGCCCCTAGAGCGTGTTCCTTCATTCAATGAGATCATGGCTGATCTTCTACCTAAACTCCACTTGCCTGCACTATCCCCATATCCCTTGATTCCCTTAATATCCAAAAATCTATCGATCTCTGTCTTGAATATACTCAATGACTGGATATCCACAGCCCTCTGGGGTAGAGAATTCCAAAGATGTACAACCCTCTGAGTGATGAAATTTCTTCTCATCTCAGTTCTAAATGGCCAACCCTTTATTCTGAGATTATGACCCCTGGTTCTAAACTCCCCAACCAAGGGAGACATCCTCCCTGTATCTACCCTGTCAAGCCCTGTAAGAATTTAGTGTATTGCAATGAAATCACCTCTCATTCTTCTAAACTCTAGAGAACATAGGCATAGACTACTCAGTCTCTTTTTTTTTTTGAAATTCGTAGCCAATCGTTCCAATTCTTTGTCAAATCACAAACGCCAGAGGTCACCTTGGGCCCATTCAAGGATCACTCTGCGCCAATGCTCTTAGCCAAAAGGCCTAGAGCCACTGCACCGTTCCTGGAAGTACTGCAATACCAGGTTCGTGCCATGGAGGTGGATGGGTCAGGTCCCCCACACACCTCCGTGGAGGTGGATGGGTCAGGCCACCCCACCCACCTCCTATTTCCAAAAAAGCAAGCATATACCTTCCTGATCCAGGGAGAACCACCTTGGGGTTATGGTGGTTACTCCCCTGTCAGGTCAGCTACGCATGATCTTAGCCAAAAGGCCGCCTACTCAGTCTCTTTTTTTTTTCTTTTTTTTTCTTCTACTCAGTCTCTTCTCATAGGACAACCCCCCCCCCCCCCATCCCAGGAACAGTCTAGAGAACCTTCGTTGCAGTCCCTCTATGGCAAGTATATCCTTCCTCAGTTAAGGAGACCAAAATTGTACACAATACTCCAGGTGTGGTCTCACCAGGGTCCTACATAATTTCAGTAAAATGTCTTTACTCTATAATACTCAAATCCTCTTGTAATAAATGCCAACAAAGCATTTGCTTTCTTAATTGCTTGCTGTACCTGCATGTTAATTTTCAGTTATTCATGTACAAGGACACCCAGGTCCCTCTGAACACCAACATTTCCCAATCTCTCATCATTTAAAAAATACTCAGCTTTTCTATTTTTCCTACCAAAGTGGTTAACTTCACATTTCTCCACATTATATTCCATTTGCCATGCTCTTGCCCACTCACTTAGCCTGTCTATATCCCTTTGAAGCCTCTTTACATCCTCCTCACAACTTACATTCCCACCTAGCTTTGTATTATCAGCAAACTTGGATAAATTACATTTACAGTTACAATGGTAAGTACTTCAGGGAATCTAATATGGCCAGAGTGATCTCCTGGACTAGTTTTGATCGCCTGGATGGGTAGGAGAGGAATTTTCTCAGATTTTTTCTTCTCAATTGGCCTGGGTTTATATCTGGGTTTTTTTGCCTCTCCCAGGAGATCGCATGGCTTCGGGTGGGGTGGAGTGGGGTATTGCAGTTGTGTGGAGTGGACTGGTTGGGCCAGATGCTCTTTACCTGTCTGCCATTGTTCATTGTTCATAGGTTTATATGTAACCTTCAGGGCTGCTGACCAACGGCCATGTGGCTCTTTGTCGGCCAGCGCGGACACGATGGGCCGAAATGGCCTCCTTCTCCGCTGTAAATTTCTATGTTTCTATGTTTCTATTTGGTCTCCTCATCCAAATCATTGATATAGATTGTGAATAGCTGAGGCCCAAGCAATGATCCTTGTGGTACTCCAATATTTACAGCCTGCCAACATCAGCAGGGGATAGGCAGAATGTCTAGGCCATTGCTTCTAAGGGGTAACTTTATTATTTTAAATGATTTTCGAAAGGAAGATGCTACAATCCCAGGAATAATAACCTAAGAACTCAATTTATAGTAGCTATTAAATTACATAGAAGAAAGATGTCATACAAGCATCTAAAATGTCTTCATTCAGGGCATTTGACAATGACCTTTAAAACTCTTTCCTAATTTAAGATTGCAACTTAATCCCTCATGTTTTGGTTCAAAAGAAAAATCGACGGCCCCAAACTATTCCTTAATTGTGATTTATCTTTCATGCTTTACAAAGTATGTAGAGCTAGTGTACTCCATTCACTGATCCATCAGTGCTACCACCATGCTGAAGGTTTGTACCAACACTTCTAGTTAACAGCATTACGCATACACATAGTCTCTCATATTCTCTCTGGGCTATATTGGAGGAAGCCATCAGATCTGTTCAGGCAGTGGAAACATTGCTTGAGCAAGCACGTCAATGATGTTCTCAAAGTAGTTCTCCTGTGAATCTGGTTGTAGCACAGCTCGGACTCTGAGAGGAGTTATGGGTTTTAGGTCTTGTTGCAGGATCAACACAGGTCTGTGACAGCCTCCTTGGAGAAGTACAGCCTACATATGCATTTCTCCTCTGAGTGCAGGTATGTAACCTTGGGTTTATACACTCTGTCTGAAGGGTGAGGATTTCTGCTAGCTGTCTTTCTCCTTCCCCGTTTCAGCCATGGCAGTACCCTTGTCTCTGAGTCAGAAGGTTGTGGGATCAAGTCCCACTCTAGAAACTTGAGCACAAAAATGTAGATTGACACTCCAATGCAGTACTGAGGGATTGCTGCACTGCCAGAGGTACTGTCTTTCGGATGAGATGTTAAACTGAGGGTCTGTCTGCTCTCTCATATAGCCCATGGCACTGTTTGAAAGAAGAGCAGGGGTGTTATCCCTGGTGTTCTTGTCAATATTTATCCCTGAATCAACATCACTAAATTAGCTGGTTATTATCACATTGTTGTTCGTGGGAGTTTGCTGTGTGCAATTTTGGCTGCTGCATTTCCTACATTACAACAGTGACTACACTTCAAAAAGTACTTCATTGGCTGTAAAGCGCTTTGGCATGTCCGGTAGTCGTGAAAGATGCTCTTTTAATGCATGTCTCTTTGTTTTCCCCCTGTGATCTCCTTGCAGCTGCAGCTCTGTCTGGTCCTGCCATCTGTTACTGTTACTCCACTTACTCCTCTTCCTCTAGCCAGAAAAGAATGGCCAGAGAGAATTCCAACTTTCAGAAAGAGAGCATTGCCAGTATACCCCACTCTCCTCGTCACTGCCATCATCATTTTTAACAACCGCTGTAACATATTTATTTAACATCTCCTACTTCATCCTGCACAATTAGACTCGCCCCTCATCATTGAGTGATCCAACCCTCTCTTTAACTAATATTTTACTTTTTATATGCTTATAAAAGCTCATATTTCCTTTAAGATTATCTAGTAGCCTTTCCTCATATTCCTTTTTACCTCTTCTAATCTCCCCTTTCAATTCTTTACTATAGTTTCTCTGAGAAAATAATTATATGTGGGAGAACACGACCACATGGCTTATCTAATATAGACTCATGGACCATATAATGTACCTCAATAGGCATAATATATTAAGAATGAAAAAAAATATCCTGTCACACGTGGGAAATGCAATGAATGTGTAAGTTTTCAATGCCAGGACTAGAGTACTGCACGCAACCTGCCAGAGCACCCTGTGCTCCTCTTCACAACGTTTGCAAACACCAGCGCAGCAACAGACATCCCAGAGGGTACGTTTAATGAGTTAAAGAAGATAAGTTATTGTGCGTCACAGTGCACAGGTGAGGAGGAGCAAATGGTAGTGGCAAGAGAGGAGCTGGAATCTGCTGTCCTAATAACTACATGGATGGCATCAATGATCCCCTGTACCTTGGGAATTGCAACTGAGTCATGAAATTGGTCATTACTGCTGTTACTATTCAGTGGGAGAGGAGATGAAAATGCTGACCCATTCATTAGTCATCTGTTTGATCCATGTGTGAGCAGCATATTGACTAACACCACAGATGATCTCTGTGATAGCCTGGAAGGAGGTTGGAAACAGAAATGTGGAGTGCAGTGGTGATCGTACCTACCAGTGGCATAACTATGTCCAAGTTTACATTTGGCTACAGACATCCTTGCAGCAGACTGTATAACTGTGTAATTAGTTCCATGCTGACCTGGAACAGGAGAGACAGTTACCTTTGGCCATTGCTAGATAGGAGTGCCAAGGCAGGAGATATGATTGACGGCATAATAACAACCCAGCTTGGAGTCTGCAGATCTCCTGGGCATGACTTCTTTCATCCTGTAACACTTGAATCATGAGATATTGTAACTGCAGTAACTTTGAATGTATCCCCTATCATTCAATTTCAATTATTCTGTCAACCAGCACGAGACTGCGTAGCTGGATGGCTTGCTGTTCCCTGAGTAGGATGAAAATAATTCCTTTTTATTGCCATGTTTGCTTACATAACAACAGTGACTGCATTTCAAATTTTCACCCATTGCAGTTTTTTCTCTTTCAACACTTCAGAAGCAAACCATTGGTTTTAAAGTGTTTTGGGGCATCCTGAGAGTCTGATAAGGTGCTGCCTAAATACAAGCTCTTTCTTTCTCACTCCTTCAGACATTTATAGATTACATGGATAAATTTCAACAATTATACATCCATGTCTGGAGTAAAAATAAAAAGGGGAAGGTAGCTCAACTAACAAGGAAAATTAGGGATAGTGTTAAATTCAAGGAGCATATAAATCGGCCAGAAAAAGCAGCAAACCTGAGGACTGGGAGAAATTTAGACTTCAGCAGAGGAAGACAAAGGGTCTAATTAGGAGGGGGAAAATAGAGTATGAGAGGAAGTTTGCAGGGAACATAAAAACTGACTGCAAAAGCTTCTATAGATATGAGAAGAGAAAAAGATTAGTGAAGACCAATGTAGGTCCTTTGCAGTCAGAATCAGGTGAATTTATAATTGGGAACAAAGAAATGGCAGACCAATTGAACAAATACTTTGGTTCTGTCTTCACGAAGAAAGACATAAATGACCTTCCGGAAATACTAGGGGTTCGAGGGTCTAGCGAAAAGGAGGAACTCAAGGAAATCCTTAATAGTCAGGAAATTATCTTAGGGAAATTGATGGAATTGAAGGCTGATAAATCCCCGGGGCCTGATAGGCTACATCCCAGAGTACTTAAGGAAATGGCCCTAGAAATAGTGGATGCATTGGTGATCATTTTCCAACATTCTATTGACTCTGGATCAGTTCCTATGGACTGGAGGGTAGCTAATGTAATACCACTTTTTAAAAAAGGAGGGAGAGAGAAAACAGGGAATTATAGACCGGTTAGCCTGACATTGGTGGTGGGGAAAATGTTGGAATCAATTATTAAAAATGAACTAACAGCGCATTTAGAAAGCAGTGACAGGATCGGTCCAAGTCGGCATGGATTTATGAAAGGGAAATCATGCTTAACAAATCTTCTAGAATTTTTTGAGGATGTAACTAGTAGAGTGGACAAGGGCGAACCAGTGGATGTGGTGTATTTGGACTTTTAAAAGGCTTTTAACAAGATCCTACACAAGAGATTAGTGTGCAAAATTAAAGCACATGGTATTGGGGGTAATGTATTGACATGGATAGAGAACTGGTTGGCAGACAGGAAGCAGAGAGTCGGAATAAATGGGTCCTTTTCAGAATGGCAGGCAGTGACTAGTGGAGTGCCGCAGGATTCAGTGCTGGGACCCCAGCTATTTACAATATACATCAATGATTTAGATGAAGGAAATGAATGTAATATATCCAAGTTTGCAGATTACACTAAGCTGGGTGGCAGTGTAAGCTGTGAGGAGGATGCTAAGAGGCTGCAGGGTGACTTGGACAGGTTAGCTGAGTGGGCAAATGCATGGCAGATGCAGCATAATGTGGATAAATATGAGGTTATCCACTCTGTTGGCAAAAACAGGAAGACAGAATATTATCTGAATGGTACAGATTAGGAAAAGGGGAGGTGCAACCTGGGTGTCATGGTATATTAGTCATTGAAGTTTGGCATTCAGGTGCAGCAGGCGGTGAAGAAGTCAAATGACATGTTGACCTTCATAGCTAGATGATTTGAGTATAGGAGCAGGGAGGTCTTACTGCAGTTGTACAGAGCCTTGCTGATCAGCTCAGCCATGATCTTATTGAAAGGCTCGAGGGGCTTGATGGCCTACTCCTGTTCCTAATTCTTATGTTCTTATGTTCTTATGTTCTGAGGCCACACCTGGAATATTGTGTGCAGTTTTGGTCTCCTAATCTGAGGAAGGACATTCTTGCTATTAAGGCAGTACAGCGAAGGTTCACCAGATTGAATCCGAGGATGGCAGGGCTGACATATGAGGAGAGACTGAATCAACTGGGCTTGTATCCACTGGAGTTTAGAAGAATGAGAGGGGATCTCATAGAAATATATAAAATTCTGACGGGTCTGGACAGGTTAGAGGCAGGAAGAATGTTCCCATTGCTGGGGAGTTCCAGAACCAGGGGTCACAGTCTAAGAATAAGTGGTAAGCCATTTAGGACCGAGATGAGGAGAAACTTCTTCACTCACAGAGTGGTTAACCTGTGGAATTCTCTACCGCAGAAATTTGTTGAGGCCAGTTCGTTAGATATATTCAAAAGGGAGTTAGATATGGCCTTTACGGCCAAAGGGATCAAGGAGAATGGAGAGAAAGCAGGAAAGGGGTACTGAGGTTGAATGCTCAGCCATGATCTTATTGAATGGCGGTGCAGGCTCGAAGGGCCGAATGGCCTGCTCCTGCACCTAATTTTTATGTTTGTATGTTTCTATATTTCCGTCACTATGCTCTGCTCAACTCGTAAAGGCTTCGACTAAAGTACAAAAGCCATTGAGAAAAATAAAATAAAAACAGTCATTAAAAATACATCTGTCCTGATGATATCACCGACGTTCGCATGCCATTTTCACTATTGGCCTGACTAAGGACTGATCTGGCTTGGACCCGTCAGCAAAAGTTGGCGGCAGCAAGGATCCAGGCCGCAAGAGGCCCGTGTAAGTGTTTCTTACAATTATTTTTAAGCTTTTATTTTTATTTGCAAGGTTCCTTGGGCCTTACCAGCCCTGGGCTTCCCCCCTTCCTCCCCTGAACGCAGACTCATTGTTTCCCCCATCCCACTCCACCTGTCCCCTCCTTACGTTGTCTGGGATTGCTTCCGTGGGGCCCAGCCAGCAGCCTGAACTGCCACCCCATCCCACCAATTATGACTCTTGCATGCCAGCAGTGATGTCATGCCCGCTGGCTTCGGGTGGGAGTCAAAGTCGGAGTTAAAATCTCCCATGCGTAATGATCCAGGGTTCTAGACAGTTCATAGCCTGCTTCTGATCTGCATCCCTGATTACCGCCCCGAGTTAAAATCAGCCCTAGGAAAACGTATTTCAAATTTGAGATTGTCTATGTACAATGCCATATTTAACTTGATATGAAAGCATGTGATGTGAAAGTGAAACTTGGAACAACAATGGCAGTGCTGTTGCTATGGTGCTACTAAGACACTGGAAAACAAACTGCAAAAGCATTGGAACAATTTCAAATGAAAGCAGAGAGAATGTATTCTTAGCCAAGTATATTTTCAGGCAGCTATGATTTCTGTGAAAGAACTGACCATTCAGTGCATGCCAAATGCTACCTGGCTCACACACTGCCTGATACAGCCACTGAAATTAAGGAAATCATGATTTTTATTATTTAAGAAGAAATCCAACAGTCTCTAAATTAAATACCAAAACCCAACAAATCATACTGAGAGCAGCCGCAAGGACATTTTAGTCAGCATTCAAAAAGAAAGTCACACATGCCCTAATATCTCTTTATGTGTCTCGGTGTCACTTTGCCCACTCAAGAAGGGTGCTCACATTCTGAGGTTTAAGTCTTATTCGATATCTTGCTGAATGCAAGTATTTTTTGCACATTTCATTTTGAGTCTACATAAATAAGTGCAAATTATAATTCCAGTCACAAAGAAAGTCTTTTTAAAGTGTATACATTTTACCTTATTCCTTCCTCACTTTCCAGCATAATAAATGATGAAGCAGTGCATAAAATGGTTGTCAAATTGTGCTTTATTGCTGTGCTGAAAATGGATAGCTCTTCAGGTTGGCTCGAACTAGAAAATAAATGCACAGCGATTGCATTGGTTTTATTAATTGATTTGACAACCACAGTTTCCCAAGGTTTGCATTTAATAAATAAATGCTCTATGACAATTGTGATGAGCCAAAATGTGATTTTAGGTTTCAGGCTAACAAAAGAAGCGCTCTCTCAATGCCAGTGAAGCTGCAGTCACCTTTTATGCAATTTTCGGACCCCTTCTAAATCAACTGATAAATCTCCACATTTATTTCTACAGTCGTAACTGTTGTATACAGAAATACATCAGCATCCCCACAGTAGAATATCACAACAACTAAACCACAAGATCTTAGATTTTTGGAGCGCTATTAATGTAATAAAACATTCCAAGCGTTTCACAGGAACATTATCAAATAAAATTTGACACCAAGCCACATAAGGAGATATTAGGACAAGTGAAGAGATAGGATTTAAAATGTGTGTTAAAGGAGGAGAGAGAAATAAAGAGGCAGAGAGGTTTAGGAGAGAATTCCAGAGCTTAGGACTAGGCAGCTGAAGGCAAAGCCGGCAATGGTTGAGCGATGAAAATCGGGAATATGCAGACGGCCAAAATTTTTGGAGCACAAGGATCTCGGAGGATTATAGGGCTGGAGGAGGCTAGTGATAGGGAGGGGTGAAACCATGAGGGATTTGAAAACAAGGATGAGAATTTTATAATGAGGTGTTGCTGGACCGAGAGGTAATGTAGATCAGCAAGCAACAACAATAACAACAAAAATACAAATTACATAGTGCCTTTAATGTATTATTACATCGCAAGGCGCTTCACAGGAGTGTTATAAAACAAAATTTGACACCGAGCCACATAAGGAGATATTAGGGCAGATGGAGGTCGGTTTTAAGGAGTGTCTTAAAGGAGGAAAGAGAGGTAGAGAGGCGGAGAGGTTTAGGAAGGGAATTCCAGAGCTTATGGTGTTGGCAGCTGAAAGCATGGCTGCCAATGGAGCACGGGGATGATGGGTGAATGGGACTTGATATGCGATATCAATTCAGCAGAACAATACCTCACGCTGAATAATAAAAATACATATAATTTACATTGAAAGAGGTATAATAAATATTCATTTATTTTTCCTCTCCTTGCTAATTTTATCCCCCCATCATTCTTAAGCCTGTCTCCTTACTAGGGTAAAGCTTTATCCGTCACCACTGTTAGGTTTCCTTCTCAAATTCAAGTTCTGGGGCAGCATGGCGGGATGGGATTTTGGCACCAGTAATGCTAAAAATGAGGATAACTATCGACCAGTTATTTTGGCTGGCCAGTCATCAACACCTTGGATGACAGACCTATCTGGCTCAGAAATCATAAGAACATAAGAATTAGGAGCAGGAGTAAGCCTTCTCCACCATTCAATAAGATCATTGCTGATCTATGACCTCAACTCCACTTTTACACCCGATCCCCATATCCCTTGATTCCCCAAAGTCCAAAAATCTATTGATCTCAGTCTTGAATATACTCAATGATTCAACATCCACAGTCCTTTGTGGTAGAGAGTTCCAAAGATTCACAACCCTCGGGCTATATCAGGTTATCAAATCCGCCACAAAGGATAAACCGGATTCAATTCCCATCACTAGGCATGTCATATTCCAACTAATCTCAATCCCATCAAGACATCACTTACTTCCATCCCACTCCTAAAGAGGATACTCACTATTGACTTGGTCATCATCGGCAGTCCCTCGGAATCGAGGAAAACTTGCTTCCGCTCTTAGCATGAGTTCTTAGGTGGCTGTACAGTAGACAACTGACTTGGTAGACAACTGACAAATGCAGGTTTGAGTCACCACTTGTAGAATAGGAGGTACCAAAACATTTCTCTCAACTAGCATGGTGGGCAGCAGCACAACTTGCTGTAAAATGTGAGACTGATTTGCCCTGATTTGCCAGTGTGCTGCTTAGCATAGCATGAGCACACACCATACCCCATCCAGCAACGCACCACCAGTTGGGCCAGCGGAGCTTCAGCAGAGCTGCAGCCCACGGTGGCCCATATTCTAGGTGGCATGGTGAAGCCGGGTGGTTGATCCACGGTGATCCACGATCAGCTCATGATTCTTCACTCTGCTGGTTTCACACATCTCCCGCCACTTTGGATGAGAGTTCCGAGGTTTTGGCCGATAACCAGAAGAGTCTTAAGGTGGAATCTCAGGAGATCATCATTAATAGGTAGATCTGAGTTTGCTAGGGCCTGGTTGTATTGTCTGATTATTGCTCCTTCTCATCTGAGAGGTGGTGGTGAGATATATGTGAGGACAGGGAGCCGGACTATTGGCGTTGGTTTCAGCACTCCTGTGATTATTCTTATAGCAGTGATCAGTTTCTCACCTGATGTGCATGTGCACTTCCTGCCCATGCTGGTGTGCAGTGTTCAAATATTACTCAGCACAGTTATAATGTTTAGCTGTGAAGAGGGAGCTGTATTCTGCAGTTGTTATTAGTTCATACAAAATAGCCTGTAATGTACCAACCACCAATGCCCGTATACCAAGCTTATTTGTCACCAACTGCTTAATCCAGGTCACCATATAAGAGCTTTGTCAACCAGAAGTGCTTATCAAGAGACTGGTACCCGATATCATCATCATCATCAAATAAAGCTTCTAAACAACAGGTCATTTTAGAACCTTCCTTCCCTGTAACAGTTTGGAATGACAAATGATGCTCTGAGAGGATCAAAATCAAGAGAGGAAGATAAAGAAAAACTAGGTAAAAATAATTAAAGATTGGAAGATGAATGAAACATTGTGATGAGTCAGAAACTGCAAGTTCAGCAAACACTTAAGAAATGATTGGAGGAGCAAAAGCTTTTACACTAAAGGCTTTTCTGGTGATAAGAGATACTGGACAGCATAGACCGAATGATTTGAAAGCGCAGCCACGGTAGAAGGATAGGATTATGCAGATAAGTGTAAGCACTTGCCTGCATTATCAAAGGCTTCTTTCATCAGCTGGATCCCTTGCAGATATTAGCAGTTCTCTACTGAAACATGGAACACTATATTTTCTGAGACATGGTCTAAATATTTACGGGTAGGCTGGGAGGGGTGGGGCGGGGGGGGGCAACTTTGTGTTCGTGAAACCCGGAAGAAATGGGTTTCCCTCAGGTCCGGCCGAATTTAATGGCAGACTTTTGTCTCTGTTTCCCGCCTCTGTAGGGAGCCAGATTGAGATGGTGTCTGGCTGTAGGGCAAGTAGACTTTCGGCAGCAGGTGAAAGGAGAGGAGCAAGGGAGAGATTGGAAAGACCAGGCGGGGTGTGATATATTTCTTATGACATCACAAACACACACATTTTACAAGATGGTTCCAATACATCATGTGACTTTTATTGTATTTACAGCAATGGTTGCATTACCACAGTAGTCCACTAGGTGGAGCTCTATATTATACTTCTCCCTCCTTAATGAAGAAGTAATCATCAGAAAATAATCATTATACATAATTTACATGATATACACAACAAAAGATATGGGGGCCGAAATTGGACATCCGCCCATTTCTCGTAGGTTTGCCGGTGCTTTGTCATTTCATAACCTCGGGTATTGCTGGAGCGAAGTGTGCGCGATTTTCATCAGTTTTTTCTCAGTGGTATGCCGAGCAGAGTGTAACAGGTGGAGCAGAGTGCAGCCAGCGTTATGCAGGCAGTGAGTTACTTTTCACTCGGAATCTTCGGGTCCCGAGTTCTGCACACGCGTATGCTGCTGCGAAGCTCCGCCCCCCCCGAGAGACACAGACCAGAATCAACAGAGTCTGCCGGCCTGAGAGCGCTGTGCAGGTATGTGGGGGCGGGGGGGGAGGGGGATCACTTCTTGAGGGGAGATTGCTATTTGAAGGGGAGATCGCTATTTGGGGAGGAGATCGCTGTGAGGTGGGGGGGGCGGGGGGGAGAGACTGGGGGTGGGAGAGACTGGGGGGGGGGGGTGACAGATAAAAAAATGTTCACCGGTGAAGATGCATACCGCAGACTGAAGATTGACTTAAAACCACCTTTTCCAGGGCGCTCTGCAGGGTTAGCAGCATGTTGGTGGTAAGTAATCAATTTGGTAATTTTGGGCGGTATGTCAGCAGTGTGCAGGGGCGGACGAAATGCATACCGCCCGGTGGTATGTCGCTGATGAATTTCCCGCCGGGCAGTATGTGGGTAGTATGTTGGTATTTTTCAATCAATTTGGTGATTTTGGGCAGTATGTCGTGGTCCGCGGGCAGTATATCCACCAATTTCGGGCCCATGGACTTATTTTGCTATATTTACAAATCAAACTTAACCATTATTTTTCTGTTTCGAAAAGGATACTTTCGCTTTTGAAAAAAACTTTCCAAACATGGTATCGAACTTAGACTCATTCTAGGCTGAGCCTGAGGAGAGTTTTCCTCCAAGGACAACCCTTGATTTACATTTTGACTCTTTACAACTTTAGATTGTTTGTTTGCCTGACTCAGACTCAGACTTAAATTCTGACTTTCTCTTAGATTTGCTTCTAGTACATGTGATGTAGGATTTGCTACTGGTACTCTACTTGCAACAAGACTATCTGACTCATCAGAAATAATTGAATCATCACAACTTTCAACTCCTTCCACATCTGTAGGTAAAATATGATCAATGTGAACAAACCTAACCTGTCCATGATCAAACATCTTGACCAAATATGTGCGGGGACCACATATCTTCACTACTCTTCCTGGTAACCACTTTAACCATTTATGGTGATGCATGTCAGATACGAGACTCCCAAAGCAAGCGCTCTACTCGGAACTCCTTCACAACAAATGAGCCAAAGGTGAGCAGAGGAAACGTAACAGGGACACCCTCAAAGCCTCTCCAAAAAAGTGCGACATCCCCACCAACACCTGGGAGTTCCTGGCCAAAGGTCACCCTAAGTGGAGGAAGTGCATCTGGGAGGGCGCTGAGCACCTCGAGTCTCATCGCCAAGAGCATGCAGAAATCAAGCGCAGGCAGCGGAAAGAGCGTGTGGCAAATCTGTCCCACCCACCCTTTCCCTCAATGACTATCTGTCCCACCTGTAACAGGGACTGTGGTTCTCGTATTGGACTGTTTAGCCACCTAAGGACTCATTTTAAGAGTGGAAGCAAGTCTTCCTCGATTACGAGGGACTGTCTCTGATGATGATTATGGTGATGGGTGAATTTCACACTTCTCTCTCTTACTCTGCCTCTATTATGATTCTCTTCTTGTCTTAATTGTTTCTCTTCAACTGACTGTAACAAGTTCGGCTTTAACAATCGTGAATCATTGTTA
This sequence comes from Pristiophorus japonicus, assembly GCF_044704955.1. Taxonomy (NCBI): domain Eukaryota; kingdom Metazoa; phylum Chordata; class Chondrichthyes; family Pristiophoridae; genus Pristiophorus; species Pristiophorus japonicus. Next base: position 34,343,940 of record NC_091984.1, read on the forward strand.
GGTACCCTTGTGCTCCTGATGACATGTATCTCCAGAACATCCTTGTCCTGTTGCTTCACTTCAATTTTATGTAGTTTCTGCGATTTCTACTGATAGCCTTGAAAGTTGGTTTACTCTTCATTCGGCATGCCTTCACAAGATGCCCAGTTTGCTTGCAGAAGAAACACTCTGCCTTCACATATGGACAGCTTTGAGCAATTGAGCAGGCACCGATTGTATGACTTCAATGTACTGTTACCATGGCCAGTTGCTAAGCCCTTGGGGCCCAACTACCTTTTACTTTTAACCTGCAGGTGATTCACCTCGGTTGTTGGACGACTGGAAATGGTGCAAAATTCTTGGGAGTATTAGTCGGCCAAATGCATCGACATAGCTGTCAATTTTTAGGGGTTGTCAACAACTTTCTTCTGATTGCTTCATTTTTCAGCCCACAAACCAAGCGGTCACGCATGCTCGGTTCTCAAAGTTTCTGAGATGACAGTGAATGGATAGCTTTTTTAATGCTACGATGCTCTCACTGATACTCTCGTCATGTAATTGATCTTGTGTTCCAAAATGATAACTTTCCGCAATTTCCAGGGGTTCAGGACTGTAGTGCTGTTCTAACTTGGTTAAAAACTCCATCAGTGGCTTGTCCTTCGGCTTGATGGGAACAAGCACATTTTTTCAGGGTTTCATACACCTCGGGGCCTGCTTCAGTGTGGAAAATAGCCCATTTTCTTTCTAACACCACCTGGTTACGGTTTTCATCATCGGGGACTTTGACAATACCAGTTGCAGTGAAAAACATTTCTAGCCACTCCACATATGCTCTGAAAGTCTCTCGATCGCAATTGAACTCACTGAAGCGCTGTATTATTCCCATATGCGCAGCCATCTCGACTCTAGCAGTTCAGCCAAGTGTGCTTGAAATTTGCCTTGGATTTTTAGCTGTGCTGCAAAACAAAGAACCCCTCAAAGTTGTTCTGTCAATTGGTTGGATTATCCACCAAAAAGATTTCAGCTAGGGACTCAAAATATCCTATCCTACGTCGCCAATGTGATATATTCCTTATGACATCACAAACACATACAGACTACAAGATGACTCCAATACATCATGTGACTTTTATTGTATTTACAGCAACAGTTACATTACCACAGTAATGCACTAGGTGCAGCAGTCGTTCACTAGATGGAGCTCTATATTACACTGAATGGGAATATCGGAAAGGCTGGGTCGGTGGGAGATCGTGGTTTGGGGTGACATCATAGCTGGGGGTGTGGTGGGGGGGGGTCCGATCATGGGGGGGTGGGTGGTGGCCAATCGCAGGGTCTGATTGCAAAGGCGGGGGATCGGCCAATTGTGGAGTGGTTTACAGCTAAGCTTTGTGGGCCGGGGGGAGCACTCCTGCTCCCCCCGGCCCACAGGCAGTGATGGAAAGACATTTACCTGCTGGAACCAGCAACCCTCACCTCCTTTTAACTAACAGGTTCCTGAGATCCGGTAAAATGTGAGGCATACCACCTCATTGAAAATTGCTATCCACCTCCTGGGAGTGGGTTGGTCGCTCACCCCGTCCCACCTCGAATAAAACCAGAAGTGAATGGGTTCACAGCAGGGTGGATTTGGGTTTGAGATTGGTAACATTTTTCATCCCACCCGTTTTTGGTGGATTAAAATTCTCCCCATCTGGAGGGGTTGGCGGGAACAGATGTCTCTGCTCTACTTTATTAATGTAAATCCACCAGCCTAAATATTTCTTTTAGTACAAGTTTCTTTTATTGTCTTTCTATGCACGAGAATGAGCAAAATAAATGCACTGTTTATTTCATTTGAAGATTAACTGCAGTTTTGTCTAATGATTCTCTGTAAATACAGTAATGTATCATCATCATCATAGACAGTCTCTCGAATTCGAGGAAGGCTTGCTTCCACTCTAAAAGTGAGTTCTCAGGTGACTGTACAGTCAAATATGGGAATTACTGTCTGTCACAGGTGGGACAGACAGTGGTTGAAGGAAAGGGAGGGTGGGTAGTTTGGTTCGCCGCACGCTCCTTCCGCGTTTGGTTTCTGTATGCTCTCGGCGACGAGACTCGAGGTGCTCAGCAACCTCCCGGATGCTCTTCCTCCACTTAGGGCGGTCTTGGGTTAGGGATTCCCAGGTGCCGGTGGGGATGTTGCACTTTATCAGGGAGGCTTTGAGGGTTTGAGATTGAAACGTTGAAACGTTTCCTCTGCCCACCTGGGGCTTGCCGTGTAGGAATTCTGAGTAGAGCGCTTGCTTTGAGAGTCTTGTGTCGGGCATGCGGACATTGTAGCAGTAATTTATAGTCATCTCAAAAGAGAGGCCAAAAAATGTGATAATTGAAATAACAAGTTGGATGCCAACTGTCACGATTTATTTGCTGAAAAGTTTTACTTTAGTTCATTTCAGTTTTATAAGAACTAACCTGTAAATGCTGTAGTTATATGTAAGTTTTTATTACTTAAGCATTTTAAGAAAATGTACCGTACTGATCACTGATGGGAACAAAACATTTCCTTTATCCAATGTACTTAAGCATCATTTGAATGATTACACTAATTTCTGAGCAATAGCATTATAGTCTGCAACTGTCAAGAACTGGTCATTAACCACCCTCTAACTCAAGGTTCGTTAAATAGCATGTCGGGGTTGTATAGGACTGAATCTATGTTCTAACAATAACCTTTATGTTATGCAAACAGTATGGAAATCTGTGTGAAACTTAATTAATACTTATTGCATGGGGTTATAGAACTTGGTTCACAAAAATGTAACCCTGCCTGCTGCTTACCCCAATACTTACCCTACTACTACTAAATTATACCCATAACAAATAAAACACCTTCCCAAATTACTGGTAACCGTTGGAAAATTAAACACGTTGTAACACGGAGAAAGAAGAGGCAGAGAGCTTGATGGGATATTAAGGCTAGCTAGCTTTTGGTATAGGGAGCAAACTCTACAAGATAGTGCGCATTTGTTTATTAACACGTATTCGTTATATAAGTTGGAGGGCACCACAAAATGGCTCTGCACACCTCCCTTTAAATTTCGCCCCGTGAGCGAAGTGCGGTCAGTTCACAATATGTGAGGCTGGCACTGTCATCGCCCTCGGCAGCCTCACAGGGCGCTGCCCAATTTCTGCCACGGGGCGAAAACGGGCCGCGCGGTACAAAAACGGGGCACTGCACACGGCAATGACATCAACGGTTTTGCGCCTTCACTAACTCCCGTGTAATTTCCCGGGAGCAGGTAGCGCCCCCTCCGGGTGAGAAGTGGTTTGCGCCCCATTAGCACTCCCTGGAGGTGCTATCGGCAGTCGCAAACCATGCAAATTTCTTCCCCTTTAAGTGTTTAGAATAGTTAGTGCAGTGAGGGAATAGTGAAGTGCATGTTTACACATCTGTACTCGTATCTGTTTAATCTACACTGCTTGTAAAGTACTTTGCATATTGACTGAAGAAATAAAGGTATTGAAGCAACTATTTTTGTGACTGCTCAAGTAAAGAAACGTGAATCGCCTCATTGCAACAGCAACCTGCTATTATTTTTCCTCAGATCATTGGAAGAATTAACCTGTGATGGAGTGAATGTTCTCTTTAAAGGTTCTCTAACACAGTAGGACTGTAGTTATTGTTATGGTTATTTGTTATTAAAATTGTTATCTCTAGACTTGACAACTCCAATGCACTCCTGACTGGCCTCCCACATTCTATCCTACGTAAACTTGAGGTCATCCAAAACTCGGCTGCCCGTGTCCCAACTCGCACCAATTCCCGATCACCCATCACCCCTGTGCTCGCTGACCTACATTGGCTCCCGGTTAAGCAACACCTCGATTTCAAAATTCTCACCCTTATTTATAAATCCCTCCATGGCCTCGCCCCTCCCTATCTCTGTAATCTACTTCAGCCTCACAACCCCACGAGATGTCTGCGCTCCTCAAATTCTGCCCTCTTGAGCATCCCTGATTATAATCGCTCAACCATCAGTGGCCGTGCCTTCAGTTGCCTGGGCTCTAAGCTCTGGAACTCCCTCCCTAAACCTCTCCACCTCTCTACCTCACTTTCCTCCTTTAAGACTCTCCTTAAAACCAACCTCTTTGACCAAGCTTTTGATCATCTGCTGCAATTACTTCTTATGTAGCTCGGTGTCAAATTTATTTGTTTTGTCTTGTAACACTGCTGTGAATGAAGCACCTTGGGACGTTTTACTATGTTAAAGGCTCTATATAAATAAATGTTGTTGTTGTTGTTGTAGTTGAATACAGACCAATGCATTTCCCTGTTGGTGCTAATAAGCCCAGGTGTTGGGAACCAGTGGTATTTCAAACCCACTGAAATGTGGGCCTGTGATTATGCCATTGAGACAAAATATTTGGCTTCAGTTATTTGAAAGTGAAGAGCTGGTCCTGTGTATTTGCTCTCTGTGGTTTTCCATATTAAAACAAAGCCCAGCTTGCCTCGGGATACTGGCGCCAAATTCGAGTGTAAAAGGAAGAGAGCAGTGCATGGCAAAAATTCTTCCAGCATAGTGATAGCACCAGTATAAAGCTGCCCATTCTAGGATGGCACTTTAGAATGAGCTTAGCCTAAAGTTCCTTAATTTCTAGTAAAATAGGAAAAAGGGACTTTGGGGTGCAGTGGATTAGACCTGAAGCCTTTATCCTCTGGTACCTAGGTTCAAATTCAATCCAGATTGATGGGCTGAATATCTCTTCTGCCTGCTACGAGGGCTCCACTTGAAATATTTTGAAAGTCTCAATCCAGTTCCTAGTGGACGTGGGCCCACAGTACAAAACTAGACTTACATGGCAATCTTACTGAGAGAGACCACAGAATCGATGTCGTAGGCAAAGGAACATTGTCACTGATGGGTAATGGGTGCTGTTTGTAGTTGGATTTGAGGTACACGCTTGGGGAAAGTAATTGGAAATTTACTCTGCGTCTAACTGTGCTTTTTCTGACCTTGGAGTGTTTGATGCTCATACAAGTGCCTCAAAAGGAAGATGTTTCTTTCTTCAACACCCACTTTGATGAGCATAAGAATCACCAAAAATTGTTTCAGCTCATCTTCCATGTGCTCAAAATAATCTGGAATCTGGAACACAACAACAACAACAACTTGTATCTATATAGTGCCTTTAACGGAGTAAATCATCTCAAGGCACTTCACAGGAGCGTTATAAAACTAAATTTGACATCAAGCTATATAGGGAGATATTAAGGCACATGACCAAAAGCAGATTTCAAGGAATGTTTTAAAGGAGGAAAGTGAGGTAGAGAGGTGGAGAGGTTTAGGGTTGGAATTCCAGAATGTGGTGCGATTAAAATCGGGGATGCTCAAGAGATCAGAATTAGAGGAGTATAAATGTCTCGGAGGGTTGTGGACCTGGAGGAAATTAAAGAGATAGAGAGGGGCGAGGCCATGGAGGGAATTGAAAACAAGGATGAGAATTTTAATATCGAGGGGTTGCTTAACCTGAAACCAATGTAATTCAGTCAGTGAGCACAGGGGTGATGAGTGACCGAGACTTGGTGAGAGTTAGGACATGGGCAGCAGAACTTTGAATTACTTCAAGTTTCTGGCGGGTAGTAACGTGGGAGGCTGGTCAGAAGTGCATTGGAATAGTCAAGTCCAGAGGTAACAAAGACATGGATGAGGCTTTCAGCAGCAGATGAACTGAGGCAGGGATGGATGGAGTCAAGCGATGTTCTGGAGATGGTAGTAGGTGGTGTTACTGATGGCACAGATATGTGGATATTATAACACAGTTATAATGCTTAGCTGTGAAGAGGGTTCTGTATTAACTACAATTCTCTTTAAGTCCACTCTTTCTAAATTCCTGTTGATGTCCATGTAAGTTTTCAAGGTCAGAAAAATTACCAGGGATTTTTTTAAATTCACATTCATGAGATGTGGGCATTGCTGTTAAGGCCAGCACTTATTGCCCTTGAGAAGGTAATGGTCAGCCGCCTTCTTAAACCGCTGCAGTTCATGTGGTGAAGGTACTCCCATGGTATTGTTAGGGAGGGAGTTTCAGGCTTTTGACCCAGCGACAATGAAGCAACGGCGATATATTTCCAAATCAGGATGGTGTGTAACTTTGAAGGGAACTTGAAGGTGATGGTGTTCCCATGTGCCTGCTACCCTTGTCTTTCTAGATGGTAGAGGTCACAGGTTTTGAAGGTGCTGTTGAAGAAGCCTTGGTGAGTTGCTGCAGTGCATCTTGTCGATGGTACACACTACAGCCACAGTGCGGCAGTGGTAGAGGGAGTGAATGTTTAAGGTGGTGGATGGGATGCCAATCAAGCGGGCTACTTTGTGTTGGATGGTGTCGAGCTTCTTAAATATTCTTGGAGTTGCAACAATCATCCAGGCAAGTGCAGAGTAGTAAATCATACTCCTGACTTGTGCCTTGTAGATGTTGGAAAGTCTTTGAGGAGTCAGGAGGTGAGTCACTCGCTGCAGAATACTCAACCTCTGACCTGCTCTTGTAAGCACCATATTTATGTGGCTAGTCCAGATAAATGTCTGGTAAATGGTGACCCCCAGAATGTTGATGGTGGGGGCTTCGGCAATGGTAATCCCGTTGAATGTTAAGGGAAGGTGGCTAGACATTCTCTTGTTGGAGATGGTCATTGCCTGGCACTTGTGTGGTATAACTGTCTTTCTTCTTTTTAATTCTTGTGATATTTGAAGTGTGACACCTGAAATGTGATAAATGTTCCTAGCCACAAAATGTTCAGATATATAAGTACTTCTCTCATGGCATTGCTGAAAATGAGTCAGAGGATATGTTAAAATGTGATGTCTGATGTGAGTTGGTCAAAGTGTGACAGGCAATTTGGCACTTACAGAATTGCATGTTTTCCTTAGAGCAGAGAAGCTGAAGGGGAGATTAAATTGAGCTGTTCAAAATGATGAAGGATTTTGATGGAGTAAATAAAGAGAAACTGTTTCCATTGACAGGGGGCTTCGTAACCAGCGGACACAGCGGTCAGTGACCCGAAACTTTAACTCTGCTTCTCTCCACAGATGCCGCCTAACCCGCTGAGATTTCTAGCATTTTCTGTTTTTATTTAAGATGATTGGCAAAAGAAGCAGAGGGAAGATGAGGCAAATTTTAATTAAGCAGCAAGTTGTTATGATCTGGAATGTGCTGCCTGAAAGGGGGGCGAAAGTAGATTCTGTGGTAACTTTCAAAAAGGAATTGGATAAATACTTGAAAAGGAAAGATTTGCAAGGCTATGGGTAAAGAGCAGGTGAGTGGAACTAATTGAATAGCTCTTTCAAAGAGCTGGCACAGGCACGATGGGCCGAATGGCCTTCTGTCAGCCAGTGTCTCAGTTGGTAGCACCGTCGCCTAAGTCATGAAGATTGTGGTTTAAAGTCCCACTCCAAAATCTAGCCTGATATTCCAGTACAGTGCTGAGTGTAGCACTGTTAGCAGTACCGTTTTTCGGATGAGACATACTACTGAGGCCCTGTCTGCCCTCTCAGGTGGACATAAAAGACTCCATGGCACTATTTTGAAGAAGAGCAGAGGAGTTATTCCTGGTGTCCGAGCCAATATTTATCCCTCAATCAACATCACTCAAAAGCAGATTATCCGGTCCTTATCACATTGCTTTTTGTGGGATCTTGCTGTGTGCAAATTGGCTGCTGCGTTTCTGACATTATAACAACACCAACACCTTGTATTTATATGGCATCTTTAAAGTAGGGAAACATCCCAATGCGCTTCACAGGAGTATTATGAGGCAAAACAATTGACACTAAACCACATCAGGAGAAATTAGGACAGGTGACCAAATGCTGGGTCAAAGAGATAGGTTTTAAGAAGCATCTTGAAGGAGGAAAGAGAGGTAGAGAGGCAGAGAGGTTTAGTCTGGGAATTCCAGAGCTTAGGGCCCAGGCAACAGAAGGCACAGCCACCCATGGTTGAGCGATTATAATCAGGGATGCTCAAGAGGACAGAATTAAAGCAGCACAGACATCGCGGTGGATTGTGGGGTTGGAGGAGATTACAGAGATAGTGAGGGGTTAGGCCATGGAGGAATTTGAAAACAAAGATGAGAATTTTGAAATCGGGACGTTGCTTAACCGGGAGCCAATGTAGGTCAGCGAGCACAGTGGTGATGGATGAGCGGGATTTGGTGCGAGTTAGGACACGGGCAGCCGAGTTTTGGATCACCTCTAGTTTACATAGGATAGAATGTGGAAGACCAGCCAGGAGTGTGTTGGAATAGTCAAGTCTAGAGGTAACAAAGGCATGGATGAGGGCTTCAGCAGCAGATGAGCTGAGACAAGGGCAAAGATGGGTGATGTGACAGGGGTGGAAATAGGTGGTCGTAATTATGCTGCGGATATGTGGTTAAAAGCTCATTTCAGGATCAAATATGACACCTAGGTTGCGAACAGTCTGGTTCAGCTTCAAACAGAAGTTGGGGAGAGGAAAGGAGTTAGTGGCTGAGGAACGTAGTTTGTGGCAGGGACTGAAAACAATGGCTTTGAACTTCCCAATATTCAATTGGAGAAAATTTCTGCTCATCCAGAACTTGATGTCAGAGAAGCAGTCTGCCAATTTAGAGACCGAGGAGGGGTTGAGTGGAGGTGAGGTAGAACTGGGAGTCATTAACATACATGTGGAAACTGACGCTGTGGTTTCGGATGATATTACCAAGGGGCAACATGTAGATGAGAAATAGAAGAGGAGCAAGGATAAATCCTTGGGGGACACCAGAGGTAACAATGCGGGGCCGGGAAAGGAACCATTGCAGGTGATTCTCTGGCTATGATTAGATAGATAAGAATGGAACCAGGCGAGTGCAGTCCCACCCAGCTGGACGACGGTGGAGAGGTGTTGGAGAAGGATGGAGTGGTCAACCGTGTCAAAGGCTGCAGACAGGTCAAGAAGGATGAGGAGGGATAGTTTACCTTTGCACAGTCACAAAGGATGTCATTTGAGACTTTGCTGAGAACCGTTTCGGTACAGTGGCAGCCGCAGAAACCGGATTGGAGAGATTCAAACATGGAATTGCGGAAAAGATGGGCTCGGATTTGGGAGGTGACAACACATTCAAGGACTTTGTAGAGGAACGGGAAGTTGGAGATGGGGGCAGTAGTTTGCAAGGACAGATGGGTCGAGGGTTGGTTTTTTGAGGAGAGGGGTGATGACGGTAGATTTGAGGGAGAGGGGGACAGTACCTGAGGAGAGGGAACCGTTAACAATGTCGGCTAACATGGGAGCCAGAAAAGGAAGTTGGGTGGTCAGCAGTTTGGTGGGTATAGGGTCGCGGGAGCAGGAAGTGGGTCTCATGGACAGGATGAGCTCAGAAAAGGTCAAGAGGGGAGATCGAAGAGAAACTGGAGAAAGATGTGAGGTCAGGGCTAGGGCAGGGGGGATCCTTAGAGGAATTTGGCCTGGAGGGCTAGAGGAAGGAAGGGAAGAGACTGAGGCGACCGAACGGATGGTCTCAATCTTAGAGACAAATAAGTCCATGAGTTCCTCACACTTATTGTCGGACACTAGGGAGAGGGGTTTAAAAACATGGTTAGCAGTGGAGAATAGAAGCCAGGGTTTATCTTTACATTCCAGAATGAGCAATTTCCCCCTTCAATTTTACAATAGTGACTTTACTTCAAAAAGTACTTCATTGGTTGTGAAGTGCTTTGGGACTTTGGGACGTCTGGTGGTCGTGAAAGGCGCTATATAAATGCAAGTCGGGCGCTATATAAATGCAAAAGTCTTTCCTTTTCTTCTGTGCTGTATGATGCTATGAGATGGAGGACTTTTAATATATTATAGTTTGTATAGATATATTTTCTTTATTTACTGATGAAAAATTGATTTGAAAAATCACTAATCATGGGTGACTCCCAGATCAAGCTCCACACTTTTGCAATTGATTGGCAAGCTAAGGACTAAACAAGCCAAATAACATAAGAAGCATCAAGCTGCTTTTTTTTAGTATCTGCTTCCGCCATAACATTGTAGCTCAGTCAGCCTCTTGCTCTCATAAGGAAGCGGTTTGCACAGATTATTTCCACAGCTAAACTAATCAATATTGTTACAGATCGAAGGCTGGGGCACTGCACTGTTATGTGTTAGGGATGGCTGAAATCTCCCTGTGTTCTCAAACCCTATGTGGTTACCAGATCACAAAAAACAGGGCTGTAAAAAGTTACTTAGCAACAATGATATGTTCTCAACCAGCTGCTACTTGCTATTTTCAGCTCTGACAGTGGAGAGGTTTTTTTTTACAATATATCTACATAAATACAGAGAAAAGCTCCATCTTGGGGATTCTGTATTAAATATTTAGGACTTCTGACAATATAAAAAATGTCCTGAAAACCGTCAGTGCCTGAGAATCTCTCGGTAGGTCAGACGTACTCCTACATTGTAAAATTAAACGGAACACATTGAGCTGGGAGTATTCAGCTAGCTGCTGAGATGTCACACGTCAGCTTATCAGCCTCCCCACAAGTTGGGGCTGAATCATAAATGCTGGTTACAAGCAAGGGGCCAGCCATGGGTCAGTGATTTTCAAAGATCAATTTTCATGAGTAAATAAATAAAACAAAAAAATAACAGGAAAGTGTGGTGTTCCTGCATCGTACTACAAACTCACACGAGGCATGTACTGCGGACACAATCACTACGAGACCTTAACCTTTATTCCCAGGACCAAGGAGTGCTGACCCTGGGTGGGACCTCCCCTTTAATACCTGGAAACTCAGGCAAGGAGTGTCTCCCACAAGTTCACCCCCTGTGGTCAGGGTGTGGATTTCTAGGGTACAGGTACTGTGTACAGGAGTTGCATGAAGGTTACAGTTACATGAAGATTACCGTTGCATGATGGTTACATACATGACAGAAAGGAGAGTTGTCAACATGGGTAGGAACCTCTACAATAAAATTAAAATGGAGCCTTTTCCTGGATTATTTCTTTCAATGAACGTTCCCATTAACAGGTGCCCATCAGTGGTCCTTTTTAACCTGAAGGAAATTCATGTGTGTAACTGAGTTCCTTCATTTGGATATGATGTTTCTTTCAAACTATGTGGAGATGTTGCAATGGTTGAGGCATCAGTAGGTTCCTATACAGATGAAGTATGTACCATCTACAAGATGTCATGTATGTAAACTCAATGTAACACCACTGTATTACTGTATACACTCAACCTAGATGCACACCTTGACCACAAGGGGTGAACTTTTGGGAGACACTCCTTACCTGATCACACAGGTATAAAAAGGGAGGTCATCACTTGGAGTCCTGTGAATAAAGAGTCAAGGTCACAGAGTGACCTTGTTCCCAGAATGTGCCTCGTGTGGTTTCATGCTGTAGAGTAAGGACTTTACATTGGCGACGAGAAACGGGAATTCACGACCTACGGGAATGGCCACCGGTAGCACAGAGGAACGGTACTGTGTTGGGGAAGACTGGGACGATTTTGTCGAGAGGCTTTAGCAAAGCTTCAATACGAAAGACTGGCTGGGGGATGCAGCGGCCGACAAGCGAAGGGCTCATCTTTTGACCAGCTGCGGACCAAAGGCTTACGTGCTCATGAAGGACTTACTAGCACCCAAAAAGCCGGCGGACAAAAACTTTGAAGAACTTAGAAAATTGATCGGGGACCACCTCAAACCGGCGGGTAGCATACATATGGCCCGACACAGATTCTACACCCACAGACGTCAGGAAGGACAGAACATACCGGACTTCGTTGCGGACCTCCAGCATTTTGCCAGTCTCTGTAAGTTCACAGACGCCTGCAGGGGGGAGATGCTAAGGGACTTCTTTATCAAGGGCATCGGTCATGTGGGGATTTTCTGCAAGTTAATTGAGACCAAGGATTTGATTTTGGAAGCGGCGGCGTTGCTAGCTCAAACTTTCATGGTGGGGGAGGAAGAGACGAAAATAATATACGCACGCAATTCTGCCTCTAACGCGGCGATGGATCAGGGAGTCAACATTATCAATGCGGCTCAGAGCCCCGCAGGCAGGCAGGGGCAGTTCGACACCCGCCAGGCAGCAATAGACCCCAGAGTAGGACTTCAACAGAGACAATGGCAGGCTGAACGGACATTCACGCCATCACAGCGGACAATGCGGCCCGGGATGGGACCATTGACACCCACTAATAGGGTACTTAAGAGCAGTCCAAGGGACAGTCAGCACGGAATGCCTAGCCATAGTCCCTTTGTTCCCAACAATGGAAGCTTTAACTCATGCTGGAGGTGTGGGCGAAAACACCCAGCCAGATCTTGCAGATTTCAACAGTTTGTCTGCAGAAACTGCAATCTCAGTGGCCATTTAGCTCGAATGTGCAGGAAGTCTGCAACCAGACTAATATATGAGGTGGATGGACCAGAAGAGGGTCCTCTGAGGCAGGATGACTTTTGGGGCGAATCGATGGACGCTGAGGTTCAGCGGGTCCATGTGGCGAATATTCACAGTTCATACAAACGCCACCCATGATGATGAAGGTTTTGTTAAATGGTATCCCCGTTCGCATGGAGTTGGACACTGGGGCTAGCCAGTCACTCATGGGCGTTCAGCAATTTGAGAAGCTATGGCCATTTAAAGCCAGTAGACCAAAATTAGCACATGTTGAGACATTATTATGGACTTACACTAAAGAAATCATTCCGGTGCTAGGCAGTGCAATGTTGGCTGTCACACACAACGGGTTAGTGAATCGGCTGCCGCTATGGATTGTCCCAGGCAATGGTCCCGCACTGTTGGGGAGGAGCTGGTTAGCTGAGATGAACTGGAAATGGTGGGATGTTCATGCAATGTCATCTGTGGAGTGAAGTTCGTGCTCACAAGTTCTGCAACAATTCGACTCACTATTCCAACCTGGCGTTGGGACTTTCAAAGGCACTAAAGTAGTGATACACATCAGCCCGGACACCAGGCCAGTGCACCACAAAGCCAGAGCGGTGCCGTATGTAATGCGGGAAAAGATCAAGAGCGAATTGGACCAGCTGTTGAGGGAGGGCATCATCTCACCTGTTGAATTAATCGACTGGGCGAGCCCCATCATTCCCGTCCTAAAAGCCGATGGCTCTGTCAGGATCTGTGGCGACTAGAAGGCCACCATCAATCGGGTGTCCTTACAAGACCAATACCCACTTCCGAGAGCGGAGGACCTTTTCGCCACGCTGGCAGGCGGCAAGCTGTTCACCAAGTTGGACCTCACTTCAGCCTATATGACCCAGGAACTGGCCGACGAATCCAAACTACTGACCACCATCACCACGCACAAGGGACTGTTCGTTTATAACAAGTGCCCGTTTGGCATTCGATCAGCGGCCGCGATTGAAATCCCCTCCTATCCCTGATTAAGAAATGTGTCCTGACTGGGGATTGGGCGCCCGCACACGAAGCATGCTCTGAGGAGGTCAGACTGTTCCACAGACGGATGGATGAGCTCTCCATCCAAGCCGACTGCCTACTATGGGGCAGCTGGGTAGTTATTCTCTAGAAGGGCAGGGAGGCATTCATCCGGGAACTCCACAGCAAGCACCCAGGCTTTGTGCTGATGAAGGCCATTGCCCAGTCACACTTTTGGTGGCTGGGAATTGATTCAGACCTGGAACATTGTGTTCACAGGTGCACGACATGTGGCCAGCTGAGTAATGCCCTCAGGGAGGCCCCGCTCAGCCCGTGGCCCTGGCCCACCAGGCCATGGTCACGCATTCATGTTGACTATGCGGGCCCATTCATGGGTAAGATGTCCCTTATTGTGGTAGATGCGTACTCGAAATGGATCGAGTGCATCATTCTGAATTCATGCACGTCATCCACCACCGTGGAAAGCCTCCATGCGATCTTTGCAACCCACGGCTTGCCGGACATCCTGGTTAGTGATAATGGCCCATGTTTCACAAGCTACGAATTCCGAGAGTTTATGTCGGGCAATGGCACCAACCATGTCAGGACTGCGCCGTTCAAGCCGGCCTCCAATGGCCAAGCGGAACATGCAGTCCAAATCATTAAGCAAGGTATGCTCAGGATTCAAGGACCCTCCCTACAATGCAGCCTATCGCGCCTCTTGCTGGCGTATAGATCACGACCGCACTCGCTCACAGGGGTCCCGCTCGCAGAGCTACTAATGAAACGGACACTCAAAACACGGTTGTCCCTCATTCACCCAGTCCTGACCGACATAGTTGAGGGCAAGCGCAAGTCACAAAACAAGTACTATGACCGTAATGCGAGGGGGAGATGTATAGAAATAAATGATCCTGTATTCGTCCTCAATCACGCCATGGGGCCCAAATGGCTCGAGGGTACTATAATTGACAAAGAGGGGAATAGGGTCATCGTGGTAAAACTCAACAATGGTCAGATATGCCATAAGCATCTGGACCAAGTAAATAAAAGGTTCAGCATCGACACGGAGGAACCTGAAGAAGACCATGAAATGGAGCTCACAACACTGCCAGTGAATGAGCAACAAGAGCATTCAGAAGAATGCACAGTCCCTGTGGTCAGCCCGGACAGGCCGGAATCACCACAGGTGACAGACACTCACGTCAGTTTCCAACAACCAGAGCCCCAACTGCGGCGCTCCACGAGGGAGCGTAGACCACCTGAAAGACTAAACCTATGATCCCAATAAGACTTTTGGGGGCAAGGTGATGTCATGTATGTAACCTCAATGTAACACCACTGTATTACTGTATACACTCAACCTAGATGCACACCTTGACCACAAGGGGTGAACTTGTGGGAGACATTCCTTACCTGATCACACAGATATAAAAAGGGAGGTCCCACGCAGGGTCATCACTTGGAGTCCTGTGAATAAAGAGTCAAGGTCACAGAGTGACCTTGTTCCCAGAATGTGCCTCGTGTGGTTTCATGCTGTAGAGTAAGGACTTTACACAAGATGCACTGCAGCAACTCGCCAATGCTTCTTCGACAGCACCTCACAAACTTGCGACCTCTACCACCTAGAAGGACAAGGGCAACAGGCGCATGGGAACAACATCACCTGCATATTCCTCCCCAAGGCACACACCATCCTGACTTGGAAATATATTGCCGTTCTTTCATCGTCACTGGGTCAAAATCCTGGCAGTCCCTTTCTAGCAGCACTGTGGGAGTACCTTCAACACACGGGCTGCAGCGGTTCAAGAAGGCAGCTCACCACTACCTTCTCAAGGGCAATTAGAGATGGGCAATAAATGCTGGCCTTGCCAGCGATGACCACATGCCATGAATTAGCCTGAAAGTCACTCTAGTTGTGGGGATTTAGGATGATGGGAGGCTAACCCAAAGGAAGGCACCTGAGCCTGGAAATTCCTGGCGAGTTGCTGCATCATTTACAATCCTCCCTGCATGTCCACCCCACTGGAGCAGCAAAGAATTGCAGGATGCACCTTGCCGTTCTGTGGGGACACTGTTTGAAGATCTGGGGGTTTTATTTAAGGCTGATTGACACAACATTTGCTGGTTTCTGAATGGCAACGTGGACCTCACTTCTGGCAGGATGTCATTCTGGCATGCAACTTCAGAGATGCCCACCGTCGGAGGAATTTTGCTAAAAACAGAAAAAAAATGGAGAGCTGACGGAACCGCATTCCACCCCAAATTTCTCCCATGCCCACTCAAAGTTAGGTTACCACAGACCAGGAATTTCATTCCCCCTCACCCCTCCCCCTACCTCCCACCATATCATCTTGGTGCTTCCACAACTTAAAGAGACTTGGGGGTCCAGGTATATAGATCATTAAGATGTCATAAATAGGTAAAGAAAATAATCAAAAAGGCTAATGGAATGCTGGCCTTTATATCTAGAGGACTAGAATACAAGGGGTAAAAGTTATGCTACATGCTACAGCTGTACGAAGCCCTGTTTAGACCACACCTGGAATAGTGTTAGCAGGTCTGGGCATTACACCTTAGGAAGGATATACTGGCCTTGAAGGGAGTGCAGCATACAACGTAGATTGTGAGCTTGCAGCAACTCTGCACTGATGCTGTCCGTGCTTCTTAAAGCACACACACATCTTTCAGGTAAGTTTGGATTTAAGTTTCTGAACTTTGTTTTCTTTAATACTTTATTGAAGCAGTAGCTTGGTGCAATAGATGTTAAAAGTTTTTAATGTGTGCAGGGACTGTTGCTGGATACTTTCAAGGCTTCAGATGGTAAAGGAAGGTCTCTGAGAAGTCAGAAAATTCTGGAAATACTCAGCAGGTCAGGCAGCATCCATGGAGAGAGAAACAGAGCAAATGTTTCAGGTTGAGATGCAGCCTGTCCTGCTGAGTATTTCCAGCATCCACTCGCAGAGGGAAGAGGAAGATGCAGAAGAGGTGGAAGCAAAAGGAGGGAAGCCATCCAGCAGCCCCTTTCTGGCTGGGATATCCGGGATGGAATTCTTCTACTGCGGTACCAGTGACCACAACCACAATTCCCCTTTCAACATTTGTCCCATACCTTACCTTCCCTCTGTTACTGACCATCACAGCCTCTTGGCCACATGCTGAAATAAAAGCCACCACAAAGCAACTTTATACATCTCTCCATCCAATATGACATCAAGAAATCAACCTTTGTGCTTTCCCTTAGTGACTGTCTTGTGTGTGCCTTTGCCTATCCTACTGATGTCATGCAGTGCTACCCCAGTGGCTGCAGCATGGCCGGTGGAAGGCTGCTGACTCTCAGTGGGAGACACTGCAGATGGCCTTGCAGGACAACCTCGAGGAGCTTGTGGCTGGGAGTGTGAAATCAAGCGATGGTCTCTCCTTTTCCTTCTTCTTTTCCTTCCTCTTCTCCTTCTCCTTTTTCTCCCTCTTCTTGTTGACCCACTGGCTGGGAAGGCTGGATTTCTTGGGTATGTGAAATGAGGAAGGCACAAGGGTGGAGTTGTGGTGAGGGGGAGGGGGTAAAGCAAGGGGTGCATGCTTACACCATGTGCACCTTGTAAATCAGAAGAGATTGTGGGATGAGGGGGAAGTGGGATGTGAGAAGAAGGATAACATATGAGGATACCAGCATTTTGTATACTTTCAGCCCCGTCGCTGGCCAAGGGCTCAGCTATGCCCCTGCCAAAAATGACCAGCACCGTCTCCTCCAAGGGGGTGAGGTGAAGCTAGGAATGAAAGATATGCTTCGCGTTTAGTACAGATTATTGGTAGGTGACTGATGGGGCGGAGGGTCATGCAATGTGTGGTACATTTGGTAGGAGATGCCTTTTGGAGATGCATTCATTGACCTTGACCACTGGTCTGAGATCATGAAGCTTCTTTGGGCACCGGAGCCAGGTCATGAGGGGCGACACTGCTGGCAGTGACGACCTCGGTGATCTGGTCCCACATCATTCTTTCTGGAGGTCCTCCTGGCCCCTGTGGCGAGAGAACCTCTCTTGCAATGTTGATCCCTTGCACAAAGCTGGAATGCGTCGAGCGAGACCCTGGACACTCCTTCCCAGGCTTGCTGAGCCATTTGTGTTAGCGCTGAAGGGAGCCGAAATTCGGGTCTGCCTGAAACAGGGGGCACCTACCACTTTTTGGCCGCCATTAGTGCCGCCATGGTTGTGGCAGCTGTTCGACCTGTTTTTTCAAAAAGAATGGCACCCAGCAGTATTGGCCGGCGGGAATCGGCACTTTGCAGCGGTATGGGTGGAGAGCTTGGAACGGAGTTTGCACGGGGAAATTCAGCTTCTGTTGATTTGGGTTTAACAAGCCAGCTGCTCCCTGGCCTTCTTAAAGGCTGCTGCCCCTGTAGCGAGGAGGGCAACCCGTTTTTCCGATGCAGGACTAGAGACACTGATGCAGGCTGTGGAGGGATGGAGGTGAATGCTGTCCTCTGACACAGGTAGACCGACTCGCGAGGAGTTCACCAATGCCTGGAGAGAGATGGCTGTGGAGGTGTCAGGGACCTCCATTCATGACCGGAGCGCCTCCCAGTGCCAAAAAAGGATGAACGACATCATCCATCTGATGAAAGTGAGTACCTATTGCACCAACTGCTGACCTTTCATCTGTGAGCCTGTCCTTCATTCTTCTCTTATTTCCACCTTCACTATATAGTTACTGAAGCAGTATTTCACTACTGAGGCCTGTATAAATATATTTATGTATGTGTTCTCGCAATGGAGGCTTCCTTTCATGTCACAGTTACAGCTGCATGTCAGTGACACACACTTGTGCACTCATTTCTGATGCCTCATCACACTGCTACTCAGCAACCATTCTTTGTTTTGCTGGCTCAGGTTGTGTACAACCGGATGGAGGAAAGGAGGACTGGTGGTGGCGAGGCTGAGCTTTAGATCCTTACACCTCTGGAAGGGAGGGTCCAGGCACCAGTAGGCAGACATGCTGCCTTTCCTGTGGCCTCCGGTATTGCCAATCCCACTGTGAGCAGCATGGGTAAGTGAGGCCCTCCTTTAATGCTATCGCTCCCTGAAAGCGCCAGCCTTCTTCTGAAAGTGTGCTAGTTGCAGCCTCCATGCGTCAATCCCCTACCTACCCCCTCGTGGCATCCCTTGTGCCATTTATGCTTGCAGATTTGAGGTCAAGTGACAGCCAACGAGAGGGTCCGAGCGCTGGTGCAAGTGGAAGGGCAATGCAGAAGATAGCCTTGAAAGCAGTGGCAGGCGAGGCCAGGGAGAGGATGACATGGAGATTGGGAGGCGAGGCCTGGATGACAGCCTTGAGGCCACTGAAAGCCCTGGGGATCCTGACACCCTAGAGGACATTGGGGGCTCAAGCCTAGATGAGACCCTGCAGCCCCCTCCATCTGTTGACGCCAACTCAGATGAGGCAGAGGAAAAGAGGGACACTGCTGTCAGCACCGCGACACTGCTTGCATTCACACGCAGTAGCTCAGATATCGGGAGAATGCGGACCAATCTATTTAAGATAGCAGAGGGGTCAGCACTGGGTGTTGCACTGGGGCCTAGCAGGCTGCAGCATGGTGACGGACAAAGAGCACCTCTTGTGCCATCTCTCCGGGGGCGCGAGTCCACGTGGGCGTTCTGCTGAGGAGGACACAGACGAGTCCATCGATGTTGGGGCTTATGAAAGAAGGGTGGAGGCTGTCATGTATGTACATTCTGTTTGTAGCCACCAAATGGCGTCATTGTTGGAGGCCGCTGAGCAGCACGCACATGGTGCTGCTCAGGTATAAAAGGTCAGCCATTTTGAGAGTCAAGCACATTGGGCCTGAATAAAGGAGAGCCAAGGTTGTACCTCGCTTAGTTCAGCAGTACTCAGTTTGAACCTTTATTGCATACATAATGTTTGGTGACGAGAATACAAGAACCTTTGTTTGCAAAATGAGCACGATTGGACTTTTAGAGCGATTCATGGAGGGAGATGATTGGGCAGACTTTGTGAGCCATTTGAACCAGTACTTCGTGGTCAACAAAATGGAGGGGGTCGACGAAGCAGATCGGTGCCGGGCCGTGTTCCTCACTGTGTGCGGTTCGAAGATCGACGGTCTGATAAAGAATCTACTCATGCCTAGCGATCCAACAGAGAAAACGTATGAGGAGTTGTGTACATTGGTACGGGAGCACCGCAAACCAGACAATTGCATTATCATCTCGAGATACAGGTTTTATACACACGTTCGATCAGAGAGCCCGGGCGCGGCAGAATTCGTTGCTGACCTGAGACGTCTAGCGGGACTGTGCAAGATCGGGACGGTGTTGGCAGACATGCTGCGGGACTTCTTCATTATCGATATCAACCACGAGGTGATCCTGTGCAAACTTCTGGCAGTGGAGAAGTTGGATTTAAAAAGGGCCATCCAGATCGCTCAATGTATGACGACGGACAGGAGTCTAAAGCAAATAGTGGTGAAGAACCGAATCTCGGCAAGTGCTGTAAATACGATTGCTTCGGCGTTCGGCAGAGCGGCACATGGCAGGGCCTATCCAGCTGCATTCGCGAAACCTGTGGCTGCCCAAAGTCCGCCAGCGGGAATGTATCCGACTTCTCCATGTTGGCGTTGTGGGGGAAATCATTGGCATCAGCAGTGCCGATTTAAGCAATATAGTTGCAAAGGCTGTCTGAGAGTGGGGCATCTTCAGTGCAAATGTCCGCAGATGAGCAAGCGTGCTGCGACACACCACGTGGAGGATGAGAATCAGACTAGTGCGGATCCGGATATGCAATCCGAGATGCCAGAGGAGGAAGTGTATGGACTGTACTCCTTCATAACCAAGAGTAAACCAATTTTGATTAATGTGAAGTTTAACGGGATACCGGCATCGATGGAACTGGACACAGGGCGAGTCAATCGATCAGGAACGAGAGGGCATTTAATAAGCTGTGGGCTACCAAGATTGTGAGACCCAGGCTGAGCCCTGTTAATGCTAAGCTGCGCACGTACACCAAAGAACTGATAAAAGTGATTGTCAGTGCACAAATTAATGTGTCATATAACAGTGCAGTTGCGCTGTAGATTGTTCCAGGCAATGGCCCAATGCTACTTGGCAGGACCTGTTTGGAGAAAATCAGATGCGACTGGAATGGCATAAAGGCGTTGTCATCAGAGGAAGATATATGTGCCCAAGTATTGAGCAAATTCCCCTCGCAGTTTGAACTGGGTATCGGCAACTTCATGGGAGCCAAGGTGCAGATCCACATGGACTCAGATGCAAGACCCGTCCATCATAAAGCTCGGCCAGTGCCGTATATGATGAGGGAGAAGGTCGAAATTGAACTGGACAGACTCCAGCGTGAAGGGATCATATCACCGGTCTAATTTAATGAATGGGCCAGCCCCATTGTTCCTGTGCTGAAAAGTGATGGCACAGTCAGAATCTGTGGAGACTACGAGGCTACGATCAACAGGGTTTTGAAACAAGACCCATTACCGAAGGCTGATGACTTGTTTGCGACACTAGCCGGAGGGAAGTCGTTCACAAAACTGGACTTGACATCGGCCTATATGACACAGGAGTTGGTCAAGACGTCGAAGAGACTTATGTGCATTAACACGCACAAAGGACTGTTTATTTACCACAGGCGCCTTTTCGGAATTCGCTCAGCTGCAGCAATATTCCAGAGGAATATGGAACATAGACATAGACATAGACAAAGAAAATAGGGGCAGAAGTCGGCCATTCGGCCCTTCGAGCCTGCACCGCCATTCAATGAGTTCATGACTGAACATGTAACTTCAGTACCCCATTCCTGCTTTCTCGCCATATCCCTTGATCCCCCGAGTAGTAAGGACTTCATCTAACTCCTTTTTGAATATATTTAGTGAATTGGCCTCAACAACTTTCTGTAGTGGAGAATTCCACAGGTTCACCACTCTCTGGGTGAAGAAGTTTTTCCTCATCTCGGTCCTAAATGGCTTACCCCTTATCCTTAGACTGTGACCCCTGGTTCTGGACTTCCCCAACATTGGGAACATTCTTCCTGCATCTAACCGATCTAAACCCGTCAGAATTTTAAACGTTTCTGTGAGATCCCCTCTCATTCTTCTGAACTCCAGTGAATACAAGCCCAGTTGATCCAGTCTTTCTTGATATGTCAATCCCGCCATCCCAGGAATCAGTCTGGTGAACCTTCGCTGCACTCCCTCAATAGCAAGAATGTCCTTCCTCAAGTTAGGAGACCAAAACTGTACACAATACTCCAGGTGTGGCCTCACCAAGGCCCTGTACAACTGTGGCAACACCTCCCTGCCCCTGTACTCAAATCCCCTCACTGTGAAGGCCAACATGCCATTTGCTTTCTTAACCGCCTGCTGTACCAGAATGCCAACCTTCAATGACTGATGGACCATGACACCCAGGTCTCGTTGCACCTCCCCTTTTCCTAATCTGTCACCATTCAGATAATAGTCTGTCTCTCTGTTTTTACCGTCAAAGTGGATAACCTCACATTTATCCACATTATACTTCATCTGCCATGCATTTGCCCACTCACCTAACCTATCCAAGTCACTCTGCAGCCTCATAGCATCCTCCTCGCAGCTCACACTGCCACCCAACTTAGTGTCATCCGCAAATTTGGAGATAATACATTTAATCCCCTCATCTAAATCATTAATGTACAATGTAAACAGCTGGGGCCCCAGCACAGAACCTTGCGGTACCCCACTAGTCACTGCTTGCCATTCTGAAAAGTACCCATTTACTCCTACTCTTTGCTTCTTGTCTGTCAACCAGTTCGCAATCCATGTCAGCGCACTACCCCCAATCCCATGTGCTTTAACTTTGTACATTAATCTCTTGTGTGGGACCTTGTCGAAAGCCTTCTGAAAGTCCAAATACACCACATCAACTGGTTCTCCCTTGTCCACTCTACTGGAAACATCCTCAAAAAATTCCAGAAGATTTGTCAAGCATGATTTCCCTTTCACAAATCCATGCTGACTTGGACCTATCATGTCACCACTTTCCAAATGCGCTGCTATGACATCCTCAATAATTGATTCCAATTCAGAAAGTCTACTGAAGTCCGTTCCCAGAACCGTCGTGTTCCAAGATGACATCCCGATCACCGGTCGTGACTCCAAGGAACATCTGAACAACCTGGAAGAGGTTCTACTGCATTTGGATGGAGTTGCATGATGTCTGAGAGTGGGGCATCTCCAGCACAAGTGTCCGCAGATGAGCAAGCGAGCTGTGACACACCACGTGGAGGGTGAGATTCAGACTAGCGCGGATCCGGGTACGCAATCCGAGATGCCAGAGGAGGAAGTGTATGGACTGTACTCCTTCATAACCAAGAGTAAACCAATTTTGATTAATGTGAAGTTTAATGGGATACCGGTATCGATGGAACTGGACATGGGGGCGAGTCAATCGATCATGAACGAGAGGGCATTTAATAAGCTGTGGGATACTAAGACTGTGAGACCCAGGCTGAGCCCTGTTAATGCCAAGTTGCGCACGTACACCAAAGAACTGATAAAAGTGATTGGCAGTGCACAAATTAATGTGTCATATAATGTGTCAGACTGAAATGCTCGAAGTGCGTCTTCATGGCACCGGAGGTCGAATTCCTCAGGATGAAAATCGCTGCTGATGCATCAGACCTACTGACGTGAAAACCAAGGCCCTCAAGAAGCCACAGAATGTGACAGAGCTGTGTTCGTTCCCAGGTCTACTCAACTACTTTGGTAACTTCCTATCTAAATTGAGCACCTTACTAGAACCGCTGCACATGCTATTGAGAAAAGGCGACAACTGGGTTTGGGGCGCATCGCAAGACAGAGCTTTCGAGAAAGCCACAAAACTGCTTTGCTCGAACAAGCTGCTGGTACATTATGACCCATGTAAACATTTAGTTTTGGCCTGCGATGCATCGTCATATGGAATTGGTTGCGTACTCCAACAAGCCAATGAGTCGGGGAAACTTCAACCTGTTGCATATGCATCCAAAAGTTTGTCTAAAACAGAAAGACCCTACAGCATGGTAGAAAAAGCTTTCGCATGTGTGTACAGTGTTAAAAAGATGCATCAAGACCTGTTCGGTCTGAGGTTCGAATTAGAGACTGATCACAAGCCGCTCAATTCATTGTTTTTCGAGAGCAAAGGTATCAATACCAACGCTTCATCCCGCATCCAAAGGTGGGCGCTGACATTATCTGCCTATGATTATGTCATTCGCCACAGACCTGGTACAGAGAATTGTGCTAATGCTTTGAGCCGGTTACCGTTGCCCACACCGGAGGTGGAAATGCCACAACCGGCGGATCTAATGTTAATCATGGATGCTTTTGAGAGTGAAGGAACCCCTGCCACGACTCAACAAGTTAAGACCTGGACCAGCCAGGACCCAATTTTATCGGTGGTAAAGGGTTGCATCCTCAAAGGGGATTGGTCTACCATACCTAAGCAAATGTGCGAGGAGGCCAAACCGTACATTCGTCGCAAGGACAAACTGTCTATTCAAGCAGATTGCATATTGTGGGGCAATTGCGTTGTAATGCCCAAGAAAGGGAGAGAGAAGTTTGTGCGTGAGTTGCACAGCACACATCCTCGTATAGTGATGATGATGGCCATCGCCAGGTTCCATGTATGGCAGCCAGGAATTGATTCTGAGCTGGAAGCATGCGTGCATCAGTGCAACACTTGCATGCAGCTCAGCAAAGCACCAGCGGAATTGCCGCTGAGTCTGTGGTCGTGGCTTTGTGGGAAATCAGGGACGCTTCCAGTGTCCCTGACTACTATGTGTGCAGGAAATATATCCAGCTGCAGCTCCTGACAGACCACCTTGCGGCACTGGAGCATCCGCGATGCTGAGGATGTCGTGAATAGCACGTTTAGTGAGTTGGTCACACAGCAGGTAAAGGTTATACAGGCAGATACTGGATGGGTAACCATCAGGAAGAGCAGTGGAAGGAAGGTAGTGCTATCTTCCTCCAAAACAGATATACCGCTTTGGGTACTGTTGGGGGAGATAGCTCATCAGGGGAGGGCAGCAGCAGCCAAGTTCATGGCACCATGGGTGGGTCTGCTGCACGGGAGGGCAGGAAAAAGAGTGGGAGAGCTATAGTGATAAGGGATTCTATTGTAAGGGGAATAGATAGGCGTTTCTGCGGCCGCAAACGAGACTCCAGGATGGTATGTTGCCTTCCTGGTGCAAGGCTCAAGGATGTCTCGGAGCGGCTGCAGGGCATTCTGGAGAGGAAGGGTGAACAGCCAGTTGTTGTGGTGCATATAGGTACCAACGATATTGGTAAAAAGCGAGATGAGGTCCTACAAGCTGAATTTAGGGAGCTAGGAGTTAAATTGAAAGGTAGGACCTCAAAGGTAGTAATCTCAGGATTGCTACCAGTGCCACGTGTTAGTCAGAGTAGAAATAGCAGGATAGTTAGGATGAATATGTGGCTTGAGGAATGGTGCAAGAGGGAGGGATTCAAATTCCTGGGACATTGGAACCGGTTCTGGGGGAGGTAGGACTAGTACAAATCGAACAGTCTGCACCTGGGCAGGACTGGAACCGATGTCCTAGGGGGAGTGTTTGCTAGTGCTGTTGAGGGAGGATTTAAATGAATAGGGCAGAGGGATGGGAACCTATCCAGGGAGATAGAAGGAAGTAAAATGGGGTCAGAAGCAAAAGGTATAAAGGAGAAAAGTAGAAGTGGAGGACAGAGAAATCAAAGACAAAGATCAAAAAGGGCCACATTACAACATAATTCTAAAAGGACAAAGAGGGTTAAAAAAAACAAGCTCGAAGGCTCTGTGCCTCAATGCGAGGAGCAGTCGTAATAAGGTGGATAAATTAACTGTGCAGATAGCTGTTAACGGATATGATGTAATTGGGATTACGGAGACATGACTCCAGGGTGACCAAGGCTGGGAACTCAACATCCAAGGGTATTGAATATTCAGGAAAGAAAGACTGAAAGGAAAAGGAGGTGGGGTAGCGTTGCTGGTTAAAGAGGAGATTAACGCAATAGTAAGAAAGGACATTAGCGTGGATAAGGCGGAATCTGTATGGGTAGAGCTGCGGATCACCAAAGGGCAGAAAACGCTAGTGGGAGTTGTGTACAGACCACCAAATAGTCAGAGTGAGGTTGGGGATGGCATCAAAAAGGAAATTATGGATGCGTGCAATAAAGGTACAGCAGTTATCATGGGTGACTTTAATCTATATATAGATTGGACTAACAAACTGGTAGCAATACGGTGGAGGAGGATTTCTTGGAATGTATAAGGGATGGTTTTCTAGACCAATATGTCGAGGAACCAACTAGAGAGCTGGCCATCCTAGACTGGGTGTTGTGTAATGAAAGAGGATTAATTAGCAATCTGGTCGTGCGAGGCCCCTTGGGGAAGAGTTACCACAATATGGTAGAATTCTTCATTAAGATGGAGAATGACACAGTTAATTCAGAGACTAGAGTCCTGAACTTAACGAAAGGTAACTTCGATGGTATGAGACATGAATTGGCTACGATAGACTGATGAATGATACTTAAAGGGTTGACGGTGGATAGGTAATCACAGACATTTAAGCATCACATGGATGAACTGCAACAATTGTACATCCCTGTCTGGAGTAAAAATAAAATGGGGAAGGTGGCTCAACTGTGGCTAACAAGGGAAATTAGGGATAGTGCTAAATCCAAGGAAGAGGGGCATATAAAGTGGCCAGAAAAAGCAGCAAACCTGAGGACTGGGAAAAATTTAGAATTCAGCAGAGGAGGACAAAGGGTTTAATTAGGAGGGGGAAAATAGAATATGAGAGTAAGCTTGCAGGGAACATAAAAACTGACTGCAAAAGCTTCTACAGATACGTGAAGAGAAAAAGATTAGTGAAGACAAATGTGGGTCCCTTACAGTCAGAATCAGGCGAATTTATAATGGGGAACAAAGAATTGGCAGACCAATTGAACAAATATTTTGGTTCTGTCTTCACTAAGGAAGGCACAAATAACCTTCCAGAAATACGAGGGGATCGAGGGTCTAGTGAGAAGGAGGAACTGAAAGATATCCTTATTAGGCGGGAAATTGTGTTAGGGAAAATTGATGGGATTGAAGGCCAACAAATCCCCAGGGCCTGACAATCTTCATCCCAGAGTACTTAAGGAAGTGGCCCTAGAAATAATGGATGCATTGGTGGTCATTTTCCAACATTCTATAGACTCTGGATCAGTTCCTATGGACTGGAGGGTAGCTAATGTAACACCACTTTTTAAAAAAGGAGGGAGAGAGAAAACAGGGAATTATAGACCAGTCAGCTTGACATCGGTGGTGGGGAAAATGTTGGAATCAATTATTAAAGATGAAATAGCAGCGCATTTGGAAAGCAGTGACAGGATCGGTCCAAGTCAGCATGGATTTATGAAAGGGAAATCATGCTTGACAAATCTTCTAGAATGTTTTGAAAATGTAACTAGTAGAGTGGACAAGGGGGAGGGGGCAGTGGATGTGGTTTATTTAGACTTTCAAAAGGCTTTTGACAAGGTGCCATACAAGAGATTAGTGTACAAAATTAAAGCACATGGTATTGGGGTAATGTACTGACATGGATAGAGAACTGGTTGGCAGACAGGAAGCAAAGTATAGGAATAAACGGGTCCTTTTCAAAATGGCAGGCAGTGACTAGTGGGGCACCGCAAGGTTCAATGCTGGGACCCTAGCTATTTACAATATACATTAATGATTTAGACAAAGGAATTGAATGTAATATCTCCAACTTTGCAGATGACATTAAGCTGGGTGGCAGTGTGAGCTATGAGGAGGATTCTAAGAGGCTGCAGGGTGACTTGGACAGGTTAGGTGAGTGGGCAAATACATGGCAGATGCAGTATAATGTAGATAAATGTGAGGTAAAAGCAGGAAGGCAGATTATTATCTGAATGGTGACAGATTAGTAAAAAGGGAGGTGCAACGAGACATGGAACATCACTCATTGAAAGTTGGCATACAGGTACAGCAGGTGGTGAAGAAGGCAAATGACATGTTGGCCTTCATAGCAAGTCGATTTGAGTATAGGACCAGGGAGGCCTTACTACAGTTGTACAGGGCCTTGGTGAGGCTACACCTTGAATATCGTGTACAGTTTTGGTCTCCTAATCTGAGGAAGGACATTCTTGCTATTGAGGGAGTGCAGCAAAGGTTCACCAGGCTGATTTGCAGGATGACAGGACTGATATATGAAGAAAGACTGGATTGACTAGGCTTATATTCACTGGACTTTAGAAGAATGAGAGGGGATCTCATAGAAACATATAACATTCTGACGGGATTGGACAGGTTAGATGCAGGAAGAATGTTCCCAATGTTGGGGAAGTCCAGAACCAGGGGTCACAGTCTAAGGATAAGGGGTAAGCCATTTAGGTCCGAGATGAGGAGAAACTTCTTCACTCAGAGAGTTGTGAGCATGTGGAATTCTCTACCATAGAAAGTTGTTGAGGCCAGTTCGTTAGATATATTCAAAAGGGAGTTAGATGTGGCCCTTATGACTAAAGGGATCAAGGGGTATGGAGAGAAAGTAGGAATAGGGTACTGAAGTGCATGATCAGCCATGATCATATTGAATGGTGGTGCAGGCTTGAAGGACCGAATGGCGTACTCTTGCAGCTATTTTCTATGTTTCTATGTTTCTAAACCTTGGTCAGGATCCAAGATGTTTTTAGTGGTGGTGGATGCTTATTTGAACTGGATAGAATGCATAATCATGTCTTCCAGCACCTCCACGGCAACCATAGAAAATCTCAATGTCATGTTCGCGACACATGGTCTGCCTGACATAGTGGCGAGCGACAATGGGTCGTGTTTCACCAGTCAGGAGTTTCAGTAGTTTGTGAAACTTAATGGAATAAAACATGTAAGGTCAGCACCATTCAAGTCTTCATCCAACGGGCAAGCTGAACGTGCAGTACAAATTATCAAGCAAAGCATGAGGAGAGTAATCCAAAGGTCACTGCAGACCTGCTTGTCCTGCATACTGCTGCGTTACAGGACAAGACCTCACACACTGCTGAACTCATGATGAAAAGAGGTCTTAAGCTATCTCTGGTACACCCCGATTTAAATAATCATGTTGAATACTGAAGACAAAGTCAACAAGGGTACCACGATCCCCAACTGTTTCATGCGAGATTTCTGTTAATGATCCTGTATATGTGTTGAACTCTGATCAGGATCCCAAATGGATCGCTGGTACGGTCATGGCCAAAGAGGGCATCAGATTATTCATTATTAAGCTCAAGAATGGGCAAACTTACAGGAAACACATGGATCAGATAAAGCTGAGGCACACAGATGAGCCAGAACAGTCAGACGAAGAAACCATCGACGACCAACCAACCTACCAGCAGTCTTCAGAGGACTCAAGGGTCATCAGTGAACCCGGAATTTCCATCACGGATCTGTTCAATAAAAATGGACTTGCAATTCCTGACATGACCACTGCCACCCCCAACAAGTCAGTCATCCAGCCATCAGCCACAACAGAACCCGCACACTCACCCAAGACTGGAATCGAACTGAGACGGTCAACCTGGGAGCGCAAAGCACCGGACCGTCTCAACCTGTGAAAGACTGTGATAAGATCTCAGTGGGGGTATTGTCATGTATGTACACACAAGGTGCTGCTCAGGTATAAAAGGCCAGCCATTTTGAGAGTCAGGCACTTTGGGCCTGAACAAAGGAGAGCCAAGATTGTACCTTGCTTAGTTAAACAGTACTCAGTTTGAAATTTTATTGATAGCAGAGGGTCTGCACTGGGTGTTGCACCGGGGCTAGCAGGTTGCAGCATGATGACGGGCACAGGAACCTCTGGTGCCATCTCTCCGGGGGCACGAGTCCACATGGGAGTTCTGCTGAGGAAGACTCAGATGAGCCCATCGATGTTGGGGCTTATGAGAGAAGGGTGGAGACCATGCATTCTCAGATGTTGGAGGCAGTGACAAGGGTGTCGGATAGGCTGTCGGAAGTGGTGAGAAACATAGAGGAGTCCGCCTCCCGCATTGTCGACAGCTTTGTGCACCCCATGGAGCCCATCATTGCCAGTGTGCAGGCGACGGTGGACTCCCAGAGAGACTGTGCGGATCCAGCTGCAATGCCACAACTCCTTGGGGATGTGGCAGCTGACATTACAGCACAGGCACAAAGGAATGAGCGTATCAGTGCTGCATTGGACAGGATAGCCACAGCCCTGGAGGCTCAGAATGCTTTCATGCACTTTGGGCAACAGGCCACAGAGCGTCTTACTGCTGTCATACCTGGTGGCTTTGAGACTATGGCTACTCTCATACAGTCTCAGCTGGATACCACCCGACACCTCAGTGTTACCTTTGCGGCTGGATCCACCACGGGCCACGGGGGACCTTTCACTGTGGCACCACAGCACCGACCTGAGCTCCCTCAGATTGGTAATGGTGGTGGTGTGCTGCCCCGAGGGAGTGATGCAAGCTCCTGGACCAGGATCCTGATGAAGTGCTCTCTCAAGATCACACCATTTCTGACGCCAGACCTGTCACTCCGCCATTGCCTCCAAACATTGACTCGCCCGAGCCAAGGCTGACTGAACCCTCCAAGGAGGGTGCTGCCCAGTCTCAAGCTGGCCCTTCCAGGGCAGCATGGTCGAGGGCATCCGAGAAGGACATCTGTAGCTTCCACACGGGAAACATAGCAGCCTTCCCAGACCCATGAGGCAGCCACAAGGGAGACACTGCGGCATAGTAGTAGGATAGGTAAGCATAAGAGGGGTTATAAGGAAATACACAGGGGTAAGAAATTATGTTGTGTTAGTTTTTTGCACTGTTGTTTATTATGTAATAAATCTTTATTTTATCTTTCTATATCTGGGCAGATGTATCATTTGACGGTGGGCAATGATGTATAGTCTCATTGGGATGATCATGAAAAAGCAAAGCTGAAGGGTCATGTGGGCATTAAATCATCTGAAACGAATAGCAATGGAATGGGTCTGCACTTCCCTTGCAGGGTTGGGATGACGACGACGCCTCCTGGGTTGCTGGTGACACGCATCCTGGTCCTCCTCCTGCTCCTCCTCCTCCTCCTCCTCCTGCTACTGTGCCTCCTCCTGAGGTACTACTGCTGGATCGACCTCCAACGGCTGGTCCCTCATGATTGCCAGGTTGTGAAGCATGTAGCAGATGATCATGAAGATATTGACCTGCTCAGGCAAGTACTGCAATACTCCACCAGAGCGGTCCAGGATCTGTTTGAGGATCCCGATGCAGTGCTCAATTATGCACCTGGTGGCAGAATGAACATCGTTTTATGCATGTTAGCCAGCAGTCCTGGGGTTCCGAAGGGGATCCCTTGTGCCCAAGCAGCCATCCACAAGTCTGGTTTGGGCCCGAGGAGATGGCGGGCACACTGCTTTGATGCAGGGTGAAGGCATCGTGGCTGCTGCCTGGATACCGGGCATCAACTGCCATGATTCTGCACTGGTGGTCGCATACCAGCTGGATGTTGAGGGAGTGGAATCCCTTTCTGTTCATAAACATCTCTGCATGGGTTTGTGGCACCCTCAGTCTGACATGTGTGCAGTCTATGGCCCCCTGCACCCTGGGGAACCCCGCAAACCGAACAAATCCATCCTGCCACTCCACCTGCTTCTCGCTGGTCATGGGGAATGAAATGTATTGCACTCTTCTCCAGTAGAGAGCATCTGTGACTTGACAGATGGAGCGATGGGTGGAGAACTGAGAGATATTAGAAATGTCTGCAGTTGCAGACTGCAAAGAGCCAGCTGAGTAGAAGTTTAGAGCAATGGTTACTTTAGTTTCAATGCTCAGAGCAGTCCACAGCCTTGTTTGCAGATCTGGCCGCAGAAGATTGCACAGCTCCCTCAGGATGTCCTTCCTGAATCGGAGCCTTCGCAGATATTGCTCATGTGTGAGTTCCATGAAGGAAAACTGCTGACGGTACACCCTTGTACGGTAGGGCCTCCTTCTCCCAGGACTGTGCTGGGCCCCTCCGATAGCAGCTGGCTGATTACCTTCTCCCTCATCCTTTGATGCTCCTCTGCCTGTGCAGGCTTAAGCTGGCAAGCATCTGGCTCCTCACCCACTATCTGGTGCGGGGGTTCAGCGTACCTGACAGCTGGCATCCTCCTGATGCCAGCTCCTTCCTGGCCAACCTCTCTGCTTTGAGGTCTGCGGCCATCTCCAGGTCATGTTGGGCAGCCATGCCTGCTGCCTCCCTTGCCCGCTGTCTCTGGACCTGTTGCTGACGGTACTGCCTTCTCCTGCATGCCTCCCTGCCTCGCGCAATGTGGATAAGGCATTCCCCTGCTAACATTGAGCCCATTGTGTCTGCAGGCTCAACCCTCAGTGGAGTACAGAATGAGGTCCCCAAGCCACAAGTAATCACTGCCGATGTCAAAAGGGCGAGTGATAAACTTTTCAAAAGTCCGCAACAGTTTTTGCAACTCCCAACAATTTTTTACAAATATGCAAAATTTCAGTCAAAACATATCCCGATCCTACCAAAACTTCTTTCTCCTCCGCTGGTGGTCTCAAGCAACCCGGCACAGTGCTCCGACACAAAAAGCTGCCGGGGGCACCGTCAGGCAGCAGGTTGTTTTTTTATCTTGAATTTCGCTTCCGGGGCGGAGCGGCAGCGGTGCGCACTCTGATTGCGTCAATAAGGCCGTATCCATAACAGCGGTGGAAGTGGGGGGAGCGGGGCAGAAGTGGGGGGAGCGGGGCAGAAGTGGGGGGAGCGGGGCAGAAGTGGGGGGAGCGGGGCAGAAGTGGGGGGAGCGGGGCAGAAGTGGGAGAAGTGGGGCAGAAGTGGGAGAAGTGGGGCAGAAGTGGGAGAAGTGGGGCAGAAGTGGGGGGAGCGGAGCAGAAGTGGGAGAAGTGGGGCAGAAGTGGGAGAAGTGGGGCAGAAGTGGGAGAAGCGGAGCAGAAGTGGGAGGAGCGGAGCAGAAGTGGGAGAAGTGGGGCAGAAGTGGGAGAAGTGGGGCAGAAGTGGGAGAAGTGGGGCAGAAGTGGGAGAAACGGGGCAGAAGTGGGAAGAGCGGAGCAGAAGTGGGAGAAGTGGGGCAGAAGTGGGAGAAGTGGGGCAGAAGTGGGAGAAACGGGGCAGAAGTGGGAGAAGCGGGGCAGAAGTGGGAGGAGCGGAGCAGAAGTGGGAGAAACGGCGCAGAAGTGGGAAGAGCGGAGCAGAAGTGGGAGAAACGGCACAGAAGTGGGAAGAGCGGAGCAGAAGTGGGAGAAACGGCGCAGAAGTGGGAAGAGCGGAGCAGAAGTGGGAGAAACGGCGCAGAAGTGGGAAGAGCGGAGCAGAAGTGGGAGAAACGGCGCAGACGTGGGGGGAGCGGGGCAAAAGTGGGAAGAGCGGAGCAGAAGTGGGAGGAGCGGAGCAGAAGTGGGAGAAGCGGGGCAGAAGTGGGAAGAGCGGAGCAGAAGTGGGAGAAGCGGAGCAAAAGTGGGAGAAGCGGGGCAGAAGTGGGGAGAGCGGGGCAAAAGTGGGGAGAGCGGAGAAGAAGTGGGAAAAGCGGGGCAAAAGTGGGAGAAGCGGAGCAAAAGTGGGAGAAGCAGGGCAGAAGTGGGGAGAGCGGAGCAGAAGTGGGAGAAACGGCGCAGAAGTGGGAAGAGCGGAGCAGAAGTGGGAGAAATGGGGCAGAAGTGGGAGAAGTGGGGCAGAAGTGGGGGGAGCGGGGCAAAAGTGGGAGAAGCGGGGCAAAAGTGGGGAGATCGGAGAAGAAGTGGGAAAAGTGGGGCAAAAGTGGGAGAAGCGGGGCAGAAGTGGGGAGAGCGGAGAAGAAGTGGGAAAAGCGGGGCAAAAGTGGGAGAAGCGGGGCAAAAGTGGGAGAAGCGGGGCAGAAGTGGGAGGAGCGGGGAAGAAATGGGAAAAGCGGGGCAAAAGTGGGAGAAGCGGGGCAGAAGTGGGAGGAGTGGGGCAGAAGTGGGAAAAGCGGGGCAGAAGTGGGAGAAGCGGGGAAGAAGTGGGGAGAGCGGGGCAAAAGTGGGAAAAGTGGGGCAGAAGTTGGGAGAGTGGGGCAGAAATGGGAGAAGCGGAGCAGAAGTGGGGGGAGCGGGGCAGAAGTGGGGGGAGCGGGGCAGAAGTGGGGAGAGCGGGGCAGAAGTGGGGGGAGCGGGGCAGAAGTGGGGGGAGTGGGGCAGAAGTGGGGAGAGCGGGGCAGAAGTGGGGGGAGCGGGGCAGAAATGGGAGAAGTGGGGCAGAAGTGGGGGGAGTGGGGCAGAAGTGGGGGGAGCGGGGCAGAAGTGGGGGGAGCGGGGCAGAAGTGGGGGGAGTGGGGCAGAAGTGGGGGGAGCGGGGCAGAAGTGGGGGGAGCGGGACAGAAGTGGGGGGAGTGGGGCAGAAGTGGGGAGAGCGGGGCAGAAGTGGGGGGAGCGGGGCAGAAGTGGGGGGAGCGGGGCAGAAGTGGGGGGAGTGGGGCAGAAGTGGGGGGAGCGGGGCAGAAGTGGGGAGAGCGGGGCAGAAGTGGGGGGAGCGGGGCAGAAATGGGAGAAGTGGGGCAGAAGTGGGAGAAGTGGGGCAGAAGTGGGGAGAGCGGGGCAGAAGTGGGGGGAGCGGGGCAGAAGTGGGGGGAGTGGGGCAGAAGTGGGGAGAGCGGGGCAGAAGTGGGGGGAGCGGGGCAGAAATGGGAGAAGTGGGGCAGAAGTGGGAGAAGTGGGGCAGAAGTGGGGGGAGCGGGGCAGAAGTGGGGGGAGTGGGGCAGAAGTGGGGGGAGCGGGGCAGAAGTGGGGGGAGCGGGGCAGAAGTGGGGGGAGCGGGGCAGAAGTGGGGGGAGCGGGGCAGAAGTGGGGGGAGTGGGGCAGAAGTGGGGGGAGCGGGATGGAAATGGGGGGAGTGGGGCAGAAGTGGGAGAAGTGGGGCAGAAGTGGGGGGAGCGGGGCAGAAGTGGGGGGAGTGGGGCAGAAGTGGGGGGAGCGGGGCAGAAGTGGGGGGAGTGGGGCAGAAGTGGGGGGAGCGGGGCAGAAGTGGGGAGAGCGGGGCAGAAGTGGGGGGAGCGGGGCAGAAATGGGAGAAGTGGGGCAGAAGTGGGAGAAGTGGGGCAGAAGTGGGGAGAGCGGGGCAGAAGTGGGGGGAGCGGGGCAGAAGTGGGGGGAGTGGGGCAGAAGTGGGGAGAGCGGGGCAGAAGTGGGGGGAGCGGGGCAGAAATGGGAGAAGTGGGGCAGAAGTGGGAGAAGTGGGGCAGAAGTGGGGGGAGCGGGGCAGAAGTGGGGGGAGTGGGGCAGAAGTGGGGGGAGCGGGGCAGAAGTGGGGGGAGCGGGGCAGAAGTGGGGGGAGCGGGGCAGAAGTGGGGGGAGCGGGGCAGAAGTGGGGGGAGTGGGGCAGAAGTGGGGGGAGCGGGATGGAAATGGGGGGAGTGGGGCAGAAGTGGGGGGAGTGGGGCAGAAGTGGGGGGAGCGGGACCGAAGTGGGGGGAGCGGGGCAGAAGTGGGGGGAGCGGGGCAGAAGTGGGGGGAGGGGGGCAGAAGTGGGGGGAGCGGGGCAGAAGTGGGGGGAGCGGGGCAGAAGTGGGGGGAGTGGGGCAGAAGTGGGGGGAGCGGGGCAGAAGTGGGGGGAGCGGGGCAGAAGTGGGGGGAGTGGGGCAGAAGTCAGTCACCGTTGTAAATATGCCCAAGCTCAATTTAGCTGGCGGCGACCATTGGACAGCAGCCGCTCCACTCTGCCGCCTAGCCGTCACTTTCCAGCGGTAAGCGGCCTTTTTGGGGAGCTGAGTTTTGGCCCCAAGCACTTTTACCATTTTTTTAGGTGCGGAAGGCAGCTCACCTTCAAGAAGTGCAGACTGCCATTTGGGAATTATTTTTAATGTTGATTTTTTTTCAGAAGGCAGTTGAGCTCCAAGGGGTAAAAACTGCCTATTTTTAAATTATTATTATTATTTTCATTTTAGAAGGCACTTACCCTTCAAGGGATTGACATCACTTTCTAAAATGACAGCCTTGCTTTAAGCAACGCTGCTCTTGCTTCAGGGATACTTCAGCCACACTACATTGGGCCTCCTACTGAGACTATTGCCCGAAAACCCGTCTTGCATGCTAAGTTTAGTGCTGCATTAATTAAAATTAGCAGGCACCACCTAAATTGTGC
This sequence comes from Pristiophorus japonicus, assembly GCF_044704955.1. Taxonomy (NCBI): domain Eukaryota; kingdom Metazoa; phylum Chordata; class Chondrichthyes; family Pristiophoridae; genus Pristiophorus; species Pristiophorus japonicus. Next base: position 34,379,442 of record NC_091984.1, read on the forward strand.
TGCCTACACTATGATTTTGGGCGGCCGTTAACTTTGGTCCGCAGTGACACCGACAGGTTTCCAGCGTGCTGCAATTTCTAGGCTCTGGATATCAAACGTCTAATACAAAGGAATTATTTTCCTGTATATTTCGCATATCTACTTAGAGTCATCTTTTACTGATTCATTTTCCAGCTGCTAACGAGAAATGTTCAGCTTCCTATAATGAGATTTACTAGCTTCCTGCATAAATGTTAAACTAGCCCGCTCTGTAAGCCTTTGTACTAAACTTGTGCAGTATAAATTTGGTGTTGTGACCCTTTCAGAGAATTGCACCTCACTTTAGTCAGGTTGGGTTCTAACTCTGGATTTAGGCTGTGTTTGTACTATAACTGTAGTCCGTGCAAAGCGTGAAGTTCTTGACCAATGCTACAGTTGCAGGGTGTGTGTACCTTTAAGTATTATTTCATTTGTTGCTGCAGAGAAACAACATTTACTATAACATTTAGAAAAGTACATTACAGATAGAACTCTTAGACATGATGGTTTCTGGCTAAATCCCACATAAAAGGTTACTGCACAAGATAAACGTTCATGGGATTGGGGGTAATATATTAACATGGATAGAGGATTGGCTAACGAACAGAAAACAGAGAGTAGGGATAAATGGTTCATTCTCGGGTTGGCAATCAGTAACCAGTGGGGTGCCACAGGGATCAGTGCTGGGACCCTAACTATTTACAACCTATATTAACGACTTGGAGGAAGGGACTGAGTGTAACGTAGCTAAGTTTGCCGATGATACAAACATGGGAGGAAAAGCAATGTGTGAGGAGAACACAAAAAATCTGAAAAAGGACATTGATAGGCTAAGTGAGTAGGCAAAAATTTGGCAGATGGAGTATAATGTTGGAAAGTGTTAGGTCATGCACTTTGGCAGGAAAAATCAAAGAGCAAGTTATTATTTAAATGGAGAAAGATTGCAAAGTGCTGCAGTACAGCGGGACCTGGGGGTACTTGTGCATGAAACACAAATGGTTAGTATGCAGGTACAGCAAGTGATCAGGAAGGCCAATGGAATCTTGGCCTTTATTTCAAAGGGGATGGAGTATAAAAGCAGGGAGGTCTTGCTACAGTTGTACAGGGTATTGGTGAGGCCACACCTGAAATATTGCGGGCAGTTTTGGTTTCCATATTTACGAAAGGATATACTTGGTCTGGAGACAGTTCAAAGAAGGTTCACAGGGTTGATTCCAGAGATGAGGGGGTTGACTTATGAGCATAGGTTGAGTAGGTTGGGCCTCTACTCATTGCAGTTCAGAAGAATGAGAGGTGATCTTATCGAAACGTATAAGATTATGAGAGGACTTGACAAGGTGGATGCAGAGAGGATGTTTCCACTGATGGGGGAGACTAGAACTAGAAGGCATAATCTTAGAATAAGGGGCCGCCCATTTAAAACTGAGATGAGGAGAAATTTCTTCTCTCAGAGGGTTGTAAATCTGTGGAATTCGCTGCCTCAGAGAGCTGTGGAAACTGGGACATTGAATAAATTTAAGACAGGGATAGACAGTTTCTTAACCAATAAGCGGATAAGGGGTTATGGGGAACGAGCAGGGAAGTGGACTTGAGTCCATGATCGGTCAGCCATGATCGTATTAAATGGCAGAGCAGGCTCGAGGGGCCGTATGGCCTACTCCTGCTCTTATTTCTTATGTTCTTATGTTCGTCTCAAAGGCTAACACACTAAACAAATAAATCGAACTTAACCTTCCGAGTTGAGTGATTCATTGCTCTAACCAAGAATCAATGGCCGTTTACCCCAGCGGAGGTATCATACATTGATGTGCAATATTATTTCAGCAAAATCTCTGCTGGGGGTTAAAGGTATGAGATGCAAATCTCAATGAAACTGCTTCGGTTTCCATTGCTACAAGATTTATCACTATTGAAAGAAAAAGAGAAAAGTACAGAGTTCTCCTGGGGCAAATTTTAAACCCTTAATCACCTGACTGATGTGTCAGGATGACATCTCAATGTGGCAGAATTATAAAAACTGTCTACAAATATATCCGATGTGGTCTCCCCATCTTCATGAAGACTCACACTGGAAGCAAAACATCCCACTGCTATCTAGTAAGGCTGTGATGAAAAATCTATCTTTCTCCTTCAAATACAGAGTGACCTGCAGTGTATTTCGGCCATTTTCTGTTTTTATTTAAGATTTCCAGTATTTGCAATGTTTTTATCCATCCTAATAGCCACTCTTTTGCCTCTGTTACCTCTTCGCGCTGTAGTATAGTGTCGCCTCACTGATGGTAGTATTGCAATTCATTATCTAAACATGCACAAACAGGGTTCCATGGAAACCTAAGGTACATTTACATGACAACTTTAGTGTTGCTTAGATCCAGTTTCTGACTCGTAGTAATGCTAAAGTTACAGTTTAAATCTGCAATCCTGGCTCAATCTGACCCCAGTGCGAAGGAGTGTGAAACTCTCTGTGGGAGGTGACCTCACACCACTTGGGTTTGACGCCACATGGAGCGCAACTTAAAAATAGTAAGAAAGAAAGACGTGCGTTTATATAGGGCTTTTCATGACCTCCGGACATCCTAAAGCGCTTTAAATGCAGCGTTAAATGGTGGCGGTGGCAGAAGAAGGATGGTGGAATTCCTCTCAGGCACTTTTTAAACTTACTTGGAGTTAATTTAAGAATTACAGATTGCTGACATTGGCACCTACACTCTAACCATTTAAATTTTAATTATGCACTGAGCCCCCTCACGGACAGAATCTAGGTAATATTAATAGGCTATTGCTTTGCTGAAATCCATGCTGCAGCTATAACTGTAGCATTAAATGCAAACACTCGTTTGGTTCCCGCAGCTCGATGCTTGGACTTGAATGAAACCCATGCCATATTTGGCTCAGGCTGGCCTGGATCTGCGCACGAAGTACTTGTTCCATCGACTTGTCTCCCATTTTGGGCACAAGTTGAATTCCTCCCCCAATAGTCACAATATAGTGACACACATTCCTCGATTTCTGCCAGGTAGGAAAGCAGGGAGGCGAGCGATGTGGCCGTCTGGGAGCAGCAGCGGGCAGGCTTGGCCGATTTTAGCGGCCGAACCTCATTTATATGCCACTTGCCGACTGCTCAACCAAAATGGCCAGGAAGTCGACGGGAAGCAGCCAACAGGAAGTACCTGTGCCAAACATGAAGTGTGCGCTAGATACAATTCTCTAATATAAAATAACTCTACATAAGTAGTTTCCATTATAAATGTAAACTGAAGAATTTATAATGAAATGTTGACAAATAGTAACAAAAAAGTGACAACAGGAGGTAAGGTTTTGCAGACATGAAATTCAGGCGTAAGAATTTTAATATTTATATAGATGTATATTGGTAATTTTAACTATGGAGGAAATTTATAATATTTCTGTGCAGTTTTTACAATTTAGCAAAGAATTACTCATGGTGCATTATTTACCATGTTTATTATGTTACCATATTTACTGTTCTAATTTATCATGCCCTTTTAAGTATATACAAGGTAAAATGTTATTATAATTGCACAATAGACAAGCAATGAATTGTACCAATGCCTTTTAAGTGGCAGACTAAAATTGTTCGCATTTAAATTTCCTTATCAATGACAGAAGACGATTTGTGTGTAATTATAGAGGGGTTGGGTTAAACCAGATGAAAAGCTTCAATTACATTTTTGATGTATTCTTTTATCGCTTTAGGGCACTGACCATGAAAATACCTCCTTGAATTTCCTGCCGTGTGTGAGGTAATGTTCGGTTGTAATTGTAGTTCACTGGAATGAAAATAAATCTGAAATGTATTTAAAGCAGTAAAAATGAATCAGTAGTGCTAACTTTCATTTCACATCTCCGATTAGAGTTTGATTAGGACATTAAGTTAAGATGAGCACATGTTTAGGTATTTTTCTTCATGAATTTGATTGTTGATTAGATGCTGCTAAAAGCTCTAAATAATCACAGTGAATATTTACACAAAATCCATGATTGTACCTTGGTCAAAGTTCTGCTTTTCTGGGTATAATTTCCTTGATTTTGTTTTACAGGGATGTGAATATAACAAGCCAAGTAAGATCATTAGTTATTTCATTAAAAAAAAACTTTTGCAAATGTGTGGTGGACAGATAAATGGATAACACATCTTCACTGGGATAACAATTGATTGACTATGAATGTGTGAGAAATCATATATAACGTTTCTGCATCTGCTTTAAATATGTTTCCTAGGACTGCTCATTTTCTTTACTGGTTTGTTTGAGTTTGTGGATGAAAGATAAATGAGATCATAGTTTCGCTGTCTTCAGTACTTATGCAATTAATCAAACAAACAGAGGAAACAGTGAACATGCTTTAATTTCTGATATGTGAAGTCTAAGAGATTGCCTAAGATGTTTGACAGCTCTAGGCAAGGCTGTGCCAGTCCATGAGAGAACTGATACAATGCAAATAATTTCTTTATGAGTTTTTGGTAAACTGAATAAGAATGGATTCAGGAGAAATTTACATACAATCTGTTTTTCATATCATTTTAGTGCTCCTGACATTTGATGACTCGGTGGAATTTAGTTAAAGCTATACATGTTTCAATATGGACCATTATTGAAGTGACCCATATATTGTCCAATATCATCTGTTTGTTCATTGGAAGGATTGTAATGTTTTAACTGACTTGACAGTTATGAAGGCCTTTTCTCCTCATATTGTGGGCGAGATTTTGTGTCAGTTCTCTAATGACTGTGCACTGAATGATTTAGTTCAATGAAGCTTATTCTCTACATTTTTCGATGCATCTAATTTGACAGCGTCAGTCATGTGGGATTGCAGTAACAAAGTTTACTGCTTTAATATCTTTTGATATTAGTACTCAGTTGCTAATTGACCATTACTTTTTAATAAACATGTCTACTATTGATACTTCTAAATGATGAACATGTCTTCTCTTTATGTGTGATTTTCAGTATTTGCATAATAATGTTTATGGGTTGAGAGGCTGTACAGTAATTATTAATTATTGTCTCTCTTTTGGCATCGTAATGTTTAAGTAACTACTTTGGGGCAAATTATCCAAGTCTGCCCTGGTGGTAAGGTACCTCAGAAACTTTAGGCCGTTGTTCTACATTGTGCAGGAAATGTGTTTCAAATGATTCTTGTGAAATGTATGATAATAGCTGGAATTTCTTTTGGCCTGGCTTACATTCTCTTTGTTAACATTTTTCCTGTGAAAAATAATTTGTTGGCAAAATTATAATTAAGTATACTCGGGGCATAGTTTAAAAATGAGAGAGAGGTCTTTCAGGAGTGAAGTTAGGAAACACTTCTACACACAAAGGGTGGTAGAAGTTTGGAACCCTCTTTCGCAAAAGGCAATTGATGCTGGGTCAATTATTAATTTTAAAACTGATATTGATAGATTTTAGTTAACTAAAGGTATACAGGGATTTGTGACAATGGTGGGTATATGGAGTTAGGCTACAGATCAGCCATGATATAATTGAATGGTGGAATAGGCTCCAGGCCCACTCATGCTTCTGTGTTCCTAAGTAATTAATGTAGGCATTGTTGGTGATGCTTTTCATAACCATTGTACACTATGGGCTGGATTTTCGGCTTTGATGATTTCAGGGTGGTAATAGTGATGGGGCTGTACAGTTTGCGTCCAGGAACAGTTTGCGCCTCAGTAAATAAAATTGGGCAGCTGGATCGTGAGTCACAGGGCGCAGCACAAAGGGAGACGTATACCTCTCTTGGGCGCTAGCATGCGAAACTCCCGAGCTAAAGAGCTGGGCCGGGAGTGCTCTGAGAAATGCCCGGGGAGATAAAAAACCTAAAAAAAACCTTGCAAAAACATTCCCATAACATTGCCCACGCCAGCACAACATAAATCGCAAAAAAAATTAAAAGAAAAATCAATCACACTGTAAGAGTAGGGCAAAGTTCGTGAGAAACCACCCCTGCCTACCCCCCTCCCCTCCCCCCCGGCAGTGTTTGCACTCATTGAAAAGGAAATTTAATTTGGAACTATCAAACTATCTACCAGAAAGTTTGAAGTCCCAAAATGCTCATGGAAGAAACTACGAACTTTAATCGAATTTGGGATTCTACAAGACAAATTAAGTCTGTGGGCAGGTCTAGAGAACTAAAGAATCCAGTTTGATTATTGAAACTGTCTGGGGCATTGAGACTAAAGTAAATGGTCTGGAAAATGGATACTCGAAAACCCTTCTCTACAAGAGACATTAACATTGCAACAATTAACTCAGAGATGGCCAGCCATCACACTGAATCTGGAAAGCCATTTCCAGCCTATGCATAAAAACAAAAGTCCCACTCCAGCATTCATGCAAAAACCAAGCACAAAGAACATTGCGATTACCAAGCTAATATTTCCATCAAGAAACAGATTTAGAAGATCAGCCCACCCAAGACATATTAACTTTTAACGAGCCCGCCAAAATATGACAAAGAAATGTCTAGCCCGCCAAAAGTAAACAAAGAATTTTGGTCTGATTTGGCACGAAGATTAGGACAGCTCCTACAGTATAACTGGGCCCCTGTTTTAACAAAGGGAATGCCATACTACTCCTATGCCATCAAGAAGGGAGAGAAACCAATGCAACAGTTGTAAACTAACTCCTCCAGCCTCGACGTCCTGAAATCGAATAGAAAAGAAGAACATCACCATCGCGGCAGCAACCGACCACAGCCAACGTGGTACCACCAAAACCACCGCGATCGACCAACCTCGAAACAAAACTTCACAAGGAAGAAACCAAAGAATCAAAAGTTTCCACTCGACAATCTAGGCCTGACTATCTGACTAACGTGAAAACGTTACCTAAAAGGACTTTGAAACTTATTTCTAACGAAAGAAAATGGGTACTTACCCCACAAATCCAAACGCGTCCTACCGCATCAGCGGACTCAGTCCAATTGAAGATTGCGTAGCAGGAAGTCCTCTCCGACATTTGGGGTACGGCAAGCAGAACCAACAGAATTCAACGAACCCTGAAACCGCGAACTACCGCTAACTGACCAAAAAAGATTGGTAAGCATAGTCCCTGTCTGCCCTGGGGTCTAACCTAGCCAGTATTAGGTAGTTGGGAGGTGGGAGGTGTAATTTTAACTGCAACCCCTTTGAAAGTGTGATGTACTGTTCTTTATTAATGTAATTATAAGTGTGACATTCTTATCCTTAATAAAATCAAAGTTCTTTTGCACCAAACCAGTGGTCTTTTGCACTTTATCACATCCCCCAAATAAATCCAGAGTCTAGAACCCAAGGGAGTGGGAGCGATTCGAACCGCTCAAGTAGGTCAGAGGTGAACCTGCCCCTCGGGAATACCCCTTACAACACTTAACCTAGGAGTTCATTACTTACCTCTCTGCAGTCGGTATCATTGGACCACCTGATTTCCCAGGGGTTCACTGCAGGGCGCGCTACAGGGTGTATGAGTCGGGCTGAAGTCAACACGCGCGCCGGTGTCACAAGCAGGGGCATTATACACCGGCACGGCTCTTCCGAGCGGTACTGCACTGCGCCACTGTAAAACCGGACCTAAGGATCCCTGCGGAGTGCTGGAAGCAGACCGCCCGTTCAGATGACCTCACCGCCGCCATTGCCGCCACTCCAGGGCGAAAAACAGAGTGAAAAGGACCGAAAACACATCCCATATAACTTTAAAATCTCTGGCCTCAACATGAATCCACCTTCACTCTTGTAAGGGGTGATCCTGGTGGTCAGGTTCACCTCTGACCTTCTTGAGCAGTTTGAATCGCTCCCATTCCCTTGGGTTCTAGACTCTGGATTTATTTGGAGGATGTGATAAAGTGCAAAAGACCACTGGTTTGGTGCAAAAGGACTTTGATTTTATTAAGGATAAGAAAATACAATGTCACACTTATAATTACACTAATAAAGAACAATACATCACACATTCAACGGGGTTGCAGTGAAAATTACACCTCCCACCTCCCAAATACCTAATACTGGTTAGGTTAGACTCCAGGGCAGACAGGGACTATGCTTACCAGTCCTTTCTGGTCAGTTAGCGGTAGTTTATGGTTTTGGGGTTCGTTGGATTCTATATGTTCTGCTTGCCATACCCCGAACGTCGGAGAGGACTTCTTACTGCGCAATCTTCAGTTGAGTTGAGTCCGCTGATGCGGTACAGCGCGTATTGGATTTGTGAGGTAAGTACCCGTATTCTTTCGTTAGAAATAAGTTTCAAAGTCCTTTTAGGTAACGTTTTCACCTGTTGGTAGTTAGGCCTAGATTGTCGAGTGGAAACTTTTGATTCTTCGGTTTCTTCCTTGTGAAGTTTTGTTTCGAGGTTGGTCGATCGCGGTGGTTTTAGTGGTACCACGTTGGCTATGGTCGGTTGCTGCCATGATGGTGATGTTCTTCCTTTCTTTTCGATTTCAAGATGTCAAGGCTGGAGAAGTTAGGTTACAACTGTTGCGTTGGTTTCTCTCCCTTCTTGATAGCATAGGCATAGTATGGCACTAGCACTAGCACAAGAAGTGTCTCTCAAGGCAGTAGCATAAGCAGTAGCAAAGCATACCCTTTTTAAAACAGGGGCCCAGTTATACTGTTTGAGTTGTCCTAATCTTCGTGCCAAATCAGTCCAGAATTCTTTGTTTAATTTTGGCAGACCCGAGAATTCTTTGTCATATTTTGGTGGGCTCGTTAAAAGTTAATATGTCTCAGGTGGGCTGATCTTCTAAATCTGTTTCTTGATGGAAATATTAACTTGGTAATCGCAATGTTCTTTGTGCTTGGTTTTTGCATGCAGGCTGGAGTGGGCCTTTTGTTTTTATGCATAGGCTGAAAATGACTTTCCAGGTTTAGGTTGATGGCTGGCCATCTCTGAGTTAATTGATGCAATGTTAATGTCTTTTGTGGAGAAGGGTTTTCGAGTATCTATTTTTCAGACAATTTACTTTAGTCTCAATGCCCCAGACAGTTTCAATAATCAAACTGGCTTCTTTAGTTCTCTAGACCTGCCCACAGACTTAATTTGTCTTGTAGAATCCCAAATTCGATTAAAGTTCGTAGTTTCTTCCATGAGCATTTTAGAACTTCAAACTTTCTGGTAAATAGTTCCAAATTAAATTTCCTTTCCAATGGATCCAAACACTGGGGAGGTTTCCCACGAATGTTGCCCTTCTCTTACAGTCCCCCGTGTGACACTCTACACACTTTGAGTGTCATGCTTGGTAAACAAAATTCCTGATTTCCCAAGAGTCAACCTTCCCTGTATTTTCCTGGCTAAACATTAACATGCAGGTGAATACAATCATTACAACTCGGTCACAGCGTAGAGGGGTCTGGCGCCCCTCATTTACTCTGTTTTCACAGTAAAATAACGATATATAGTCAAACACAACTTTTAGTACAGTAAAAATAAAAGGTACATAGTCAAACACGATCTTAAGTAATGCTCTTACAACACTCGATATTTGCGTTCCACAGCAGATAAAATTAAACACAAATTAAACATGGTAGTATGGTGTCACCCCTCCCTGTGCGATTCCCAAGATCGGCCAAGGAGCGTACAGCACCCTTTGGTGCCTGACCTGACGGCCTCTGCATTTCACTCGGCAAGTGAGACACCATAAGTAAAGAATAATCGTGAGTTGACAGATAACTAAAGTGTGGGAAGCGATTCGGATCCAGACTGGGACTTCTATATTTCTGAAAATGTTCCACCAAGGCGGAATTGTAATCTCGAGAATCTTTCTCCCTATCTCAATTGTTTTCTGTTCAAGAGTATAGAAATGTTTTTGCGAGATTATTACAGCTTTTAGCAGAGCGGTAAGATGTTCGGGTAGAGGAGGAATTGCATAGCCAAAATGCACAGCATAATCCTGCAGATTTGTAATGTTTTCCTTCACAGTGAGGTGGACAATGAAGGGTTGAGGAATGGAGACAATCCGTTCCTGGGCCACTTGAACTGATGCCTCAGGTTTGAAGCAAAAACTGCTGTCACTCACCAGACACCAGAAGTGTCCATGGGGCACATTGGTGGTGACACAATATGTCCCACCCACTATGTATGCTACCTGTGGAGGGACATGGTCCTGTGCCATTACTTCCATGGTGCAGTTAATGGGCTGTGCACCAGCAGCTTTAAACCCACACTGTGACTTAGAATGCGCACTCAAATGCTGGGGACACAGTATTATGTGTGCACCCCAGCTCCGGCATCCGGAGAGGTCAGTACTTGTCACAGCGTGCTCCCACTTTATGTCATAGGGTGGGACTGCTGCAAAACGAATGTGGGCACCTCCTTGAATAACTCCAATGTTCTCCACCCAGTATACCAGTGCGTGTCGGGCTGTCCCACCCATCCTTAGTACGATTCCCATAATGGTGTGGTTAGATTTCCCACAGTCTACTGGGACAGGGTAGGCTTCAGAGGCTAGGCGGAGTTGGCACGGGCTTAGTGAATTGCTGTACAGGTGGAGGTCTGCAAGGTGCTTGTTACTGATTCAGGAGGGGACTGAACCTTGTTTTAAATTCTCCAGGTTGTTGCGGCCCTCACCCAACAACCATGCCCCATACAGCACGCACACCTCGTTCTGTGCAGCCTGGTCTGAAGTGTTTCTATCCTCCCGTTCACTGTCTGTGCATGTTTTTCCAGCTCAGCCACAATTTCTTTTAAATGGACAGTCATAGCCTGGTCCTCGTGTAGTTCTGAGCCTACTACTGTGTTTTCTTGTTTCAGGATTTTCCTCAATTGGATCTTTAGACCGTTTATCTGTGTTTGCAGTTCTATATCATCTAGGCTATTTATTACAGAGGATCCTGTATTGTAGGCAGTAAAAACATCGTTTATAATGCCCCTTCTAAGTCTCCCCGTGCCCATGGTGTCCCTAGCGTTTAGGGTGAATAAATCTGCTTTGTCTACATTCCCAAAGTCTAATTCGTAGAATTTCTTCAACACTTCTCTAAGTAGGGCCTGGTATAGCAGCTCTGTTTCCTTCAGGCACCATGCAGGTAAGTGTACCTCGGTAAGGTTTAAAATTACTGAAGCTACAGCATCGTGTACCCCCTGGTATAACACCTTTTCGGTCGGTACCAATACTAATCCGTTCCCTGGTCCCTTGGTGGTGTAGGACACCTTTCTATTATTGTGTGTATTGGCGGGGTCGTGGGCAGGGGTTTCTTAATGTGTGCTCTTAGTTCGGTGGTGTTAATTGGGAGCGGAGAGTGTGGGACCACGCATCTGTGTATGCTGGAGTCCCACCCATATCATTTTCCCTTCATCTTGCCATTGCCTAGCGAAGGCGATTGATCTGCCTGCGGGGCAAATGTTCTCTGATCCCCACATGCAAATGTAAATTCCCTGTTCATATTCCCACCACTTGTCCCAACACACTTTTACTCCTCCCCATGTCCCGTGATGGTTAGGTATGTATCATTACCGTGTCTTTCCCAGTCCAATTCCTGGTCCCACGCGTCCTTTCTGAGCCACCACCATCTTCCTAGGGGAATCTTTCCTTTGCAAGTCAAACATACATGTTTCAACTCCGTAACACTGACCCACGCAGCAACGACCCGTATCCGGGGGCATGGAACGGAGGCCTCCTCGTAGATAAACCCTTCCTGGCTGGAGTAGCGAGTAAAATTAGATCCCGTCCACTCTGGCCACCTTCCCTCGTGGGCGTAAACGCGAGTTCTTCCACACCCGGTGTGCCGCCCCCTGCAGTCACGATCGGTACTCCTTCTCCTGAGCACCCATAAATGAGGGATTCTTCCACGTCTCCTCGGCCGCCGCTGCTCATCCTTATCAGGGCGAGCAGGAACAGGGCTCTTCTCATGTTGTTCTCTTTTCTGTAGGTACACAAAAACAGATTGTCCAGCCCTGAGAAAAGCTCTCTGGCTTGACAAAGGTGACCGAGTTCCAATTTGGGCTCATTTCTTCTCAGACACACAATACAGTCTTTAATTGACTGGCTGTCTTATTTGGTTCCCTATGGAACTGGTGTCTGCCTTTAACTTTTGTCGTTTTACTCTTATCTTACCGGTGCTTCCTTAACAGTTATACCAGTAGATTCTTCCTACTCCCGGGTGTTACCCGGCCTGTGCCTCTTTTAATAGCTACACAGGTAGATTCTTTCTCTTACCCTTGGATGGACTTTTACACGTTTTCACCAATAACTATTACATATGTTCCTATCATTACACAGATAATCCTACACTACGCTAGATCCTTACTACACATATTTAAATTTATAAAAGCACATATATATGTATATCTGCCACCCGACCCGGAGTGTCCTGACTGGACATGGGTCTGAGTCTCACACTATCAGGGGAACGCTCCCTCCAGTGCTGCAGCACACCGCTCCTTTGGGGGTGGCTGCATGGTTCATCTTGTCCCCTGGGGGTTCTGCCTGGTCTAGGGCTGTGGGTTGGGGACTCCCAATGGGTGGCTGGTCCACCACCATCTTTTCTGGGGTTCCCGAGGCTAGCGGCTGGGGGTCCCTGCTTGCAGGCTGGTCCCCGACCTTAGGTACCCTTTCGTGGCTGGTCCCTTTCCCGGGGCTGAACCATTTAAATTGGGGCGCTGATGACCACGGTGTCTTTGGCCATGGTGTGCGGGGGTTCCTTCTTAAGGCTCTGGCTACTGGGGGTGCGTCCGAGTTCCAAATGATTTGGGGGATAGCTCCTCCAGCAACACAGTCCATCACCCCTCTAGGTACAGTCTGTGGGTCTGCCACATCCCCTGTGGGATTTCCACAGTCGGGAGCTGCTGGCTGGGGGTCCCTGTCTTCAGTAAGGTTTACTGTTTTTGGCTGTCCCTTACGTTTTGCTGCTGCCCCTGGGTTGAAAAGTTTGCACTGGTTTATGTGGAACCACTTTGTATGGCGCGTCATTTTTATGGCATAGACCATGGGGCTAGCCTTATTGACAATGTGGTATGGTCCCATGTACAGTGCCTTAAAGACCCCTACTCTAGCATAGTTCCTCACCATGACCTGGTCCCCGATCTTCCATTCGTGGTAGGACCTCTACCCACCCCTTGGGTGAGTCCCCTGTCTCTTTGCGCGGCCTTTCTTTGATGGTGCGGTTTAAACGCTCCACACGCCCGGATCACTGCGGGTTGTGGACGACATGCCATTTCCCTTTGAAGCCGATTACCTGAAGGGTCTCCTGCATCACCTGCCCGGTGAAGTGACTCCCTTGATTTACTCCACGTATTGTGGTAGTCCCCATCGAGAGAACACTTCTCTGACCAGGATCCTAGCTGTTCCCAAGGCAGTGGCTGTTCGACATGGGAAGGCTTCCACCCATTTGGTGAATACGTCCACCAATACTAGGCCGTACTTGTAGCCTCCCAGGGCGGTGGGTAGGGGCCTGATTTAATCGATCTGGATCGACTGCCAGGGTCCCTCTACCCTCCTGATATGTCCCATAGACACCTTTCTTTTCTGGGGGTCGGGGTTGTTGGCAGCGCACACCAGACAGCTAGCACAGAACTCGCGGACATCTTCTCTGAGTCCCGGCCTCCACCCTGCCTGTTCCACCTGTTGCCAAGTGGTCTCAAGTCCGGGATGTCCTGCTCCTGGACCCTCATGGGCCAGCTGGAGGAATTCTCTCTGGTGTTGTTGCGGTACTACCCATTGCTCCCCCCCTGAACAGTATGACTTCTTTAATGGCAATTGCCACGGTGCCTGATGGGCCGTCTACCCTTTCCCCTTTAGCTAGCATGTTCAGGACAGTTTTAAGGATGGGGTCTTGGGACTGAACCATTTTTAAGTCCGGGGGAAAAGCTACCCCTGCCCTCCCTGTCGTCCCAATCCTGCCCCTGACCGCTTCAAGGGGCCTGGGTTGTACGGGTCCCAGGGCTTGCCCGTGCGAGCACCTTGCTTGGTCAACATGTCAGCCTGCTGCTTTCCCTCTGTGGTGGAATGTGCCTTCATTTTATGTATGTAAATATTCCCTTCCTCCCCTATGGCTGACATGATCTTTTTCAGTAAGGGCTTAATTGCCAGGGGTCTCCCGTCTGCGGATGTGTATCTGTGGCGGGACCAGATAGCCAGGTGCTCCGTACACAAATTGCATGTGAACATATTGGCCGAGCAAATCGTGTATAGGGTAGGGAATTCTTCGGGGTGTTTGAGTACTTACACCACCACAGACAGTTCAGCGTGCTGGGCGCTCATAGTACTGGGGAGGGCAATGCCTGCCTCTGGGTCATAAACTCTGCAGCCTGTGAGTCGTTCACCCGCAGATACCGTGCTTGAACCGTCCACATAGATCTCTCGGCCTGTGGGGTGTAACCCAACCCGAAAGCCTATGTTAATTTCCCATACCCCTTCTACGGAACACCGGTGGGCTGTCCCTGGATCATGTTGGCTGCGGGTCTTGGCTCGCAGAGACCCTTTACCCTTAGGTCCATTTGAGAGAGGTGCAGGATACAGTGAGCAATGCGGGCACTGCTCACTGTCCCATCCTTGATTCTCCCATCCACGAGCATTTGCATGGGCGTATGGTGGGTAAGGAGTGTGATAGGGGACCCCGCTGTGAAGATCAGTGATCTTTTCACAGCCCAGTGAGTGGCTAGGAGGTGCCGCTCACAGTTGGAGTATCCCTTCTCCATGTCTGTGAGTATCTGGAGGAGTAGACCACTGGTCTCAGCCGGCCGTGCCGCTCTTGGAGCAGTACTGCACTCAGGCTGTCCCCACTGGCTGCCACCTCCAGGAAAAACTCTTTACCCCCATCGATAGCCCCTAGAGCTGGTGCGGTCTGCAGGTCTTTCTTGAGTAGGATAAATGCTGCCTCGCAACCTTTGTCACATTCCCACTCCACTCCCTTGTGTAGGAGTCGGAGCAGAGGGACTGTGGTGGCTGCATAATCCTCAATGAAATCTCTGCAGTACCCGGTTAGCCCGAGAAAAGATCTTACTCCTGTTTGGGACGGGTAACTTCTGCACTGCTTCCCTTCTAGCTTTGTCAATGGCTCTTTCCCCAGCGCGCACAGCCAGTCCCAGGAATTTTACTTCCTTCAGGCCAATCTGTGCCTTCTTGGGGTTTACTTTAAATCCCTCTTCTTTCAGCAGCTCCAGCAGCTCAGCCAGCAGTGGGTCATGCTCCTCCCCCTCATCGGTGAACAGGAGCAGGTCATCCACATACTGTACAAGTTGCTGGGGTCTGCTGAAACTCTTTAAACAGTTGGCCATACACTGGTGGAAAATACTGGGGCTGTTGTGGAAGCCCTGAGGGAGACAGTTCCAAGTGTATTGCTGCCCTTTAAAGGTAAACGCAAACTTGTACTGATCTTCCCTTCTTAAAGGTATGGACCAGAACCCATTGGAAATATCCAGCACCGTGAAGATGGTCGCGAAGGCTGGGATACCTCCAATGAGGTCAGTGATGGCAGCAACGGTGGGTGCACAGGTGAGCATGTTACGGTTGAGTACTCGATAGTCCACCGTGGCTCACTAGGAGTTGTCCGGTTTCTTAACCGGCCACAATGGAGAGTTCACATGGGTAGCTATTGATCTCAGTACCCCCTGTTTAACCAAAGAACCCAAGGCTGTTTGCACGTCTGCCTCCACCTACCTGGGGAAGTTATACTGTTTCTGCCAAGCTGGTAAGTGGTTGGCTGTTCGACTGGTAATTATAACTTTCTTTTAGATTGACTTGTAGATTGGTTTAATTGGCAGCGAACTACTAAGTAGCTGTTTGGTGTTTAAGTAAATTTTAATAAGTAAATTAATTTAAGGGTTAAGTCATGGCAGGACAGCTCGGACCCGTGTCATGCTCCTCCTGTGCTATGTGGGAAATCAGGGACACTGGAGCTGCGGATGGACTCACTCTGGAGCATGCGCGATGCTGAGAATGTTGTGGATAGCACATTTAGTGAGTTGGTCACACCGCAGGTAAGGGTTAGGACAGATAGTGAATGGGTGATCAAGAGACAGAGAGTGGAGAGCACCAGTTCCAACTGTCACAGGACGGGAGAGTGGAGAGCACCAGTTCCAACTGTCACAGGATGGGAGAGTGGAGAGCATCAGTTCCAACTGTCACAGGACAGAGAATGGAGAGCACCAGTTCCAACTGTCACAGGACGGGAGAGTGGAGAGCACCAGTTCAAACTGTCACAGGACGGGAGAGTGGAGAGCACCAGTTCCAACTGTCACAGGAGAGAGTGGAGAGCACCAGTTCCCACTGTCACAGGACAGAGAGTGGAGAGCACCAGTTCCCACTGTCACAGGAGCATCCAGTCGTGCCCCGGTAACTATCCCCAAAGGAAGTGGAGTGTGGGAAATTGCATTCCGCTTCCATTGAGGGGGGGAAGGCCAATTCTGCGGCGGGAGCAGGACTTCCACGCTGGGGGCTAAAATTTCCTGCCCCAGAAGGTTACCGCCCCCAAGATGGGAGCCTGTGCGGGGAGGCAGAGGGAAGTTGAGGGGAGACGGGGGCGGGGGATGGAGGGGAGAGTGGTGGAAGTGGGGGGGCGGAGAAACCCAGGGCGGGGGACAGGAGGGGCCACATTGCAGCGAAGGTCTGGGGGGGGGGAAGTGTGTTGGAGGGGTGGGCCTGGGGGCTCTGTGCCTCGGTGCGGGGAGTGTTCAGAGTGGGATGGACGGGTTGACTGCGCAGATGGCGGTTGGTGGATGTGGTGTGGTTGGCGTCGCGGGGGCGTGGCTCCGGGGTGGCCGGGGCTGGGGGCTCGACATCCGGGGATGTTCGGCATTTGGGAAGGATTCTGACGGGACGGGACAGGTTGGGTGCGGGGGGAGTGTTCCCGGTGTTGGGTGGGTCCGGAGCTGTGTGGGGTGGGGGGGGCACGCTCTTGGGATGGGGGGTGGGCTGTTTGGGGCTGGGATTGGGAGAGACTTCTTCACTCGGGGAGTTGTTGGCCTGTGGGGTTCCCTGCCGCGGAGAGTTGTTGATGCCAGTTCATTGGATGTGTTCGGGAGGGAGTTGGATGTGGTCCTTGTGGCTGGGGGGGATCGGGGGGGTCGAGGGGGTGTGGATGGGGAGGTGCTGGGGTGGGTGATCAGCCATGATCTTGTTGAATGGCGGTGCAGGCTCAAAGGGCCGAATGGCCTACTCCTGCACCTATTTTCTATGTTTCTATGTTTCTATGACCTGGATGTCATGGTCCATCAGTCATTGAAGGTTGGCATGCAGGTACAGTAGGCGGTTAAGAAAGCAAATGGCATGTTGGCCTTCATAGCGAGGGGATTTGAGTACAGGGGCAGAGAGGTGTTACTACAGTTGTACAAGGCCTTGGTGAGGCCACACCTGGAGTATTGTGTACAGTTTTGGTCTCCTAACTTGAGGAAGAACATTCTTGCTATTGAGGGAGTGCAGCGAAGGTTCACCAGACTGATTCCCGGGATGGCGGGACTGACATATCAAGAAAGACTGGATCAACTGGGCTTGTATTCACTGGAGTTCAGAAGAATGAGAGGGGATCTCATAGAAACATTGAAAATTCTGATGGGTTTAGACAGGTTAGATGCAGGAAGAATGTTCCCAATGTTGGGGAAGTCCAGAACCAGGGGTCACAGTCGAAGGATAAGGGGTAAGCCATTTAGGACCGAGATGAGGAGAGATTTCTTCACCCAGAGAGTGGTGAACCTGTGGAATTCTCTACCACAGAAAGTTGTTGAGGCCAATTCACTAAATATATTCAAAAAGGAGTTTGATGTAGTCCTTACTACTAGGGGGATCAAGAGGTATAGCGAGAAAGCAGGAATGGGGTACTGAAGTTGCATGTTCAGCCATGAACTCATTGAATGGCGGTGCAGGCCCGAAGGGCCGAATGGCCTACTCCTGCACCTATTTTCTATGTTTCTATGTTTCTGCTGTCGGGTCATGGGGTCCCCATCTCTGCTAAACTCGACCCTGTTTATCCTCCCACAGTTGTGTTTGTGAGTGGCAAAAGCTGTAAGGTTTGCTCTCACATACTCTTGGTACTCTATCGGAGTGTTACTGACCAGTGATTCAAGGTCGTAACCCTCCTTTGGTTTCATGGTGCACACCGTCCATTTACCACGTTTTTCTGGGATAGCCATCACCTCACTCTCCTGTCCCATGCAGACTGACCCCCGAAGACAGTGGTTTCTTAAATCCACTAGGATTCCATGGCCTAGGATGAAGTCAGCCCCCAGGATCCCTCTCTCTTCCTGTTTCTACTTCATCAGGACACATCCACTTAGTGTGGAGTGTACCCAAACGAATGGAGAGCGGAATGGAGAATGAGCCAGTCTGCTCCGTGCCTGTGCAACCCATCAAGCTGTAGGGGACCCCGCTAGACAGAGGTGAGGCGGTGGGGTTAGCTGCATAGAAAAGGGTGCTTGAGGCACCAGTGTCCAGCAGGTAAGTCCCTTTCACCTTTTCCACCTTCCTCTGAATGGTCGGTCTCCCCCACGCATCATACTCGAGGGCACACAGGTGGACAGACTGCACCTGTCCTAGTCACGGTCTTGGTTGGGAGGGGGCAGGTGGGATCTCGGTACCGGTGGTGGTGGCTACCTTCCCAGGACCATCTAACATTGTACGGAGCGCAGTTAACAAGGTTTGAAATGAGTGGGGAGGGACTGGCTTCTCGGTCTCGGACTTTTGGGCAGGGTCTGGAGAACTCTTCCTTGAGCTACTCTTCCATGGATTTCTACAATCATTTCTCCAGTGCCCACTCTTTCCGCACCCGAAGCAGGTACGTTTTATATCGGAGGGGTTGCCCCCCCCACCCCCCCCCCGTGGCGCCATTCCCTCTTATACTGATTAGGCCTGACCTCGTGGACCCTTCCCTTGGGTGGGTGTTCTTCCGTCCCCCGGCCGTTCCGATATAGAAACATAAAAACATAGAAAATAGGTGCAGGAGTAGGCCATTCGGCCCTTCGAGCCTGCACCGCCATTCAATGAGTTCATGGCTGAATATGCAACTTCAGTACCCCATTCCTGCTTTCTCGCTATACCCCTTGATCCCCTTAGTAGTAAGGACTACATCTAACTTCTTTTTGAATATATTTAGAGAATTGGCCTCAACAACTTTCTGTGGTGGAGAATTCCACAGGTTCACCACTCTCTGGGTGAAGACGTTTCTCTTCATCTCGGTCCTAAATGGCTTACCCTTATCCTTAGACTGTGACCCCTGGTTCTGGACTTCCCCAACATTGGGAGCATTCTTCCTGCATCTAACCTGTCTAAACCCATCAGAATTTTAGACGTTTCTATGAGATCCCCTCTCATTCTTCTGAACTCCAGTGAATACAAGCCCAGTTGATCCAGTCTTTCTTGATATGTCAGTCCCGCTATCCCGGGAATCAGTCTGGTGAACCTTCGCTGCACTCCCTCAATAGCAAGCATGTCCTTCCTCAAGTTAGGAGACCAAAACTCCAAGTGTGGCTTCACCAAGGCCCTGTACAACTGTAGTAACACCTCCCTGCCCCTGTACTCAAATCCCCTTGCTATGAAGGCCAACATGCCATTTGCTTTCTTAACCGCCTGCTGTACCTGCATGCCAACCTTCAATGACTGATGTACCATGACACCCAGGTCTCGTTGCACCTCCCCCTTTCCCAATCTGTCACCATTCAGATAATAGTCTGTCCCTCTGTTTTTACCACCAAAGTGGATAACCTCACATTTATCCACATTATACTTCATCTGCCATGCATTTGCCCACTCACCTAACCTATCCAAGTCACTCTGCAGCCTCATAGCATCATCCTCGCAGCTCACAGTGCCACCCAACTTAGTGTCATCCGCAAATTTGGAGATACTACATTTAATCCCCTCGTTTAAATCATTAATGTACAATGTAAACAGCTGGGGCCCCAGCACAGAACTTTGTGGTACCCCACTAGTCACTGCCTGCCATTCAGAAAAGTACCCATTTACTCCTACTCTTTGCTTCCTGTCTGCCAACCAGTTCTCAATCCACGTCAGCACACTACCCCCAATCCCATGTGCTTTAACTTTGCACGTTAATCTCTTGTGTGGGACCTTGTCGAAAGCCTTCTGAAAGTCCAAATACACCACATCAACTGGTTCTCCCTTGTCCACTTTACTGGAAACATCCTCAAAAAATTCCAGAAGATTTGTCAAGCATGATTTTCCTTTCACAAATCCATGCTGACTTGGACCTATCATGTCACCTCTTTCCAAATGCTCTGCTATGACATCCTTAATAATTGATTCCATCATAGCCTGACCACTCCCTGTTCGGTGGCCTGGGGATCTCTTGGGTCAAACCAGGCCTCAGCCTTGGTTCTTATTCAGGATAAGCTGTTTGTTACCAGACTTCGGAGCCAGTGGGCTCTCTCGTCCCGGCTGAAGTGATTTCGATTGAAGTCCCCTGCGCAGGCGCTTTGGTACACAGGTCACAGTCTGTCTGCGAAGGCCTGTGGGGTTTCCCCTGTGAGCTGCACTGTTTTCTCTGCTCTGGAGAAGGGACTCCCGTCATTACAGCCCATGGCTTCTAAAATGTCTTCCTGGACGGTGGCAAATGTTCTCTGTCCCCTTTTGCTCTTGGTAGAGAGGGACTGGTACAGCTTGCCGTCCAGGGATAGGAGGAGCATCTTTGCTATCTCGGCATCATCGCACCCATTAATATCCCCTGTTTGTTCCACTTCCATTAAGTGAACGGAGGGGTCTCCCTTTGGAGTTAGCTTTTCCAGGTGGCATATCATAGACCTAAGCTGTTGGGGAGTTTGGGGGAACCACAAACTGACTTCCCAGGGGCCCTTGACCCCCGGCACTGGTGGGCAGGCCAAACTTCTGATGCGGTA
This sequence comes from Pristiophorus japonicus, assembly GCF_044704955.1. Classification (NCBI taxonomy): domain Eukaryota; kingdom Metazoa; phylum Chordata; class Chondrichthyes; family Pristiophoridae; genus Pristiophorus; species Pristiophorus japonicus. Next base: position 34,400,231 of record NC_091984.1, read on the forward strand.
CCGGGCACATGGGCCCTGGTTCTGGCTCTTCCTGTTCTGGCTCGCTTACCCCTCCCCCTTACTGCCAAGCCAAGCTGAAACTCTGCACCACAGACGGTGGTGGTTCGCTATCCCTGTCTGCCCCGCAACTCGATCGCTCCTCCTGCTGCTGAACCGATGTAGTCACCGATGGCACAGGTGGTGGCTGAACAGTTTCTTCCTTCTCTTCCAGGTTTATCTGGGCCGTACCCAGATTTATTAAGCATACCATGCCTTTTTCCTTGGACAGAGCAAGGTTTTAACTTTTGATTTGTTGCTGGCAGGGACCGTGGTCTCCTGACTCAAACCCGTTAGAGCTAGCTACTTTATATGCTGCCTGCACGTCTCTTAATTTTTCCCGGAGCTCTTTTACTTGTTGGGTGAGACGAATGCTTTTCTCCCGCAGTAACTTTTCATTATTTTTAGCCTCGGTAACCTGACATTGAAAATAGCCCTGACTGTTTTTAAACCTTTCCATTAGCTGGGTCTTTCCCTGTTTTAGCTTACGGAGTTCTCCCCATAACTTTTCTTCTGCCATAGCCCTTTCCTGTGATGTCTCTGCACATTCCCATAATTCTGCCTGTAGTGACTCAATGGTGTTGCCTAGGAGTTGGACCTGTCGCTGTAGACAGACCAACCAAATTGCCTTCCCTACTGACTCTTTATGGTCCTTGCTTGCTGTTCACTGGGCTGCAGCGTCAACTGAACGCTCAGTGCGCAATAGACCAAGCACCCATTCTTTAGTGACATTGACCTTCTTATACACATAGGAGGAAAGCCTCTCTTCCATCTTGGTTCTTTCTCCCAAGCCAGCACTCTCTGCATCACACCCCTTATACCAGAGTCCTGCCGCGGTCGCCATTTTGTAAGGGGTGGTCCCGGGGGTCAGGTTCACTTCTGACCTACTTGAGCGGTTTGAATCGCTCCCATTCCCTTGGGTTCTAGTCTCTGGATTTATTTGGGGGATGTGATAAAGTGCAAAAGACCACTGGTTTGGTGCAAAAGAACTTTGATTTTATTAAGGATAAGAAAATACAATGTCACACTTATAATTACACTAATAAAGAACAGTACATCACACATTCAAAGGGGTTGCAGTGAAAATTACAACTCCCACCTCCCAAATACCTAATACTGGTTAGGTTAGACTCCAGGGCAGACAGGGACTATGCTTACCAATCCTTTCTGGTCAGTTAGCGGTAGTTTGTGGTTTCAGGGTTCGTTAGATTCTGTAGGTTCTGCTTGCCGTACCCTGAACATCGGAGAGGACTTCTTACTGCGCAACCTTCAGTTGGACTGAGTCCGCTGATGCGGTCGGGCATGTTTTGGATTTGTGGGGTAAGTACCCATATTCTTTCATTAGAAATAGGTTTCAAAGTCCTTTTAGGTAACGTTTTCACCTGTTGGTAGTCAGGCCTAGATTGTAGAGTGGAAACTTTTGATTCTTCGGTTTCTTCCTTGTGAAGTTTTGTTTCGAAGGTTGGTCGATCGCGGTGGTTTTAGTGGTACCACATTGGCTGTGGTCGGTTGCTGCCGCGATGGTGATGTTCTTCCTTTCTTTTCGATTTCAAGATGTCAAGGCTGGAGAAGATAGTTTACAACTGTCGCGTTGGTTTCTCTCCCTTCTTGATGGCATAGGTGTAGTATGGCACTAGCACTAGCACAAGCAGTAGCATAAGCAGTAGCAAAGCATACCCTTTTTAAAACAGGGGCCCAGTTATACTGTTTGAGTTGTCCTAATCTTCGTGCCAAATCAGTCCAGAATTCTTTGTCTAATTTTGGCGGGCCCGAGAATTCTTTGTCATATTTTGGCGGGCTCGTTAAAAGTTATATGTCTCGGGTGGGCTGATCTTCTAAATCTGTTTCTTGATGGAAATATTAGCTTGGTAATCGCAATGTTCTTTGTGCTTGGTTTTTGCATGCAGGCTGGAGTGGGCCTTTTGTTTTTATGCATAGGCTGGAAATGGCTTTCTAGTTTCAGGTTGATGGCTGGCCATCTCTGAGTTAATTGTTGCAATGTTAATGTCTCTTGTGGAGAAGGGTTTTCGAGTATCCATTTTCCAGACAATTTACTTTAGTCTCAATGCCCCAGACAGTTTTAATAATCAAACTGGCTTCTTTAGTTCTCTAGACTTGCCCACAGGCTTAATTTGTCTTGTAGAATCCCAAATTCGATTAAAGTTTGTAGTTTCTTCCATGAGCATTTTAGGACTTCAAACTTTCTGGTAGATAGTTCCAAATTAAATTTCCTTTCCAATGGAACCAAACACTGGTGGGGGGGTGGGGGCGGTGGGGGTTCCCACGAATTTTGCCCTTCTCTCACACCCTAACCCCACCCTTCCTGATGAAACCTTTAAAGTAAAGCAAAAATGGGAGGCCCATCCGATCGCATTAATTTCTAGCCGGGTTAAAATTATACCTTTGGTTACAGTTGTATTTGCTTAAAACTAAAATGCTGATAGAAAATATGTGGGATATAATCAAATGAAGAAGACTGCACCTGCTCCTGCCTCAGCTGAGCTGCTGCTGAAACCCTCATCCATGCCATTGTTGCTTCTAGATTCGACTATTCCACCTTGCACTTTTTGTAAACTGACCTACATTGGCTCCTGGACTGGCAACGCCTCGATTTTAAAATTCTCATCCTTGTTTTCAAATCCCTCCATGACTTCCCTGCTCCCTTTCTTTGTAACCTCCTCCAGTCCTACAAACGTCAGATATATCTGCGCTCCTCCAATTGCGTATCCCTGATATTCATCACTCCACCATTGGTGGCTGTGCCTTGAGATGCCTAGGTCCTAAACTCAGGAATTCCCTCAACAATCCTCTGTGCCTCCCTACCTCTGTCTTCTCCTTTAAAATGATCCTTAAACCTACCTCTTTGACTAACGTTTTGGTCACCTGTCCTAATACCTCCTCATGCAATACTTTTGCGAAATGGAGGAGTTGCAGATTTAAAATGTTATTTTCCCCATGATGCTTTGCATGTCCTTGCCAATTGCATTCCGGAGAAGCTGTTGAACTTTAATGGTGCAGCAAGACAACACCTATCAACATAATCCAGAGACAAGAAACTGGCAATATACCTTAGACAAGGTGAACTCAGGTATCAGCTTTTTCCGTGGATCTGAAACCTGAAGGCAGCATGCCCACAATCTTCCAATATGCACTGTTTGAAAAACTAGCCTCATGCTCATTACTTTCAGCTTTGAGTTCTCCCAGTGTCTTGGATTAATTACCTCCCTCAATCAACTCCACCAATAAAGATTCCTTCCTGCAGCGCATTCTCATTGCCATCATAGCTTATATAAGGTCATTTGCAAAACCCTGCAATATTTACTTATTATATGCTAGCAACACTTTTGTATTCATCTTTAGTAACTATGGCCACGATTTTGCTGACCTCAGTGGGCCCATGGCGGGCGACGTTGCTGGCGGGTCCTGACCCTGCTGCTGTCTCCGTCCTGGCCTCGCTGCTGTCTCCGTCCTGGCCTCGGCAATGAATTTCCTTTGATTGGGCTTGTTAAGCCCGCCCAGCGCGTTTCCTGGCCAATTAGAGGAAGCGGGTCTGGTGATGTCATTTGATGATGGGTCATCAGTCAATTTCCTTAAAGGGACCATGGCCAACTTTCTTTTGACATTTGTGCTGTCAGTGTTCTACAGCATTGAGGTGCTGCAAACACTGACAAGCACTGCACAAAAGGTGCACATCTGCACCCAGGCACTCCCATGACTCCCTCTATATGCTTATGGAGGGAGTCACAGCACACAGTGAGGTCCTCTTCCCTTCCCATGGGCAGAAGATCAACACATCCTGGTTGCACATTGCACAGGAGGACACAGGCAGGGATGTGGTCAGGAGGACTAGGTTGCAGTGCCACAAATGTTTCAATGATCTCAGTAGATCACGAAACGTTAGTACAAAGTCGCACTCAACCTCATCCTGCTGTGCCTTTCATCACAACCCCATCACTCTTCCTTCCCTACCCTACTCCTGCACATCCTTACTCAGAATAACTTACCTTGCTCCTCCACCCATCCCTCTCTCTCTATCTATTTTTATCACAACTCCATCTCACTAGCCACCCCTCACACTCACTCTCATCCTTGTCCAATCATACTAACTAACAACACTCAAGGGAAGGCACTTGGTACTTGTTATCGCCAATGCTGATGTAAAGTTTCTGCTAATGTGTTGTCAAACATTGAAACCTTTAATTATAACTGTTCTCTGCTGAAGGTTATTGCACAGAAGGGTCAAGCCAAGGATATTGTACATAAAACATATTTCCGAACCGATAATTGTTCATCCTTCTTTCTTCAAAAAGAATTGCTGAGTCTGCCCCTGCAAAGTGGAGCGGTCTTTGGCGGGGTCCTCAAGGGCTCCGAAACCCAAAAGGCATGGGCCAAAAGCATCTCATCAGTCAGAGGAGGGATCTGAGCAGCCTGCTCTATCTCTGCTGAAGCCACATGGGATGCACCACTTAGAAGCACTCGGAAGTGTAAGAGAAAGCTATTGTAATTCACCAAAGGTATGTGCATGAGTGTTTGACAAAATGTTATATTGTTAAGTTTCCTTTTCTTATAAGGACACCTAAAGTTTATTGCTTAGCAGCATGTACATGCCTTGCCCATTATTGCGTCCCGAGTGCCAACTCACCCTTTCATTTGTTTCATGATAAATGTCAATATATGATGGGATCTATTGGGCGGATGTGCAATGGGTGGATGCGTGGTTTAAGGATTGTTAAGTGAAAATGGGTAATGGGCCTGAGGATATAATTTTGATGTTTTCCTGTGTGAGTCACCAGTAGCTGAACCTTCGAGCTATTAGTACATCCCTGGCATCCTGGTCTGGTGATGGGTGCCCCATCTTCATCCTCCTCCTCCTCCTCTTATTCAATATTCTTCTCATCTAAAGATGCTTGACGAGAAGCTTCATCCTCCTTCTCCTGTAATCCTCTCTACCACGCAATGTTGCGCAGGATGCCACATTTATTCTGTTCGCCCTCACCAGCGAGTACTGAAGGGCGCCTCCAGACCTAGCTAGGAACCTGAAGTGCCTATTTAACATTCCGATAGTTTGCTCTAAGACACTCCTAGTGGTCATGTGGTTCTCATTATAGCACTCCTGCGCCTCATTGATGACATTCCTCACAGGTGTCATGAGCCAAGTTTGAAGGTGGTATCCCTTGTCTCTTAAGAACCAGCCCCAATTCTGCTTCCTGGAATGAAAAGGTCTGAAATGTTGGACTGCTGCAGTATGAAAGCATCATGATAGCTCCTAGGGAATCTGGAGCAGAGCTGCATGAACCTCTTCTTCTGGTTGCACATTAGCTGCACATTGATGGAAGTATATCACTTGCAGTTTCTAATAACTCCTGGTTGCTGTGGTGGTGCTCGGTTTGTCACATGTATAGGTACATAAAAAGGAAAAGAGTGGCTCAAGTGAATGTTGGTCCCCTGGAGGATGAGACTGGGGAATTAATAATGGAGTACATCATCATAGGCAGTCCCTTGAGGAAATGGCAGACGTTGAACAAATATTTTGTATCGGTCTCCACGGTAGAAGACACTAAAAACATCCCGATAGTGGATAATCAAGGGGCTATAGGGAGGGAGGAACTTAATACTATCACTATCACTAATGAAATAGTACTAGGTGAAATAATGGGACTAAAGGCAGACAAGCCCCCTGGGCCTGATGGCTTACAACCTAGGGTCTTAAGAGAAGTGGCAACAGAAATAGTGGATGCATTGGTTGTAATTTACCAAAATTCTGTAGATTCTGGGGCGGTCCCAGCAGATTGGAAAGCTGCAAGTGTAACGCCTCTATTTAAAAAAGGAGGCAAACAAAAAGCAGGAAACTATAGACCAGTAGCCTAACATCTGTTGTTGGGAAAATGCTGGAGTGCATTATTAAGAAGCAGTATCGGGACATTTGAAAAAGCATGATTCAATCAGGCAGAGTCAACATGGTTTTATTAAAGGGAAATCATATTTGACAAATTTGCTCGAGTTCTTTGAGGATGTAACACGCAGGGGAGATAAGAGGGAAGCAGTGGATGTGGTTTATTTGGATTTCCAGAAGGCATTCGATAAGGTGCCACATAAAAGGTTGCTGCACAAGATAAAAGTTCATGGGGTTGGAGTTAATATATTAGTAGTGGATAGAGGATTGGCTAACTAACAGAAAACAGAGAGTCGGGATAAATGGGTCATTTTCCAGTTGGCAAACAGTGACTAGTGGGGTGCTGCAGGGATCGGTGCTGGGGCCTCAACTACTTACAATCTATATTAATGACTTGGATAAAGGGACCGAGTGTAATGTAGCCAAGTTTGCTGATGATATAAAGATGGGTGGAAAAATAAATTGTGAGGAGGACACAAAAAATCTGCAAAGGGATATAGACAGGCTAAGTGAGTGGGCAAAAATTTGGCAGATGGAGTGTAATGTGGGAAAATGTGAGGTTATCCACTGATGGCTTACATCCTATGGTCATAAGAAAAGTGGCTGCAGAGATAGTGGATGCAGCTCAGAAGGACCTGGGTCCTTGTGCATGAAACACAAAAGGTTAGTATGTAGGTACAGCAAGTGATCAGGATGGCAAATGGAATGCTGGCCTTTATTGTAAGGATGATGGAGTATAAAAGCAGAGAAGTCATAGAAACATAGAAAATAGGTGCAGGAGTAAGCCATTCGGCCCTTCTAGCCTGCACCGCCATTCAATAAGTTCCTGGCTGAACATGCAACTTCAGTACCCCATTCCTGCTTTCTCGCCATACCCCTTGATCCCCCTAGTAGTAAGGACTTCATCTAACTCCTTTTTGAATATATTTAGTGAATTGGCCTGCTACAACTGTACAGGGTATTGGCGAGGCCACACCTGGAGTACTGCATACAGTTTTGGTCTCCGTATTTAAGGAAGGATATACTTGCATTGAAGACTGTATGGAGAAGGGTCACTACGTTGATTCCGGAGATGAGTGGGTTGACTTATGAGGATAGGTTGAGTCGGTTGGGCCTATAACATTGGAATTCAGAAGAATGAGAGGTGATCTTATTGAAACTTATAAGATAATGAGGGGGCTCAACAAGGTGGAGGCAGAGAGGATATTTCCACTCATAGGGGAAACTAAAATTAGGGGACATAATCTTAGAATAAGGGACCGCTCATTTAAAACTGAGATGAGGAGACATTTCTTCTCTCATGGAATTCTCTGCCCCAGAGAGCTGTGGAGGCTGGGTCATTGAATATAGTTAAGGTGGATATAGCCAGATTTTTGAACTATAAGGGAGTAAAGGGTGATGGGGAACAGGCAGGGAAGTGGAGCTGAGTCCATGATCAGATCAGCCATGATCTTATTGAATGGCGTAGCGGGCTCGAGGAGCCAAATGGCCTACTCCTGATCCTGTTTCTTATATTGTTATGTTCTTATATGTGTGAAATCAAAGGCACCCTGTACATGTGGGAACCCAGCCAGAGAGGCGAAGTTGAGTGCCCGCGCATTATGGCTATTGTCATCACAGGAGAAGGTTGCCTAACTCCAAGATCCAACAACAATCTATCTGTTGCTTGCCTTATGCATTTATATGCAGCAGACTGCGAGGCAACTCGATATGTCCCCAGTAGTGCCCTGGAAGTAACCAGAGGACAAAAATATTGAGGGCGGTGATGACCTCCACAGCCACCGGTAATGCATGTCCGCAGGTCTTCTTCTAGGGGGCTGAAGCTGTCTGCGACCACCTGACATGGCAGCCTCAGCCTGCGGAAGCATTGCTCTATTGAGAGATCAAGGAAGCTGAGGCTCTGTTTGTAAACCCTGTGATGTGGACAGTGCCTCCTGTAACCTTGACCCTTCTCCTGTGCATTTCCCTTCTGTGCACCTCCCTCCTGTACACCTCTCACGTGCACCTCCCTCTTGTGCACCTGTAGATCCCACCATAGGACGTTGTCACTAAGTGGAGGAAGAGCATCCGGGAGGACGCTGAGGACCTCGAGTCTCGTGGCCGAGAGCATGCAGAAATCAAGCGCAGACAGCGGAAGGAGTGTGCGGCAAACCAGACTCCCCACCTGCCCTTTCCTTCGTCCCACCTGTGACGGAGACTGTAATTTCCGTATTGGACTGTACAGTCACCTGAGAACTCACTTTTGGAGTGGAAGCAACTCTTCCTCGATTTCGAGGGACTGCCTATGATGATGACATTGTCACTACTGTGGCTGGTGATGGTCTTCCTCTTCTGATGTACTGTCAAACATATCCAACGTGCCTCCCATCCTGATCTTGTCAGTTTGAAAGGCTCCAAAGTTTTGAAAAAGCTGGATCAAGACAAGAAGTCTCTGCCAAACGTTTGCCAGAGTGAACTGAGATACCAGCTGTAAAAAGTGATCTTTTATTCAGATAGGGCATTCACAAGTTTAAATAACCAAATGAACTGCATTTCACTGCCGCGCGTCACGAGGCCCGGCTAACTTGTGCTGGAGGCATCAAATTAGAAAGTCAGTGAAATTCAATTTAAAAAGACCTAATTAACATCTCCTAAGGACATTAATTGCTGCGATAAATAACCACCCGCCTGCACTAATTAAGGTCCTGACTTTGGCGAGTATGTTGTCCATTGGTATCTAACTGCGTATCTGTCGCCAGCATGCACGTTGGAGCTGGACTGCAGTCGTGATCAAAAACATCTACCCACCTGCCGCAATCCACCCATTCTTTAGGGTTATGTTATGCTGACTAGCTCGAGTGGGCAGTACGTAATACTGTCCAACCCCCAAAACACCCACTAAAGCCTGGAAATTGATGCTTCCAATACGATCTGAATAAGGTTATATGACGTACAGCATTCCTCTGTCTGCTATTTTAAACAAGTTAATGCCTCCATTAAAATAGCAGAGAATTGTCAGACGAGTGTGTGAAGTGTTTGTACAATAATAGCATCGATTGTAATTTCTAGATTAAAACTTTTAGTTCTTGTTTGTAAATGGTATACAATGGGGTAGAACAGTCATTTAATTCTGTAAGCAAGGACAATCTCATAATTCATGAATGATTAAATCGTAAGTGATTTATAGCTCTGCTTCCTGATCGGAATAGCATTCCATTGTTCGCCAGTATGCGCAATATTCCAAAAATAGGCACATCCATTTCTTTTGTATTGAATGTTGCTTTCACAAAGTGGGTAATTTTCCACTTCCATTGAGTTCAATGGAGAAGAAAATTGGGCGGGGTTGCTAATCGGTGGCTGATTTGCTGTCGTGCATTTTACCCCACCCCATCGAAGTGGAAAGTTACCCCCATCATTATTTTAAAGTTTTTAACAGTAAATATACCTCAATACATAGGAAACAAAACACAATGAAGTAACTTCTGTATGCATATTTCTTAACAAAGTGGCATTATATCTTCTTAAAAGTAGACTGGCTTACATAAAAATACGAAGGAGAAAGGTTCATACTTTTCATCAGTTAATCATAGTCAACATGAAGTATGCAATGCAATAGGAGCGGCAGTAGCAATGAGTTGTTGTATTAGGGGTAGATAGCTGTCTGAAGCAAGGCCACTAACTTTAAGATAAGCCTCGGAATTACTGTTGGCAATATTAGTGGACTGACATTCATCTGTCTGCTACTTGAGCAGCGATATTAACCCATTTGAAATAAACAGATTAATGCATGCACGAAAATAGAGGGCAAAGAAATCTCGTACAAATGCGTTAAGTAATAACACTTATAGTAATATCTAGGCGATGGTATTTATTGAAAATAAATTTGCATATCATGAGTGATTGTGTCACCAACCTTTCCATTCCTTCATTGTCTGCGTGCATATGTACTTTGGAAGGCAATAGTGAATAATCAAGGGTTTGGGTGGAGTCCTGAGAATTAAATTTTTTTATGATAGTGAGCTTGTCTCAATTGGTAACATTCTTGCCTCTGAGTCAGAATATTGTGGGTTCATGTTGCACTCCACGAGCACATAATCTAGGCCTTAAGGGCTGGATTTTCAGTTGGAGGGTTTTTCAGGCGATAATGGTGGCGGGCCAGAAAATTTTACACAGAGAAATGGTTTGTGTCAACATCCACAAAATTCAGCAGCTGGGCCCTGAGTGTGGAGCGGAGGGCTAAGGGAGGGGTTCCACACATCTCTTAGAGCGTTAGGCCGGGTGAGCAACGGAAAATCCATTGCTAAAGAGCCGGCTTCGGAGTGCCCGAAGAGAGGCCTCCCTGCAAAAAAAAAGGGGACACAAAACATAGAAAACATTCCCAATATATTACTGACCCCAAATAAAGATAATTCTCAAAAAGAAATTTTAAAAAACAATAACACTTACCTCATACAGTCATCCCTTCCCTCACCGCCGCTGGAACAGCTCGGACCGCCTACAGGTGCCACTCCAGCCAAATGTCACAAAGGCTGTCACAAGCCGGGGTGTTGCAATGTTACCGGGCGGCTCAGTGTCGCTGCAAAACCGGCATCAAATGTCCTGGCGGGGCACTGGAAGCTGGTCGCCTAGGCAGTAACATTTCCAGAGCCATTACTGCCCCTACAGGGCGCTAACAGAGACAGAGTCGGAGCAAAAATGCAGCCCAATATCTCAGTACATTACCGAGTGAGCACTGTAATGTTGGAGGTACTGTCCCTGAGATAAATCAAAGCCCCATAATCTTGTTTCAGGGAAAATATCCCATGCCATTATTCAATGGAGTACTTCCACTATGCCCTGGATAACATTTCTCCCTCAGTCATCACCAAAGCCATATTAACTGGCCAATTAATCAATTAATTAAAATTCTCATCCTTGTTTTCAAATCTCTCCATGGCCTCACCCCTCCCCATCTCTGTAACCTTCACCAGCCCTCCAACCCTCCAAGATCGAAGTGTTCCTCCAATTCTGGACTCTGGCGCATCCCTGATTTTCATCGCTCCACCTTCAGCCGCCTTGGCCCTAAACTCTCTGCACCTCACCACTCTGATCTGATCATAGACTCAGATCCACTTCCCTGCCCGCACCCCATAACCGTTTACTCCCTTATCACTCAAAAATCTATCTATCAATGACCCAGCCTCCACAGCTCTCTGGGGCAGAGAATTCCATAGATTTACAACCCTTTGAGAGAAGAAATTTCTCCTCATCTCAGTTTTAAATAGGCTATGTCCCCTAGTTTTAGTTTCCCCTATGAGTGGAAATATCTTCTCTGCATCTACCTTGTCGAGCCCCCTCCTAATCTTAGAAGTTTCAAATAGATCACCTCTCATTCTTCTGAACTCTAATGTGTATAGGCCCAACCTACTCAACCTATCCTCATAAGTCAAACCCCTCATCTCCAGAATCAACCGAGTGAACCTTCTCTGAACAGCCTCCAATCCTTCCTTAAATACAGAGACCAAAACTGTACGCAGTACTCCAGCTGTAGCAAGGCTTCTCTGCTTTTATATTCCATCCCACTTGCAATAAAGGCCAACATTCCATTTGCCTTCCTGATCACTTGCTGTACCTGCATACCAACATTTTGTGTTTCATGCACAAGGACCCCCAGGTCTCTCTGTACTGCAGCACTTTGCAATTTTTCTCCATTTAAATTATAATTTGCTTTTCTATTATTTCTGCCAAGGTGGATAACCTCACATTTTCCCACATTATACTCCATTTGCCAAATTTTTGCACACTCACTTAGCCTGTCTATATCCCTTTGCAGATTTTTTGTGTCCTCCTCACAATTTGCTTTCCCATCCATCTTTGTATCATCAGCAAACTTGGCTACATTACACTCGGTCCCTTCATCCAAGTCATTAATATAGATTGTAAATAGTTAAAGACCCAGCACTGATCCCTGCGGCACCCCACTAGTCACTGTTTGCCAACCGGAAAATGACCCATTTATCCAAACTCTCTGTTTTCTGTTAGTTAGACAATCCTCTATCCATGCTAATATATTACCTCCAACCCCATGAAATTTATCTTGTGCAGTAACCTCTTATATGGCACCTTATCGAATGCCTTCTGCAAATCCAAATACACTACATCCACTGGTTCCCCCTTCTCCACCCTGCTTGTTACATCTTCAAAGAACTCCAGCAAATTTGTCAAACATGATTTCCCTTTCATAAAGCCATGCTGACTCTACTTGATTGAATCATGCTTTTCAGATCACTGCCCCAACTCCACACGGTGAGGCAGCACATGATTTCCTTAGATACGTCACATTGAACTAACACAGTATTCTCTACCAAGTGGCTTTTCCACTCCTTGAATGCTGTGTCGCATTCCTCTAGCGAATTCCAATGGACCAGTTTTTTCAACAGCTCATTCAGTGGATGTAACACAGTAGCCAAATTTGGTAGGAATTTCCCATAATAGTGCAAAAGACCCAAAAATGATTGAAGATCAGTGACATTCTTGGGAGTGAGTACATTTCTGTGGGTGCATTGGTGTGCAAAATTAAAGCACATGGTATTGGGGGTAATGTACTGACGTGGATAGAGAACTGGTTAGCAGACAGGAAGCAGAGAGTCGGGACAAATGGGTCCTTTTCAGAATGGCAGGCAGTGACTAGTGGGGTGCCGCAGGGCTCAGTGCTGGGACCCCAGCTATTTACAATATACATTAATGATTTGGATGAGGGAATTTAGTGTAATATCTCCAAGTTTGCAGATGACACTAAGCTGGGTGGCAGTGTGAGCTGTAAGGATGAAGCTAAAAGGCTGCAGGGTGACTTGGACAGGTTAGGTGAGTGGGCAAACACGTGGCAGATGCAGTATAATGTGGATAAATGTGAGGTTATCCACTTTGGTGGCAAGAACACGAAGGCAGAATATTATCTGAATGGCAACAGATTAGGAAAAGGGGAGGTGCAGCGAGACCTGGGTGTCATGGTACATCAGTCATTGAAAGTTGGCATGCAGGTACAGCAGGCAGTGAAGAAGGCAAATGGTATGTTGGCCTTCATAGCTAGGGGATTTGAGTATAGGAGCAGGGAGGTCTTACTGCAGTTGTACAGGGCCTTGGTGAGGCCTCACCTGGAATATTGTGTTCAGTTTTGGTCTCCTAATCTGAGGAAGGACATTCTTGCTATTGAGGGAGTGCAGCGAAGGTTCACCAGACTGATTCCCGGGATGGCAGGACTGACATATGAGGAGAGACTGGATCGACTAGGCCTGTATTCACTGGAGTTTAGAAGGATGAGAGGGGATCTCATAGAAACATATAAAATTCTGACGGGACTGGACAGGTTAGATGCAGGAAGAATGTTCCCCATGTTGGGGAAGTCCAGGACCAGGGGACATAGTCTAAGGATAAGCAGTAAGCCATTTAGGATTGCGATGAGGAGAAACTTCTTCACTCAGAGAGTTGTTAACCTGTGGAATTCCCTACCACAGAGAGTTGTTGATGCCAGTTCATTGGATATATTCAAGAGGGAGTTAGATATGGCCCTTACGGCTAAAGGGATCAAGGGGTATGGAGAGAAAGCAGGAAAGGGGTACTGAGGTGAATGATCAGCCATGATCTTATTGACTGGTGGTGCAGGCTCAAAGGGCCGAATGGCCTACTCCTGCACCTATTTTCTATGTTTCTATGTTTCTATGATTGCATCCAGCTTTCCCTTGGTTGGATGTAAACCATTTTTGTCTACTCTGTACCCTATGTACTCCACTGAGTTTTGAAATAACTCACACTTGCGAGCAATCACTCATACTCTGTGCTTCTCTAGCCGTTTGAGCACTTCATTCAAATTATTATGGATTTGGCTGTGTGGTGCTGAAATGAATATGTCATCTAAATTAAATACTACCCATTCAAGGCCTTGCATAATCTGGCTCATCGCCCCTTGGAATATGGCGGGGGCAGAAGACACTCCAAATGGTAGCCTATTAAACTGATATAGGCCTAGATGAGTATTTATAGTCAATCATGATTTGGACTTCTCATCGAGCTCAGGTTGTAAGTAGGCATTTGTGAGATCTAACTTTGAGAAGATCTGGCCACCTGTCAGTGTTGTGAATAAATCTTTTATATTTGGCAATGTATTGAGTAGATTACCCTCTAGAACTTGGTTTATGGTTACTTTATAATCACCACACAACCTTACTTTACCATCTGACTTAAGTACAACAATTGGTGAAGCCCAATTAATTACTTCGACATAAGAACATAAGAACTAGGAGCAGGAGTAGGTCATTTGTCCCCTTGCGCCTGCTCCGCCATTCTATTAGATCATAGCTGCTCTGATCTTTGTCTCAACTCCACTTCCCCGCCCGGTCCCCATAACCCTTGACTCCCTTATCATTCAAAAATCTGTTTATCTCCACCTTAAATATATTCAAAGATGCAGCCTCCACCGCTCTCTGGGGTAGAGAGTTTCACAGATTCACGACCCTCTGAGAGAAGAAATTCCTCCTCATCGTTTTAAATGGGTGACCCCTTATTCTAAAACTATGCCCCTAGTTCTAGATTCCTCCACGGGGGGAAACATCCTCTCTGTATCTACTCTGTCAAGACCCCTCAGAATCTTTTATGTTTCAATAAGATCACCTCTCATTCTTCTGAACTCCAAGGAGTATAGGCCCAAACTGTTCAACCTTTCTTCATATGACAACCCTTTCGTCTCAGGAATCAACCTCGTGAACCCTCTCTGAACTTCCTCCAATGCAAATATATCCTTCCTTAAATAAGGAGACCAAAACTGTACGCAGTACTCCAGGTGTGTTCTCACCAATACCCTAACGAGTTGGAGCAAGACTTCCCTACTTTTATACTCTATCCCCCTTGCAATAAAGGCCAACATTCTATTTGCTTTCCTGATTACTTGCTGTACACGCATGCTAAATTTTTGCATTTCATGTACAAGAATCCCCAGATCTTTTCCAAATGTCCGGCTACTGCTTCCTTAATAATGCAGACTTAACTAACTCATTTATTCAGGTTATATAATCTTTGATTGTCAGTGTTACTCTGCCTGTGAAAGAAATGCAACACTGGAAGCAAATGCTGAAGAATTGCAGGTTTGTACCACACATTGGGCCCAAGTTTCGGCCTCAGTTGCTCCTGATTTTTTGGAACAACTGGTGTAGAACGGAGTATCTTAGAAATTCAAATTCTCAGCATTTAGTTTGCTTAGTTCTAGTCAGTTAGAACAGTTTCACTTTGGAACAGAATTTTTTTTTCACAAGGGGCGTGTCCGGCCACTTACGCCTGTTTTCAAAGTTTCGGCAGTGAAAACTTACTCCAAACTAACTTAGAATGGAGTAAGTGAAGATTTTTGTACGCTCGAAAAAACCTTGTCTACACTTTAGAAAATCAGGCGTAGGTTACAAATCAGGCGTAGGGAATGGGGGGGGGGCGGTTTAAAGGGAAGTTTACAAACATTAAACACTTCAGTTTTACAAATAAAGAGCCATCATCAATAATAAATGATAAAAACATCAATAAATTAACCAATAAATCAATCAAAAAAAATTAATAAGAAAAATATATATTTTTTAAATCAATAAATAAAACATTTTCTACTTACCGACTGCAGCACCGGGAGCCCTCCAACAGCGTGCTGGGATGCCCCCCCCCCAGTGTGTCTCTGTCAGTGTCTCTATCTCTCTGTCTGTCTGTCTGTGTGTGTCTCTCACTCTCTGTCTGTCAGTGTCTGTGTTTCTGACAGCGAGGGGAGGGGGAGGAGTGGGGTAGAGAGAAGGGGGAGGGATGGGAGAGGGAAGGGGGAGGGGGGAGAAGTGGGAGGGATGGGGGAGAAGGGGGAGGGATGGGGGAGGGGGAGGAGGAGGAGGGAAGGGGGAGGGGGAGGAAAGGGGGGGGGGGTGGAGGAGAAGGGGGGAGAGAAGGGGGGGAGAGAAGGGGGGAGGAGAAGGGGAGGGGAGGAGAAGGGGGAGAAGGGGAGGGGGGGAGAAGGGGAGGGGGGAGGAGAGGGGGGAGAGGGGGGGAGAAGGGGGGGAGAAGGGGGTGGGGGGAAAGGAGAAGGGGGGAGAAAAGAGATGGGGGAAAGAAGGGGGGGAGAGAAGGAGAAGGTGGGGGGGGGGAGGCTGAACGGCCGGGCCCGGCCGGGCCCAAGACTTCGGGCAGGGCCCGTCCTCAGCACCAGATTTACAGGTAGGTGGCATTGGATCGGGTCGGGTCCGGGGTCCGGGGTTGGGAGCGCAGGTCAGGTCGGGGGGAGCGCGGGTCGGGCCAGGAGCCCGGATCGGGTTGGGGGGGGGTGCGGAGGGAGGTCGGTTCGGTTCGGGTCGGAGGGAGGGAGGGAGAGGGAGGTCAGGTCGGGTGGTGGGCGGGGGGGGAGCGCGGGTCGGCTTGGGTCGGGTCCAGTCCGGGTGGTGGGGGGGGGGGGGGGGTGTCGGGAGCGCGGGTCAGGTCGGTGGGGGGGGTGGTGGGAGGGAGGTTGGTTCGGTTCAGGGCAGGGGGCAGGGAGGGAGGGAGGGAGAGGGAGGTCAGGTCGGGTGAGGGGGGAGGGAGCGAGGGTCGGGTCCGGGGGTGGGGAAGTGGGAGTCGAGTCGGGTCGGGAGGAAGCAGGAGCTGGGCGTGGGAGGCAGCCTTATGCACACAGCCCCAGTGAGGCCATTCGGCCAGGGTTAGGGGCTGCGTGCTTCGGGCCCCTCTCACACAGTTTTGGGCGCCTGGAGCTACTGCACATGCGTGCCCACTGTAGCACGCATGAGCAGAAGTCCCGGCACTGTTTTCAGTGCAGCGACCTAGCTCCGCCCCAACTGCTCGTGATGCACCGCACCTGACTCAAGAGGACCAGCAGGGAACCGGAGAATCTGGAAGTTTTTTTTAGGCGCAGTTTGTGGCATGAAAAACAGGCGTCCAGGTCGGGGCTGCGCCGTTCTAGGCGTGGCCCGAAACTTGGGCCCAATATTGCTGATTTCACAGATTAAGGCCCTTATTTTCCACTTGCTGCATTTTTGGTGCCTGTGCATGTTAATTATTTTTTTGTACGTTTGCGGCAGAAAAAAAAAATCGGGACTTTCGCCAAAGAAATATTTGAATTTAGCGCCGCGAGCTAAAGTTGTCTGTGGGGGCGGAGCTTCAAGATTGCGCTAAAAACTGTGTGGGCATGAGCGAAAAAAGAACTTCCTGGTCTGGATCAGACATATTTACAGAGCCATTTGTGATCAGATCATTTTTCCTTTTGTGATCGGATCGTGCTGGCTGGATCTTTCTGCAATTTTGAGCATTAAAACCCTCAAAACATGACTGCAGGGAAGTAGAAGAGGAATTCAAAGGGCAAGGAGAAGGAAGGGCCATTTGATTTCTCCCACATGAAGTGGTATCCCTGGTAGATATCTGTTATATTCAGAATAAATCCACAGGACTATGTCGCAAGCTCAAACTGTTGTGATCTTGGTTTCTTTATTCGACTCCAGAGTGGAGAAGCAGAAGGTGAATCACCTTTTATACCTGCTTGTCTCAAGGTGCACAGGTGACCCTTAGGTCTCCAAAAGATGCGCCCCCTAGTAGCAAGACTTACATTTTGGTGAGGATTACATACATACATTCCCCCCTGAAAGTCTTGTATACAAGTTATTTGCAAGTTGAGGCGATCTGGCGCCCTGTGCCCCCGGGTCGATCGCCTGAGTTGAAGTCCTGGCATGGTGGGTTCATCCTCGTGGTTGATGGCGAGGTCAATTGTGTTAATGGGTCGCTGGGGGCCAGGTCCTTACACAGTTGTTCCTGGTTATCTGTAGTTCGCAGTTTGGTCTGGGCCAAATGCTTTACCTGTTAGCCCGGTAAATGGTTTCACAATCAAGCTCTCCATATTCATCACATACACTCCATTCCCCCCCTTGGCTAATGCGGTGCTAGCGGCCCAACTGGGGGCTTGAACATGGTCTACATCACTTATTCTGATGTCGCGTGAAGGGCTCATGCAATCATGATGCATTCTCTGCTGATGGCATATGGAAGACTTGGTTCTGAGTGATTCTGTCTGGTGACTATGTGGCACCCAGGATAGCCGGGTCTGCAGGGAGTCTACCATGACATGCATGGTGCTTGGTTTCGGGATTTGGGCTGCCTGCTCCAGGCTATTGTTGCTGACCCTGAGGGCTAGCAAGCCCAGAATGGCCACATTGGCCTTGAGACTTTCGGTAGTGGTGGGAGGCCTAGTGGTCCCTGTGGATCCTGGGCCTTGGTATGGGGGCTCTGGACCACCAACTCTGTGTAGCCACCCTGCCTTACTTTGCAACATTGGGATGGGCCAATCGTTTCTGCGACGGATGGGTTGCAACATCCCATCTAGCAGATCACCTTTGACAGGTGGGATCCTAGCTGGTCCAGGTCCTAAACTGGGGAGCCGTTATGGTTGACCCCTCGCTTTCTAGCACTTCTATGACCGCGAATGGGTCTGCAGGCTGTGCCGTTTCCACCCTGGTGGTGGGCAACAGTAGCCAACTGAGGGCATTAGTGCCGTTCTCAGTGTCTGGCCTGTGGCGGATCATATTACAGTGCGCAGACAGTGTTAGGCATTCTCAAAACAATGCATTGATAATGGTGCCTCTGCTCTTCCAAACTTGTGGGATCAGCAGCTTGTCTGACTCGAGCACATATTGGGACACTCTTTGGTACATCACTTTAGTCCCGTGTACACAGGCTGCTGCCTTGGTTATCTTATTGGATATATGTTCACTAATTTGGGGCTCACCCGCTACTTTTGCTTGCTGTACAGCACTCCCGACCCTATGCGGTAACACATCACTTGCTACGAATACTTTGCTAGATACATATATACCTGGTTGGTATTTGCCCACTACTTTGGCTTGTTGTAAGTGTCATGTATTCAACCAGCATTGTAACCCATGTATAATCTGACCTAAGTTGTACACTGTGAGAACAATGACCACTAGGTGGTGAACTTGTGGGAGACACTCCCAACCTGGACCTTCAGGTATAAAAGCGGAAGCTCCACCCACTTTCATCACTTGAGTGCGAAGGAATAAAGGACAGGTTACAGACTGATCTTCTTTCAAGCATGGGCCTCGTTGCATTTATACTGTATAGTAAGGACGTATCAATGGCGATGAGAAACTGGGATTTAAACCACATGAGCTTGGCCACTAGCAGAACAGATGAGAGGTACTATGTTAAGGAATGGTTGGGACAGAGATTCAACATTGTTAAAGCAGCACACAGTTCTCCAGGCAGACAAGGGCAATTGGGCATGCCCCAACATGTAGTCGAACCCAGAGGGGGAGTTCGACAGAGACAATGGCAAGCTGAACAGCGATTTACGTCATTGCAAGGGACAATGCGGCCAGTAATGGGGCCATCAACACCTGTTAATGGTGCACTCAAGGACAGTCACAGGGGCAGTCAGGGACGATCGACTGGCAAGGGATCTTTTGTTTCCAACAACAGCTCATTTGGAGGCATGGAGGCACACACTCAGCCAGAGTTTGCAGAGATGAGCAAAATACCTGCAGGAATTGCAGAAATGAACACTGGGGGAAATCGCTGGAAGCTGAAGTTCAGCGAGTTCATGTGGAGCACGTATACAGTTCATACACCAGGACGCCACCGATAATGATGAAAGTGCTCCTCAATGGCATCCCGGTATCAATGGAGCTAGACACGGGGGCCAGCCAGTCCCTGATGGGTATCAAACAATTTGAAAAGTTGTGGGAGTCCAAGGCCAGGAGGCCAAAATTATCACCGATTGACGCACAGCTACGGGCATATACAAAGGAGATCATTCCGGTGCTAGGCAGCGCCACGGTAGTCGTGACCCACAAAAATTCGGAGAACAGGTTGCCGTTCTGGGTTATCCCGTGGGACGGTCCCGCACTACTGGGGAGGAGTTGGCTTGCTGTCATGAACTGGAAATGGGGCGATGTCAATGCAATTTCCTCTGTGGAGCGAGTATCATGCTCACAGATCCTGGACAAATTTGACTCAGCATTTCAACCCGGCATTGGCACTTTCATGGGGGCCAAAGCAGTGATTCATGTAAACCCGGACGCCAGACCAGTACACCACAAGGCCAGAGCGGTGCCGTACGTGATGCGGGAAAAGATAGAAGGCGAATTGGACCGCCTGCTGAGGGAAGCCATCATCTCGCCAGTCGAATTCAGTGACTGGGCGAGCCCGATTGTGCTGGTGCTCAAGGCGGATGGGTCGGTCAGGATATGTGCTGATTACAAGGCCACCATCAAATCGGGTGTCACTCCAAGACCAGTACCTGCTACCGAGAGCAGAGGACCTCTTTGCATCGCTATCCGGTGGCAAACTTTTTTCAAAATTGGACCTGACATCAGCTTACAAGACCCAGGAGCTGGCGAGTGAGCCGAAGAAGCTGACCACCATCACGACACACAAGGGGTTGTTTGAGTACAACAGATGTCTGTTCGGGATTCGCTCGGCCGCCGCGATCTTCCAACGAAATATGGAAAGCCTCCTCAAGTCGATTCCAGGGACGGTGGTTTTTCAGGACGACATCCTCATCACGGGTTACGATACTGAAGAACACTTCCACAACCTGGAGGAGGTGCTATGCAGACTGGACCGGGTAGGGCTATGACTGAAAAAGGCGAAGTGCGTCTTCCTAGCTCCAGAGGTAGAATTCCTGGGGATGAGGGTAGCAGCAGACGGGATCAGCCCTACTGTATCCAAGACGGCATCGATCCAGAAAGCACCCAGACCCGTAACACGACGGAGCTGCGTTCGTTCCTGGGGCTCCTGAACTATTTTGGTAACTTTCTTCCCAAATTGAGCATGCTGCTAGAGCCGCTACATGTGCTCCTACGCAAAGGTCATGAATGGGTCTGGGGGACAGCCAGGAAAAAGCTTTTAATAGAGCACGCAATTTGTTATGTTCCAACAATCTGTTAACGCTATATGACCCATGTAAGAAACTTGTGTTAACGTGCGATGCGTCGTCCTATGGTGGCGGGTGTGTGTTGCAGCATGTCAATGCCAAGGGTCAGTTACAGCCGGTAGCTTATGCCTCCAGAAGTCTGTCCCAGGCAGAAAGGGGCTACGGGATGATAAAAAAGGAGGCGCTCGCATGTGTATATGCGATAAAGAAAATGCACCAGTACCTATTTGGCAGGAAATTTGAGCTGGAGACAGATCACAAACCCCTAACATCCCTTTTGGACGACAACAAGACCATAAATGCAAATGCATCGGCCCGCATACAGAGATGGGCACTCACGTTAGCCGCCTATGACTATACAATTCGGCACAGACCAGGCACCAAAAACTGCGCCGATGCACTCAGCAGGCTCCCACTAGCCACCACTGAGGGGGCTACCGAGCATGCTGCTGAGATGGTCATGGCTGTTGAAGCTTTCCGAAGTGAAGGCTCATCCGTGACAGCCCGTCAGATTAAAGTCTGGACAAATAGAGACCCGCTATTGTCTCTAGTCAAGAAATGTGTCCTGAATGGGGACTGGGCAGCCACGTACAGGGCATGCCCTGAGGAAATTAAACCATTTCACAGGCGCAGGGATGAACTCTCGATTCAGGCCGATTGCCTACTGTGGGGAAACCGCGTAGTCATGCCCCAGATGTGCAGAGAGGTGTTCATCAGAGAACTCCACAATGAGCACCCGGGCATTGTCATGATGAAGGCAATTGCCAGGTCACACGCTTGGTGGCCAGGGATAGATGCAGATCTGGAACTTGGTGTTTGCAGGTGCAACACGTGTGCCCAGCTGGGCAATGCGCCCAGGGAAGCCCCCCTTAGACCCTGGCCATGGCCCGCCAAGCCTTGGTCACGCATCCATGTGGACTACGCAGGTCCTTTCATGGGAAAAATGTTTTTGGTTGTAGTAGATTCCTACTCTAAATAGATCGAGTGTGACATTTTAAATTCAAGCACATCCTCTGCCACAGTAGAAAGTCTACGGGCAATGTTCGCCGCCCACGGTCTACCGGACATCTTGGTCAGCGACAATGGCCCATGCTTCACAAGCACTGAATTCCAGGACTTCATGGCAGGCAATGGAATTAACCATGTCAGAACGGCACTGTTCAAGCCAGCCTCAACCGGCCAGGCAGAACGAGCAGTGCAGATAATCAAACAGGGGATGCTCAGAATCCAAGGGGGTTCCCTACAAAGCCGCTTATCACGCTTCCTGTTGGCTGACAGATCCCGACCACACTCGCTCACAGGGGTTCCACCCGCAGAGCTGCTAATGAAAAGGACGCTCAAAACCCGGTTATCCTTTATACACCCCACCATGAAAGAAATTGTCGAGAGCAGGCGCCAGTCACAATATGACTACCATGACAGGAATGTGAGGGCACGATGTATTGATGTAAATGGCCCTGTTTTTGTCCTCAACTACGCTGCAGGGCCCAAATGGCTCGCAGGCACTGTGATTGCCAAAGAGGGAAATAGGATTCTGGTCGTTAAACTTACCAATGGGCAAATCTGCCGCAAACACGTGGATCAAACAAAAAGGAGGTTCAGCAACCCCATAGAAGAAGCAGAGGAAGAACACGATATAGAGTTCACTCCACCACAGGTGACCGAACACCAGAACCAAAGGGAGGAGAGCCCAGTCACTGTGGGCAGTCCAGATAGGCCTGAGGCACCGCAAACAGCAGACACTCAGGCCAGCGCCCAACAACCAGAGCCCCAACTCAGGCGCTCTACAAGAGAGCGTAAACCACCAGAGAGACTCAACCTGTGATCCCAATAAGACTTTGGCGGGGAGGTGATGTCATGTATTCAACCAGCATTGTAACCCACGTATATTCTGACCTAAGTTGTACACTGTGAGAACAATGACCACTAGGTGGTGAACTTGTGGGAGGCACTCCTAACCTAGACCTTCAGGTATAAAAGGGGAAGCTCCACCCACTTTCATCACTTGAGTGCTAAGGAATAAAGGACAGGTCACAGACTGACCTTCTCTCAAGCATGGGCCTCGTGTGCATTTATACTGTATAGTAAGGACGTATCAGTAAGGTACCCCCAACCCAATATAATGGTACATCATTGGCCGCGAAAGACCGCTCACAAGGGTTACATAGTGCAAACAATTTATTGGAGCGTAGTGGGTTCCTGGCCTTCTCAGCGGCCGCCCCTTTACCTTTGCCCAAACCCAGTCGTCTTCCTTGCTGGGCGACACATTCCTCCGTTCCCTTGCGGTGACCTCCCGTGGTCTGGATGCTCTCTCTTCCCATGGTCTAGATGCACTTTCATCCCGTAGTCTGGACGCACTTTCATCCCGTGGTCTGGATGCCCTCTCGTCCGTGTCCGTGATGCCAACTGATGCAATCTTCCTCCCCAGGGATTTGGCCTCTGGCGTCAGGGAGACGCATTCGGATCGTTTCGGCCGGAGTCTCACTCTGCAATGTCGACCTGGAGCCTCTTCCATCGCCGCAAAGAGGTCGTCGGCTTCGGGTGGTGGGTACCGTGCCTGTACCGCTGCTCGGTTGATCTTCACCTCCTCGTGGTCGTGATGAGCGGCCTGTGCCTCAGGGATCCGCAAATGGATCTGCACTTTGATGCCTGGTTCAGCTGAAGGTGGAGGTTTGCTCAGCCTTTGAGAAGGAAAGATGTCGTTCGCCGGAGAAGGTACGCACCCAGTTCCATCGAATCTTCCCCATCCACCTCCTGCCAAGCAGCATTGGCCCATCACCTGAAACAATCCACAGCGGTAAATCGTGCACCGCTCCCTCATGGAATACTTTTATGTCCGCACTACCAATAACTGGTATCAGTTCCTTGGTGTAGTTGTGCAGCTTTGCCTGAATCGGATCAGCTTGGGTCGCTGTGCTTCATCGCATACACACTCTGCGTAAGACTTGTCCGTTGGTTTGACTGGTGCCAGCAAGTTTTTAAGGAGGCCATATACCGATGACCCACATACGGTGAGGAGAATCGCCCTGCGCTTGATCACTGTTTCAGCCTTGTCCAATTCGTTGGCCACAAAGTACTAGTCGAGGCGCTCAACGAAGGCTTCCCAATCATCACCCTCAACAAATCTCTCAAGAACACCAACGGCAGCCATTACCGCGTGAAAGTTCGTGATCTGTTACTCGTCGACAATTTGTTATGTTCAGATTAAATCCACAGAACTATATCACAAGCTCAAACTATTGTGACCTTGGTCTCTTTATTCAGACTCCAGAATGGAGAAGCAGCGTGGTGAATCACCTTTTATACCTGCTTGCCCCAAGGTGCACAGGTGACCTTTAGGTCTCCCACAGGTGTACCCCCTAGTGGCAAGGTTTTGGTGAGGTTTACATACATACATAACAATATCATTGAGAGGAAATTGGATCTGCTGGCAACTCGAGGGGGGGAAAGCGAAAAAAAGTAAAACCTGCTATAATGGCTCAACGTTGGGATGATATTGCTGTGGAGTACCATGCAGTAGCCATCACCTGGAGAATCGGCGGGCAGCTGAAAACGAAGTGGCAGGACCTAGGACAATTAATTAAAGTAAGTGTGCACTGCAATTACATTTGTAAATGTGTGTGTGTGTGTGTGTGGCCACCACACAAAAGGACCCTCTCTTAAAAAGTTCTATTTTCATCTTTACAGTTGAAGAATGCAAAGATCAGGAACCACAGGAATCGTACTGGTGGAGGTGCACCAAGTAAGCTGCTATTGACCCAGCTGGAACAGAGGATCTCTGACCTGATTATAGCTCACCGGAGAAGATCCTCCACCAATGTGGACGCTGGGCCCAGGTCAAAGAGATGGGGTCAGCCCTGCAATTTGCACTGTGGGTTGGCTAAATACTGCGTGGGATAGCTAGTCTTTAATGGATGTTTTTGATATGTTTTACAGCAGCTGCGCGTCAGGACGAGGCAGAAGGTGATTCAGAAGAACAAGCAGAAGTACCATTCGACGTAGCACCCGGAGGACATCCAGAAGAGAGTCCAGAATTGTTTCCTGATTTTGAGCAGGATGATCTGGATGAAGGCCAGCATGAAGATCCCCCCACTGATCAGATGGTCATATTGGACTTGCAGCCGGTGGAACCCTGGATCAGGATGCATGTCCCAGTGAGGTTCAGCAATGCACACCTGTGAGAGAGATGCCCAACAGGGTCGAGGAGCAAGGCACAGGTGGGAAATGGCGAAGGAGGGTGGAAAGGATAGCTGAACCACAAGCGCAGGTAGACATGGTACAGCTCATTGGGATGAGTGGGAAGAGTATGCAGCTAACCAGGTCGCTCCTGGACACCATGAGTGAGGTGAGCGTAGAAATTGCGGGAATGTCAGGAGAAGTAGCATCACTGTCTGGAGGAATAGGACCACCACTGGCGGGGCAGATTAGGGAGGGAATAGGGGATGCGCTTGATGCACTGTCGGGACAGCTGATGGGGAAATTGTCTGACGTATGTGATGGAAATTTGCAGGCAGCTGCTGCAATAAGGGAACACACCCAGGTTGTCATTCAGCAACACCAATTGGTGGCATCAACTGCTGCCACTCAAATCATCCCCAGACCACCCACAGGGACTGTGCCGCAGGGTGATCCACAGCTTGAAAAAGAAGATGAACCCGGGCCTTCCAGAAAGCTGTCTACTAGGTCTGCTCCTGTCCAACCCCACGACCAACGAAAAACAAAAAAAATATAACCTTGGGCTCACCGGGGGGCCAAGGAAGTCTGCTGTGCCAGCAGACAGGGCTCAGGGTAGAGGCACCAAGGCGGGCAAGAGGGGCACTACGTGCTAGTGGTCATTGAATAAGGGGGAGGAGAGGTATTTATATCATGCTGTTACTTGTTTTGTTAATAGAAAAGTTTGATACAATAAAATGTTGTTAATTTAAAATATTAAAGTTTGCGAGAAGTTAAAAGTTGATACATATTAATTGAAAATTTTATAGTTTGATATTTCTTCATTGATAAGTAATGTTTTATTAAAGTTACGTACAAATGTACACATGTTTAATAAACCTATTCTTTTAATTGAACCAGAATCCGTGCATTATTTTGTGAATTTAACCAACAGTATATATTAGACTAACATAAACTAACACAACATTATAAAAAGTGAAAACAGGTGTAAACAGTCAACATGGTGCGACACTATAATCAAACATGTCGCTGTTTAGCCTTCAGGCAGAAAAACGTTCACGGATTAGCCACTGACGCAGTTCTCTAGCAATGGCTAGAGGTCCCTTTGGTTGCCCCACCCTCCTCCACCGTCATCCTGCGGCTTGAGGTGGTTCCTCCTCCTGCTGCTGGTCTTCCTCCTCCTTCTCCTCCTTGGGAGCCTCCTCTGAATCCTCATCCCTCCTTCTCCCCTCAGGAGGATCTTCAATGTCCAGTACCTGTCTGCTCATAATGGCCAAGTTGTGCAGCATGCAGCACTCGACCGTGAACTGAGCGTGGTGAGGGGTGTATTGCAGATAGCCTCCAGAGTGGCCCAGGCATCGGAAATCTGCTTTAAAACACTAATTGTCCTCTCTATGATGCTCCGGGTCATTATGTGAGACATATTGTACTGACGCTCTGCCTCAGTGCAGGGTTTGCGTAGGGGGGTCATAAGCCAGGTGGCGAGCCCGTAATCTTTGTCCCCGAGCAACCAGCTCTGCCCTTCTGGCAGCTCCTGAAACATCGCAGATATAATGCTATCATGTACGATGAAAGCATCATGGATGCTACTGGGATATTTGGCATCCACTGCTAAGATCCGCTGCAGATCGTCGCACACCAGCTGCACATTTAGGGAGTGGAACGCTTTCCTGTCGCGGTAAACTTTGGAATCTTGCAAGGGTGCTCTCAAGGCAATGTGGGTACAGTCAATGGCACCCTGTACCCTGGGGAAGCCAGCAATTCTGGAGAACGCCACAGCCCTGTCTCTCATTGCCTGCATGGTCAAAGGGAACGTAATGAACTGGTCCCTTTTGGTATACAGTGCAGCAGTCACTTGGTGAATGCAGCAATGGGTGGCGTGCTGCGAGATCGAGCATACGTGCCCAGTTGAAGCTTGAAGTGATCCCGTAGCATAGAAGGCAAGTGCCTCTGTTATCTTTACTTCTACAGGTAGGGCCAGTCCTCCTTCCACTTCTTGGCCGTATCTCTGCCCTGATTAGTTGGCAGATCTCAGTGATGACCTCCTTTCTGAATCACAGCCTGTGAACGCAGTCTGCCTCACTCAGTTGCAAGTATGAGCGCCTCTCCCTATAGACTCGCTGAGGGTAAGGCCTCCTCTCCATGTCGCCTCTGCATGCCATGTATGACCAACGCCCTTATCACATCAGGCATGCTAAAAATTGCACCCATTATTATTGTTATTATGCAGATAAATATTAAATCACTGACACCTTTCCTTTCTGTTTTGCTCCACAAGGCTGGGTGACGCCCTAGATCGGACCACACCCTGATCTGCCCATGTGTTTGTTTGTACAGTGATTTTCTTGGGTCACCTGTGACAAATGGGGATTTCTAGCTTGCTGCTGTACCTGTGCAAAAAACGTCCTGTTTCAGATGCTGACCGAGTTCGAGCACAGGTCAAAGGAGTGCCGGCCAGGCAAGATCGGAAGCTCGGCTGGACAAAAGCACAACAACTCAATGCTCAGCTTCAAAAGCAGCCCGGACTCTGGTGCTTGTGTCCGGCCGAGCTTGCGACCCTGCCCAGTCGACACTCCCCCGACCCATGCCTGAAGCCCGGTCAGCAACAATTGTGTTGGGGTGGACAGTCGCGATTTAGGTGAAAAAGAACCCAGCTGGAC
Source organism: Pristiophorus japonicus (assembly GCF_044704955.1). Lineage (NCBI taxonomy): Eukaryota > Metazoa > Chordata > Chondrichthyes > Pristiophoridae > Pristiophorus > Pristiophorus japonicus. Next base: position 34,427,898 of record NC_091984.1, read on the forward strand.
AGAGAATTAATTTCCGAATTATTTTCAGAGTACCCTGTCAAAAATAAATCCATGCATTTGTACTTTATTTTGTCTTCTTTTGCCTGGTCCCAATGTCCTTCTGTGCACCACGCCGATTTCCTTAAGTTCACAGAAGGTTTTTTTTTCGGGGCTTTTAGACTGTGTGCGCAGCAGTGAAAAAAGTCGTCGACGGCCAAAATCGACGAACTGCACAAAAACGGCAACCAAGACCGTTTTCACTCGTGTCGGCGGCAAAAAATTTTAAGCTGCCGCATATGGTCAGCACCGGCATACAAACGTTGGCGAAAGTTGGAAACGGAGGATTTCACGCCAAAAAACGGTGCACAATCGTGGCGAAAATAGGGGCCTAGGTTTCTAATTGTGAAAGCTTTTCTGCATGTATATTTTAATTTGTACTTCGTGGCGTGCAAAATATTTCTTCTTTATTTTTCACAGCTCATTTGCTGCAGTGCAAATCTCTTGCATGTTTTCCTGGCAGTGCTAAAAGTGTTCGGAACATAGAAACAAGAGTAGGCCATTTAACTCCTTGAGCCATTCATGGCTGATCTGTGCCCTATAACTCCATATACCCGCCTTTGCCCCCTATCCCTTAATACCTTTGGTTAACAAAAAACTATCAATTTTGAATTTAACATTAACAATTGATTTAGCATCAACTACCAGCAAAGGAAGACCAATAAATTGATAAAGAAAGCGAAAATAGAATGTGAGAGTAAACTAGCGAGAGACATAAAAACAGACAGTAAAAGCTTCTATAGATATGTAAAAAGTAAAAATATTAGCGAAAGTAAATGTGGGTCACTTACAGGCTGAGATAGGGGAAATTATAATGGGCAATAAGGAAATAGCAGAGAAATTAAACAAACATTTTGTGTTGTCTTCACGGAAGAACACACAAAAAACCTTCCGGAAATACTAGAGAACCAAGCGTCTAGCGAGAATGAGGAACTGAAAGAAATTATTATTAGTAAAAAAATAGTACTGAAGAAATTAATGGGACTGAAAACCAATAAATCCCCTGGACCTGATGGCCTACATCCTAGAGTTTTCATAAGCGGTGGCTATAGAGATAGTGGATGCATTGGTTGTCATATTCCGAAATTCCATAGATTCTAGAACAGTTCCCGCAGATTGGAAGGTAGCTAATGTAACCCCACTATTTAAGAAAGGGGAGAGAAAATGGGGAACTACCTACCAGTTAGCCTGACATCAGTCATAGAGGAAATGCTAGAATCTATCATTAAGGGCATGGTAACAGGGCACTTAGAAAATACTAAGAGGATTGGACAGAGTCAACACAGATTTATGAAGGGGAAATCATGTTTGACAAATCTGTTAGGGTTTTTTGAGATTGTAACTAGTAGAATAGAGAAGGGTGAAGCAGTGGATGCAGTCCATTTGAATTTTTAGAAGGCATTTGATAAGAGGTTATTAACCAAAATTAGGGATCATGTGATTGAGGGTAATATGCTAGCATGGATTGAGAAAACAGAGAGTAGGAATAAACGGGTCATTTTCGGGTTGGCAGCTTGTAACTAGTGGGCTGCCACAAGGACCGGTGCTTGGGCCCCAGCTATTCACAATCTATATCAATGATTTGGATGAGGGGACCAAATGTAATATATCCAAGTTTACTGATGATACAAAGCTAGGTGGGAATGTAACTTGTGAGGAGGATACAAAGAGGCTTCAAGGGGCTATAGACAGGCTAAGTGATTGGGCAAGAATATGGCAAATGGAATATAATGTGGAGAAATGTGAAGTTATCCACTTTGGTAGGAAAAACAGAAAAGCAGAGTATTTTTTAAATGGTGAGAGAGTGGGAAATGTTGGTGTTCAGAGGGACCTGGGTGTCCTTGTACACAAATTACTGAAAGTTAACATGCAGGTACAGCAAGCAGCTAAGAAAGCAAATGGTATGTTAGCCTTTATTACAAGAGGAATTGAGTATGAGAATAAAGACATCTTATTGCAATTATATAGGGCTCTAGTGAGACCGCACCTAGAGTATTGTGTACAGTTTTGATCTCCTTACCTGAGGAAGGATATACTTGGCATTGAGGGAGTGCAACAGACTGATTCCTGGGATGGGGGGATTTTTCCTATGAGGAGAGATTGAATAGACTAGGCCTATATTCTCTAGAGTTTAGAAGAATGAGAGGTGATCTCATTGAAATATACACAATTCTTACAGAGCTTGACAGGGTAGATGCAGGGAGGATGTTTCCTCTGACTGGGGAGTCTAGAACCAGGGGTCAGTCTCAGAATAAGGGGTTGGCCATTTAGGACTGAGATGAGGAGAAAATTCTTCACTCAGAGGGTGGTGAATCTTTGGAAATCTCTACTCCAGAGGTGCAGTCCTTAAGTATATTCAAGACAGAGAGCAATAGATTTTTGAATATTAAGGGAATCAAGGGATATGGGGACAGTCCACTCAGAGGATTATGAAACTTTGGCATTCTATAATCCAGAAGGCTGTGGATGCTCGTTGAGTATATTGAAGATGGAGATTGATAGATTTTTTGGGCGCTAATGGACACCAAGGGAAATGGGGATAAGGGCGGGAAAGTGGATTTGAGGTAGAAGATCAGCCACGACCTTATTGAATGGTGGAGCAGGCTCGAGGGGCCGAATGGCCTACTCCTATGCCTAATTCTTATGTTTTTATGTTCTTTTCTTATGTTCTTATATGTGGAAGAATATCCTTTCAAACAGATTGTGACAGGATGGTGATTGGACTATGAGGTAGGAGAATTGAGCTGGAAGCCAAATTTCAAAGTCATGTTCACGCTCAGGCATTATTGAAGTGGTTAATTTTGCCTCTTTTAGGCAGGGTTGGGTTTGGCAGAAAGGAGATGGCTGGCAACATTTCAATGTGTTTCTTGCAGGGTCATTAACAATAAAAGTGCCTGACTATGTGCACACACACAAGCTACACCATTCCTTCCTTCTACCCAAGGAAGAAGAAAATAGAAAGGGATCACAAATTAAAACAAAAAGAATTACACTAGTTTGTTTGCTGATGTCATTTCAGCACACATTAATCATAGAGAGAACAGCATCATTAAAGTTTCATTTAATTCCAAACTTGACCAATAATTACTTGCATTTCTGGATCTCTAATGTGCTATTTCTGTTCTGGTGCAGTAGGTTTAACGTAGAAACATCTCTGATTGTAGCAAATGCATCATTAGATTCAAGCTTAATTGATTGGCAGGATCATTATACATGAACAAAAAAGATCAATTGTTACAAAGAACAAAATTAGCTTGTGGTGCAAAAAGTCAACCAGCATTACCTGAGAAACAAATATAAGAATGAACAGGTATAGAGGGCGCAGAATTCTTAAAATAGATTCAGGACAATTTTTTTAGCAGTACGTAGCAAGCCCAACAAGAGAGGTGGCAGTTCTGGACTTAGTTTTAGGGAATGAAGCTGGGCAGGTGGAAGGGGTATCAATGGGAGAGCATTTTGGTGCTAGTGATCATAATTCAATTAGATTTAGTGTAAAAATAGAAAAGGACAAAGATCGACCTGGAGTAAAAGTTTTTAATTAGGGAAAGACCAATTTTATTAATCTGGGATGTGATTTAACAAAAGTGGACTGAAAACAATGATTTTCAAGGTAAATCAGTCTCAGAGCAGTGGGAAGCATTCAAGGAGGAGACAGTGAGGGTCCAGAGCAAATATGTTCCCACAAAGAAAAAGGGTGGGACTCCCAAATCTAGAGACCTCTGGATGTCAAGGGGCATATAGGGTAGGATAGGTAAAAAAAAAGGAAGTTTTTGTCAGATACCAAGAGCTAAATACTGCAGAAAGCCTAGATGAGTATAGAAAGTGCAAAGTGAAATTAAAAAGGAAATTAGGAAAGCAAAGAGAGGGCATGAAAAATTATTGGCAAATAAAATCAAGGGAAACCCAAGGATATTTTAGAAATATATAAAGAGCAATGAGATAACTAAGGAAAGAATAGGGCCTATTAGAGACCAAACCTGTGTGTGAAAAGTAAAAAGAAAGACTTGCATTTATATAGCACCTTTCATGACCACTGGATGTCCCAAAGCGCTTTACAGCCAATAAAGTACTTTTTGAAATGTAGTCATTGTTGTAATGTAGAAAGAAGGCGGAAGACATGGGTATGGTTCTTAATAAATACTTTGCATCTGTCTTCACAAAAGAGATGGGATGATGCAGACATTGTAGTTAAGGAGGAGGAGTGTGAAATATTGGATGAGATAAACATAGTGAGAGATGAAATGTTAAGGGATTTAGCATCTTTGAAAGTAAATAAATTATTTGGCCTGGATGAAATGTATCTCAGGCTGTTAAGAGAACCAAGGCTCTGATCATCAGTATGATTCCTGCCCAATGAGGAAAGAGGCATTGCTGGATCTAGTCCTGGGAAATGAAGTGGGTCAAGTGGAGAATGTCACAGTTGGAGAGCATCTCGGGAATAGTGATCATGGTATCGTAAGGTTTAGATCAGTTATGGAGAAGGACAAGGAGCAATCTAGAGTAAAAATACTTAACTAGAGGAGGGATAATTTCAGTGAATTGAGAAAGAATCTGACCCAGGTAAATTTTAGTCAAAGACTGGCAGGCAAAAATGAAATGGAGCAATGGGTAGCCTTTAGAGAGGCGATGGTTTGGGTACCATCTAGGTACATTCTTACAAGGAGGAAAGGGAGAGCAATATGGTGGAATTCTGCATTAGGATGGAGAATGAAACAGTTAATTCAGAGACCATGGTCCAGAACTTAAAGAAGGGTAACTTTGAAGGTATGAGGCATGAATTGGCCAAGATAGATTGGCTAATGATACTTAAGGGGTTGACTGTGGATGGGCAATGGCAGACATTTAGAGACCGCATGGATGAATTACAACAATTGTACATTCCTGTCTGGCGTAAAAATAAAAAAGGGAAGGTGGCTCAACCGTGGCTATCAAGGGAAATCAGGGATAGTATTAAAGCCAAGGAAGTGGCATACAAATTGGCCAGAAATAGCAGCGAACCTGGGGACTGGGAGAAATTTAGAACTCAGCAGAGGAGGACAAAGGGTTTGATTAGGGCAGGGAAAATGGAGTACGAGAAGAAGCTTGCAGGGAACATTAAAGCGGATTGCAAAAGTTTCTATAGGTATGTAAAGAGAAAAAGGTTAGTAAAGACAAACGTAGGTCCCCTGCAGTCAGAATCAGGGGAAGTCATAACAGGGAACAAAGAAATGGCAGACCAATTGAACAAGTACTTTGGTTCAGTATTCACTAAGGAGGACACAAACAACCTTCCGGATATAAAAGTGATCAGAGGGTCTAGTAAGGAGGAGGAACTGAGGGAAATCTTTATTAGTCGGGAAATTGTGTTGGGGAAATTGATGGGATTGAAGGCCGATAAATCCCCAGGGCCTGATGGACTGCATCCCAGAGTACTTAAGGAGGTGGCCTTGGAAATAGCGGATGCATTGACAGTCATTTTCCAACATTCCATTGACTCTGGATCGAGTGGAGGGTAACCAATGTAACCCCACTTTTTAAAAAAGGAGGGAGAGAGAAAGCAGGGAATTATAGACCGGTCAGCCTGACCTCAGTAGTGGGTAAAATGATGGAATCAATTATTAAGGATGTCATAGCAGCGCATTTGGAAAATGGTGACATGATAGGTCCAAGTCAGCATGGATTTGTAAAAGGGAGATCATGCTTGACAAATCTTCTGGAATTTTTTGAGGATGTTTCCAGTAGAGTGGACAAGAGAGAACCAGTTGATGTGGTATATTTGGACTTTCAGAAGGCTTTCGACAAGGTCCCACACAGGAGATTAATGTGCAAAGTTAAAGCACATGGGATTGGGGGTAGTGTGCTGACGTGGATTGAGAACTGGTTGTCAGACAGGAAGCAAAGAGTAGGAGTAAATGGGTACTTTTCGGAATGGCAGGCAGTGACTAGTGGGGTACCGCAGGGTTCTGTGCTGGGGCCCCAGTTGTTTACATTGTACATTAATGATTTAGACGAGGGGATTAAATGTAGTATCTCCAAATTTGCGGATGACACTAAGTTGGGTGGCAGATTAGGAAAAGGGAAGGTGCAACGAGACCTGGGTGTCATGGTACATCAGTCATTGAAGGTTGGCATGCAGGTACAGCAGGCGGTTAAGAAAGCAAATGGCATGTTGGCCTTCATAGCGAGGGGATTTGAGTACAGGGGCAGGGAGGTGTTGCTACAGTTGTACAGGGCCTTGGTGAGGCCACACCTGGAGTATTGTGTACAGTTTTGGTCTCCTAACTTGAGGAAGGACATTCTTGCTATTGAGGGAGTGCAGCGAAGATTCACCAGACTGATTCCCGGGATGGTGGGAGTGACCTATCAAGAAAGACTGGATCAACTGGGCTTGTATTCACTGGAGTTCAGAAGAGTGAGAGGGGACCTCATAGAAACGTTTAAAATTCTGACGGGTTTGGACAGGTTGGATGCAGGAAGAATGTTCCCAATGTTGGGGAAGTCCAGAACCAGAGGTCACAGTCTAAGGATAAGGGGTAAGCCATTTAGGACCGAGATAAGGAGAAACTTCTTCACCCAGAGAGTGGTGAACCTGTGGAATTCTCTACCACAGAAAGTAGTTGAGGCCAATTCACTAAATATATTCAAAAGGGAGTTAGATGAAGTCCTTACAACTCGGGGGATCAAGGGGTATGGCGTGAAAGCAGGAATGGGGTACTGAAGTTGCATGTTCAGCCATGAACTCATTGAATGGCGGTGCAGGCTAGAAGGGCTGAATGGCCTGCTCCTGCACCTATTTTCTATGTTTCTATGTTTCTATGTTTCAACCAAAGCCAGAGCCCCCTGGATTACTAAGGAGTTGGAGAGTAGGATGAAGCGCAAAAAGGGGGACTATGACAGATGTCAACTTGATAATACAAGAGAAAATCAGGTTGAATATAAAAAGTAGAGGAGAAGTGAAAAAGAAAATGAGGGTCAAAGTGATCGTATGAGAATAGATTGGCGGCTAACATAAAGGGGAAACAAAGATCTTCTATAGCCATATTAACAGCAAAAGGGTTGCTAGAGGAGTGGTGTGGCCAATTAGGGACCAAAATGGAGAACTATTGGTGGAGGCAGGAGGCATGCTATCTGGTATTAAATGAATACTTTGCATCGGTGTTTACCAAGGAAAAGGACTTTTCTAAAGCTATGGTAACATGAGAACATAAGAAATAGGAGCAGGAGTAAGCCATTTGGCCCCTCGAGCCTGCTCCACCATTCAATAAGATCATGGCTGATCTGATCATGGACTCAGCTCCACTTCCCTGCCCATCCCCATTCACCCTTTACTCACTTATCGCTCAAAAATCTGTCTATCTCCGCCTTAAATATATTCAATGATCCAGCCTCCACGGCTCTCTGGGGTAGAGAATTCCATAGAGTTACAACACTCCGAGAGAAGAAATTCCTCCTCATCTCAGTTTTAAATGGGCGGCCCTTTATTCAGACCCTAGTTTTAGTTTCCCCTATGAGTGGAAATATCCTCTCTGCATCCACCATGTTGAACCCCCTCATTATCTTATATGTTTCAATAAGATCACCTCTCATTCTTCTGAACTCCAATATGTATAGGTCCAACCTACTCAATCTATCGTCATAAGTCAACCCCCTCATCTCCGGAATCAACCTAGTAAACCTTCTCTGAACAGCCTCCAATGCAAGTATATCCTTCCTTAAATACGGAGGCCAAAACTGTACGCAGTATTCCAAGTGTGGCCTTACTAATACCCTGTACTGTTGTAGCTTTTATAGTCTATCCTTCTTGCAATAAAGGCCAACATTCCATTTGCCTTCTTGATTACTTGCTATACCTGCATACTAACTTTCTGTGTTTCATGCTCAAGTACCCCCAGGTCCCTCTGTACTGCAGCATTTTGCAATTTTTCTCCATTTAAATTATAATTTGCTTTTCTATTATTTCTATTATTTCTGCCAAAGTTGATAACCTCACATTTTCCCACATGTCAAATTTTTGCCCACTCACAGCCTGTCTATATCCCTTTGCAGATTTTTTGTGTCCTCCTCACAATTTGCTTTCCCATCCATCTTTGTGTCATCAGCAAACTTGGCTACATTACACTCGGTCCCTTCATCCAAGTCATTAATATAGATTGTAAATAGCTGAGGACCCAGCACTGATCCCTGCGGCATCCCATTAGTCAGTTTACCAACTGGAAAATGACCCATTTATTCCAACTCTCTATTTTCTGTTTGTTAGCCAATCCTCTATCCATACTAATATATTATCCCCAACCCCGTGAGCTTTTATTTTGTGGAGTAACCTCTTATGTGGCACCTTATCGAATGCCTTCTGGAAATCCAAATACACCACATCTACTGGTTCCCCCTTACCCACCCTGCTCATTACATCCTCAAAGAACTCCAGCAAATTTGTCAAACATGATTTCCCTTTCATAAAACCATGCTTGATTGAATCATGCTTTTCCAAATGTCCTGCTGCCGCTTCCTTAATAATGGACTCCAACATTTTCCCAATGACAGATGTTAGGCTAACTGGTCTATAGTTTCCTGCTTTTTGTCTGCCTTCTTTTTTAAATAGGGCTGTTACATTTGCGGTTTTACAATCCACTGGGACCCCCCCAGAATCCAGGGAATTTTGGTAGATTACAACCATTGCACCATTGCATCCACTATCTCTGTAGCCACTTCCTTTAAGACCCTAAGATGCAAGCCATCAGATCCAGGGGACTTGTCTGCCTTTAGTCCCATTATTTTACCAAGTACTACTTCATTAGTGGTAGTGATTGTATTAAATTCCTCCCTCCCTATAGCACCTTGATTATCCACTATTGGGATGTTTTTAGTGTCTTCTACCGTGAAGACCAATACAAAATATTTGTTCAACGTTCTCCATTATTAATTCCCCAATCTCACCTTCCAGGGGACCAACATTTACTTTAGCCACTCTATTCTTTTTATGTACCTGTAGAAACTCTTACTGTTTTTATATTTCGTGCTAGTTTACTTTCATTATCTATCTTCCCTCTCTTTATCAATTTTTTTAGTCGTTCTTTGCTGGCTTTTAAACATTTCCCAATCCCCTGGCCACCCACTAATCTTGGCGACATTTTATGTCCATTCTAAACGAGAAGCTTGCTGGCATACTGGATGCAATAAAAATAGATAAAGAGGAGGTACTAGGAACTAGGAGGGTGGGTGATAATTAAAGAGGATAAGTCACCATCATAAGATGGGATGCATCCTAGGTTGCTGAGGGTAGTAAGGGTAGAAATTGTGAGTTGCTGGCCACAATCTTGTAATCCTCCTCAGATACAAAGGCGTGCCAACATAGAAAGATAGAAACATAGAAAACAGGTGCAGGAGGAGGATTGCAAAGTTACACCCTTGTTCAAAAAAGGGAAGAAGGATAAACCTGCCAATTACAGGCCAGTCGGTTTAACGTCGGTGGTGGGGAAGCTTTGAGAAACAATAATCCAGGAGAAAATTAACAGCCACTTGGGCAAGCATGGACTAATAAAGAGCATGGAGTTGTTAAGGGTAAATCATGTTTGGCTAACGTAATTGAGTTTTTTGATGAGGTAACAGAGTATGAGGGCAATGAGGTTGGTATGTACATGAACTTTCAAAAGGTGTTTGATACATAATAGGCTTGTTAGCAACATTGAAGCCCATGAGATAAAAGGAGCGGTGGCAGCATGGATACAACATTGGCTAAGGGATAGAAAACAGAGACTTGTGGTGAATGGCTGTTTTTCTTCCTGGCGGGATGTATACAGTGGAGTTCCCCAAGGTTCAGTACTATGACCACTGCTGTTTTTGATTTACGTTAATGACTTGGACTTGGGGCTACAGGGCACAATTTCGAAATTTGCAGATGACACAAAATGTGAAAGTGTAGTAAACAGTGAGGACGATAGCAATTGACTTCCAGAAGACATAGACAGGCTGCTGGAATGGGCAGACACAAGGCAGATGAAATTCAATGCCAAGAAGTATGAGGTGATACATTTTGGTAGGAAGAATGAGGAGAGACCATACACACTAATTGGTACAATTTTAAAAAGGGTGTGAGAACAGAGAGACCTGGAGGTGCTTCTGCACAAATCTTTGAAAGTGGCAGGACAGGTCAACAAATGAGTTTCTAAAGCATATGGGATCCTGGACTTTATAAATAGAAGTATAGAATACAAAGGTCGGGAAGTTATGCCAAACCTATATAAAACACTATTTTGGCCCCAGCTGGAATATCCAATTCTGGACACCACACTTTAGGAAGCAGGTGAAAGCTTTGGAGAGGGTACAGAAGAGATTCACTAGAATGGTTCCAGGGATGAGGGATTATAGTTACGTGGATAGATTATAGAAGCTAGCGTTGTTCTCCTTGGAGCAGAGAAGGCTAAGAAGAGATTTGATAGAGGTGTCAAATTCATGAAGGATTTAGATAGTTAATAAAGAGAAACTGTTTCCAATGGCTGAAGGGTCGATAACCAGAGAGCACAGGTTTAAGGTGATTGGCAAAAGAACCAGAGGCGAGACGAGGTCAAATTTTTTACACAATGAGAGGTTCAGATTTGGAATGCACTGCCTGATAGGGTGGTGAATACAGATTCAATAGTAGCCTTCAAACGGGAATGGGATAAGTACTTGAAGGAGAAAAATTGTAGGAATATGGGGAAAGAGCAAGGAAGTGGGACTAACTGGATTGCTCTTCGAAAGAGCCAGCGCAGATTCGATGGGCTGAATGGCCTCCTTAATGCTGTAGTACTCTATGATTCGACAATTTATTTTCCTGGAGGACTGCTAATGTTGTACCATTGGTTAAAAATGGAGAAAGTGATAGACTGAGTAATTACAGGCCAGTCAGCCTAATTTTTGTGGTGGGCAAACTATTGGAAAAAATTTTGAGGGCCAGTATTAATCGTCATTTAGAAAGGCAGAGATTAATCAAGGGCAGTCAGCATAGATTTGGTAAGGGAAGGTCATGTCTGATTAACTTGATTGAATATTTTGAGGAGATAACAAGGAGGGTCAATGTGGGTAGCGCATTTGAATAGCAAACTGGTCATATAATCATAGGGTGCAGAATTCATCAGGACGTAAGGTCCGCCCATTTCTCAGTGGTATTCTGGCGGTGCATCGTTTAAAACCACCAGAATACTGATGAGACCAAAGAGCGTTAGTTTCGTGAAAACATTTTTGGCGCTATGCGAGCAGTGTGCAGCGGGTGATATGCAGCATTATAGTCGATCAAGATCGACTTTCTTGTTGATGATGGTGCAGCACTGCACTGAGCATGCGCAACATTTTTTTTTTTGCTTTTTTTTTCACACAGATGCTTTTCCCTCGCGATTTTGGGGGTCAGGGGTCACCTGCGCATGCGCAGAGACTTGAAGTTAAGGAAGAGAGGGTGTGAAGGAGCAGCAAAGTATTCGAGGGTCAGTTGTTTTCATCTGAGATTCCAGAGTCAAATAATATTAATAACAAATAATAATTATACAATATCAATAATAATAATACATATTTTAGAAATAAAAAATCATGTAATTAATGTAATAAATATAAATATAATGGAAATGCTGAAAAAGAAGTCGAAGCGTAGGAACATCGAGAAGGACGGCAGGTTGAGAGCGCCCGCCTTTGATAAAATGGAACTACCTGCCCTGCTGGCGAATACCACAAAGAGGTACTCCGACTTAACGAAGGGTGGTCGTGGAAAGCCCCCCCCCCAGCCCCCCTCCGCTCCGCCCATTCCCCCCTCCCCCCGTCTCTCCCCCCCCCCCCCCGCCGCAAAGGAGTACAACAGAATATGGGACGAGATCAGGGAGGCTGTCTCCTCCACAAGTAGAAATATAGAAACATAGAAAATAGGTGCAGGACTAGGCCATTCGGCCCTTCGAGCCTGCACCATCATTCAATATGATCATGGCTGATCATGCATTTCAGTACCCCATTCCTGCTTTCTCTCCAACCCCTTGATCCCTTTAGCCATGAGCACGCACTGGAGAAAGATGCCGTAAGAGGTGGAATGACCTGGTGAGGGTAGCAAGAGTAAGTAATGATTTTATTTATGCATCCCCCACGGGCCATGCACCATATAACTGCAGGTTCAGTGTCACATGGATGATGTTATTTATCCCAAGGTTATGGCAATGTTTTTGTGCTTTCAGGCTATTGTGTTCCTAACACAGATGAGGCTGCACACAGGGAGGTTAAAGTAACAGTAACCTCAGTCTTTAATAAGACACTCCAGAATGAGGAACAGGCCTTAGGGACCCCTTGGGACTTCAGGGGATGAGCTCCCTGGTGGTGGAACATGGGACTGCATGCTTTACAGATACACAACATCACTCCCCCCGCCCAAAGTCAAAGTGAAAACTATTTACAAGGTGAGGCGGTCGGGAGCCTTTCTTTCCCTGGTGGACCGCCTCGGTACAAATGTCTGTTCTGGTGTGTTGGCTGTTCCCTCGCTGGGCTGGCATGTTGTTGGCCCTGCAGGGCTGCTAGGTGAGCCTGGCCTTGCTGGGCTGTTGGGCTTAATGGGTTCGATTTCCTGGTCCGGCGTGGTGTCGTTGATCCTTTGGGTGTGTGTTGTGGGCTCGAAAAAGGTGGTGTCTGCTGTGGGTTGTTCAGGGCAGTCTGTGAACCGCAGCCTCGTTTGGTCCATGTGCTTTCTGCAAATTTGTCCATTGTCTAGTTTGACTACTAACACCCTATTTCCACCTTTAGCTATCACCGTGCCTGCGATCCACTTGGGACAATGTCCATAGTTTAGCACATACACAGGGTCATGCAGATCAATTTCCCGTGACACAGTGACGCGACCATCGTTTACATTTTGTTGCTGCCGCCTGCTCTCTACCTGATCATGCAGGTTGGGGTGAACCAGCGAGAGTCTGGTTTTAAGTGTCCTTTTCATGAGTAGCTCAGCCGGGAGCATCCCTGTGAGCGAGTGGGGTCTCGTGCGGTAGCTGAGCAGTACTCGGACAGGCAGGTTTGCAGTGAGCCTTCTGTGCCTCGCTTAAGGCTCTGTTTGATGGTTTGTACTGCCTGCTCTGCCTGCCCATTGGAGGCTGGTTTAAACAGGGCCGAGGTGACATGTTTTATCCCATTGCGGGTCATGAATTCTTTAAATTCGGCACTAGTGAAACATGGCCCGTTGTCACTGACCTGTATGTCAGGCAGGCCGTAGATGGCAAAAATGGCCCTCAGACTTTCAAAGGTGGTGATGGCGGTGCTTCCCGACATTATTTCACATTCAATCCATTTTGAAAAAGCATCCACCACCACCAAGAACATTTTACCGAGAAATGGGCCCACATAGTCGATATGGATCCTCCACCATGGTCTGGAGGGCCAGGACCACAAACTTAGTGGTGCCTCTCTGGGCGCGTTGCTCAACGGAGCACACACGCTGCATTGCCGTACACAGGACTCTAAATCAGAGTCAATACCGGGACACCACACATGGGATCTGGCTATCGCTTCCATCATTACTATACCCAGGTGTGTGCTGTGAAAATCCGAGATTAACGTCTCCCTGCCCTTTTTTGGTAGCACTACGCGGTTACCCCACAACAGGGAGTCTGCCTGAATGGACAGCTCGTCCTTTTGCTGCTGGAACGACTTGATTGGCTCTTGCATTTCAACGGGGATGCTGGCCCAGCTCCCATGCAGTACACAGTTTTTTACTCGGGGCAGCAGAGGATCTTGGCTGGTCCAAGTCCTAATCTGGCGGGCCCTGACAGGTGATTTATCATTTTCAAATGCTTCCATGACCATCAACAAGTCTGCGGGCTGCGCCACCATCAACAAGTTTGCAGGCTGCGCCATTTCCACCCCCGTGGTGGGCAATGGTAGCCGACTGAGAGCATGCGCATAGTTCTCGGTGCCTGGCCTGTGGCGGATGGTATAGTTATACGCTGATAGCGCAAGTGCCCACCTTTGTATGCGGGCTGAGGCATCAGTATTTATCCCCTTGTTTTCAGCGAACAGGGATGTGAGGGGCTTGTGATCGGTTTCCAGCTCAAATTTGAGGCCAAACAGGTACTGATGCATTTTCTTTACCCCGAACACACACGCTAATGCCTCTTTCTCAATCATGCTGTAGGCCCTCTTGGCCTTAGACAAGCTCCTGGAAGCATAGGCGACAGGTTGCAATTTCCCCACAATGTTAGCTTGTTGTAATACACACTGGACTCCGTACGATGACACGTCACATACTAGCACAAGTCTTTTACACAGGTTATACAATACAAGCAGCTTGTTGGAGCATAAAATGTTTCTCGCTTTCTCAAAAGCAATTACTTGGTTTTTCCCCATACCCAGTTCTCACCTTTGCGCAATAACACATGTAGGGGCTCTAAGAGGGTGCTTAACTCCGGTAGGAAGTTACCAAAATAGTTGAGGAGTCCCAGGAACGACCGCAGCTCCGTGACGTTCTGTGGCCTGGGCGCGTTCCTGATAGCCTCTGTCTTGACGTCTGTGGGCCGAATGCCATCCGCCACGATCTTTCTCCCCAAAAACTCCACTTCTGTTGCCATGAAGACGCATTTCGACCTCTTTAGCCGCAGCCCTACGCGATCCAGTCATGGAGGACTTCCTCCAGGTTTTGTAGGTGTTCGGCAGTGTCCCGACCCGTGACCAATATGTCGTTCTGAAAGACCACCGTGTGTGGTACCGACTTGAATAGGCTCTCCATGTTTCTCTGGAAGATCGCTGCAGCCGACCGAATTCCAAACGGGCATCTGTTGTAGATGAACAGTCCCTTGTGCGTGTTGATGCAGATGAGGCCCTTCAAAGATTCCTCCAGCTCCTGCGTCAGGTAGGCCGAAGTCAAGTCGAGCTTGGTGAACATATTGCCTCCTGCCAGCGTCGCAAATAGGTCATCTGCCTTAGGTAGCGTGTATTGGTCCTGTAGCGAGAAACGATTAATAGTTACTTTATAATCGCCGCAAATCCTGACCGTGCCATCACTTTTGAGTACTGGAACAACTGGGCCGGCCCACTCGCTAAATTCCACTGGGGAGATGATTCCCTCGTGTTGCAGCCTGTCCAGCTCGATTTCCACTCTCTCCCTCATCATGTGAGGTACCGCTCGCACCTTGTGGTGAATGGGTCGTGCCTCTGTGACCAAGTGGATCCACACCTTCGCCCCAGAAAAGTTTCTAATGCCTGGCTCAAAAAGGGAAGGAAATTTGTTAAGAACCTGGGAACATGAGGCCTCATCGACATGTGATAGCGCTCAGATCTCATCCCAGTTCCAGCGGATTTTGCCCAGCCAGCTCCTTCCAAGCAGCGTGGGGACATCGCCCGGAACAATCCAGAGTTGCAGTTCGTGCACCATGCCCTCGTAGGTGACCTTGACCATGGCGCTGCCCAGGACAGTGATAAGCTGTTTGGTATACGTTCTCAGTTTCGTGTGGATGGGGCTCAGGGCTGGTCTGAATGCCCTGTTGCACCATAGTCTCTCAAACATCTTTTTATTCATGATGGATTGGCTAGCGCCAGTGTCCAGTTCCATGGCTACGGGTAAGCCATTCAATTTTACGTTTAGCATTTTAGGTGGACATTTCGTCGGAAATGTGTGCACCCTGTGTACTTCAGCATCTGCCTCCTCTCTCTGAGGCTCGAAATTGCTTTGATCCACCATGGACTGAGCTTCCTCTGCCACGTGGTGGTTAGCAGGTTTTGCAGAGCTTGCAGCTCGTTTGCAAGCTCGTTGGAGGTGCCCCATTGTTCCACAGGTCTTGCAAACATACCCTTTGAAGCGGCATGAATAGGCTGAATGGAAGCCTCCACAACGCCAACAAGGTGTGAATTGTCTTGCATTCATCCTTTGTTGGGGACTCTGAGTCATCTGAGGTCACTGTTACTTTAACCTCCCTGCGTGCAGCCTCATCTGTGTTGGGAACACAATAACTGGCGACGAGAATACGAATCCACTGCAAAGATGCAGCAAGTTGTGAGCATCCTGGAGAAGTTCTCGGAGGGTGAGGACTGTGAAGCCTATGTCGAACGGCTAGACCAGTACTTTGTAGCCAACGAGCTGGACGGAGAAGGAAGCGCTGCAAAAAGGAGAGCGGTCCTCCTCACAGTCTGCAGGGCACCGACCTACAGCCTCATGAAGAATCTTATGGCTCCGGTGAACCCACAGATAAGTCGTATGAGGAGCTGCGTACAGTGGTTCGGGAGCATCTTAACCCGAGGGAGAGCGTGCTGATGGCGAGGTATCGGTTCTACACGTGCCAGCAATTTGAAGGTCAGGAAGTGGCGAGCTATGTCGCCGAGCTAAGGCGACTTGCAGGACAATGTGAGTTTGATGGCTACCTGGAGCAAATACTCAGAGACTTTTTTGTACTGGGCATTGGCCATGAGACCATCCTACGAAAACTTTTGACTGTAGAGACACCGACCCTCAGTAAGGCCATTGCGATAGCACAGGCGTTTATGTCCACCAGTGATAATACCAAACAAATCTCTCAGCACACAAGTGCTAGCAATGTTCATAAATTAACTGGAACTGTGTTTGCGAGCAGAAATGTACAGGGCAGAAACCACAAGTCTGCAACTGCCAGCAGGTCTCAGATGCTCCAGAGTGAGGAATAGGCCTTAGGGGCTCCCAAGGACTTTACAGATACACAACACAGGCAATGACAAGAGGATCAACCCAGTATTTTGATGTGTGTGTGTGTGTGAACCTGTGTGTCTGCGATGTTAAATGGATTGAAGATTTTTATTTTACTTTACTTTACTTTCTGCAGACGAAGACATCTGCAATAGCAACGGATCAACGGCGTATGGGGGAGGACCCCCAACGCAAACACCCTTGATGAAGATTGAGATCCGTGCCCTGTCACTGGTCAGGATAGCAACCGTGCCACCACCGGCTTTGAAGCTGAGCCTCCCACACAGGATGGTCAGTTCGATACGATCCCTGGTCTGTGTTGCGGTCGTGTAATGTCATGTAATGTAACTGTAACTGTAATGTTGGCCTCATGTAATGTAGTGTAAGTTTATTGCACTGTAATGTTGGGCTCATGTGATGTACTGCAATGTTGGGGGCATATAATGCAATGCATATGTATATGTATATCTGTATTGTCTGTCTGCGATATGTAATGCAGTCATCATCATCATAGGCGTCCCTCGAATGAGGATGACTTGCCCTTCCACACCAAAAGGGATGAGTTCACAGATGTTTCAATGGAGGACATGATATTCCAGTCCTGAACTCCAGGGGTGGAAGATGTCTGTGCATGGATTTTTTTAACGTGTGGTGACCGTTGCACATCAGCCACCATACGGGCTTGTCAGAGCTAGGCCTTTATCTAGTGGCAAGGGTAAACCAGGGCGACTGGAGACCTGCTCTGCTGCACGGACCTATTGCGTACACATATCACAGTGTGGTCTGGCCTGTGCTGCCACTGGGCCCTCGGCTATTCTGGGCCTCGCACCCTCATTTGCCACACTTCCGCCACGATCTCTTGCTGCTCCTCCGCCACAAACATTCGCCACACCTCTGCCACGATGTCTCACTGTTCCTCCGCCACGATCTTTCGCCGCTGATCTCTCACCACAGGTCGGGGTGGCCCTACAGTGCAACAACTGGCTACTTCATCCCATGTACCAGGCCCAGAGTCTGAATAAGGAGAACACTGCGGATGCTGCTTCAAAGTTACAACAGGAGTTCTGGGACCTTAAAGTGGGACTGCAGTAATTACAAACTACAGTCCAGTCCCTGAACTACCGATGAACAACATCATTGGTAACTTACTGGTTTCTTTTCCATTCTAAATAATTCCTGATTCAGACAAGTTACACGAAACTCAGAGCTTGAACTCATTTCACAAATGTTCCAGAAAAGTAAAACTCGTGTCCAGTCTCGCGGTAACAAAGGCATGGATGAGGGTTTCAGCAGCAGATAAGCTGAGGCAGCATGTCCAATACACCAGCTATTAAATAGAAGGTCAGGGGCAGTGCTGTTTCACCAGTTGCTAACAGACTCCGTTTCAGACCTTCGCATTGAGTTTTCTGTCCTTTTCATCTCGCCCATCACTTCTTCTTCCCTGTGCAGCTTTTGGAAAGGCTGTAAGCTTGTCTAAAACACTTCTGAGGTTTTAAAAACGATTGTAACATTTTTATCACGGTATATGTCCACTCACCTTTAATTTTCAGCAGCAGTATTCTGTGGCATCCCTTTCATTTCATTTTATGCATACGACTGAAGCTGTGCAGAAAAAGTGTTTAAATGATATTCATGAATTCTCCTGGCAACATACAGTGATACAATTCATCATTCTGGGACATGATTTAATCCTTTATATAGCATTGCTCGTGGCTTTTTATGCAGGACCCTTATATGTTAAAAGTCAGCAGATTTAATCCATTAATACCTAAGCCAGGTTTTAAACATTTTTCTATATTCCCTTAGCAGTACGAATGCCAAGAGATTTGTGCATGGACCAGCTTGGGGAGTTAAGTAAATTTAGCTCAGGTGGTAATGCAGCAATGGTGGACTTTTAAGTAAGATTGCGCTACATCACTGTACTCATGTACTCATGTAACCCTGACCCCTCCCCTGGTGCCAAGCACTTTTAAATATTGTTTTGTACTTCCAGACTCGGAGGATTCAGACCAGACTTCCGCAGAGACCAGACGACAGACCCACTGCCTCCACCTCTGGCATCACCCAACCCTCTCCCGACTTCACCCCTGCCAGAGATGATGAAGAGGAAGAGGAAGAGGAAGAGGAAGAGGAAAAGCAGCTCATCCTGGAGCCAGTGGAGGTGGAGATGAGGGTCGAGACGGAGGAGGATACAACATTTCCATCTATGCCAGCTGGAACATCCTCCACTTCCAGGTCTGCATTCAGGGGATTCCCCCATGCCTCCTCTGATTTTGCGGGACCAAGCAGTGCGCAGCAACTTATCCCCAGCATTGCAGCGCCTTTGCCGCAGCGATGGAGGTTGTTGCAGAAAAGGTTGGTTGTTGCATGACAGATAGGCGCGTACCAGGACATAGTGCGTCTGTCACAGGCCAGCGTCGACATAGGTAGAGAGCTGCTCAAGGCCATGGCTGCGATAGCCACAAACCTCGCTGCTCTATCAGAACAACAGTCAGAGGAGATGTCACGATGGAGGGAACCGCCGACTCCATCGATGTTATTCAACAATCGACGGGATCGGGATCTGGTGCAGAATCTCCCCATGGCATTGTAGTCGGGTTGACAGCAGTTTCCAGCCTTGAAGCTGTGCCTTCTGGATCATGAGCTTCTCCTGAGGCCGCATTCATTGCGCCTGCAATGTCTGACCCCCAACAACAGCAACAGCACTCGGGGTGCAGTGCTGCATGCCGGCTTGGTACCACCACGGGGAGGTCCGGGCTCAGGGGCAGTGGGAAAGTGGGGGTGAGTCCGAAGGGTAGGGGAGTATGTGGTCGAGGTCGAGGACAGTAAAGGATGCTTTGTTGTAGTCAAGTGTTCATTATTAATTTTAAATAGTTGAAGTTTGATTTTTTTAAAGTTTATTTCAAGTTGTTAAAGTTGTTACAGTTGCTCAAAGTTCTAGTTACAAGTTTTACAAAGTTTTACAAATGTGTATTTTTTACATTTTTACATAAACGTTTAAATTGAATTTAAGCACTCTTGTACAGTGTCAAACTTTTGGGCTAACAGTCATCAGGGTCCCAAAACGCAGCTCTCCACATTCAAGCAAAGCGTTCATTTACGAGCTGCTGATGTAACAATTTTGCAGTGGCATATGCTCCACTTGCCCTCCGTTGTGGTGTTGGGGAGGGAGGTGGGGGCGGGGGGGTGCGTGGTGCCATGGGTTCATCTGGAAGCTCCTCCTCATCCTCCTCCCCCTCATTTTCCTCTTCTTCCTCCTCCGTTTCCTGCACTCTCTCCCCAGGTGGTCCCGCAGTCCCCTGTAGCAATTCCTGTCCCCGCATAATTGCTAAATTATGCAACATTCAGCACACCACTGTGAACTTAGCAACCTGCTCAGGATAGTATTGCAGCCTGCCTCCCGAGTGGTCCAAGCATCGAAAGCGCTGCTTCAGCACTCCAGTTGTCTTTTTGATAATATTACATGTGGCTATATGGCTCTTATTGTATTGTTGCTCAGCTTCTGTCTGAGGGTTCTGCAGGGAGGTCATGTAAGTCGACAAAATCAACTCTGGAGTGTTGTGTTTATATCACTGTTGGCTGTACACCCTGAAAAGGACTTTTGAAATACTGTGACACAAGATAGCTGGTCTGGATTAGGAAGAAACATGTTGCTGGGAGAAACACGTGGGGGCGGATCTCTCCCACAGAAACTGGTGAGAGAAGCTAGGTCTATTTGAACACTGGCCTGCCAGCGGCCAATGATGTCAGAGCTGGGTGCTCTTAGGAAGGCCAAGGGACTCTTTTGTGTGTGGGGCCAGGCTGTCTAGGGAAGAGAGCAAGGAGCTAGGACAAAACCGACATCTGTATTGTCTCCACAACAGTCCAGCAATCAAGACTGAAGGGCCATTCAACACTCACTCGGGAAGCCTGCAGAGATCGATCGGCTGGCTTTGTTCAGAGTCCAATACATCTCAGATGAGCCCTGGAGAAGCCAGAAAGGTTCCCTGGAGGCAACAGAACCATCCAAACCCAGCCAGAATTGTGGATTAACAGGAGTATAACTATCGAGCATTTTGGAAGTTCGATCTTCGTTCTATCGCATCCTACGTGAAGGCACGTTTGCCCACCTCTCGAGGATAAGGACCAAGAGCGAAGTCTTGCTTCTCCAACCTGACGGACTTCAACCTGGATCTCACATGCTTCAGCCAAGCACGGGGTCGTGGGGTCAAACCGCTGAGGAAGGACCAGCGCGCAAGGAAGGGCGGATTGGGTGAGAACTCAATAGTTGCACGCTCACCAACTGATCCACGAAAGTGCGTGAGAGGGTGTCAGTGTGCCCTAACCAAACCAGGGGGTGGGGGGTTTAGAGTTAGGTGGGCCCTGGGAGGGTTTAGCCCACGGGAAGGGTTGGTCTGTTGTAAGGCAAATAAGGGAAGTGCACTGTTTTACTGGGTATTACTGCACTGTGTGGTTCTACTTCACAAGCATCTGGTGAGTGGAATGGAGATGTTGATCTGTTGTAATAAACCTTGTGTGATTTTGAACTCGAAACATTGGTCCGTACCTCACTATAAGACAATCCGTTATAACTCTTTTCGCTTGAACATAAGGACAGCGTTAATGTGCTTGCTTTAAGTGGATGTTAAATCATAAACAGCAGATTGGATAACTGGTCTCTGCGGAAAACCAACCCGTAGCACAGCAAGCAAGGCAGGGCCCATTTGGCTCCGGTCACTGCCAAGTAAAACCCTTACGTATTTGGACCCTACGGCGAGGCCTTGAAAACCTCAGGAAATAACCGTAGACTGACCACTTACAGTCAAGAGCCAGGTGGCGAGGCTGGACCCTTTGTCCCCCAGCATCCAGCATTTACCTTGTGGCTCAGACTTCAACAGGTCAGACACAGTACTCTCATGCAAGAAGTGCACATCATGGATGCTCCCTGGAAAGTAGGCATTCACTGCCATTATGCGCTGCGCATGGTCGCAGATGAGCTGCACGCTGAGGGAGTGGAATCCTTTACGGTTTCGGTACACCTCCGCCTCCTATAATGGTGCTCGCAGGGCAATATGAGTACAGTCAACAGCACCCTTGTTGGTGGTACTGGGCTGCAGGTCTACCTTAATGAGCTGACAAATCTCATTAATCACCTCTTTTTGGAAGCACAGCCTTTGAATGCACTGTCGATCAGTCAGGTCCAAGTATGAGCGCTTCTCCCTGAAAATCCTTTGGGGGCTAAGGCCTCCTCCTCCTCATCAGTCTGCGACCTCCTCCATTACCCTGATAATTCTGCTCAATACACCTTCTCCCATCTGGATCCTGCATTAGGCAAGTAGTCAGCAATACAGGCTGAGATAGTACAGGCCCCATTCTTTTAAAATCTCCAGAATCTCCTCTAAGATCCTGAGGTAAACTCAAATGATTTTTCAATGAAAAAAATATTAACTCAAATGCCTTCTATCTTAATAATGTACTCAGTACCAATAAAAATACCTTTCCCCACTGTGAATCATACTGTAAAGTCACTGTTCACCTCAGAAATACTGAGGTGCTGCTTTTGTTGACTGTTCCCGATTTCAAAATGGCGGCACCGAGCACTACCGTCCATTCCCACTAAATATATTCAAAAAGGAGTTAGATGAAGTCCTTACTACTAGGGGGATCAAGGGGTATGGCGAGAAAGCAGGAATGGGGTACTGAAGTTGCATGTTCAGCCATGATCTCATTGAATGGCAGTACAGGCTAGAAAGGCCGAATGGCCTACTCCTGCACCTATTTTCTATGTTTCTATGTTTCTATGTTTCCCGCCCACTAAAACTACCTCGAGTAAAACTACCTTCTCTAGGACGGGATGCAGCTCCGGTGGTATGTTGGCGTTTGTCATGAAACTTGCACTTTTTGGGCAGTATGCGGGCGGCTTTACATGGCGGACGGTGTGCATACCACTCGGCGGTATGTCAATGATGAATCTTCCGGCGAGTGGTATGTCAGCGGTATGTACCTAGTTTTTGACAAAACTTGTATTTTTGGGCGGTAAGCGGGCAGTATGTCAATCAATTTCGGACGCATAGAATCATAGAAATTTACAGCATGGAAGGAGGCCATTTTGGCCCATCGTGTCCACGCCAGCCGACAAACAGCTATCCAGCCTAATCTCACTTTCCAGCTCTTGGTACATAGCTCTGTAGGTTATGGCACTTTAATTGCACATCCAAGTATCTTTTAAATGTGTTGAGGGTTCCTGCCTCTACCACCCTTTCAGGCAGTGAGTTCCAGAACCCTACCACCCTCTGGGTGAACAAATTTCTCCTCATATTTCCTCTAAACCATTCCCCAATTACATTAAATCAATGCCCCCTGGTTGTTGATCCCTCTGCCAAGGGAAACAGGTCTTTCCTATCCATGTTATCCAGGCCCCTCATAATTTTATACATCTCAATCAGGTCTCCCCTTAGCGCCCTCTGTTCCAAAGAAAACAGACCCAACATCTCCAATCTTTCCTCATAGCCAAAATTCTCCAGTCCAGCCAACATTCTTGTAAATCTCCTCTGCAACCTTTCGCTCCAGTGCAATCACATCTTTCCTGTAATGTGGTGACCAGAATTACACTGTTCTCCAGCTCCGGCCTAACCAGTGTTTTATACAGTTCAAAGCATCTGTTTTTTTATCTTATTATTTGATTCTTGTAATGTTTTTTTTTACAACTGAGTGGCTTGCTAGGCCATTGCAGAGGCCATTTAAGAGTCAACATATGGTCTGGAGTCACATATAGGCCAGACCAGGTAAGAACAGCAGATTTCCTTCCCTGAAGAACATTAGTGAACCGGATGAGTTTTTAACGACAATCCAATAGTATCTTGGTTACCATTACTGATACTAGCTTTTTATCCCAGATTTATTTAATTAACTGAATTTAAATTCCGCAGCTGCCATGGTGGGATTATGAACTCATATCTCCGAATCATTAGTCCAGGCGTCTGATTTCCAGTAACAGAACCACTGCGCTACCATTCCCTTAACATCAATCAAAGACTATTAGATGAAAGAGCTTCCTTGTAATTTAATTGTGTGACACAATCTCTAGTTCAGTACTTTTAATATTGTTTAATCCTATTTGCATCATTTTGTTCTGTATTATAGTATTTAAAGCCAGACATAAGGCTCTGCCCTTCAAAAAGTGTATGGAAAAACTTAAGTTTAAGTAAAACGTCTTCAAGATATATTTTGTACTATATAGTGAAAGCACAGGACTCAACGGGTGTGCCTTTAAGTGTATTATTTCGCCAATATTTATCATCTAACATTTAAACAATGATTCATGCCAATTGCATAAATCAGTGGCAGAGCTATTGGGAGGGGTCATGATCTCCCCAATGGTTTTCAAGTTGGCCAATTTTGTATGTGAAGATTTGACCAATACTGTCTGTAAATACTTTACTCACTTAACTTAAATTCCTGATCATGATCACGTTGCGGTTTTGAGTTTGATGCAAACGGCATGATGGTGTTAGAGGGCATGGCCATATCTGTGCAGTGCCAAGTCGGCAAAATCTGGACTTCGACTATCCTAATCCTCTGACTTTAGTCTCTCCTCTGACAAAAGCCATACACTTCCCTTTATAGCCACAAATCTCTGATGCAATCTCCCTGAGATATCTCCACCACCGAATCCACGGCCACGATTTCCCCTACCTCAGTGGGTCGGTGGCGGGCAATGTTGATGACGGGTCCCGGCCTCACTGCTGGCACCAGCCCACTGTCCAAAATGATGTTTCCCTGTTTGGACTTGTTAAGACCACCCAACACGTTTCCTGGGCCAGTTGATGGAAGCGGGTCTGATGACATCATTTGATGATGTGTCATCAGCCAGTTTCTTTAAAGGGACCATGTGCAAATTAATTTTGACACTTGTGCTGTGAGTGTTCTACAGCATTGAGATGCTGCCAACACTGACAAGCACTGCACAAAGGTGTACGGCTGCACCCAGGCTCTCCCATGACTCTATCCATATGCTTATGGAGGGAGTCACAGCATGCAGGGAGGTCCTTTTCCCTTCCCATGGGCAGAAGAGGCCTCCCTTGCACAGGAGGGCACAAGCAGGGATGTCGTCAGAAGGACTTGGCTGCAGTGGTGCAAACCTTTCAATGATCTCAATATACTGCAAAACCGCACTCAATCTGATGTACCACTCATCACATCCCCATTACTTTGCCTTCCCTACCCTACTCCTGCACATCTTTACTCACACCAACTTACCTTGCACCTCCACCCTTCTCTCTATCTATGTTATCACTTCCCCATCTCACTAGCCACCCCTCACACTCACCCTCATCCTTGTCCAATCATACTAACTAACAACACACAAGGGTAGGCACTTGGGTGTTTTATGCAATGTTCATGTAAAGTTTCCGTTAATGTGTTGGCAAACAATGAAACCTTTACTTTCAACACTTTGCGTTCTTGGACAAATCCGTGTGCACCTTTGGAAGTGCCATAATGAGCTGCAGTGAATAGTGAGACATAACGGTAACCCCCCCCCACAATGGTGATGAGTGTGAAAGGAATGGCTTGGACATTGTAGGAATGCTTTATTATGTTGGTGTGGGGTGGTGCCAGCCTGGCGCGCATCATGTGGCAGCCAGGGTATGCAGCATCAAGTGAATTAAATCTAGTCATGGTGAGAGCACCCCTGGTGTCCCGGGCAGTAATGTGGTCGGGTGCTAGTGCCCTCTCTCCTGTGCAGCATCAGTTGATTGCGGAAAAGGTTAGTGTTGTTGTTGGTGCTGCTAGTGTGCCTGGTGCAGCTGGTGTTGGGGATGATCGGGATGGGATTCTGAGGACTATGGTGAGAGAGTTTCAAGGGCACCGATGCTGATGTAATAGATGGCAGATGAACTTGAGATGACAGAAGCAATCAATCAATGGTGAGAGAGGTTGTTCAAATGAGGTGACACTGGATAGAGAGTTTACTCCAAACACTTTCAACCTGCATAAAGCTCAATATATCTTCCAAATGCAGTGAGCAACATCTTCTGAGCTTAGGAAGTGAACAGCTGTGAGATGGGAGCTTTTATAGCACATTTGCCGCTGTCAAGTCATGACATGATTCCATAGTCATATAACTCCTGATCTGCTGACCTGACGTGATTCCCAAGCAGCATGGAGCGTGGACCCTGTGGGCAACCTCGTAAAGTGTAGAAGATGAGCTCAAAATACTTCTTAATGATCTGTTAACAAGGCCATAGTGAACTGAATTATATAGAACATAAGAACATAAGAAGAACATAAGAACATAAGAATTAGGAACAGGAGTAGGCCATCTAGCCCCTCCAGCCTGCTCCGCCATTCAAAAAGATCATGGCTGATCTGACCATGGACTCAGCTCCACTTACCCGCCCGCTCCCCAGAACCCTTAATTCCCTTATTGGTTACAAATCTATCTATCTGTGATTTGACTACATTCAATGAGCTAGCCTCAACTGCTTCCTTGGGCAGAGAATTCCACAGATTCACAACCCTCTGGGAGAAGAAATTCCTTCTCAACTCGGTTTTAAATTGGGTCCCCCGTATTTTGAGGCTGTGCCCCTTAGTTCTAGTCTCCCCGACCAGTGGAAACAACCTCTCATTATTTTAAATGTTTCTATAAGACCACCCCTCATCCTTCTGAACTCCAACGAGTAAAAAATTGCCTCCCCCGCCACTGCAGGTCTGTTCAGCGCTGACAGACCCGACATCTGGAAAAGGCATGTGGTGGCGGGATGATAGTGGGGTCCCGACCCTCCCACCCGACCCGCCACCGACTGCGCTGACTGACACCCCGCAAAATTCCCCCCATAGTTATTGTATACACAATCCAATCTGATTTCACTGAAGTTAGAATAAAAGCATGCCGTTTTTTTGAACTTCTGTGATTATGCTTGTGATAGCGCAACCTTTCCACCAGATGGCAAAAGATTCCAGACAATCAACTGATAACATCTCCAATGACTCCTTGGACATCCCTTTGCAGCGTGTCATCACATTTGACATCCAGCTAGCATTTACAGCTCAGATTATTGCTTTTTGAAACTGTTATCCCCAGTGTTTTATTCAGGACTGTTTCAGATTGTACTGCTTGTTCATCTGTAATACATGCAAGATGCTTTACACTTCAGGGTCAATTAAAAAATCCCGGCATGAGTCATGTGGCATCTCACTTCAGTTACAACATTGCAATACACAGTTGTAGTCAATTCGTTTCATGCTGCCATGCTCAGGCCGCTGCTGAGTCTTACTGCTTCCCCAGTCAGTTCTCATCTATCACATAGCTCTACATCGTGATTCTCAACAGCAACAACTTGTATTTATATAGTGCCTTTAACGTAGTGAAACGTCCCAAGGCACGTCACAGGAGTGTTATGACATAAAAATTTGACACTGAGCCGCAAAAGGAGAAATGAGTGCAGGTGATCAAAAGCTGATCAAAGAAATGGGTTTTAAGGAGCGCCTTGAAGGAGGAAAGAGAGGTAGAGAGGCAGAGAGGTTTAGGCAGGGAGTTCCAGGGTTTAGAGCCTAGGTAACAGAAGGCACAGCCATTGATGGTTGAGTGATTATAATCAGGGATGCTTAAGAGGGCAGAATTTGAGAAGCACAAACATCTCGGGGGGTGTGAGGCTGGAGGAGATTACAGAGATAGGGAGGGACGAGGCCACGGAGGGATTTGAAAACAAGGATGAGAATTTTGAAATCGGGGCATTGTTTAACTGGAAGCCAATGTAGGTCCAGGAGATAATGAAGAAGAAAGCTGTGGATTGCAGGAAGATATCAATGTTCTGGTCAGGTGGGTAGAACAGTGGCAAATGCAATTCAATCTGGATAAGTGTGAGGTAATGCATTTCGGGAAGTCTAACAAGGCAAGGGAATACACATTAAATGGTACGACACTGAAAAGTGTAGAGGAACAAAGGGACGTTGGAGTGCGGGTCCACAGAGTCCTAAAGGTAGCAGGCCATGTAGATAAGGTGATTAAGAAAGCATACGGTAAACTTGCCTTTATTAGTCAAGGCAGGGAGGCTATACTTGAACTGTATGTGGCGCAGGTCTGGCCCATCTAACGCTCCTGTACTGCGGCAGTCACCCGGGCCGTCTTCCACTTTGTCTGGAGGTCCAAAATGGACCGTGTCCGCAGAGACATGATGTACAAATCTCTGGACAGTGGAGGAAAGGATGTTCCGAACGTGGCCTTCATCCTGAGGGCCACCTTTGTGTGCGGCTGCATCAAGCTGTGCACCGACTCCCGGTACGCAAACACCAAGTGTCACTACGTGCTGAGGTTCTACCTGTCCCCGGTGTTGCGAAGGATGGGTCTGGCCACGCTGCCGTGAAACGCCCCCACCAGTTGCACCATGCCTGTCCACCTGTCCTTCCTGGAAAAGTTTTTCAGAAAAAACCCCTTTGACCACAAGGCCATAGAGCAGTGGTCCTGGACATAAGGTCCTGGACGCCCTACGAAAGGAGAGGGTGGACCCTGTCGGGTGGTTCCCCGAGCAGACTGTCGAACTTGTCTGGCAGAACGTCTCATCCCCAGAGCTTTCATACAAGCACCAAGACATAGCTTGGTTGGCGGTGAGGAGGGCCCTACCCGTCAGATCCTTCCTGCACAGCCAGGGTTTCAGAGACACGGCACTCTGCCCCCGAGTTGGCTGTGGTGCGGACGAGACAGTCATCCATCTCCTTTGGGATTGCCCCTTTGCAAGGCAGGTCTGGATGGAGATGCAGTGGTTGCTGTCGAGGTTCATCCCTAGCAGCTCCGTAACACAGGACTCTGTGCTCTACGGGCTGTTCCCAGGGACACACACCGAGACAGACATCACCTGCTGCTGGAGGGCCATCAACTCGGTGAAAGATGCACTTTGGTCTTGCCAAAACTTGCTGGTCTTCCAGAGCAAGGCAGAGTCCACGTCTGCGTGTTGCAGACAGCCGCAATCCAAGATCCAGGAGTACGTGCTGAGGGACGCACTAAAAATTAGTGCAGTCGCCGCAAAGGCACGGTGGGGAAGAGCCACAGTTTAAAGCCCTTCCGCCATGATAAACCCAGGGGCTGGAATCAGTATAAAACTCCCCTCGGGCTGTACTTGTCAACCTTTTGTATACATAGAGCACCATGATCTGAAAACACCTATGTAGTGCCATGTATAATGCAAGTTCTGTTTAGTAATGTATGTTGCAAAGAAATGTAACTGTACCCTCACCCATTCCGTGTACCGTATAGTGCCACTAGTAAATTAATTTGATGACTGTATTACAATGTATCCTGGATTGTACTCGAAATGTAAAGCAAGCAAATGAATTGAACGGAACTGCCGTCAGCATCCAAATGTATTGTATGGAATTGCTGACCGCATCCAAATGTACTGAACTGCTTTCCAATGTATTGTGCAAATTTTTATATGAATAAAATATATTTTGAAATTTAAAAAGAATTGTATTAAACACTGGGTTAGGCCGCAGCTAGAGTACTGTGTGCAGTTCTGGTCACCACATTACAGGAAAGATGTGATTGCACTGGAAAGGGTGCAGAGGAGATTTACAAGATTTACAAGCCTTCTGGACTCAACATCGAGTTCTATAATTTCCCCTCCCTCCTCCCCACTCCCCCACCCCCCCTCACCCCCACACACACGCCGAGCCTGTTTCTTTCTTTCCCTCTCCTTGTCTCTAACGGCAGCTGGTCATTATCCCACCATTCACATGCAAACTTCACTAATGTTTTTCTAATTTCTGGCATTACCATTTGAATTTGGGCCATCATCCCTTTTGTCGCTCTAATCTCTCCTGTCTTCCACCCTATCACAGACCTTCCCTTTTGTTCTTTCTTCAACCCCCCCTTTCAGTGCTTGCTAAGAACGTGTTCTTTCCGAACACTCTCCAGTTCTGACGAAGGGTCATCAACCTGAAACGTTAACTCTGCTTCCTCTCCACAGATGCTGCCTGACCCGCTGAGATTTCCAGCATTTTCTGTTTTTATTCCAGATTCCAGCATCCGCGGTATTTTGCTTTTGTATTTTACAAGAATGTGCCTGGATTTTGGCTATGAGGAAAGATTGGAGATGCTGGGTCTGTTTTCTTTGGAACAGAGGAGGCTGAGGGGAGACCTGATTGAGATGTATAAAATTATGAGAGACCTGGACAGGGTGGATAGGAAGGACCAGGGGACATAGATTTAAAGTAATTGGAAGGAGGTTTAGAGGAGATTATGAGGGGAAATGTCTTCACCCAGAGGGTAGTGGGGATCAGGAACTCACTGCCTGAAAGGATGGTAGAGGCAGAAACCCTCACATTTAAAAAATATTTGGATGTGTACTTAAAATGCCATAAACTACAGGGCTATGGACCAAGAGCTGGAAAGTGGGATTAGGCTGGATAGCTCTTGGTCGCCCGCCGTGGACACGATGGGCCAAAATGGCCTCCTTCCGTGCTGTAGATTTCTATGATTCTATGATTCTATAGGCCAGCGAGCACAGCGGTGATGGGTGAGCGGGACTTGGTGCGAGTTAGGACACTGGCAGCTGAGTTTTGGATCACCTCTAGTTTACGTAGGGTAGAATGTTGGAGGCCAGCCAAAAGGTCTCGCCCAACTTAAAAAAAAATCTTGCACTGATTTCCATTGTCTAATTTTTTTAAATTATTTTTTTCATGGCTAAATGCAAATGCAAGTTAATCATAAACTGCTCAAGATTTACACTCCAAAATGATGCCATCTGAGTCCTTCAGTTGAGTCACATTCAAGTCCCTAGTTATTTTTCAACTATAAATATTATTAGCTATTACATTTTTGTTTGATAGAAATAGAAATAACCAATATCTGAGTAGTCATCAAGATAACCAGTGTTGGTTATCTTGATGGCTACTGTATACAGTGTATAAAAAAACAAAATACTGCGGTGCTGGAAATCTGAAATATAAACAGAAAATGCTGGAAATACTCAGCAGATCAGGCAGCATCTGTGGAGAGAGAAACACAGTTCACGTTTCAGGTTGATGCTCTTTCATCAGAGTTGGAAAAGATTAGAGATGTAACAGGTTTTAAGCAAATGCAGAGGGAAAGGCGCGAGGGGAGGAAAGAACAAAAGGGAAGGTCTGTGATAGGGTGGAAGGCAGGACAGATTGAATGACAAAGTAAAGAAACTAAAGATGGGTCTAGAGGAGGTGTAACTGGGAACAACAGAATAATCAGCAACAGCTGCCGTCCGTAAGAATGCCAGCAGAGGTTGAATCCAGAAGGCTGTAAAGTGCCTAATAGATAGATGAGGTGCTGTTCCTCGAGCTTGGCCGAAGACAAAGAAGTCAGATTGGGACTGGGATGGAGAATTGGCAATTTCTTGACTAATTCAGTGGTTCTTCGGCCACTTCAAGAGGCATAAAATGAGCAGACAATGGGGAGATTAACCCCCAAGTTTCCACAAGCTGTTTTCCCTGGCTAGATGCAGGGACTTTGTATCCCCTGGCTGGCTAGGGGCCATAGTCTCAGGATAAGGGGTCGGCCATTTAAGACTGAGCTGAGGAGAAATTTTTTCAATCAGAGGGTTGTGAATCTTTGGATTTCTCTATCCCAGAAGACTGTGAATGCTCAGTGGTTGAGTATATTCAAGGCTGAGATCAATAGATTTTTGGACTCCAGGGAATTAAGGGATATGGGGATCAGGGGGGAAAGTAGAGTTGAGATCAAAGATCAGCCATGAGCTTATTGAATGGCGGAGCAGGCTTGAGGGACCATATGGCCTACTTCTGCTCCTAACTCGTATGTTCTTAAATTGTGCGCTACTGCATAAGATCAATTTCTACCCTGTTAACTTCCTACAATTAGTCAGTTGTGGTTGATCTTTTCAATAACCTATAGAAATCTTGAAACTAATTGGCATAGCCCTGAAGCAGTTGAAATGTTGTAGTTGTAACAACAACAACAACTTGCATGTATATAGTGCCTTTAACATAGTAAAACATCCCAAGGTGCTTCAAGGGAGCATTATCAATAATAAAGAATTAAATGTGGACACCGATCCAAAGAAGGAGATATCAGGACAGATGACCAAAGGCTTGATCGAAGAGGTAGATTTTAGGGAGCATCCTCAAAGGAGGTAGAGAGGCTGAGAGATTTAGGGAAGGAGTTCCAGAGCTTTGGACCCAGTCAGGTGAAAGCACGGCCGCCAGGGGTGGATCGATTAAACTCAGGGATGCGCAAGGTACCAGAATTGGAGGAGTGCAGAGATCTCAAAAGTTTGGAGGGCTGGAGGAGGTTACAGAGATAACTACAAACTCTACAGAGCAGAAGAAATTCAGTGAGGCCCATAGCAAGCAATCGACTTTCAGAAGAGGCAAACTGGTTCTCAAATGCATGTCGCATATTAATAAATATTTTTATCTCATAAGACTCCTGTGAAGTGCCTTGGAATATTTCACTACGTTAAGGGCACTATATAAATATAAGTTGTTGTTGTGCTGATTGTCATCACAAATAATAAAGTTGCACCCCATTGTAAGACTATTTCAGGATGGCAGCTTAAAAGTTAAAGATAGCTGAGGATGGGGACAAACATACTAGAAAATATCTCGTAAATTGACACGATATTAGACATAGCTGGAATTCTTTGAGGATGTAAAGAACAGGATGGATAAAGGGTAACCAGTGGATGTGGTGTATTTGGACTTCCAGAAGGCATTTGACAAGGCCACACAAAAGGTTACTGTACAAGATAAAAGTTCACGGGGTTCGGGGTAATATATTAGCATGGATAGAAGATTGAAGATTGGCTAACAAAAAGATAACAGAGAGTCGGGATAAATGGTTCATTCTCGGGTTGGCAATCAGTAACAAGTGGGGTGCCGCAGGGATCAGTGCTGGGACCCCAATTATTTATAATCTATATTAATGACTTGGAAGAAGGGACTGAGTGTAACGTAGCCAAGTTTGCTGATGATACAAAGATGGGAGGAAAAGCAATGTGTCAGGAGGACATAAAAAAAGCTGCAAAAGGACATAGACAGGCTAAGTGAATGGGCAAAAATTTGGCAGATGGAGTATAATGTTGGAAATGCACTTTGGCAGAAAAAATCAAAAAGCAAGTTATAATTTAAATGGAGAAAGATTGCAAAGTGCTGCAGCACAGTAGGACCTGGGGGTTCTTGTGCATGAAACACAGAAGGAAAGTATGCAGGTGCAGCAAGTGATCAGGAAGGCCAATGGAATCTAGACCTTTATTGCAAAGGAGATGGGGTATAAAAGCAGGGAAGTCTTGTTAGAGCTGCACAGGGTATTGGTGAGGCCACACCTGGAATACTGTGTGCAGTTTTGTTTTCCATATTTACGAAAGGATACACTTGCTTTGGAGGCGGTTCAGAGAAGGTTCACAAGGTTGATTCCGGGGATGAGCGGGTTGACTTATGAAGAAAGGTTGAGTAGGTTGGGCCTCTACTCATTGGAATTCAGAAGAATGAGAGGTGATCTTATCGAAACGTATAAGATTATGAGGGGGCTTGACAAGGTAGATGCAGAGAGGATGTTTCCACTGATGGGGAAGACTAGAACTAGAGGGCACGATCATAGAATGAGGGGCTGCCCATTTAGAACTGAGATGAGGCGAAATTTCTTCTCTCAGGGGGCTGTGAATCTGTGGAATTCGCTGCCTCAGAGAGCTGTGGAAGCTGCGACATTGAATAAATTTATGACAGAAATAGACAGTTTCTTAAACGATAAGGGGTTATGGGGAGCGGGCGGGAAGTGGAGCTGAGTCCATGATCGGATCAGCCATGATCTTATTGAATGGTGGAGCAGGCTCGAGGGGCCACATGGCCTACTCCTGTTCCTATTTCTTATGTTCTTATAATTGGAAAAAAAAAGCTGCAATTTTTGTTGGTGGAGGGTTCAGCCAACCGACAGAGAGACTTTGAGAGCTTCTCTGTTTTGATTAACAGCCAGAAATTCAAGGTAAATTACAAGCACACTTGTTTGAACTGCCAGAGTCCAGATGGCCGCGCCTATGCGAATAATAGGGTATTTGGGGGAGTTTCAACGCTCCTATTTCTTATGTTCTTATGTTGTATTAATACCATTGGCCCAGAGTTTGCTGTCAAAATAACAATGAGGCTCGTGGCTTCACCGTTATTTATGTGTAAATTGCACAGCAACTTCAGACGAGAGCAGATGCATGGTTAAATGCAAAAATCCGGACATTGCTGTCTGAGCTGCGCCACTCCACAGTAAGTTTTGCAAAAGCTGCATTTTGTTCTCTGAATCACTATTCAAATGCATTGAGCGGCATGAAGTTTCTGTACTTGCACTGTAGATACAAACTAAACTCATCACAGAAAGTTAGGGCTTGTCCCTTTCAGTACTCTTATAATGATGTGATAATTGTTAATTACTGCCAGTCAACCTCTCTCTGACACTGAAAATTAACTACTACAAGTGTGGAATCTCATTCCTTCATGTTGTAATTGTTGTTGGAGATTTAAAATTTTTTTTAAAACGTTGTCTTTTTTCTCTCATTCTTAATCTAATCTTGCTTTCCCTCTCTTTCTGTGACTGATTTGACTTTGAATTCACCATTCTAACTTGCACTTCCGAGTTCAGACCTTGCACTGTTAATTTCACAATCCTTCAATCTGAGTGCTTAAGGTGATACAGTGTTGCTTTTCCTGTCCACTCAGATCCCAGATGCCCTGTAGAGGACACCACATTGTTTCCATCTCGCAGTTCCAGCAACTTGCGATGCAAAATATTATCCAGATTAAATGGGAAAGGGCAAGATCGTTCGTTCACCGGTTACAGCAGATTCTGGGTCATCATTACACAACATATAACGGATTGTGATTAGAATCCATTTTGAAAGTCATAGAATCATAGACATTTACAGCATGGAAGGAGGCCATTTCGGCCCATCGTGTCCATGCTGGAAAGTGTTATCTAAACTTCCAGATCTGGAAATATGACAGGTTACATATGGTTTATGCAATCTTTGTATAATCATTATGTATGCGATAAGCAAAATAAATCAATTTATAATTTGGAATTTCAGTAATACATGTTATTAGGAAACAAATTATTTGGTTGAGAGAAACTAATTCAGCATCCAGAATGAAATGATTTGAAAAGGCCAAGTTTAAACCCTCCAATTTACCCAACATGAATGCTGATGTATCTTGTTAAAGAAAAAATTAAAATGCATCAATAAATTGTTACAGGAACATGCTACTTTATTCATATAAAAGATTCATGTTTTAAATTGTCTCCACTGACTGAGACATTACCAAGTGAGTCACTTAAAAAAACAGTATTTGAATTTCCCCTAGGTGAAAGTAGCAAACCAGAGACAATTTTCTGCATAACAGTTGTGGAACGTAAATATAGAGACATGAAAAAATTAATATCAGAGTGCATTGCCCTTAACATAAAGCTCACTAATAGCATCATTAGCAGACAATACAAACATGCCATGTTAACCATTTCTGAGTTCAGCAAAAATTGTATTGAATTTGCAATCCTACCTCGTTATTATTTGTGCATTATCTTCTGAATAATGGTCTAAACATGCTGAAGCATTTATATTTGCTAAGATCAGAGACTTCTCATGTAGAATTGCAATACTCGGGGGCATAAATCATGCTGCAAATGGAAAGTGTATACATTTACATGATTTGTCAGTGCTCGCATCAAATCACTTGCCCTGGCTATGATTGTCTCTGACATTATAGAGTATAGAATGGATCACTGGGCATAGGAAGGGCAGTGGTGGCCAAAATCCAGCTCAGTCAAGCTTTCCAAATATATGCAATCGGTACAGTACTGCAATAAATCCAAATGCACGCCTTTATTTTGCTTCCATCCCAGCACTCAACAGACATTAGGAACATTGTTATTTCAAGCCTGACTAAGTCCAGTGTATCTGCTATATGTTTTTAGATATTGGATTGTGTCTTTCTAACAGAAGGATGTAATCTTTTCTGGGGAGATTTTACCTTCCGGGTCCCTCTTTCAGATAAATCTCACACCAGTTTGTTTTAAAGAAAAACACATATTTTTAATAGCTAAATAAAAAACCAAAGCTTCCTTACACAGGCTCTCATTCAGGGGAAAACAATCACAGAGCATTTGTTATGCTATATTCCAGATGAACTCACTAACCTTTGGTCAAAGACCACAATCCCAGGCAATGACTTACTCAAGAACCACTGCAGGGTTATCACCAAGATTTTAATAAATCTTAATGGTGGCTGTGGCAGCTTGGTCAATAGTATTGTGCCAAAACAGTGTACCAATATACTCTTCAGCCCAAATTCTTTTGAAGTGCTTCTCCCAGATGAAAGATATTTTGACTACCTGCAGAGCAAGTTTATATTATTGTAATTTTGGTTTCACTAATAGCTTTGGCCCCTTCATTGCTAAAGGTCAGTAGTTTCCGAATTTAATTAAAGAATTCAGCTATAAGAGATAAAAGGCGCACAGAGACAAACAGCATTAGAATAAAGAGCAGTTCAGAAAATGGAGGGATTAGACAGGGAGTAAATACGAGGCAGATTAAGATGGGTTTAAAGTGCATGTGCACAAATGCATGGAGCGTGGTCAGTAAGGTTGGTGAGCTGCAGGCACAAGTAGCCACATGGGATTATGATATATGGCAACAACAGAGAGCTGGCTCAAACAAGGAGAGGATTGTCTACTATTTATTCAGGAAAGATAAGGAAAAAAGGAGGGGGTGGCAGTATTGATCAAAGATACTGTCACAGCACTAGAAAATAATGATGTACTTGAGGGTTCAAAGACAGAATTTATTTGGTTAGAATTAAGGAACATTAGAGGAGCTAATACGCAGAAAGATGTAATAACTTTAGAGTAATGATAATGTAGTGATTATGGGCTCAAAAGTGCCCAGGAGTTGTTCCGTTTTTTGGAGCAACTTAATTTTTCTGGAGTATCTTAAAAATCCCCATTTTTGCACATTTAATTTGCACCAGTGTAAGTGAGTTAGTTAGGATTTTTTTAGTTTAGTTTAGTTTTTTTTCAAAAGGGGGCGTTACCAGCCACCTACGCCTGTTTTAGCCATTTAGGCCACTTTGGACAGCTAATAGTTACTCCAAACTAACTTAGGCCAGCGTATGTGACCACTTGTGGTCGCCCAGAAAACCCTTGTGGAGAGTTAAGAAATCAACGCAGGTAGGTACTAATGACTTGACTAAAGAATGTGAATAGGACAAACAGCTATTGGGCATCATATGGCAAATTTCACAAAGCTAATTTACTATACAAAAGAAGCATTCCTATAAGCTTAAACTACAAAAATAAAAGAAGTAAAGAGACAAAATATATTTACATAATTTTTTCAAAATATCCAAATAAAAAATAGAAGTATCTCCTGCTCGGAATTCTTATGTTCTTACGTAGGAAAGTATTTTCATCAACAGGGTTAAGGAAAATCTTGAGTAAGTTCATTAAAATGACTGGCTACATAGTTATCATACCCGCCCCCCACCCCCACCCCCGATCAAACCCCACCCCGCTACCGGATCAAAACTCCTCCCCTCCCCTCCCCCATCAAAACTCTCCTCCTCCTCCCCTCCCACCCCCGGATCAAAACTGTCCTCCTCCGCCCCCCCCCCGATCAAAACTCACCTCCTCCCCACCCCACCCCCCCCCCATCTAAACTCTCCCTGAACCAACCTGTTTATTGTAGCCTTAGCCCGGGAAGGCACCAGGCCGGCCTGTGCTGCAGGCCACTTGGCCCGGGATAGGTGAGGGATGCATCAGGTCCCACGCTGCAGCACGCATCATCATCATCATCATTATCGACAGGAGCTACTGCGCATGCACGAATGCTCGAGTGCACATGCGGAGAACTGCCTGCACTGTTTTCCACGCAGGGCCATAGCTCCGCCCCCTAATCAACAGACCACGCCATGCCAAGCCATGGGAGAGGCCACAGAGCAGCCAGAATCCGGCGATATCTTTTTGCCGCCATTTTCAGCCCACAAAGTCGGCGCATCTCTGGTGAGTGCACCGAAAAAAATGGGTGGGCCAATTTTGAGCCCAATAGACTGGGAAAATAGCAGTGCATAGTGAAAAGAGAGGGAGGAATTCCTGAAATATGTACAAGAGAACTTTCTTGATCAGTATGTTTCCAGCCCAATGAAGAAGGAAACAGTGCTGGAGAATGAAGTGGGGCAAGTGGAGTGTTTCAGTGGGAGTGCCTTTGGGAAACAGTGATCATAATATCATTAGGTTTAGAACAGTTATGGAAAAGGGCATGGTAAAATCAAATATGAAAATACTCAACTGGAGGAGGGCTAATTTCAGTGAGTTGAAAAGGGATCTTGCCCAGGTAGATTGGAATTAAAGATTGAGAGTTAAAACAGTAAATGAGCAATGGGAGGTCTTCATAGAGATAGTTTGGGTCCAGAGTAGACACATTCCCATGAGGGGAATGTGTCGACACTGGAACCAATTATTAAGGATGTCATAGCAGTGCATTTGGAAAGAGGTGACATGATAGGTCCAAGTCAGCATGGATTTGTGAAAGGGAAATCATGCTTGACAAATCTTCTGGAATTTTTTTGAGGATGTTTCCAGTAGAGTGGACAAGGGGGAACCAGTTGATGTGGTGCATTTGGACTTTCAGAAGGCTTTCGACAAGGTCCCACACAAGTGATTAATGTGCAAAGTTAAGGCACATGGGATTGGGGGTAGTGTGCTGACGTGGATTGAGAACTGGTTGGCAGACAGGAAGCAAAGAGTAGGAGTAAATGGGTACTTTTCAGAATGGCAGGCAGTAACTAGTGGGGTACCGTAAGGTTCTGTGCTGGGGCCCCAGCTGTTTACATTGTACATTAATGATTTAGATGAGGGGATTAAATGTAGTATCTCCAAATTTGCGGATGACACTAAGTTGGGTGGCAGTGTGAGCTGCGAGGAGGATGCTATGAGGCTGCAGAGTGACTTGGATAGGTTAGGTGAGTGGGCAAATGCATGGCAGATGAAGTATAATGTGGATAAATGTGAGGTTATCCACTTTGGTGGTAAAAACAGAGAGACAAACTATTATCTGAATGGTGACAGATTAGGAAAAGGGAAGGTGCAACGAGACCTGGGTGTCATGGTACATCAGTCACTGAAGGTTGACATGTAGGTTCAGCAGGTGGTTAGGAAAGCAAATGGCATGTTGGCCTTCATAGCGAGGGGATTTGAGTACAGGGGCAGGGAGGTGTTACTACAGTTGTACAGTGCCTTGGTGAGGCCACACCTGGAGTATTGTGTACAGTTTTGGTCTCCTAACTTGAGGAAGGACATTCTTGCTATTGAGGGAGTGCAGCGAAGGTTCACCAGACTGATTCCCGGGATGGCGGGATTGACATATCATGAAAGACTGGATCAACTGGGCTTGTATTCACTGGAGTTCAAAAGAATGAGAGGGGCTCTCATAGAAACGTTTAAAATTCTGACGGGTTTCGACAGGTTAGATGCAGGAAGAATGTTTCCAATGTTGGGGAAGTCCAGAACCAGGGGTCACAGTCTAAGGATAAGGGGAAAGCCATTTAGGACCGAGATGAGGATAAACTTCTTCACCCAGAGAGAGAGGTGAACCTGTGGAATTCTCTACCACAGAAAGTTGTTGAGGCCAATTCACTAAATATATTCAAAAAGGAGTTAGATGTAGTCCTTACTACTAGGGGGAATCAAGGGGTATGGCGAGAAAGCAGGAATGGGGTACTGAAGTTGCATGTTCAGCCATGAACTCATTGAATGGTGGTGCAAGCTAGAAGGGCCAAATGTCCTACTCCTGCACCTATTTTCTATGTTTCTATGTTTCTATGAAAGGAAAGGCTCCCTGGATGACTAAAGATATGGGGTCAAAATTCAATATCGCCAATTTTGAGGCATTGTCACTGCTGGGTGACAGGTGCAAGCTCAAAATGCCAAATTCAGTTTTAAAGCCCAAAGATGAGAGAGCAGCACTAAAAGTGGCATTGCACACTCATCCTCGGGCACCAACAGGGCGGGAGCTCAGAAGGCCTACTGAATTTCGTGACGGAAAGCTGCCAGCATGCGAGTAGGAAAAACGGGGAGAAAAAAAATTTCTCCGAGCCACGCACACACTTACCCACTGGTACAACTAAAAAATAGAAGATGAAATAAATAAAGAAAAACAACTTACCTTGATCTCTGGGCGATTCCACCCAAGCACTGCGATGTTCCC
This sequence comes from Pristiophorus japonicus, assembly GCF_044704955.1. Lineage (NCBI taxonomy): Eukaryota > Metazoa > Chordata > Chondrichthyes > Pristiophoridae > Pristiophorus > Pristiophorus japonicus. The sequence goes on from NC_091984.1 coordinate 34,467,762, forward strand.
TTCACTTTTTCTTGGCAGTATGGACGCCTAGCCATTAGGGCTCCATACAGACCAAATATCGCGGCAGTGGGCCTAGGGTGCATTGTACGCTGGATAACATCACCACATGGGTGGCATTAGAGGGTGCAGCATTACCTCTTGGTATCTCCAACAAAGGAGCAATTCAATTACCACGGAGGCGTGGACACCGTTCACCGCTGACGGTAGGCCGTTGCCACCCGTTAGCCACCATTCTCCGCTGGTAACGGGCGGTGTAAGAAACCAACCCCATAGAGATTAAAATGAAACAGAAATAGGAGGCTTGTGATACATGTTGGGTTCATAATTCAGTAGAGAACCAAGCTGAATACAAAAAGTACAGAGAACTGAAAAAGGAAATATGAGGGGCATAGAGAGTTTATGAGAATTGTTAAGCAGGTAACAAAAAGGGGACCAAAAAGTCTTTTACAAAGATATAAATAGCAAGAAGGTAATGAAAGGATGGGCAGGGGCCAAAAAAAGAGACCTTCTTGTGCAGGTAGAGGGCATGTCTGAGGTACTTTGCATCTGTCTTCACGAAAGAAGAGGATGCTGCCAATTTCAAAGTAAAGAAGGAATTAGTAGAGAAATTGGACAGAATAAAATTAGATAAAGAGGAGGTACTAAAAAAGTTGGCAGCGTTCAAAGCAGAAAAGTCACACTGTCAAGATGAGATGCATTCTCGGTTACTGAGGGAAGGAAGGGTGGAAATTGCGAGATTCTGGCCACAATCTTCCATTTCTCCTTAGATATGGGAATGGTGCCAGAGCAGTGTAGGATTGAAGATGTTGTAGCCCTGTTCAAAAAAGGGGAGAGGGGTAAACACAGCAACTACAGCCCAGCCAATCTAACGTTGGTTGTGGGGAAACTTTTTGAGACATTAATCATGGATAAAATGAATTGGGATTTGGAAAAATATGTTAATAAATGAAAGCCAGCATGGCATTTGGAAAAATATGGGCTAATAAATGCAAAACAGCATGGATTCGTGAAAAAGAAAATTGTGTTTGACTAACTTGATTGAGTTCTTTGATGAAGTAAAGGAGAGGATTTATGAGGGTAGTGCGGTTGATGTTGTGTATGTGGACTTTCAAAAGGTGTTTGATAACAGAGACTTGTTAGCAAAATTGAAACCCATGGGATTAAAGGGGCAATGGCAGCATGGATACAAAGTTGTCTGAGGGACAGAAAGCAGAGGGTAATGGTGAACGGTTGTTTTTCAGACTGCAGGGAAGTGTGCAGTGGTGCCCTGTCGGGGTCAGTGTTGGGACTACTGCTCTTTTTGATACATATTAATGACCTGAACTTGGGTATTCAGGGCATAATTTCAAAGTTTTCAGATGACACGAAACTCAGAAATGTACTAAACTGTGAGGAGGATACTAACAGACTTCAGCTGGACATAGGCAGACTAGCGAAATGGGCGAACACATGTCAGATGAAATTTACTGCAGAGAAATTAGAAATATTTCATTTTAGTAGGAAAAATGATGAGAGGCAATATGAATTAAATGGTACAATTTTAAAGGGGGTGCAGGAGCAGGGTGATCTGGGGGTGTAAGTACACAAGTTTTGAAGTTGACAGGACAAGTTGAGAAAGCTGTTAAAAAGGCATACGGGATCCATGGCTCTATCAATAGAGGAATAGCAGGAAGTTATGCTAAACTTTTATAAAACACTGGTTAGACCACAAATTGAAGTATTCTGTCCAATTTTTGGCATCAAATTTTAGGAAGGATGTCAAGGCCTTAAAGAGGGTGCAGAGGAGATTTTCTAGAATAGCACCAGGGATGAAAGACTTCAGCTAGATGGAAAGATTATTAAAGAAGCAATAGCAGGGCAGGCAGAGTCAGCATGGATTTATGAAGGGGAAGTCATGTTTGACAAAATTGCTGGAGTTCTTTGAGGATGTAACAAACAGAGTGGATAAAGGGGAACCAGTGGATGTGGTGTATTTGGACTTCCAGAAGGCATTTGACAAGGTGCTACATAAAAGGTTACTGCACAGATAAATGTTCATGTGGCTGGGGTAATATATTAGCATGGATAGAGGATTGGCTAACTAACAGAGAACAGAGAGTCAGGATAAATGGTTCATTCTCAGGTTGGCAACCAGTAACTAGTGGGGTGCCGCAGAGTTTAGTGCTGGGACCCAAAATATTTACAATCTATATTAACGACTTGGAAGAAGGGACTGAATGTAATGTAGCCAAGTTTGCTGATGATACAAAGATGGGAGAAAAAGTAATGTGTGAGGAGGACACAACAAATCTGCAAAAGGATGTAGACAGGCTAAGTGAGTGGGCAAAAATTTGGCAGATGGAGTGTAATGTTGGAAAGTGTGAGGTCATACACTTTGGCAGAAAAAAATTAAAGAGCAAGTTATTATTTAAATGGAGAAAGATTGCAAAGTGCCGCAATACAGCGGGACCTGGGGTACTTGTGCATAAAACACAAAAGGATAGTATGCAGGTACAGCAAGTGATCAGGAAGGCCAATGGTATCTTGGCCTTTATTGCAAAGGGGATGGAGTATAAAAGCAGGGAAGTCTTACTACAGCTATGTAAGATATTGGTGAGGCTACAACTGGAATACTGTGGGCAGTTTTGGTTTCCATATTTACGAAAGGATATACTTGCTTTGGAAGCAGTTCAGAGAAGGTTCACTAGGTTGATTCCGGGGATGAGGGGGTTGACTTATGAGGAAAGGTTGAGTAGTTTGGGCCTTTACTCATTGAGATTCAGAAGAATGAGAGGTGATCTTATTGAAAAGTATAAGATTATGAGGGGGCTTGACAAGGTGGATGCAGAGAGGATGTTTCCACTGATGGGGGAGACTAGAACTAGAGGGCACGGTCTTAGAATAAGGGGCCGCCCATTTAAAACAGAGATGAGGAGAAATTTCTTCTCTCAAAGGGTTGTAAATCTGTGGAATTCACCGCCTCAGAGAGCTGTGGAAGCTGAGGCATTGAATAAATTTAAGACAGAAATAGACAGTTTCTTAAACGATAAGGGGATAAAGGATTATGGGAAGCAGGTGGGGAAGTGGAGCTGAGTCCATGATCAGATCAGCCATGATCTTATTGAATGGCGGAGCAGGCTCGAGGGCCTGTATGACCTACTCCTGCTCCTATTTCTAATATTCTTATGTTCTTATTAGAGAAGCTGGGCTGTGCTCCTTAGAGCTGAGAAGAATAAGGGGAGTTTTGATAGCAGTGTTGAAAATCATGAAGGATTTCAATAGAGTCATTAAGAAGAAACTATTTCCAGTGGCAGAACGGTTGGCAACCAGAGGACACAGATTTAAGATAATTAGCAAAAGAACCAGAGGTGACATGAGAAAAGTAGATGCAATAATAACTTTCAAAAGGGAATTGGATAAATACTTGAAGTGGAAAAATCTGCAGGGCTATGGGAAATAGCCTTGGGAATAAGACTAATTGGATAGCTCTTACAAAGAGCCAGCACAGGCACGATGGGCCGAATTCTGTGCTCTATCATTGTATGATTCTATAATGGTATCCTAGAAGATTTGAAAAGAATATCTTTGATTACCTAAAGCTATGCCCAAGCTTTCCAAAACCAACATTAGTGTAAGGCTTCCTTTTATCTTGGAGCTTGTATGTAGTTTGTGGTATAGTCACTATAGCCTCCCTTTCTGACAATAATCATGGTACAGGAACTCAGTCCATTTTGTGAAGTTATTCCATATCTATAAATATTGATTAGATAAACCTGATTGCAATGACCCTTAGCCAGTATAAATAAGTGAGGATGAAGTCTAGCCTTCACTGCATCTAAATTAACTTAGTGAAATGGACACACGATTGGTTCGCCTTCATTCTCATCTACATAGGATTGGATGAAAATTTTAGGAATGCACTAAAATTAAGAAGATATGTGTTCATACCAAAGTTGAAAAGCTCTGCTCAAAGAATATGCTCAATGTACTATTCTGTTTTAGGTCAATCTCAGCTAGCTGATGCATTATTTATTTGGGTGGCCATTAAAATTAACTTGAATAAATTAGAAGGAATCAAAGGTAGTTTTAGTCTTCTAGGACTCAGTGTACCAGCTGGAACCCTTGGCACTATGATCAAATTCTTCACAACATGTTGCAAGTGTGATTCTATGAGCCCAAATTTGGCCCTCCGTTTTTTTCGGCACACTTACCTGAGGTGCGGTGACTTTCTGCTCTCAAAACGGTACTGAAAATATATCGCCATATTCTCCCTGTTCTGTGGACCGTCTTAGTGCTCGGCGTGGCGTGGCAATCACAGTGGGGGGGCGGAGCTAGGGCCCTGTGCCTAAAAGAGTGCCGGCAGCTGTCCACATGCACAGTAGAGCGTTCGCGCATGTGCAGTAGCTCCTCCCATGTTGATGATGGGTGCCTGCAGCATGGGACCCAATGCGTCCCGCCCCTATCCAGGGCAGAGGCCTACCGCTGCCTTCCCATCTCTGGGAGAGTGAGTGATGATTCACCTCTTCAGTTATGAAGTCAAGTGAAAGATTCACAGATAGTCTCAGTCCTATTCTCAGTGGAGATGAAATTACAGTATAAAATGAGTTCATCTATCCTAAATAGAGCTAACTGCAAGACTCATTTCGAAACTATCAGGACTGTGAACGTGGACGTAGAAACCTGCATTGCGCTGAAACCTGCTTGAAGATGCAGTTGAGGTGCATTGTTGGAACAATTATGTAGGTTGATCGAGTGATACTTGGCCTGGAGGTGCTCGATGTTGTCACTAGACGTAAAGGTAAAATGTGGACGAGCTAATGCAAAAGCAGAGCAAACCTCGGTGAAGGGAACGGTGTGAATTGCCTTCGGATCATCCCAACCTGCAACGTTTGCTGCCATACTGTTATTTTATTAATAGGTGTTAAATGTAATGTAGTTGAATATACACAGTTCTGATAGCAAATGGCAGTGATTAAATGTTGCACCAAATTGATTTGGTCCAATTACCATCTAACAATGTTAATGGTTTTAAATGAAACCTCATTGTTACTTCCATAAGCATTGGGAAAATGTCAGCATATTGGGCCTCTCTATGCCCCCCCCCCTTTATCTCTGGCTACCTGCGCTGATTTCGTAACTCTCCGCAAGGGTTTTCTGTGCGGCCACAAGTGGCCACATACGCTGGCCTAAGTTAGTTTGGAGCAACTATTAGCTGTCCAAAATGGCTTAAATGGCCAAAACAGGTGATGGCTGGTAACGACCCCTTTTGAAAAAAAAACTAAAAAAAATCCTAACTACCTCACTTACACTGGTGCAATTTAAATGTGCAGAATGGGGATTTTTAAGATAATCCAGAAAAATCAAGTTGCTCCAAAAAAAATGGAGCAACTCCTGGGCAAATTTGGGCCCATTGTACTTTGAACAGAAGCTATTAGGGAAGAGATACTCAACAATCCTCCTTCAAAAAATAGCTTTAAATGTCTTTAAGTAGGCAATTGGGGCCTTTCGGAATATGAATTGGATAATGAATGCAAAGTAAAGTCTCAATCCCTATCTGAGCTAATGCAGTGATATTATAAGTAACATCAATTTGGAAAAGACTCACTGCAGCAGATTTATATTCTACCCATTTGAGCTCAGCAAGGTGGTTCATATATGATAACCAGGAACCTATTGCTTTATTAATGTATTTTCTTAAACAAATTAAATTACCTCCATTAGGAATTGAAGGCAGTTGTGGGAAAATGAACAGAATATAGAGACAGACTACTTAGAATGAAAGGTTATTCATGGTAACCAAAACAGAGTAGCAGGCAATTCAAAGCTGCACCTAATTTTTAATATCTCGACTTATTGTAGTTTCAAGACATGGGAGGAGAAATTTGGGGTGTTTGTGTCTCCCATTAGCGCCCCCGAGGGGGCTTGCACCCTGCTCGCACCCCACTGAGCAAATGCAGCGCGATATTTTGTGCTCCACTTGCTCTCACAGGCGGTAAGCTGAATATAGATCGCGGGGCGGGACTTCCTTGCCTTGTGCAGGGGCACAATTTCTGCTCCATGGTTCCCTGGCATATCAATGGCTTGTCTTATCTCCTTTTTTTACTTTAAGACAGATGCATGAAGCAATATTAAAACTTCATGCAGTGCACCACAGTTAGATCTGTAGCATTTATTGACTACAATAGACGTGGTTGTTTTGTGTACCATGCTGTGACTTCTGGATACTGTGGGACCATTGTGTCAGCTACATAATCTCAAAAAGAAACATTGACATCTAGGATAATGTTTCCATGGTTGCCATTCTGAATAGCAGACTGCAGCTAACAAGGTTCATCCCAAAAAGGAAACAGAATATAATAAAGAGCATCTGTTGTGGGTGTGAGGGAATACTACATGAAATAATTGGTCCTCTTTACACAGAGACCCATCAAATAGCTATTAAATAAATCACACTGAAATATGCCTTGCAACTGTTACACAATTGCAATATAACAAAGCCTTTTCAATGGTACAGTTGATGAGCATTGAAATCATTGAAATTGGTTTTTAAAAGTGGTGCTGCAGCATGTACAATCCTTGGGAGAACTGTGGAGATATTTAATTGCTTTACTGCTGAAATTATTAGCAAAGCACTGCAGTACTTCAGACTCATAATAATCACTCAATCTGCTTTCCTTTAGTTGAGTGGAGCACAACACCTTTGACCTTAGGGTGATAATGTCTCCTCCTTTATTTACCACAGACAGAGCATAAGATGATCAGTAGCAATAACAGTTTAAAATGGTGAAGGATATTGATGTTGCATGAACAGACTTATTCTCAGGGAAGGTGGTTGATTTTGGGCCAATTAGCACCTTTAAAAGCAAACCTGTTGAGAAAGATAAATAAAGGATTATTTTTGAAACAGCTGCTTGTGCAGATAGAGCTTAATGTCTGACACATCTGCTTTGACATTTTACCTCCTCAGCTAAGGAGACAATGGCACACTGACTTTTAGATGAAGTACCTTGCCTTATGTCTGGGCACTTGTTACGAATTTGGGTCTATACCTTCTTGGGTTTGGTGGTATCAGTCAGTCCATTAAGCAGTTTGAGCATCTTACTTTTATGGGAGTTAACTCTCACTGCCCTATATCTACTTGTACAATAACAGGGCCCAGGAATATAACTATGGGACTCCCTTGTGATCAGGACATGATCTCCTTGGCTTTACACACGTATACTTCTTCAATCTCTCTGAAGGTGGTCTGAGTTAACAGTGGGAGGAGAAGTTTGCTGAATTATTCCACAGCATGGTGCGACCTGCAGGACAGCTGGAATAACCAGCGTTGCTTAATTCAATCAGGATAATATATATTCCTATAATGATACAAATTAAAGAATCCATGTCTCTAATTGCAATGGGTTACCTTACTTAATTTAAACAGAATATTCTCTCTCTTCACAGCCTTGTGCTGTCTGAATGCCTGTGCAGCCCTGATGCCAAGAACCAGACTGCTTTTTGGAGTCTGCGTCTCTTTTTAAAAAAAAAGCCTGGGTCCGTTGTCAACTGTTAGATAAAACTGATGATCCACCCCTTCCCCCTTAACAGTGGAGTCTATCAGCTAACCTAGCAATGACTACTGCTGAATTCAAAGTAATAGGATTGTCAGTACAGCAATGATTGTGAATTGTCACTGCAGTCAAACTATCCTCCATTTTCTCTCCAGGATTCAGACACCTCCTGTCTTAAACGCAATACACACCTGCCAGCGCTGCTGTCCTGTGAATTTAACTTCTTAAAAGCAGTGTTTGACTTAAAACACCTTTAAAAATATCTCATATCTGAATTTGTTCCTTGATAAAATGGCTAAAGAATTCTGAAACATAACAGTACCAATAAGAACATAAGAAATAGGTACTGGAGTAGGCCAGTTGACCCTTCGAGCCTGCCCTGCCATTCAACAAAATCATGGCTGATCTTCCACCTCAATTCCACCTTCCCGCACTATCCCCATATCACTTAATCCTCTCCATTCCCAAAACTTTATTGACCTCTGTCTTGAATATACTCAATACTGAGCATCCACAGCTCTCTGGGGTAGAGAATTCCAAAGATTCTTAACCCTTTGAGTGAAGAAATTTCTCGTCCTTTCAGTCCTAAATGGCCGACACTTTATTTTGAGACTGTGACCCCATGTTCTAGGTTCCCAGCCAGGAGAAACATCTTCTCAGCATTAACCATGTCAAGCACCTTAAAAATTTTATATGTTTCAATTAGATCACCTCTCATTCTTCTAAACTCTAAACCCTAGTCTACTCAATCTATCCTCATAGGGCAATCACCTCATCCCAGGAACCAGTCTAGTGAACCTTCGTTGTACTCCCTCTAAGGCATGTATGTCTTTCCTTAGGTAAGGAGACCACTGTACACAGTACTCCAGATGTGGCCTCAACAGTGACTACACTCCAAAAGTATTTCATTGGCTATAAAGCGCTTTGAGACATCCGGTGGTCATGAAAGGCGCTATATAAATGCAAGTCTTTCTTTTTACTTTTCACCAATGCCCTGTATAATTGTAGTAAGGCTTCTTTACTCTTATACTCTAATCCCTTTGTAACAAAAGATAACATACCATTTACTTTCCTAATTGCTTGCTGTACCTGCATGTTAACTTTCTGTGATTCGTGTACAAGGACACCCAGGTCCCTCTGAATGCAAACATTTCCCAGTCTCTCGCCATTCAACAAATATTCTGCTTTTTTGTTTTTTCTACTAAAGTGGATAACTTCACACTTCCCCACATTATATTCCATTTGCCATGTTCTTGCCCACGCAGCCAACCTGTCTATATCTCTCTGCAACCTCTTTGCCTCCTCCTCTCAGCTTATTTCCCCAGCTAACTTTGTATCATCAGCAAACGTCTATGTCATTGATATAGATTGTAAAAAGCTGAGGCCCAAGCACCAATCCTTGTGGTAACTTATTAGTTACAGCCTGCCAACCTGAAAAAGTCACGTTGATTCCTACTCTCTGTTTTCTCTCCATTAACCAATCCTCAATCCATGCCAATATATTATCCCCAATCCCATGAGTCCTAATTTTGTGTAATAACCTCTTGTGTGGCACCTAGGTCTGCAAGTTCTTAACAGTATTTAAAAAGCTTACCAAAAAGCTGATGATTGATACAGAAAGGGGGATTCAAACTGTGGTCATTATGTTGTATTGCCTGGCAATACTTACAATTAAGCTAGCAAATAATTGTGATACAATTTTACTTGGTCAAAAAGGTTCTCTAAAAAGGTTTTCTGCTGGCAGCTTGCCATCCTATTTAGTGCCTTACCCCAGCGCAAATGTATCTCTCCCCCAGCCAAAATGCCTTACCCCAGCGCAAGTGCATGATCTTAGCCCTAACCCATCCCCAAACCCCACCATTGATGGAGCAGTGTGTACGGATTGTTAACAGGTTTATTCGGTATGAAGTGAATAGTGACAGTGTCGTGACTTCTGGATTTTATCTACTCCAATGATGTCCCTTGTAGGGATGTGACCCGTCTTCCCTGAGTTCCCTCTCTCCCCTCTGATCCCCCCGCTGCCCCCCCCCCCCACCCCGGCCAGTCTCTCTCTCTCTCTCTCCCCCACTCTCTCTCTCCCCCCGTCTCTCTCTCTCTCTCTCTCTCTCCCCCAGCCTCTCTCTCACTCTCTCTCCCCCAGTTTCTCTCTCCCTCTCTCCCAGCCTCTCCCTCTCCCCCATCCTCCCTCTCCCTGAAACTCTCTCTCTCCCCCAGCCTCTCTCTCTCTCTCCCCCCAGTCTCTCTTTCGCTCCCCCAGTCTCTCTCTCTCCCCCAGCCTCTCTCTCTCTCTCCCCCCACCTCCCTCTCTCTCTCCCCAGCCTCCCTCTCTCTCTCTCTCCCAACCTCTCTTTCCCCCAGCCTCTCTCTCTCTCTCCCCCAGCCTCTCTCTCTCTCTCCCCCAGCCTCCCTCTCTCTCCCAGCCTCTCTCTCTCCCCCAGCCTCTCTTTCTCTCTCACCACCAGTCTCTCTCTCTCCCCCAGTTTCTCTCTCTCTCTCACCACCAGTCTCTCTCTCTACCCCAGTCTGTCTCTCTCTTCCTCCCCCCTCTCGGACCTCCGCCGCTTCTCTGCCCGCCACTGCTCTCGAACCCCGCCGCCGCTCTCGGAATAAGAATGGTGCAGCACTTCCGGTTCGGGCGGGAGGCATCGGGGGCGGAGCACGCGCAGAAAAATCGCAGTACAAATAGTTATTCCCTTAAAAGGGATGGAGTCTGTAATTTCTGTGCCAATATTGCTGACTACTCACATGCTGCAGAATAGAGCTGGAACAAGGTTCATTGAAGAGCATTATGTGCCGAATCAAAGAGGTCGCAGACTAATGAGGAGGAGGAGGCCTTACCCCCAATAAATTTACAGGGAGAAGCGATCATACCTGCACCTGTCCGATACACAATTCATTAGAAGGCTGCGCTTCCTAAAAGAGGTCATCAGTGAGATATGCCAGCTCATTAAGGGAGTCCTGCAGCCTACCGGGCACCATCAGGATCGTATTGCCCGTTGAGGTGAAGGTGACTGCGGCACTTTCCTTCTATGCATCGGGCTCCTTTCAGGCATCAGCTGGTGACATATGCTGCATCTCTCAGCACGCCACACATCGTTGCATTTGCCAGATAACTGAAGCACTTTACGCACGCAGGATGGACTTCATAAACTTCCCAATGACCAGGAAGGCAGAGAGTGAGAGGGCTTTGGGTTTTTCAAGAATTTCAAACTTTCCCAGGGTCCTGGGTGCCATAGAATATACGCACATCTTTAGAGGAGCCAGAGGTGTACCAAAACTGAAAGGGATTCCACTCCCTGAACATGCAGCTCGTCGTTGACCATATGCAATGCATCATGGCAGTAAATGCCAATTTTCCAGGGAGCATCCATGATGCATACATCATTCGTGAGACCATTGTCTCTGACCTGTTTAAGCATCAGCCACAAGCTCAGTGCTGGATGCAGGGGAACAAAGGATATGGCCTCGCCACTTGGCTCTTGACTCCGCTCCGTAAGCCTCAGACAGATGTCGAGCATCGCTATAATAACAGCCATAGAGAAACATGCAATATCACCAAAAAGACAATTGTAGGCAGCCTGCAATACCAGCCTGAGCAGGTTGCTGAGTTCACTGTGGTGTGTTGCATGTTGCACAACTTAGCCATCATGAGGGGACAGGAATTCCCAGAAGGGACTGCAGGACCACTGTAAGAGAAGGGCAAAATTCGTGGGACCGCCCCGCCCACCCCCCCCCCCCTCCCCCGCCCACCGCTGTGTTTGGACTCATTGGAAAGAAAATTTAATTTGGAACTATCTACCAGAAAGTTCGAAATCCTAAAGTGCACATGGAAGAAACTATGAACTTTAATCGAATTTGGGAAAGCAGATTGAACCTGTGTGGGCAGGGCTAAGGAACTATCCCTCAAAGAAGCCAGTTTGATTATTGAAACTGCCTGGGGCATTGAGACTAAAGTAAATTGTCAGGAAAATGGATACTCGAAAACCTTTCTCCACAAGAGATATTAACATTGCAATAATTAACTCAGAGATGGCCAGCCATCAACCTGAACCTGAAAAGCCATTTTCAGCCTATGTATAAAAACAAAAGGCCCACTCCAGCCTGCATGAAAAAACCAAGCACAAAGAACATTTCAATTACCAAGCTAATATTTCCATCAAGAAACAGATTTAGAAGATCAACCCACCCGAGACATATTAACTTTTAATGAGCCCACCCAAATATGACCAAGAATTCTCAGGCCTGCCAAAATTAAACAAAGAATTTTGGTCTCATTGGCGCGAAGATTAGGACAGATCCTACAGTATAACTGGCCCTTGTTTTAACAAAGGGTATGCTGCTGCTGCTGCTGCTTATACTACTGCCTCAAGAGACATTGCTTGTGCTAGTTAATAAAGGATGATATCAGGGCAGTTGTGAGAGACGATATTGGCTCTAATGAACAAAATGTTGAATCATTGTGGGTGGAGATTAGAGGTAGTAAGGGGAAAAAGTCACTGGTGGGCGTAGTTTATAGGCCCCCAAATAATAACTTCATAGTGGGGCAGACAATAATCAAGCGAATAATGGAGGCATGTGAAAAAGGAATGGCAGTAATCATGGGGGATTTTAACCTACATATCGATTGATCAAATCAAATCGCACGGGGTAGCCTTGAGGAGGAATTCATAGAATGCATACGGGATTGTTTCTTAGAACAGTATGTTACAGAACCTACAAGGGAGCAAGCTATCTTAGATCTGGTCCTGTGTAATGAGAGAGGAATAATAAACGACCTCCTAGTAAAAGATCCTCTCGAAATGAGTGATCACAGTATGGTTGAATTTGTAATACAGATTGAGGCTGAGGAAATAGTGGCTCAAACGAGCGTACTATGCTTTAACAAAGGAGACTACAGTGGGATGAGGGCAGAGTTGGCTAAAGTAGACTGGGAACACAGACTAAATGGTGGCACAATTGAGGAACAGTGGAGGACTTTTAAGGAGCTCTTTCATAGTGCTCAACAAAAATATATTCCAGTGAAAAAGAAGGGCGGTAAAAGAAGGGATAACCAGCCGTGGATACCAAGGAAATAAAGAAGAGTATCAAATTAAAAACCAATGCGTATAAGGTGACCAAGGTTAGTGGGAAACTAGAAGATTGGGAAAATTTTAAACGACAGCAAAGAGTGACTAAGAAAGCAATAAAGAAAGGAAAGATAGATTACGAAAGTAAACTTGCACAAAACATAAAACCGAAAGTAAAAGCTTTTACCGATATATAAAATGGAAAAGAGTGACTAAAGTAAATGTTGGTCCCTTAGAAGATGAGAAGAGGTATTTAATAATGGGAAATGTGGAAATGGCTGAGATCTTGAACAATTATTTTGCTTCGGTCTTCACAGTGGAAGACACAAAAACCATGCCAAAAATCACTGGTCACGGGAATGTGGGAAGGGAGGACCTTGAGACAATCACTATCACTAGGGAGGTAGTGCTGGACAGGCTAATGGGACTCAAGGTAGACAAGTTCCCTGGTCCTCATGAAATGCATCCCAGGGCGGAAGTTATAGCAGATGCATTCGTCATAATCTACCAAAATTCTCTGGACTCTGGGGAGGTACCAGCGGATTGGAAAGCAGCTAATATAACGCCTCTGTTTAAAAAAGGGAGCAGATAAAAGGCAGGTAACTATAGGCCAGTTAGTTTAACATCTGTAGTGGGGAAAATGTTTGAAGCTATCATTAAGGAAGAAATAGCGGGACATCTAGAGAGGAATAGTGCAATCAAGCAGACGCAACATGGATTCATGAAGGGGAAATCATGTTTAACTAATTTACTGGAATTCTTTGAGGATATAATGAGCATGGTGGATAGAGGTGTACCGATGGATGTGGTGTATTTGGATTTCCAAAAGGCACTCGATAAGGTGCCACACAAAAGGTTACTGCAGAAGATAAAGGTGCGCGGAGTCAGAGGAGATGTATTAGCATGGATAGAGAATTGCCTAACAAACAGAAAGCAGAGAGTTGTGATAAATGGGTCCTTTTCGGGTTGGAAATCGGTACTTAGTGGTGTGCCACAGGGATCGGTGCTGCGACCACAACTGTTTACAATATACATAGATGACCTGGAAGAGGGGACAGAGTGTAGTGTATCAAAATTTGCAGATGACACAAAGATTAGTGGGAAAGCAGGTTGTGTAGAGGACACAGAGAGGCTGCAAAGAGATTTAGATAAGTTAAGCAAATGGGCTAAGGTTTGGCAGATGGAATACAATTTCGGAAAATGTAAGTACATCCACCTTGGAAAAAAAAACAGTAAAAGGAAATATTATTTGAATGGGAAGAAATTACAACATGCTGCGGTGCAGAGGGACCTGGGGTCCTTGTGCATGAATCCCAAAAAGTTAGTTTGAAGGTGCAGCAGGTAATCAGGAAGGCGAATGGAATGTTGGCCTTCATTGCGAGAGGGATGGAGTACAAAAGCAGGGAGATCCTGCTGCAACTGCACAGGGTATTGGTGAGGCCGCACCTGGAGTACTGCATGCAATTTTGGTCACCTTACTTAAGGAAGGATATACTAGCTTTGGAGGGGGTACAGAGACGATTCACGAGGCTGATTCTGGAGATGAGAGGGTTACCTTATGATGATAGATTGAGTAGACTGGGTCTTTACTCATTGGAGTTCAGAAGGATGAGGGGTGATCTTATAGAAACATTTAAAATAATAAAAGGGATAGACAAGATAGAGGCAGAGAGGTTGTTTCCACTGGTCGGGGAGACTAGAACTAGGGGGCACAGCCTCAAAATACGAGGGAGCCAATTTAAAACCGAGTTGAGAAGGAATTTCTTCTCCCAGAGGGTTGTGAATCTGTGGAATTCTCTGTCCAAGGAAGCAGTTGAGGCTAGCTCATTGAATGTATTCAAATCACAGATAGATAGATTTTTAACCAATAAGGGAATTAAGGGTTACGGGGAGCGGGCGGGTAAGTAGAGCTGAGTCCTCGGCCAGATCAGCCATGATCTTGTTGAATGGCAGAGCAGGCTGGAGGGGCTACTCCTGTTCCTAATTCTTATGTTCTTATGTTCTTATGTTCTAGTGCTAGTGCCATGCTACACTTAAGGGAGGGAGAGAAACCAACGTGACAGCTGTAAACTAACTTCTCCAGCCTCGATGTCCTGAAATCGAATAGAAAAGAAGAACATCACCATCGTGGCAGCAACCAACCACAGCCAACGTGGTACCACTAAAACCATCGCGATCGACCAACCTCGAAACAAAACTTCACAAGAAAGAAACCGAAGAATCGAAAGTTTCCACTCTACAATCTAGGCCTGACTACCAACAGGTGAAAACATTACCTAAAAGGACTTTGAAACCTATTTCTAACGAAAGAAAATGGGTACTTACCCCATAAATCCAAAACGTGCCCTACCGCATCAGCGGACTCAACCCAACTGAAGGTTGCGCAGTAAGAAGTCCTTTCCGACGTTTGGGGTATGGTAAGCAGAACCGACAGCATCCAAAGAACCCCGAAATCGCAAACTACCGCTAACTGACCAGAAAGGATTGGTAAGCATAGTCCCTGTCTGCCCTGGAGTCTAACCTAGCCAGTATTAGGTATGTGGGAGGTGGGAGGTGTAATTTTCATTGCAACCCCTTTGAATGTGTGATGTATTGTTCTTTATTAGTATAATTATAAGTGTGAGATTGTATTTTCTTATCCTTAATAAAATCAAAGTTCTTTTGCACCAAACCAGTGGTCTCTTGCATTTTATCACATCCCCCAAATAAATCCAGAGTCTGGAACCCAAGGGAGTGGGAGCGATTCGAACCGCTCAAGTAGGTCAGAGGTGAACCTGACCCCCCCGGACCACCCCTTACACCACCTCAGGATAGAGGAGAGGAGGCAGAGGAGGAGGAAGAGGAGGTCAAGGAGGATGAGGAGCCTAGCGATGAACCCATGCCACCACCCCGCACCTACACACCACAAGGGAAGTCTTGTGATGCTTGTGCAACTGCAAAACTGTTACGTCAGTATAATATATATAGCTCCACCTGTGGACTACTGTGGCACTGTAGCTAGTGCTGTGTACAAATAAAGAGGGAAGAGATCACCTGGCTAGAGTTCTGGACTGTCCTGCCATCTTACGGCTTGTATGTGTGTTTGTGAGTTATACTAAAGATATAACAATGGCGATGAGAATGGGAAAAATTTCCTAGAGTTCTGCGAGGATGTAACGAACAAGGTGGATGAAGGGAACCAGTGGATGTGGTGTATTTGGATTTCCAGAAAGCCTTTGACAAGGTGCCACATAAAAGGTTACTGCACAAGAAAGAAGTTCACGGGGTTGGGGTAATATATTAGCATGGATAGATGATTGGCTAACTAACAGAAAATAGAGAATTGGGATAAATGGGTCAATTTCAGGTTGGCAAACTGTAACTAGTGGAGTGCCACAGGGATCAGTGCTGGGACCCCAACTATTTACAATCTATATTAATGACTTGGAAGAAGGAACTGAGTGTAATGTAGCCAAGTTTGCTGATGATACAAAGATGGGAGGAAAAGCAATGTGTGAGGAGAACACACACAAATCTGCAAAAGGACATAGAAGGGCTAAGTGAGTGGGAAAAAATTTTGCAGATGGAGTATAATGTTGGAAAGTGTGAGGTCATGCACTTTGGCAGAAAAAAACCAAAGAGCAAGTTATTATTTAAATGGAGAAAGATTGCAAAGTGCCGCAGTATAGCGGGACCTGGGGATACTTGTGCATGAAACGCAAAAGGATAGTATGCAGGTGCAGCAAGTGATCAGGAAGGTCAATGGTATCTTGGCCTTTATTGCAAAGGGGTGGAGTATAAAAGCAGGGAAATCTTGCTACAGCTATATAAGATATTGGTGAGACCACACCTGGAATACTGCGTGCAGTTTTGGTTTCCATATTTACGAAAGGATATTCTTGCTTTGGAGGCAGTTCAGAGAAGGTTCACTCGGTTCATTCCGGGGATGAGAGAGTTTACATATGAGGAAAGGTTGAGTAGGTTGGGCCTCTACTCATTGGAATTCAGAAGAATGAGAGGTGATCTTATCAAAACGTATAAGATTATGAGGGGCTTGACAAGGTGGATGCAGAGACGATGTTTCCACTGATGGGGGAGACTAGAACTAGAGGGCACGATATTAGAATAAGTGGCCGCCCATTTAAATCTGAGATGAGGAGAAATTTCTTCTCTCAGAGGGTTGTAAATCTGTGAAATTCGCTGCCTCAGAGAGCTGTGGAAGCTGGTACATTGAATAAATTTAAGACAGAAATAGACAATTTCTTAAACAATAATGGGATAAGGGGTAATGGGGAGTAGGCGGGGAAGTGGAGCTGAGTCCATGATCAGATCAGCCATGATCTTACTGAATGGCAGAGCAGGCTCGAGGGTCTGTATGGCCTACTCCTGTTCCTATTTCTTATGTTCGGTTCTTATAATCGGAAAGAAAAGGTGCAATTTTTGTTGGTGGAGGATTATGCCAACTGACAGAGAGACTGAGAGCTTCTCTGTTTTGATTAACAGCTACAAATCCAAGGTAAATTACAAGCACACTTGTTTGAACTGCCAGAGTCCAGATGGCTGCGCCTATGGGAATAATAGGGTGTTTGGGGGAGTTGCAAGGTGACCGTGAAAGTTTCGGAGCATATGTGGAGCGGCTAGAAATGTTTTTCACCGCAAATAATATAATCGAAGTCCCCAATGATGAAAACCATAACCAGGTGGTGTTGGAAAGACAACGGGTGATTTTTTTAACTGAAGCAGGGCCCGAGGTGTATGAAACCCTGAAAACTTTGCTTGTGCCTGTCAAGCCAAAGGACACAGCTCTTAAGCCTGAACCCTTGGAAATTGCTGAAAATTATTGTTTCGGAATACGAGATCAGTTAACTGAAGAAAATATCAGTGAGTACATTGTAGCATTAAAAAAGCTATCTATTCACTGTAATTTCGGAAACTTTCAGGACCAAGAATTGCATGACCGCTTTGTTTGTGGGATGAAAAATGATGCGATCAGAAGAAAGTTATTGACAACGCCTAACTTGACTTTTGATTTAGCTTGTCAGACAGCTATGTCAATGAACATGGCCATCCAATATTCTCGAGAATTTCAGACTATGTCCAGTTGTCAGACAACTGAGGGTGAATCACCTGCAGGTTAAAAGTAAAAGGCAGTTGGGCCCCAAGATCTCAGAAACTGGCAATGGTAACAGAGCAATGAAGTCCTGCTATCTATGCCTGGGACAACATATTGCTCACAGTTGTTCATAGTGTTTCATCTGCAGGAAAATTGGGCATCTTGCGAAGGCACGCTTACTGAAGGGTAAACTAGTTTTCAAAGCGATAAGTAGAAATCCCCAGAGACTCCATAGCATAGAAGAAAAACAACAGGACGAGGAGGTTTTAGAGCTACACATTATTAGGACCACAAGGTTAACTAACAGCGAGTCGAAAAGTATCATAATCCACTTAGATGTTGCAGGAACCAAGATACCCATGGAAATCGACAGTGGTGCATCCGTGAGTGTAATACCGGAGTCGCTATACCTCGACAAATTGCGTGATTTCCCTTGGAGAATTCCAAGATAGAGCTGTGAGGCTACTCAGGAGAGAATATTCCTGTGGTAGGTCATATCACCGTACCGGTGAAATACAGGGATCAATTTCAGAGCTTACCTCTATTAGTAGTGGTAGAAGACAAACCTACCTTACTAGGAAGAACATAAGAACATAAGAACATAAGAATTAGGAACAGGAATAGGCCATCTAGCCCCTCGAGCCTGCTCCACCATTCAACAAGATCATGGCTGATCTGGCCGTGGACTCAGCTCCACTTACCCACCCGCTCCCCATGATCCCTTATTGGTTAAAAATCTATCTATCTGTGATTTGAATACATTCAATGAGCTAGCCTCAACTGCCTCCTTGGGCAGAGAATTCCAGAGTCACAACCCTCTGGGAGAAAAAAATTCCTTCTCAACTCGGTTTTAAATTGGCTCCCTCGTATTTTGAGGCTGTGCCCCCTAGTTCAAGTCTCCCCGACCAGTGGAAACAACCTCTCTGCCTCTATCTTGTCTATCCCTTTCATGATTTTAAATATTTCTATAAGATCACCCCTCATCCTTCTGAACTCCAACGAGTAAAGACCCAGTCTACTCAATCTATCATCATAAGGTAACCCCCTCATCTCCGGAATCAGCCTAGTGAATCATCTCTGTACCCCCTCCAAAGCTAGTATATCCTTCCTTAAGTAAGGTGACCAAAGCTGCACGCAGTACTCCAGGTGCGGCCTCACCAATACCCTGTACAGTTTCAGCAGGGCCTCCCTGCTTTTGTACTCCATCCCTCTCGCAATGAAGGCCAACATTCCATTTGCCTTCCTGATTACCTGCTGCACCTGCAAACTAACTTTTTGGGATTCATGCACAAGGACTCCCAGGTCCCTCTGCACCGCAGAAACTGGTTGGGATCACTGAAGCTGGATTGGAGTGAAATTTTTCATGTTGAAATGAGATTTGCATCAAAGGATGATGTCATCAAGAATTATCAGAAGGTGCTGTGTGGAACAGGCAGTCCGATCCAAGGCTTCAAGTTGAGTGTCAGGGTACAGAAGGACGCTAGATTGGTTTACTGCAAGCCATATCCCATACCATATGCACTCAAGGAGAAAGTTGATCAAGAACTCAAAAGAATAGAGACTGAGAACATTATTTCTAAGATAGATCTACGTAATTGGGCTACATCCATTGTTGTTGTACCTAAGTCCGATGGTAAGGTAATTATAAAGTAACCATAAACCGGGTTCTAGAGGGTAATCTCCCCAATACATTGCCAAATGTAGAAGATTTGCTCACAACACTGACAGGTGGTCAGATCTTCTCAAAGTTGGATCTTATGAATGCCGACTTACAGCTTGAAATAGATGAGGAGTCCAAGTCATGCTTGACTATAAATACTCATCTAGGTCTATATCAATTTAATATACTACCATTTGGAGTGTCTTCCGCCCCTGCCATATTCCAAGGGGTGATGAACCAGATTTTGCAAGGTATTGAAGGGGTAGTATGTTATTTAGATGACACAAGAATTTCAGCCAAATAGCCAAATTCATAATACAGGTTGAACCTCTCGAATCCGGCAAACTCGGGACCAAGGCCAAGCCGGTTTTCGTGTTTTTCCGGACTTCACAACGTGTTTCTGATGTCCGAAGTCCGGAAACGCCTGAGCCCAGGTTCGGGTATTTCCAGATTTTGGAACGCCAGAAGCGCGTCCCGAGTCCAGAAATGCCTGGGCCCAGGTTGCGATATTTCCGGTTTTTGGAGGTCATCATGTAGTTCTTCCCCTCACAGGCCTTGTAGTCCTCGCTTCTTTGCAACGCATGGTAAGTCTCCCTCGCTTCTTTTTGCAATGCAGTCCCTGTAACTGTACTTAATGTGAGCTTCCCGGCCTGTATCTTTTGCTACCATCTTCAAATTTGAAATGGAATGTACAGTACCCAAAGCATGAAATATAATAAAGGTTTTTATTTGTAAAACAGTTAAGTTATGAAATATAAAACAGTAAATGAAGGATTTTATGTGTTAAACAGAGTGAAAATAAACAGATACAGTTACAATTGGCTGGAGGTTGTGCTTGAGGTAGAGGGTTCAGCTATGATGTCTGGGGCTGATGATGGGCCAGCAATAGGATTATCAAATGTGAAAATTACTGGTGTAGTTGCACGCTGTAGGTCGTGGGCCTTCTGTTGCGACATCGTTTGAAAGATATTTAATATTGTTGTTTGTTTAAATAATTTGGACTTTTCTTTCACTAATCTTTCCCGAATTCTGTAGACCGGCAGTATTTCTTCTTCACTTATGAAGCTTCGTTGCTCTAAGGCGTTAATTAATTCTTGACAAAGATTGATAGCTTTGTCAATCGGCACTTTTTCGATTTGATCACAGGCATCAACATCATCCTCACTGCTTTCATCCTTTTCTTCTGGATGCAAAACCCTCTGCATGATTTTTTCATCTGTCACTGCATGCACAATGGGAGTATCGTTGTCTATGTCCATGACTTCTGTGACATCGTCCTCATTCAATTCCTTCGCAGCTTCGCAAGTCAGCCCTCCTGCATAATCTAAAAGTTGAGCAATCATTGCTTTCTCCCTGGACACACGAAAGCCTTGAAAGTCCTGAGGAGCATCAACAGCATCATCGTCACCAAACATAGTTGATGGCCAGATGTTATGCCAAGCATTGACCAAGGTGTCTGCAGTTACCAAGTTCCATGCATCCGCAGCTGCCCGTATGGCGTCCTTGGTAGAGAAAGCTTTTGAGAATGCTTTTATTCCCATGCCTTTGTTCACACTTCATAAATTTGATTTTGTAGAGACACTTCATCGATCTCTAAATTCCTTGGTCCATTGGCTGTATCAGTGATGTGACATTTGGAGCCAAGTAGATTCCATGGACATTTTCCTTCACCAAAAGCTCAGCATCGAGATGTGTTGAGCAATTGTCTAGCAGCAAGTATATTTTACAGTTTTCCTCAAGGCCAGCTTCCGTGCAATGAGTACGCGGCTGAGGATTAAATGCATCTCAAACCAGTTCAGAAAGATTACCCTGGTTACCTATGCTTTCTTATTGGCATAATAATGCACTGGCAATACCCTCAACACCTTGAGACATCTTGGACGCTGGCTTCTCCCAATGACCATAAGCTTACACTTATGGGTCCCAGCCGCATTTGCAGCAGCAAGCACAGTCAACCTATCCTTGGTGTCTTTTACACCTGCTGGCTGTGTTTCTTCTGCTGCTGCTAATGTCTTTCACAATATGTAACGCCAAAACAGTGCTGTCTCATCAGCATTGTACATTTGCTCAGGTGAAGGATTTTCATCAGCAATTAGTTTGATGAACTCATCAATATAATTTTCAGCTGCCTCATGATCTGCTGAAGCTTTCTCACCACATACTTTCAGTTGCCTGATACCATAACACCTTTTAAATTTGGCTAGCCAACCAGAAGAGTACTCACATGGAGTTTCAATCCCCAGTTGTGCATGCAATATTTTAGCTTGTTGCACCACCATTGGGCCAGACAAAGGAACCTTTTCACTCCGCCTCTGTTGTCACCATTCCATCACTGCTCGATCCAAATCATCACATTTCGGCTTATGCATACTTTTTCTCTTACTCATTTCCTTATGAACATCACTTTCTGCATAAAACTTCATGAGCTGTTCTTTCTGTTTTCTAATATCATAGATAGTGGAGAGTCCAACACCATACTCTTCACTCAATCTTCTCACTGAAGCACCTCTATCTAATCTCTGAAATAACTCAACTTTCTTGGCAATTGAAAGTGAACTATGCTTCCTCTTTCCTTTATCTGAACCCATAGGGGTACAGGGACCTGTATCTCTTGGTCATTTTGACATGTTTGCAATGACAACACAAATTCACAATCTTTACCTGTGCAGATCTTTACATCGGGAAAAACACCATAGCAATGGAGTCAGGATTGGGGGGTTCTGATCATGGGTGGGATGTAGGTGGCTCAGCTGGGCTAGCCCTATAATGTTTAATGCCTCTAATTTTTTTTTAAATGCTGAATTTAAAAGTGCATATACAGTACAGGTGCAGGTAGTATTTTTTATTACAGGTACATGTGTGCAAACTTAAAATCGCAATCTGGTCAGCTCGAGTGAGATCGGGTCAGCTCTGCGCTCGGACTCATGGGGCATGGCGATCCGATCGTGCGGTTGCTGCAGTGTGCTGTGCAGAGTTTGATTCTGGCCGGGGACTTGCGCGCAGGAGGGGACTTGCGCGCGAGCGGGTGGGTTCTTGCGTGCGAGCGGGTGGGTTCTTGCGCGCGGGAGCTTGGTTGATTCTGGCCGAAGGGGCTTGTGTGCTGTGCAGAGTTGATTCTGGCTGAAGGGGCTTGTGTGCTGTGCAGAGTTGATTCTGGCCGAAGGGGCTTGTGTGCTGTGCAGAGTTGATTCTGGCCGAAGGGGCTTGTGTGCTGTGCAGAGTTGATTCTGGCCGGGGGTCTTGTGCACGGAAGGGAACTTGCACGCGGGCGGGAAAAAACTTGCGCGCGGGAGCTTGGTTGATTCTGACTGAAGAGGCTTGTGTGCTGTGCAGAGTTGATTCTGGCCGGGGACTTATGTGCTGTGCAGAGTTGCTGTGGTCCCAGGAGCAACGGTGCGATGACTGTGAAGACCTGGCCTGGAACAGGTAGGATTGGCGTTTTTTTCTCTTGCAATGTTATTAACTGTACAGTGTTAGATTTCATTTTTTGACTTTTCACTAGGCCCGGCTGGCGGCGGAAACGGTTTGACAGGGTGTCCAGATTCTGGAACATTTTACGGATTCTGGATGACCCTGCCACCAATCGGTCCGGAGTCCGGATTCCGGAACATTCCGGATTACGGAACTCTAGGTTTTGGAGATTCAACCTGTAACATATTGAATGAAGTCCTCAAACGGCTAGAGAAGCACAGAGTACAAATGTCTGCTCGGAAGTGTGATTTATTTCAAAACTCAGTGGAGTACTTAGGGTACAGAGTAGACAAAGATGGTTTACATCCGACCAAAGGAAAGATAGATGCAATCAGGAATGCACCCACTATCAAGAATATCATTGAACTTTGATCATTTTTGGCTCTTTTGAACTATTATGGGAAGTTCCTACCAAATTTGGCTACATTATTACATCCACTGAATGAACTATTGAAAAAACAGGTCCATTGGAAGTGGTCAGAAGAATGCGATACAGCATTCAAGGAGTGTTAAAGCAAATTGGTAGAGAGCACCATGTTAGTTCACTATGACATATCTAAGGAGATCAAGCTAGCATGTGATGCCTCTCTGTATGGAGTTGGGGCAGTGATCTCTCATGTACTACATAGTGGGGAGGAGAGACCAATTGCTTTTGCTCCACACACTCTCAGTGCCAGTGAGCATACTTATGCATAAATTGAAAGGGAAGCTTTGGCATTAATTTTTGGGGTCAAGAAGTTCCACAAATACTTGTATGATCATAAGTTTACCACCATTACAGACCATAAGCCCCTGACAGCAATCCTCCATCCAAAGTTCCCAGTTCCAACATTAGCTGCAGCCCGAATGCAGAGATGGGCTTTGATTTTGTCAGCATATACATATGATATTGAATACAGATGATCAGCTGATCACAGTAATGCTGTTGCTATGTCTAGATTGCCTTCCCCATCACAAGTTACACCCGATATGGAAAAAGTGTTCTATTTTTCATACATTGATGAACTGCCAGTCACAGCTGAATAGATTGGTAGAGCAACCAAACGTGACCCAGTTATGTCAAAGGTGTATGATTATATTGCAAATGGCTGGCCAAACCAGCTAACAGACAAAGATGTTCATCCATTCTTCATTCGTAGGAATGAATTATCAGTCGATAAAGATTGTATCATGTGGAGTCCAACAGTGGTTATACCAAATAAATTCAGGTCCAAATTATTAGGAGACCTCCATGACCAGCACCTGGGAATGTGCTTGACCAAGAGTTTTGCACGTAGTTACTTTGATAAAGGTAGAGAAAAAGAGAGAGAGGTCAAATGGACATCAAGGGCATCCCTTAGAGGAAAACTTTCCTTAGGATCAGCCTCGAATGAGTTTAAATTCAACACCATGTTTGGAAGGTTCTGTTCGAGAGCAAAGGTATCCTCTTTGAAATAGAAAACAAGTGGTTAAGCTTGATTTGTAAATATGGCAAAATACGTCCATATCTTTTGTTATGTATAACCATGCAAGTTTATTTTGTTATAATTACTTCTTCATTAAGGAGGGAGAAGTGTAATATATATAGCTCCACCTGTGGACTACTGTGGCATGGCAGCCAGTGCTGTGTACAAATAAAGAGGGAACAGGTCACCTGACTAGAGTTCCGGAGTGTTCTACCATCTTACAGCTTGTGTGTGTGTTTGTGAGTTGTACTGAAGATATAACAGTCAGCAGCTCATAAATGAACACTTTGCTTGAATGGTGAGAGTTATGTTTCACCCTTGCCTGGCCATTGTTTGCAACCCATATAACGATTGTTAACTCTAATTTTCTAAAAGTAAGCAAGACACTGTACAAGAATGGTTATGTTGAATATATTTTAAAATAAAATTTGAAGTTTGAAAAAGTTTGTAATATTTGAAATAAAATAAATTTATAAATAATTCTTTTGAAATAAAATGTAATGCATATTTTTATCAAAACAATCATTAACAGCAATAACAAACAATAAAAACTACAAATATCCACAACACCCCCTTCCCGGCAAAAATTCCACCTGTGGCTACCATTCCCATTGCCTTTCCCCCCCCGATCTTTACCCCCATTTTCCCCTTCCCATTACCCACCCCTGGCTCTACCCGCGTTGGGACCAAGATGTCGTGCAGCAGAGCACCTCGAGCGCTGCTGCTGTAAGGGGAGTGACAATGGCAGCGTCATTTGTGAGGGTTCTGGAGAAGCTCAGAGTTCTGAAAACCCGGCTTCAGAGTCGGAAAAAATTAATTGCTCCCGACTCCCAGGTGCCGTTGGCATTGGTGGTCTGACACCTTGGGGTTCAGTGCCATATACAGGTTCCATTGTTCGCCGCATGGTATTGACGGAATCGCTGCACCACCACAATCAGCTCCACCATGTCCTCCGATTGATGTGCTGATTGTGTGGCGATGTTTCCAGCTAAGCCACCAATTGCCTGAAGGAGCTCTCGACCAAAGTCGACGCTCGCCTAGACAGTCCCACCATGTCCAGGTCGACGTCTGCCTGTCATCGAGCATACCTGCCTCCGCGGATTCAGCACAGGGGCTGGAACACTTGGTGTGCCCTGCTGCACACCACTTGGTCCTGCTACTTCCTCCGAGTGGAAGCGGATTCCGCTGAGGAACAGGTGTCCACAGGTAGAATGGACCCCTGTGTCCTCGCCTCCACCTCCTGCACATGTTGTACACTTTCCTCCTCCCCCTCCACACCCCCCCCCCCCCACTACAACAGCTTGAGGAGGGTCTTCACGACATACGCTCTCCTCCTCCTCAGTGGAGTCCCCTCCGGAAAGGATCACCTGAAGCAATAATACGGATGCTTCAGAGGGCTCAGCAGGTTGTTGCTCCTCCTGGGCAACTAGAAAACACAATATGAGTGGTTAGCAGCAGGGGAGGGGAGGGTCAGGGTGGCATGAGTACGTTCACGTTGTGCAGGCTTATGTAGAGGAGCAACACTGCTGCATTATATATCACCGAGATACATTACATGAAATTAGCATAAACAGAATGCACAGAAACTGCATGGCATTAGATTTCATGGTCCCAGCATTACATTACATTACATTATTTCTACATTATATTCATATAATATTAAATTACATGATCACAGCACGGCATGGAGATTATACAGGACTTGCCCTCCACTGCCACCAGGTCAGCACCACCATGGGTGGCCGAGCGATTATGTGCTCCAACGAGGGCTGCCATGCACACCTCCTGGTCAGAAAGATCTACCAGGTTTGGTGGCCCTCTACTTGTGCGCCAACGCTCTACACGATTGGTGGATATTTTTTTCTGCAAAGATGATAATAGCAGTCCATAACCTAATTGCCCGGCTACTATTACAGAACATACAGATAGACATCCCCAATTAGCTATCCCCAATCCTTTCCTCAGTGGCCCATTAATGCACCGTTAGGATGCAAGTGATGCATGATGAACACATCTAAGTACAGAAAACCATTGTAATAAGATCGTTGATGGGAAACAATGCGTGACACCAAGCTTACCAACATTAAAATGTGGCAGATTACATTTTAAGTAATGAGTCAATGCATGATTAAAGTTATTACTCACTCTCGTAGACAAAACAATGCCGTTGCAGCTCTTGCGGCACTGGTTTGCCCTCTGAAAATCCTGGGCGACTGAAGACACCGCTGCCGAAATCTCCGACCAGGTTCGTTGGTAGACCGCTGGGGCGGGTTTCCCACGTCCACCCTGGGTCAATTGAGTCCATCTTGCCTCCACCTCATGAACAAGAGCCTCTTGGGCTTCCCAATAAAATCTCTTTGCCCTCTTCCTTTCTCCTACCTCTCTTTCAACATCTCCCTCTCCTTCTCTCTCCATTATTCTGTGATTAAAAATCTTCTGAAATTATGCAGAAATATATATTCAAAATAGATTAGAAATAAATGCAAAAAATTCAAGCTAGAAGTACAGAAATCGATTAAATTGTAATTATTTATCAGTAGCATGTCAAAAAATCCAAGCAGTCTCCACTCGCTCCCTCTCCCTCCCTCGTCTGCGCATACACGGGTGACCGCTGACCCCTGAATCGTGGGAAAAACTTACCTCTGAGAAAAAAAAATTGCGAATGCGCAAAATGCGTTTGCAAGGACGCCAGCCTTACATGACTGAGAATATGGCTACCGCCCAATACTTCCCGCTACCCCCACCACCGGGCAAATTTAGCCCAAACTAGCGGCTTTGGTTCTTAGTGGTATTCCAGCGGTACTAAAAACTCGATCAGTGTATACTGTCGGAATACCATTAAATTATGGGCAGTAGTGGTAAATATGGAATTTCTAGTCCAATGTCTTCAATTGTGTCTAGGCCATATCCACTATATGGGTGCAACTGCTTAACAGGCCACTGGGCTGATTGCACTGAGATATTACAATGCTCATGCCAATTACCAAGACATGATCTAGTGGTTACACTGGGATCGCGCACACTGGTGCCATCCAGTACTGACCCTACTAGAGTTTGTGGGTTCATTGAGAGGGCAATTTGCATGGGGCAGGCAGGCACAAGCCATACTAACATAGAAACATAGAAAATAGGTGCAGGAGTAGGCCATTCGGCCCTTCTAGCCTGCACCGCCATTCAATGAGTTCATGGCTGAACATTCAACTTCAGTACCCCATTCCTGCTTTCTCGCCATACCCCTTGATCCCCCTAGCAGTAAGGACCTCATCTAACTCCTTTTTGAATATATTTAGTGAATTGGCCTCAACAACTTTCTGTGGTAGAGAATTCCACAGGTTCACCACTCTCTGGGTGAAGAAGTTCCTCCGCATCTCGGTCCTAAATGGCTTACCCCTTATCCTTAGACTGTGACCCCTGGTTCTGGACTTCCCCAACATTGGGAACATTCTTCCTGCATCTAACCTGTCTAACCCCGTCAGAATTTTATATGTTTCTATGAGGTCCCCTCTCATTCTTCTGAACTCCAGTGAATACAAGCCCAGTTGATCCAGTCTTTCTTGATATGTCAGTCCCGCCATCCCGGGAATCAGTCTGGTGAACCTTCGCTGCACTCCCTCAATAGCAAGAATGTCCTTCCTCAGGTTAGGAGACCAAAACTGTACACAATACTCCAGGTGTGGCCTCACCAATGCCCTGTACAACTGTAGCAACACCTCCCTGCCCCTGTACTCAAATCCCCTTGCTATGAAGGCCAACATGCCATTTGCTTTCTTAACCGCCTGCTGCACCTGCATGCCAACCTTCAATGACTGATGTACCATGACACCCAGGTCTCTTTGCACCTCCCCTTTTCCTAATCTGTCACCATTCAGATAATAGTCTGTCTCTCTGTTTTTACCACCAAAGTGGATAACCTCACATTTATCCACATTATACTTCATCTGCCATGCATTTGCCCACTCACCTAACCTATCCAAGTCGCTCTGCAGCCTCACAGCATCCTCCTCGCAGCTCACACTGCCACCCAACTTAGTGTCATCCGCAAATTTGGAGATACTACATTTAATCCCCTCATCTAAATCATTAATGTACAGTGTAAACAGCTGGGGCCCCAGCACAGAACCTTGCGGTACCCCACTAGTCACTGCCTGCCATTCTGAAAAGTACCCATTTACTCCTACTCTTTGCTTCCTGTCTGACAACCAGTTCTCAATCCATGTCAGTACACTACCCCCAATCCCATGTGCTCTAACTTTGCACATCAATCTCTTGTGTGGGACCTTGTCGAACGCCTTCTGAAAGTCCAAATATACCACATCAACTGGTTCTCCCTTATCCACTCTACTGGAAACATCCTCAAAAAATTCCAGAAGATTTGTCAAGCATGATTTCCCTTTCACAAATCCATGCTGACTTGGACCTATCATGTCACCTCTTTCCAAATGCACTGCTATGACATCCTTAATAATTGATTCCATCATTTTACCCACTACCGATGTCAGGCTGACCGGTCTATAATTCCCTGTTTTCTCTCTCCCTCCTTTTTTAAAAAGTGGGGTTACATTGGCTACCCTCCACTCCATAGGAACTGATCCAGAGTCAATGGAATGTTGGAAAATGACTGTCAACGCATCCACTATTTCCAAGGCCACCTCCTTAAGTACTCTGGGATGCAGTCCATCAGGCCCTGGGGATTTATCGGCCTTCAATCCCATCAATTTCCCCAACACAATTTCCCGGCTAATAAGGATTTCCCTCAGTTCCTCCTCCTTACTAGACCCCCCGACCCCTTTTATAACCGGAAGGTTGTTCGTGTCCTCCTTCGTGAATACCGAACCAAAGTACTTGTTCAATTGGTCCGCCATTTCTTTGTTCCCCGTTATGACTTCCCCTGATTCTGACTGCAGGGGACCTACGTTTGTCTTTACTAACCTTTTTCTCTTTACATATCTATAGAAACTTTTGCAATCCGTCTTAATGTTCCCTGCAAGCTTCTTCTCATACTCCATTTTCCCTGCCCTAATCAAACCCTTTGTCCTCCTCTGCTGAGTTCTAAATTTCTCCCAGTCCCCAGGTTCGCTGCTATTTCTGGCCAATTTGTATGCCACTTCCTTGGCTTTAATACTATCCCTGATTTCCCTTGATAGCCACGGTTGAGCCACCTTCCCTTTTTTATTTCTATGCCAGACAGGAATGTACAATTGTTGTAGTTCATCCATGCGGTCTCTAAATGTCTGCCATTGCCCATCCACAGTCAACCCCTTAAGTATCATTCGCCAATCCATCTCAGCCAATTCACGCCTCATACCTTCAAAGTTAGCCTTCTTTAAGTTCTGGACCATGGTCTCTGAATTAACTGTTTCATTCTCCATCCTAATGCAGAATTCCACCATATTATGGTCACTCTTCCCCAAGGGGCCTCGCACAACGAGATTGCTAATTAATCCTTTCTCATTACATAACACCCAGTCTAAGATGGCCTCCCCCCTAGTTGGTTCCTCGACATATTGTTCTAAAAAACCATCCCTTATGCACTCCAGAAAATCCTCCTCCACCGTATTGCTTCCAGTTTGGTTAGCCCAATCTATGTGCATATTAAAGTCACCCATTATAACTGCTATGGGTGCATCTCCGGCATTCACTTTCCCCATGCAACTGGAAAACCTGGTGCCTGTCTACCATTTGCTGGGGTGGGATGGGGGGTTGCTCAGCTCTCCCATCTCCCCTGTCCCCACTCCAGCCAACTCCCCCTCAACCTTTTATGTAATGGAGATGATCAAGACTTTAAAAAAAAATGTATTGCTCCTTCTTTGAGGGCCTAAGTTGCCTGAACCACGTACCACCCACACTTCCACCCCATGATGGGACCCACTTCCACCTATCTGAAGGCTGTTATGTCTAATCTCACACAATGTACTGGACTCCAGTACTATCCCAGATCCCAAGTGAGCCAGGGAAATGGGAACACCCAATGTGGGGAATATTTGGCTCTGGCTCCACCTGCCAGACAATATTTATCCTGCAAGGGGTGGCAGGGGGAATCTACCCCATTAGTGCCAACATATTTAGATCATGGCACACTATGAAATCAGTTACATGTTTTTCATTGTCAGTCCCATTTAATACAAAACAATTTATTAATTGTGTATTGAAATAATATATCTTCTGTAAAAGAACTAACATTGTACAGAATAACCAGCAATGAACTAACCACGTGCATTTAAAGGCAATGTGAGAAGAAAGGAGAGTTATAAGAAATAACTAATTTGGCAAAATTCTACACATTTTAAACCCATTACATTGTCTGGTAAAATCATATTTACAGACAAGATTTTGAAAATGTAGATTATATTTTAATTCTCCGGACCACTTCCACTCTGACCTCTCGGCCTTTTACACTGTTCCAGTGAGACTTAACGTAAACTCGAGGAACAACACCTCTTATTACAATTAAGCACTTTACAGCCTTCCGGACTCAACATTGAGGTCAACAATTTCAGATCATAATCTCTGCCCACATTTTTTCGGATGGCAGCTGTTGATGATTCTGATATTCCCATTTACGCCTCTTCTAGACCCATCTTTTGCTACTCTACCTGTCCCATTATCATCTCCTTTCACCTTGCACCATTATCCCTTTTGTCATCCATCATCCCTTTTGTCATTCAATCACTCCTGCCATCCACCCTATCACAGACCTTCCCTTTTGTTCTTTCCTCCCCCCCCGCCCCCGCCTTTCCCTGCCCCCGCACTTGCTTCAAATCTGTTAAATCTCAAAATGTTTCCATTTCTGACGTAATGTCATCGCCCTGAAACGTTAACTGTGTTTCTCTCTCCACAGATGCTGCCTGACCTGCTGAATATTCCCAACATTTTCTGTTTTTGTTTCAGATTTCCAGCACTGGCAGTATTTTGCTTTTAGATTACATTTACACATTTACATCGACGAAAAATCTTAGTTTCCCAAATAATAATTATTGTTCATTGAAATGAATTGTGTGAACAAGCTGGGTGACAATGCCAGCCCCACAATCTGGAGACATCTGTGTTGTACTATTACTGAAAAATCTCAGAGACCCAATCTGCCAAACTCTGAAGAGAAAACCATCCTTGTAAATGAATGTTTAATGTGTGCGATATACATCCTGTAATAAATAAATGATACATTCTGTTCTCCATCCACCAACAAACATTATAAATGTTCTCCTTTTATATTAGCATAAGTTAGATTCCATACTGAAATGCTAGGTTTATTAAACTGAACAAATGGCAGGGAATTATTGCACAATTTTATCACCTCTGGCAATTTATAGAGAAAAAAATAATTATTTTGCTGACAAAAGGCAATTAAAATACTATCATAAATTCCAAATATTAACCCCAGGACATCCCAGAAAACACAGTAAAATTCCAGTGTCAGGTTTGTTAATAATCATGCGAACAGCATTAATTAAAGTCACAAGAGCAGAACTCATGGTAGCACAAAGCTGATTCACATGACCTGTAGCATCCCTAGTTTTCACAATATTAAAAGCTGTTCAGGAACATACCCAGAAGCCATCTCTTTGTGACTGCATGAAATACCATGTCACCAGTGAGGGACTCACATGTCCTCAGCTGCCGCATGAGGGGGGGGAATTAAACTAGGAATTTAGAGATGGTAAGAACTCACAGGAGTAATTCTGCTGAGGACAGAGTGCCCAATAATGTACTGAGACTCTGAGTGGGCAGATGTTACAGGTGCTGGGAGGCTGCACTCAGGTCAAATGACAAGCCCTACCTGGACATTCTAATTTTTTTTTTATTCGTTCATGGGATGTGGGCCTTGCTGGCAAGGCCAGTAGTTATTGCCCATCCCTAATTGACCTTGAGCAGCCTTCTTGAACTGCTGCAGTCCGTCTGGTGAAGTTACAGTGCTGTTATGGAGGGAGTTCCAGGATTTTGACCCAGTGACGATGAATGAAGGGTGGTATAGTTCCAAGTCAGGATGGTGTGCAACGTGGGAGGTAAATATACAGGTGATAGTGTTCGCATACACCTGCTGCCCTTGTCCTTCTAGGTGGTAGAGGTTGCAAGTTTGGGAGGTGCTGTCGAAGAAACCTTGCAGAGTTCCTGCAGTGCATCTTGTAGATGGTACACACTGCAGCCACAGTACACTGATGGTGGGGGGAGTGAATGTTTAAGGTAGTGGATGAAGTGCCAATCAAGTGGGAACCTTTGTCCTGGATGGTGTCGAGCTTCTTGAGTGTTGTTGGAGCTGCACTCATCCAGGCAAGTGAAGAGTATTCCATCACACTCCTGACTTGTGCCTTGTAGATGGTGGAAAGGCTTTGGGGAGTCAAGAGGTGAGACATTCGCCACAGAATACCCAGCCTCTGACTGCTCTTGTTGCCACAGTATTTATGTGGCTCGTCCAGTTAGGTTTCTGGTCAATGGTGACCCCCAGGATGTTGATGATGGGGGATTCAGTGATGGTAATGCCATTAAATGTTATGGGGCAGTGGTTAGCTCTCGCTTGTTGCAGATAATCATTGCCTGGCACTTGTGCAGTGTGAATGTTACTTGCCACTTATCAGCCCAAGCCTGAATATCATTCAAGACTTGTTGCCTTTGGGCATGGACTGCTTCATTATCTGAGGAGTTGCGAATGGCACTGAACCCTGTGCAGCCATCAGCGAACATCCCCACTTCTGACCTTATGATGGAGGGAAGGTCATTGATGAAGTAACAGAAGCTGGTTGGGCCTAGGACACTGCCCTGAGGAACTCCTGCAGCGATGTCCTGGGCTGTGATGATTGACCTCCAACCACCATAACCATCTTCCTTTGTGCTAGGTATGTCTCCAGCCAGTAGAGTGTTTTCCCCCCGATTCCCATTGACTTCAGTTTTACTGGGGCTCCTTGATGCCACACTTGGTCAAATGCTGCCTTTATGTCAAGGGCAGTCGCTCTCACCTCACCTCTGGAACGCAGCTCTTTTATCCATGTTTGGACCAAGGTGATACTGAGGTCTGGAGCCGAGTGATCCTGGCAGAACCCAAACTGGGCATTGGTGAGCAGGTTATTGATGAGTAAGTGCCGCTTGATAGCATTGTCAACCACACCTTCCATCACTTTTCTGATAATTGAGAGCAGACTGATGGGGCGGTAATTGGATTTGTCTTGCTTTTTGCGGACAGGACATACCTGGGCAGTTTTTCACATTGTCGGATAGATGCCAGTGTTGTAGCTGTACTGGAACAGCTTGGCTAGAGGTGCGACTAGTTCTGGAGCAGAAGTCTTCAGCACAACAGCTGGATGTTGTCGGGGCCCATAGCCTTTGCTATATCCAGTGGACTCAGCCATTTTTTGCCATCACATGGAGTGAATCAAATTGGCTGAAGACTGGCTTCTGTGATGGCGGGGACCTCAGGAGTAGGCCGATATGGATCATCCACTCGGCACGTCTGGCTGAAGATGATTGCAAACGGTTCAGCCTTGTCTTTTGCATTCATGTGCTGGGCTCCACCATCATTGAGAATGGGGATATTCATGGAGCCTTCTCCTCCCGTTAATTGTCCACCACTATTCATGACTGGATGTGGCAGGACTACAGAGCTTTGATCTGATCCATTGACCGTGGGATCGCTTAGCTCTGTTTATAGCATGCTGCTTCCGCTGTTTAGCATGCATGTAGTCCTGTGTTGCAGATTCCCCAGGTTGGCACCTCATTTTTAGGTACACCTGGTGCTGCTCCTGGCATGCTCTTCTACACTCCTTATTGAACCAGGGTTGGTGCCCTGGCTTGATGGTAATGGTAGAGTGAGGTATATACCAGGCCATGAGGTTACAGATTGTGGTGGAATACAATTATGCTGCTGCTGATGGCCCACAGTGCCTCATGTTTGCCCAGTGTTGAGCAGCTAGATCTGTTCTGAATCCAACCCATTTAGCATGGTGGTAGTGCTACACAACATGATGGAGGATGTCCTTAACGTGAAGATGGGACTTTGCCTCCACAATGACACTGCTACCAATGCTGCCATGGACAGATGCATCTGCAATAGGTAAATGGTGAGGACAAGGACAAGTAGGTTTTCCCCTCATTTTGGTTCTCTCACACCTGTCGCAGGTCCAGTCTGGCATCTATGTCCTTCAGGACTCGGCCAGCTCGGTCAGTAGTGGTGCTATTGAGCCATTCTTGGTGATGGACATTGAAGTCCCCCACCCAGAGCACATTCTGTTCACTTGCTACTCTCAGTGTTTCTTCCAAGTGGTGTTCAACATGGAGGAGTGCTGATTCATCAGCTGAGGGAGGGCGGTAGGTGGTAATCAGCAGGAGGCTTCCTTGCCCATGTTTGACCTGAAGCCATAAGACTTCATGGGGTTTGGAGTCAATGTTGAGGACTCCCAGGGCCACTCCCTCCCGACTGTATACCACTGTGCCACCACCTCAGGTGGGTTGGTCCTTCCGGTAGGACAGGACATACCCAGGGATGGTGATGGAGGAGTCTGGGACATTGACTATGTGAGTATGACTATGTCAGACTGTTGCTTGACTAATCTGTGGGACAGCTCTCCCAATTTTGGCACAAGTCCCCAGATGTCTGTGAGGAGGACTTTGCAGGGTCGACTGGGCTAGGTGTGCTAATGTCAAGTCTGTAGCCACTGCCGAGATCAATGCTGGTTGGTCCATCCTTTTATATTCTTATTATTCCTTGTCCTAGCAGTTTTTTACAACTGAGTGGTTTGCCAGGGCAGTTAAGAGTCTGGAGTCATATATAGGCCAGACCAAGGACATTAGTGAACCAGATGGGTTTTTACAACAATCTGATAATTTCATGGTCATACATTACTGATACGCTTTTTATTCCAGATTTATTTAATTAACTGAATTTAAATTCCCAAGCTATCATGTTGAGATTTGAACTCATGTCTCTGGATCATAAGTCCAGACCTCTGAATTACTAGTCCAGCAACATAACCACTATGCTACGTTCCCAAATTGCCTTTGAGAAGTATAGTGGGAGCTCTGCAGGGAGATGGCAGCTTCAAGTGCGCAGTGCTGCAACTGGGTGCAGGGATACGGGCATGTTTTGGAATAGTTGAGATGCAATTTGCATATAATAAATATCCTACATGCAACATTTAGTGAAACAGTATGTGTTATGTATGCAACACCTTGTAACCAGCATTCTACCACCACCAGGGGGCGCATATGTTGGAATCCCAAGGGATCCCAGAATCCCTTGGAAGCACTGCATATAAGCAGGCCTCCTATGCTGTGCCAGCACTCTCAAGTCAGAATAAAGAGACTAAGGTCACACTTACTCAAGTCTACAGTACTCAGTCACATTGCTTTATTTGAGACATAACAACTGGCGACGAATAATAGATAACGAACCATCACGCGAAAATGCAGAGAACTATTGGTATCCTGGAGAAATTCTCAGAAGGTGACGATTGGGAAGCCTTCATGGAGCGACTCGACCAATACTTCATAGCCAATGAGCTGGAAGGGAATGAGAATGCTGCCAAACGAAGGGCGATCCTCCTCACCATCTGCAGGGCAACAACCTACGGCCTCATGAAGAATCTTCTTGCTCTGGTGAAACCAATAACCAAATCGTATGAAGAACTATGTACGCTGGTCCGGGAGCATCTAAATCCGAAGGAGAGCGTTCTGATGGCGTTCTATTTTATACATGTCAACGGTCTGAAGGCCAGGAAGTGGCGAGCTACGTCGCCGAACTAAGATGGCTTGTAGGACATTGCGAATTCGGTGGATTCCTGGAGCAAATGCTAAGAGACTTTTTATGCTTGGCATTGGCCATGAGGTTCTCCTTCACAAACTATTGACTGTTGAAACACCGAACCTGAGCAAAGCCATAACGATAGCCCAGGCATTTATGTCCACCAGCGATAGCATCAAACACATTTTGCATCATAAAGATGCATCGGTAAGTACTGTACACAAAGTAACGTCGTTTTCAGGCAGGAATGCATATGGCAGAATGTACACGCCTGTAGCTGCATGACCTCAAATGACTCAGAGTCCGCCATCAAGTGTGAATGCGAGGCAATTAACACCTTGTTGGCGCTGCGGAGGTGATCATCGAGCCCATCAATGCCGCTTCAAACATTATGCGTGCAAAGGCTGTGAAACAATGGAACACCTCCAGCGAATGTGCAGACGAACTGCAAACCCTGCAAACCACTACATTGCAGAAGAAGACTGATCCATGGCGGATCAAACTGAACTAGAGACTCGCACCAAGGAGGCAGAAGTATACGGGTACACACCTTCACCACGAAATGTCCACTGATCATGTTAAAAGTTGAACTGAACGGAATTCCAGTATCCACGGAATTGGACATGGGTGCAAGTCAGTCTATCATGAGCAAAAAGGCCTTTGAGAGGCTGCGGTGCTACAAGGCACAAAGGTCCAAGCTGAGCCCTATTCATACCAAGCTGAGGACTTACACTAAAGAGCTGATCACTGTAATTGGCAGTGCAGCAGTAAAAGTCTCCTATGATGGAGCAGTGCACGAACTTCCACTATGGATTGTACCAGGAGATGGCCCCACACTGTTTGGCAGAAGCTGGCTGGGAAAAATCCGCTGGAACTGGGATGACATCCAAGCGCTTTCATCAGTCGACGATGCCTCATGTGCCCAGGTTTTGAGCAAGTTTTTTTTTTCATTCTTGTCAGATCAACTCCAGCGCCAAAAGATCACTTTGCGCTACTACATTTGATCTTAGCCAAAAGGCCGAGAGGGGAAGCTGCACCGTTCCTGGAAACACTGCAATACCAGGTCAGTGCGTGGAGTGGATGGAGCAGGCCCCTGTTCCATCTCCCTGTTCCAAAAATCAATTTAATATTTGGTCCCCAGATAGGGGATATTAAACTGATAAGAACAGATACTACACTTGATCTTAGCCAAAAGGCCGAGAAGCTTTTGAGCAAGTTCCCGTCGTTGTTTGAGCCAGGCATCGGAAATTTCTCTGGGGCGAAGGTGCAGATCCACTTGGTTCCCGGTACACGACCCATCTACCACAAGGCACGTGCCATACACGATGTGAGAGAAAGTGGAGATCGAGTTGGACAGGCTGCAATGAGAGGGCACCATCGCGCCGGTGGAGTTCAACGAGTGGGCCAGTCCGATTGTTCCAGTTCTCAAGGGCGATGGCACGGTCAGAATTTGTGGGGACTATAAAGTAAC
Organism: Pristiophorus japonicus; assembly: GCF_044704955.1. NCBI lineage: Eukaryota > Metazoa > Chordata > Chondrichthyes > Pristiophoridae > Pristiophorus > Pristiophorus japonicus. The sequence continues at coordinate 34,505,227 of NC_091984.1, forward strand.
GATTAACCGTTTTTCGCTGCAGAACCAGTACCCGCTACACAAGGCAGGCGACCTATTTGCGACGCTGGCAGGAGTGAAGACGTTCACCAAGTTGGACCTGACCTCGGCCTACATGACGCGGGAGCTGGCGAAATCATCGAACGGCCTCACCTGCATCAACACACACGGAGGTCTGTTCATCTACAATAGATGCCCATTTGGGATTCAATCGACCGCAGCTATTTTTCAAAGGAACATGGATATTCTGCTAAAGTCAGTTCCGCGCACTGTGGTTTTCCAGGACAACATATTGATCACAGGTCAGGACACCATCGAACACCTGGAAGAGGTTCTAAGTCGGCTAGGTCGTGTGGGACTCAGGTTGAAATACTCAAAGTGTGTTTTCCTGGTGCCAGAGGTCGAGTTCTTAGGGAGAAGAATCGTACAGACGGCATCAGACCCACCGACGCCAAGACGGAGGTCATCAAGAATGCACCGAGACCACAGAACGTGACAGAGCTGCGGTCATTCCTGGGACTCCTCATTTATTTTGGTAATTTCCTACCCGGGTTAAGCACCTTGCTAGAACCCCTACACATATTGCTATGCAAGGGAGATGACTGGGTATGGGAGAAATCACAAGAGACTGCTTTTGAGAAAGCTAGAAATCTTGTGTTCCAACAAACTGCTTGTTCTGTATGACCCATGTAAACATTTAGTGCTAGCTTGCGATGCGTCTTCATACGGGATTGGGTGTGTGTTACAACAAGTAAACAAATCGGGAACATTGCAACCGGTCGCTTATGTATCCAGGAGTTTGTCCAAGGCCGAAAGGGCCTGCAGCATGATTGAAAAAGAAGCTCTGGCATGCGTTTACAGAGTGAAAAAAATGCACCAGTATCTGTTTGGGCTTAAGTTCAAATTAGAAACTGACCATAAGCCGTTCATATCATTATTCTCAGAGAGCAAAGGTATTAATACCAATGCCTCTGCTCGCATCCAAAGATGGGCGCTCATGCTGTCTGCATATAACTATGTAATTCGCCACAGGCCAGGCACAGAGAACTGCGCTGATGCTCTCAGTCGGCTACCATTGCCCAGCACCGGGGTGGAAATGGCACAGCCTGCAGACTTGCTCTTGATGATGGATGCATTTGAAAATGAAAAGTCACCCGTTACGGCCCGCCAGATCAGGACCTGGACCAGCCAAGATCCCTTGTAAAAAACTGTGTCCTCCATGGGAGCTGGTCCAGTGTCCCAGCAGATATGCATGAAGAGATCAAACCGTTCCAGCGGTGCAATGACGAAATGGCAGGGATACGTTCATACGCGACCTACACAGTATCCACCCAGGCATAGTAATGATGAAAGCTATAGCCAGATCCCATGTGTGGTGGCCCAGCATTGATTCAGATTTGGTGTCTTGCGTGCGCCAATGCAACACTTGCTCTCAACTGAGCAGTGCACCTAGGGAGGCACCGCTAAGTTTATGGTCCTGGCCCTCCAAACCGTGGTCTAGGATCCACGTTGACTTCGCTGGCTTGTTTCTAGGCAAAATGTTTTTGGTTGTTGTGAATGCTTGTTCAAAATGGATTGAGTGTGTAATAATGTCTGTAAACACATCCACTGCCACCATCGAAAGCCTACGAGCTATGTTTGCCACGCATGGCCTGCCTGATGTCCTTGTTAGTGCTTCACCAGCGTTGAATTCAAGGAATTCATGACCCGCAATGGGATCAAGCACGTCACATCTGCCCCGTTCAAGCCCGCATCTAACGGCTAAGCAGAACGGGCAGTCCAAACCATCAAGCAAAGCTCGAAACGCGTGTCGGAAGGCTCCCTGCAGACCCGCCTGTCCCCAGTCCTGCTCAGCTACCGCACAAGACCCCACTTGCTCACTGGGGTTCCCCCTGCCGAACTGCTCATGAAAAGGGCACTCAAAACAAGGCTCTCTATGGACATGGTCCCAAATGGCTTGCTGGCACTGTTGTAGCCAAAGAAGGGAGTAGGATGTTTGAGGTCAAACTTGCAAATGGACTAACTTGCAGAAAGCATTTGGACCAAACTAAACTGCGAATCACAGACAGCCACGAGCAACCTGAAGAGGACAGCACCAACTTTGACCCTCCGATACACACACAAGTGGCAACTGACATCACGGTTGACCACGAAGCTGAGCTCATCATCCTTAGCAGCTAAGCAAGGCCAGCTGCGCAGCAGCCCAGTGAACGCCCAACCAACTCACCTGCACCGGTGTTTGTACCGAAAGGATTGACCAGTGAGCGGAAAGCCCTAGATTGTCTCACCCTGTAAATAAGTGCACTATTGACTTTGTTGGGGGGGGGGGGGGTGGGAGTGATGTTATGTATGCAACACCTTGTAACCAACATTCTACCACCACCAGAGGGCGCATCTGTTGGAGTCCCAAGGGATCCCAGCATCCCTTGGGAGCACTGCATATAAGCAGGTCTCCCCTGCTGTGCCAGCACACTGGAGTCAGAATAAAGAGACTAAGGTCGCACTTACTCAAGTCTACAGTACTCAGTCACATTGCTTTATTTGAGACATAACATCATGGATCTCAACTAAGGTGGTGCAAAAATAGTTCCATTCTTGTGACATGACACAATGGGGTCAACAGTTATTGGCCCTGAAATCCCGGTTCCTTCTTCCCGCAAGTGTTTGACTCAATTCTAGAGAAAAAATGCACACTTACCTTTTGCTGCTGCACCCACCAGAGATCCCAGTCCTGAGGCCTCCTCTCTCTGCCCATCGGTGGGCGTGCACGCTTAGACAGACGTAGAACTGGAGCTGGAGTCACATGGCACTGGGGAGCCAATCCAGGTAAAGTATTTTCTCATTCATAATGATGGGAACTCCGTAAGTAGGAGTTCCCATTATTATGATTAAGAAACACCCCCCAGCCCTCGGAAACAAAATTATTCTCCAAACAAATCAATAGAAAGAGCCAAAAATGGTTTGTGGGTCAAATGTAATGTTTTAAAACTATTTTTAAGGAGGTCATTTGTAGTATTAAGGGGGGGGGGGTGTGGTAGAAGGGTATATTGGGTAGATGCTGCCAATTATAAATTAAAGGCAGAATATGCCTTCTAGCTGTGTTGGTGGCAGAATGTATCTGTGACTGATACAGTAACAGATCTGAGCATGCCTGTCACTCCAACTGCTCTGGAGGGAGCAGACAGCTGTGTGCTTCACAAGAGTTGTCTTAAATAAAATACAGCAGCCAACAGGGTAACCTTTCTGTAATATAAAAATAATTTATAAAAAGAGAGAGCAGGGTCGCAGGCAAAGTTAAGAGAAAAGGTAACACTCGGAATCTTCGCTTAGCTTCTTTCAACAGTGCACAAAAGTAGAAATACTAAAGTAAATAAAGACAACCGGAAGTTGAGGGTTAGAACCAGCTGGTACGGTGGGCGTGAATACGCAAAACCTGGCAACGCCGTATCACCGCTTCTAAACGAAGTACAATAGGAACACCGTCTTACCTAGCTCACGTCTGCAGACACTCCCTTCCTGAGGGGCAAAACATGCCTTTTAACCCCCCCCCCCAACACTTAATCATTCTATTGAATTAGTATTAAATCTTCATAAACTACAAAACACCATTACATTTCCTAACGGAAAAGGGATTGCACTTTGCCAGAGCTTCAGACTTTGGAGAATGCCGAGAAACCATATTCTTAAAAGACTACAAATGAAATAAATGCCCACCTCTCATGAACCAGTGATAAAGCCACCGATAAGAAAATGTTTGCATCATTAATGTTAGGCTTTCCCTAACTGAATTTCACTGAAAGGCTTTTCCACTGCTTTTTGATCTAAATCATTACTTGTAAATATGTCCAACAACATGCCACTAATAATTTGTAGCTGTGAATAACTTAATGACTAGACTAGGTCGGAGACTATTCACTCAGAAAACAAAATGTGCATGTCTGGTGTGTTGAAGGGTGTGACATTACCTATGAATACCTCACTCCCACAGGAAGGAACCTGTTAACCTTCTCGGTCTTACTGACCATAACTAATGGCATAACCTTATACTTGAAGTGTTTCAAAAATCTATTTGCAGACTTTGACAAGTGAAGCATGTGGTTTTCAAAGCGTGTGGACTGGGACTTTAAAAAGACAGACTATCCTCCCAATATTAACACGTCTCATCGTAGTTGGGAGTCGGATTTATGAAGCTTTATAACTTACACACTCAAAGAACGTCTTGCTTCGTTCTGCCAGAAGTATGTGATGTAAGTCGTTTTACCAACGTGTTCCTAGAATGTTGATTTACATCTGTTTTGCTTTTGAACAAATTTAAGCTTTGTGGTTATTAAGTTGATGGGGATAACCGTTCCCTAAAGTGGTGTGTCTTTCCAAATCTGGAGAAGGACGGGTTGGTTTAGCTAACTCAAGGTGCATGCACACAAGGGGCGAGGGCTTTCCGCGTTGTTAGATGTTCCTAGTGGAATGTCGAGACTTTCTAAAGACCCCATTTAGGATTTCGGCAGAGATACCGGACAGAGGGGAAATGGTCAAGAACACGACACAGCGACCAGGGGAATTCACCCGTCCCTGGAACGGTCTCTGGCACAGCTTGTGGGTGTTGTTTATTTAAGCTCGTTACACCTTTTAAAAAGACGCGTAGAGTTGTTGTAAAAACCGTGAGGGATGTTTCAGGATGTTTGTCCTGAGAGTCGGACAGATGTTTTGCTTTTTCATGTAGTTTGCCCCAGCCAGAAATCGAACTATTGCCAAACTTCAAAAGCTGACAGTGTTGTATTATAACCCGACTCGCTAAGGATGGGATCCAAAATAAGTATATATATATATGTGTGTGAACAATAATAGAGGCATGGCAACATTAAATGTTTCCTGTATATGAAAGCTGGCCAATTTTCTAGTTATTCGCTGAAACAATTGAGTTGTTCCTTTTTTATATTGCTTTCACTGGAGTCTATGGGTGTCACGAAAGTGTCAACAAAATATATCGTGGGAGTGAACCACAGGAAAAAGAAACCCGGGTGTGCCCGAAAACTTGGAGTTCGAAATCTATTAATTGGGTGCAATAAAATATATATGATGCTATCGGAAGCGCTCGATTTAAAATGTATGGATTGCACAGCGAGAGCATTTGCTGTATCAAAACACACGTGAAAAAGGGCAGATCTGCAACTAACAACATGTGGGACCGAACTCGTTCAAGGGATGTGGTGCCCGCTGTTAAATCCGATTCATCTCTTTGGTTTTTATCTACCTGCATTTATGATGCGTTGAGATGCGTGGCCACCACCCGGGCTAATGACAAGAGTCAAATTTGGTCCGATTATCGCTCCCGGGACGTTCAAGGCGCTATATAATGCAAGTTGTTGTAGTTTAATGGTGTCGAAATGACCCAACTCTATCCAAAACAGGCGGGTGATACAGTCCTGTATCATTGATGGTGTGAGCGCGTGTGTGTGTGTGTGTGCCTTTAAAATCTCTCAGTAGTAATATGCCACCACTACAGAACCGTTTAGTGACGCGCCGTCCCTTGTGTGCCAAACTCTGGGATTTTAATATGCACGTTTAAATAATTGGGGCATATTAACGCTGCAGGGGGGCACAGCAGTCCTCGACAGGCAGAAATAGGGTCAGTACTGGAAATGTGGCAGTGTGCAGACAGCCCCCTTTGACCACACTGCTTTCTCTCTGCTGCGACCTGCTATTTATTGTCTCCCGCCTCCCTGTTCCTGCACAGCCTGAATATACGGGCACTTGGTTTGCGGGGAAACGGCGAGATTTATCGAGCCACAGGCAACGCTCGGGAATGTAAGCGGCGAGAGAGCGAGCGGGCGTGCGAGCGACATTCTGCAGCCCAGAGCACAACTTGAACCGATCGATTGTACCAATCGGCGGTGGGAGCTGAAGATCGGACATGTCTTCCAAGGAGAGGCAGAAAGGGAGGCTAACCAAAGACAGCGTCACTCTGCTGCCTTGCTTTTATTTCGTGGAGGTAAGTGGACGCCGGATAATGCAATCGCCGACAGCCGCAGGTAAGACCTATGTCGGCTACTCACACCGATACCAAGATCACGTACACTGCAACTTCTCCCCCCACCCCGCCAGCCCGTGTCATTTCAGGGGTTCTCTCTCTCTCTCCGAAACATCCCAATGGTAAATCCAGGATACCACCATTTATTCTTAACATTAGACAATCGGGCATGGGAATCACGTCGGCAGCAGCATAAAGTGTATTCATCAAGCAGGCATCGATCCAAAGTGGTCGAGCCTCCAGTAAAGGTGCATCTGGTGCAATATTCCAAGCGTTCACTGTCCAGTTGTTAACACAAATGATTCGATTAATGAATACAAATTGTGAAAATTGCGAAGGATTCTACTTGCACATTAAATGACTGACGAGGAGAAGCTCCCACATAACACAGTACTATTTATTACCCTTTTTATAATTTACAGACATTGGAATAGCACCGTTCCCTGTTAGTTTTTAAAAAATCATTCACTACTGAACCACAGGCTGCAACATGCAATAAAACAAGTATCCCCTCAAAAATCATTGAGTAGAGAAGATACTGGGAAGCAATATGAACCGTTGTGGGATGTGAGGTAGGTGGAGGCTGGAACAAATTGCTTGTATTTCATATTGTGAATAATAGAATGGGGTGGAATTAGCAACAGAAGTATAGAATTGTCCAGAAGTTGCTGGAAAGATGATGGCGAGCTCACGGTGCCCATCATTATTAGTGCGTAAACCCCCACCCCACCCAGCAATTTGTGGTGAAGAAGAGTTATGCTATGAGATCTGATTCACCACAAATTGCTGAATGATTTGCGCCGTTCTGTCGTTAGCCACGCCAAAACCAAAACAACTACCACCTCACCATGAGGCTTCCCATTGTGTGCCATGAAATTGCTGGATTTACACCGTTAATACCAATGAATCTTGCTGCAACCACCTCAAGGCTGATATTTCATGTGGTAAGGACCCTGTTAATGATGTGATTTATGGTCCTGACACGCCAGTCAAACTTGGAGGCCCAGGAAGGGAACAATTGAAACTGTGGCGTATCATTCCCGCAGGTTGTAAATTGTTCCTAGAATTCTTTCAAATTTTACATTCTAAATTATTTTCTTACTTTTCCTTTCCGTCGCTTTTTTCTCTCTCTTAATTTACTCTCTTTCCCTTGCTTTATTTCTCTTTCTATGTCTAATTTGACCTAATTCATCCTACTTCCTTCTCTGTTGCTTGCTTAATTTCTTTATACTTAAATTTCATTAGTTATGGAGATATACCATTGGGCCCGGTGACCTTGTTTGAATTTGAATTTCTAGCAACTTGAGGCGCAAAGATAATACAATCTGGAGGATGAGGTTATGTTACAGGACTAGTAATCCAGAAGCCCGGACTAATGATCCAGAGACATGAGTTTAAATCCCATGTCGGCAGCTGGGGATTAAATAAATCTGGAATAAAAATTTAGTATCAATAAAGGGTTCCATTAAATTAACGAATTGTCATTAAAATCCATCTGGTTCACTGTCCTTTAGGGAAGGAAATCTGCCATCCTTACCCAGTCTGGCCTTTTTGTGACCTCAGACCCACACTGCCCTCTGAAATGGCCTAGCAAGCCACTCAGTTGTATAAATGCCTTGGGATGTTTTACTACATTAAAGGCGCTATATAAATAAAAGTTATTATTATAAGGTGGCTCACCACCACCTTCTCAATGACAATTAGGGATGGGCAATACTTGCCAGCGATGCCCACATTCCATGAACAAATAAATAAACAAAAAAATCTAATTCACATTATACGCTATGAGAGGTGTCGCTCCAGCAGTTTCTGGGCCATCCTTGTAAAAGATTCAGTGAGTGTGCATTAGTATTCCCTTGGTGAGAACCAAGGATTCTACATGCTCAGGAGCACTATAAATATCCCATTCCAGTTAGAAGAGCATGCTTGTCTTTTGCCATCTATTAAAACAACAGACTAGCAACATAACCACTTTCCTTCTCTGTGTGGCTTGGCTTATGATACCTTCTCATCACAGAGCTATTGTAGGTTAGTACCTGACAGAGGTAGGACAAGGAAATCCTTGCTGTTAGTAAAAAAAAATTGTAAAGGAGCTGAACCAATCTTTCAGTTTCCTATTCTATTCCTAAATTGCCAGCGCACTTGTTAATAAGTACTATTTGCTGAATATTGTGCATTAGCTCCAAAGTAACAGCAGTAATACCCTGTTTTATATAATATTTTATATCCTATTATTTCATTTCCAATTTTACAATATGATGTGGGTCAATTAATTTCCTTGTTATTGTACTTAAATTACCCCAGGTTCTTCCAATCATTTTATTTCCAATTTACTCTTAGGGGGCACTTACACTACACATCAATGCTAAATTCAGCAGTGTAAATTTAGAATCAGGGCCCAACCTAAGTTCTGAATGAACTACAATGAGATCCACCTGGTGGGGTGGGGGGTGGGGGGGGGCAGTTCTGGTGCTCTAAACTTTGAGGATTTGACGGCTGAGAAAATCATGTTGGATATTCCACGACCAGACCAATATCCACCTTGCTTTTCTGGAAGAACCTTTTCCGCTGGTTGTTCATACGGTTGGCAGAGTGTAATGCGTGCAAGAAATTTACCTGCCGGCGATAGAGGCAGATTTCCACGGTGGCTATTTCAGCGTCAGCGCTCACCTTTACACTTGTGGAGGTGCACAATGTTGTCTGGCAGCTTTGGTAAAGCCCAGTACCCGGGAAGACATGGCCAACGGCAAACCATGGTGACATCACATCTGCCAGGTCGGTCTGAATGAATTTGAGGCTGTGGGGCTGCAAGATCTGGCTGCCAAGTGCTTGGCATCCTTGGCAGCTCATCTACCTGCCTCATCGGACTTCCAATGCAACATGTGCAACTGTGTTTGTGAGTTGAGGACATAGGCTTTTCTCCCATCAGCGCACCCACAACAGCTGAGACTTATCCATTGACTCGACGGGAGACTCCATCCTAGACTCACTCTGCTTCGGTTTGACACTGCATGGAATGTTAATCCAATGCAGTGTCAAACCTGCATTTACAATGTGCTCAAAGGGGTTCAGTGAACCCCATCTCCACCCCCCACTTCCCCACACAATTATAATGTTTTATGAGTTCAGATGTTCCTCTCCCCCTTTATAAATATTTCCATCTCTAATTGTTGGGAGAGAGCATTGCCCATATTTATATACAAGCAAGTGCACAGCTCTTACATGGATAAGACTGCTACCATTCCTACCAAGCAGTAAGCAGTCAATGTAAATGCAGTTCTACCAAGCTGGATACTGAACTATCTCAGATCAATAGCTATGGTGTAAATACACTGTTAAGCCTCTCCTTAGTCAGATTTTCCACTATTCTGACCTCAATGAAAGCAACAAGACAATCCTATATGTCCTATGTATGTTGCATAGAACACAAAAATGCAATGGTTATATTGTGTCTTTTTTCTACCCAACCGCTATTATAAATACAGAATCTGCATTGGTGCAAACCAGTTATGGATTCTCACCATCGTAAACTGTGTAGTGTAATTTGAGTGTCAAATCACCTGAAGTGCACTTAGAATTTATGCAACACTTTTTGAGAGCTGAAACTAGTGTGTGGCAGCCTCCTAGAGGTGGACTTAACAATTATATTGTCACTTTTGTGTTGATGCATACCCTGAAATCGCTTTTAATCAAGTGTGAGACCAATTCTTGGAGGTAAACTCACACCACTTAAGTTTCAGTCCTGCTGCACTGTAACTACAGATGCGCTAATCCAAGCCTAGAATGTTCACAGTTCATCTGAGAACTTTTAGATGTTCAATTTGAACGTGTTTAAAGTTAGCAAAGAACCAACAGGGTAGGATCTTAAGCTTTAACTAGTATTTAATTTGAGTGGAGGTTTGAACATGGAACCACGTATACCGTGTTCCACATTTCCTGACCAGAGATTAACACAGGTGCCAGAAACATAAAAGCAAAATACTGCGGGTGCTGGAAATCTGAAATCAAAACAGAAAATACTGGAAATACTCAGCAGGTCAGGCAGCATCTGTGGAATGAGAAACAGAGTTAACATTTCAGGTCTGTGACCCTTCGTCAGAACTGGAAAATGTTAGAGATGTAAGTGCAGGGACAGGGAAAGGAGGGATGGGACAAAAGAACAAAAGGGTAGGTCTGTGATAGGATGGAGGGCAGGAGTGATTAAATGACAAAAAGTATGATTGTACAAAGCAAAAGGAGACGGTAATCGGATAGGTAAAGAAACAATAGATGAGTCTAGAAGAGATGTAAATGAGAATGGCAGAATCATTAACAGCTGCCATCTGAAAAAATAAGGGTAGAGCTTATGGTCTGAAATTGTTGAACTCGATGTTGAGTCCAGAAAGCTGTAAAGTGCCTAATCAAAAGATGAGATGCTGTTCCTCGAGCTTATGTTGATCTTCATTGGAACAGTATAAGAGGCCGAGGTCAGAGTGGGAACGGAGCGGAGAATTAAAGTGACAGGCAACCGGAACCTGGGAGTCATGCTTATGAACTGAATGGAGGTGTTCTGCAAAGCAGTCACCTAATCTGCGTTTGGTCTCCCCAATATCCACTCTTCCCTCACCTTCACATGGTCCATCTCTGACTCTGCCCTTCTCTGTCTCCATTCCTGGGAATAGGCTATCGACCATCATCCAATGACACCCATAGCTACCTGGACTACACATCCTCCCATCCTGTAAGGACTGTATTCCATTCTCCCAGTTTTTCCGTCTCCATTGCATCTGTTCTGACAATGCCACCTTCCATACTCGTGCTTCCCATTCTCCTCGACCGTGGTTGACATGGCCCTCGACTGTGTTCGTTCCATTTTCCACACTTCTGCTCTCACCCCATCCCTTCCCACCCAAAACCATGATAGGGGTCCCCTTGTCCTCATTTCTCACACTTCCCACGCCACCTTCCCGTGCAGGTATAGGATATGCAACACCTGCCCTTTTACCTCCTCCCTTCCCACAGTCTAGGGTGCCAAACACTCCTCCCGGGTGAAACGGTGATTTACTTGTACTTCTTGCAATTTAGTATGCTGTATTCACTGCTCATGATGGAGGGACCAAATGCAAATTGGACGACCGCTTTGCGGAACATCTCCATTCAGAGCGTAAGCATGACTCCGAGCTTCCAGTTGCCTGTCACTTTAATTCTCCACTCCACTCCCACTCTGACCTCTCTGTCCTCGGCCTCTTACACTGTTCCAATGAAGCTCAGCATAAGCTCAAGGAACAGAACCTCATCTTTTGATTAGGCACTTTGCAGCCTTGTGGAATCAACATTGGGCTCAACAATTTCAGATCATAACCTCTGTCCATATTTTTTCAGATGGCAGCTGTTGACGATTCTGCCATTCCCATTTAAACCTCTTCTGGACTCATCTATTGTTTCTTTTCCTGTCGCATTGCCATCTCCTTTTGTGTTGTACAGTCATCCCTTTAGTCATTTAATCACTCTTGCCTTCCACCCTATCACAGACCTTCCCTTTTGTGCTTTCTTCCCCTCCCCCTTTCCCTGACCCTGCACTTGCTTAAAATCTGTTAGATCTCTAACTTTTCCAATGAAAGGTCATCAACCTGAAACGTCAACTCTGTTTCTCTCTCCACAGATGCAGCCTGAAATATAACTCCGCTCTGCCAGCCGTGTATTGCTATTGATAGGTATTGGCCTCAATCTGTGGTATAATAACTCCCTAACTCATTCCAAATCTTTAACCTGATTTGAACATCTTTTGTGTGTCGAGATTCTGAGATTTCACTTGAAGATTTAAGGGAAAATTTTGTTTAAAATTTGGATCATCATGCCAAATCTTGTGGGCTAGAACCTCCACTTTTTTCGCATGCTTAACTCCCACTTAACGCCCATTTTACTGCTGAAATGATGTATAACGCCCATATATCGCCCATTTTGGCACAAAATGGAAACGGACGGGCATTTTTCAGAAACTTATCGCCGAACGTTACTTTCCCCATGTGCTTAACGCTGGGAAAAAATATTACTGCCTGCCCACTTTTTTGGGGCGGAATCATCAGAATGGACAAATTCAACACCCATAATATCGGCCAGCGTTACTTTCTGCGTGGAATTAACGCTGAAATTCAATAATACCGCCCACCCACTTTTTTTTGTCGTCAAGAGCACATTTGGCACAACTAACGCCCAGGAGATCGCCCACTGTCACGTTCCCCACCTCGCACACATATCGCCCACAATATCGCTCGCCCAAAAAACCGCCCACAAAAAGTGGAACTGTTCTGAACGAACGTCAGTGGTGCGGTTGGCATTTTTAAAATCCCACTTTTACGTGAGGAGCTGAAATATGAACGATTTGCCTGAAAGAGCGTTGATGTGAGTGATAACGCTGACACACTGCTGTGTGTGTGCAGCTCAGACATTAATGGTGCCCATCACCTTGGTACCAGTTAAAGTTTACGTTGATTGATGTTAAATTGTATTTAACCCTTTCATGTTAAGGAATCAATAGTGTGTAACGGTGCAGCTATCTGAGACAATGCGCAACAAGGTTATGTTCAATAACAAAATAGTTATACCAACATTGGTCCGAAATCATAAGTATCACAGACAATAACACTCAACCCCCACCCACACCTCACTTTTTCCACCATTGACATCAATCACATGTTCAACATGTCCAGCAACACAGACTACAAAGGCAAAGCAGGAGGGTGGTCCCCAGCCCCCATACATTGCAACAAATTGCAGACACACAGATGGAGATATAACACCGCCATCACCTGCAGACATGTACCTCACTTTCCTTCACCCCTCTCCTTCTCCCCACCTCTACCCCTTTCCCTCCTCGCTCCACTGCACCTGGCTGAGGAGCTCCTCAGGCGGTGCCTCATTGGGGGGGATGAAGGCAGATGTGGTTGTTGCACGGGTACGGGAGCGGGGGAATGCCGAGGGGGCAACATTCTCTGATGCAGAAGCAGGATCTTGGTCCTTGCTCTCATCTGTCGTTCGCAGTGGTGGTGCGGAACCCAGGGATGGAATGCTGCGCTCGGGGACCACAGGGAGGCCTGTGGTAGCAGTGTTCCTGGCTATTGCATCCAGGGCCTCCGCGGAATGTACTCGGTCATGGTGGCCAGCTGTCGGGATATGACCCCCAGTGCTTCGCTAAGCTGGTCACCAATGTCTACAGTCCTCCTGGACAACTGTACCATCTCTCCGCTGTCATGTGGCACTTGTGGAACAGACCTGCCGTATCGACGGAACCTCCACGGGGTCAGCGCCATCCTGGGGAGAAATGGGGTGCCCTGTGGTGAGGTACTTGGAGCCGGTATCTCCAGAGTGGAGGCGGAAATGACCGGAGGACCACTAGAAGGCCTTAGGGTGGAATGGCTTCTGGAGTGTGGCGATGCAGGTTCCTTGAAATCCATGCTCTCATCCATGGAGAACAGACCCAGCGGATTGACGGGCGAGAATCGGAGCTCCTCAGCACCAGATGTAGGATCGTCCATTGACTCCTGCCCCGCGTCCCCACCTTCTGGCCTCTGTGGTCTTGCCTTGGGACGCGCTGCTGGCTGAGCTGAAAAACACAAATGAGGTTATTGGAGGAGAAGGGGGTGCTAGGGTCACATGGTGAGTCCAGCGCTACACACAGCATATGCACGACAAAAGCTCTCAAAACCATCACAGACGTCACATTTCATAACCATCAACACATTTGCATGCCAATGATTTTCATTCGGCCATCATTATTTCTATGACAATTTCAGAAATCATCTATCATATATGATTGTTTGGATATGAGTGGGTGTGGCATCTATTGACTTTACATTACGCAATGGTGTAAGCTTTATTCACGTGGCACCACTTCAGGATTTGGCTGTCCGGGGGGGTGCTTCCCCATGAGTGTGAGCACACGCTCCTCCATGTCAGTGATGTCACTGGGGACTGGTGGCCCCCCCCCCACCCGTTCGCCTCTGCATGGATCTCATCGCCGATAGCTTCTTCTGCAAAAGGTGACAGGACAACATGGCATGAGATCATTGCGTGATATCATTGCTAGGTACTGTCACAGAGACTGATACAACACATAACCGACAGATGTAATCATGATTATTATGAAAATTATCCTTCTTTGCCGAAAGACGTGCAGCGTGACCGCAGGCTTTGAGTAAAACATTTCCGATAACAGTGAAAGACCTCACATCTGCTGATAGTCACTCATGACTGTTCCAAATCAAATTATATAAATACATAAATACATGTAAATCAATGTAATACTTACTCTTGCAGATCCCACACGGTTGTTCCATCGTTTGCGGCATTGGTTGCTCTCACGCACCTCGTTGGTCGCCGACGAGACCTATCTCGGTCCATATCTTCTTGTATGCCTTTGGGGTGGGCTTCCCACATCCTCCCTGTGTCAAATCACCCCAGCGTAATTTGAACTCCTGCAGGAGGGAGGCATTTGCCTCATCTGAGAACCTCCTGGCTCTTTTGTGCCCTCCAATGTGCTCCTCTCCCACCTCACTGCTCTCTCCAACATCAGTCTCCACAGCGTGCTGTGATGCCTCCTCCTCTCTCTTCATTATAGGCCAAATTCGGGCAAATATGTGGCTGGTAACAGCTACTTTTTGTTTGCCTACTTGCTTTGAAGCTCTAAAGTCTCCCTCCTTCCTCCCAAAGCAGCCACACCACACCCAGACACACCTTCAGTCCCTCTGAGCTCCCTCACTCTCTGTCTCCTCTTCAGCACATGTCATAATGACCCTTGACCGCCAGAATCACGGGAATTGAGTGTTGCCATGCCATTGCTAAGGACGGCCACACTTTACGGCAGAAGGTCAAAAAAATGTAACGCTACCGCCCATTTGATATCGCTCGCGGTAACGCCCATTTTCAACAATGGATACTAGGTGTTTTGAGAATGGGCGAGAAGCCGGCGATCTGAAAACTTTTTTCTAACGCCCACGCCGGAAATAACGCCCATTTTTGGGCGATAACCAAAAAAGTGAAGGTTCTAGCCCTGTGTCCTTTCTTTTTAATTCTTGCCATAAATTAAATGCATTAGTGCCCTTTGTTGCTGTAACCTGGGAACATAGGAACAGGAGTAGGCCATTCAGCCCTCAAGCTAGTTCCGCCATTCAATCCGATCATGGCTGATCAGTATCTCAACTTCACTTACCCACCTTTGCTTCATATCCCTTGATACACTGACCCAACAAAAATCTATTGATCTCAGTCTTGAAAATTTCAATGAATCCAGCATCCACAGCCTTTAGCGGGTGCGAGTTCTAGATTTCTACTACCCTTTGTGTGAAAAACTGCAAATCTGATTTCACACCTAAATGGCCTGGCTCGAATTTTAAGATGGTACCCTTGTATTCTGGATTCTCCCAGCAGAGGAACTAGTTTCTCTGTATCTACCCTATCATATCCCTTGAGCATTTTAAACACATCGATTAGATCTCCCTTCAACCGTTTAAACTCAAAAGAGATTGGGGCTAAAATTCCGGTGGGAGGCTTCCTTCGGACGAACGCCTCCGACCCAAAGTTTTTTAACGAAAATACCTGGTGGTTCCGGAGGCGCCTTCGATTCCGGTCGGAGGCCTTTCATTCAATGCGCAGCATTCGTGGAGAGGACTTCTTCATGCGTGCGAAAAAGCTGGAGTCACATGGGCCTGGACCACCAATCACTCTGCAGTATTCTCATTGATAATAATGGGAACTCCGTTTTTACGAGTTCCCATTATTATCAATGAGAATAAACCCCTAAAACAAGAAACACAATATAATAAATAAATAAAATACCTCACATATTCAAAATTAATTGAAATTAAAGTTAATTAAATGTTTTAGAAAAAAAAATATATGTTTTGGAATTTTTTTTAATGTGTTTTAATACGATTTAAAATAAACTTACCTTATTGGACAGGGTTTTTAACATAAAATGTGTTTTAAAATTTAATTTTTATATGTTTTAAAACTCTTACGCTGGTAAAAGTATGCTATGCGCCTGCTTTCACCAAGCATAAGAGTTTGAAGGGCATTCGCTGGGCATGAGTTGGGCAAACAGATCGGAAAAGCCGATTTACGACGCATGCGCATTGCACCCCGAAAACCGTCTTTTGCGAAGCCTCGCCGGTTCCGTCTGCACTTCGTACAGACTCGGTGAGTCTGGAATTTTAGTCCCATTAGTAGCTCTATGTATCTGTAGTCCTGTATGCCTTCTAACACATTCCAGTGATATCTGGGCAGATCAGGTTTTACTGTATGTCACCCCTCCCACTGTCGCCCTTGTGCCTCAGGATCTCTTGGTACATCTTACACTGCCCGGTGCATATTGTTAAAGATCTAAAGTTAAACAAAGCCTTCTCCAAATACACACAGGATCCAAAACTTGATCGTGTCCTTCTCTGTGCTCCTGTGAAGTTAAACACCGCTCATATTAAGCCAAACGCACCAATTCATGAGCAAAATTCAACAAAAATTAACTTGAAATAGAAAGTTTTTTTATGTTGGCTTATGTAAGATATTCTAATTTTCATTGTTAAATAAATAATTCCTTTTTTGTCAGCTTTCATATATTGTTTTAAAACATATTACACAGAGTTTAATTTAATATACATAGAACAGCACACACTAGAGCATGTTACAAAGCATTAACACATGGAAGTTGAGATTAAGTCATGACCTATCCAAGATATGTTATTACAAAAGTGTAATATTGCGGGTGCTGGAAATCTGAAATAAAATTGGAAAATGTTGGAAATGCTCAGCAGGTCAGGCAGCATCTGTGCAGAGAGAAACAGAATTAACGTTTCAGGTCGACGACCTTTCGTCAGAACTGGAAAAGGTTAGAGATGTAACAGATTTTAAGCAAGTGCCGGGGCAGGGAAAGGGTGGAGGGGAGGAAAGAACAAAAAAGGTCTATGATAGGGTGGAAGGCAGGAGAGATTAAATGATAAAATGGATGATTGTACAAAGCAAAAGGAGATGGTAATGGAACAAGTAAAGAAACACAAGATAAGTCTAGAAGAGGTGTAAATGGGTACAACGGAATCATCATCAGCTGCCATCTGGAAAAATATGGGCCAAGGTTATGGTCTGAAATTGTTGAACTCAACATTGTGTCCAGAAGGCTGTAAAGTGCCTAATCAAAAGATGAGCTGCTGTTCCTCGAGCTTGCATTGAGCTTCATTGGAACAGTGTAGGAGGCCGAGGACAGAGAGGTCAGAGTGGGAGTGGAGTGGAGAATTAAAGTGACAGGTGACCGGAAGCTCGAGGTCACGCTTATGGAGGTGTTCCGCAAAGCAGTCACCCAATTTACGTTTGGTCTCCCCATTGTAGAGGAGATCACAAAGTGAGTAGTGAATACTGTATACTAAATTGTAAGAAGTACAAGTAAATTGTTGCTTCACCTGGGAGGAGTGTTTTGCGCCCTGGACAGTGGGAAGGGAGGAGGTAAAAAGGCAGGTGTTGCATCTCCTGCGCTTCCACGGAAGGTGCCATGGGAAGGGGAGAGGGTGTTGGGGGTGATTGTGGAGTGGACCAGGATGTCATGAAGAGTGCAGTCCCTTCAGAATGCTGAAAATGGAGGGGAGGAGAAGATGTGTTTGGTGATGGGATCACGCTGGAGGTGGCGTAAATAGCGGAGGATGATCTGTTGTATGTGGAGGCTGGTGGGGTTGAAGGTGAGGATTATAAAAACATAAAAGCATAAGAATTAGAAGCAGGATTAGGCCATTTGGCCCCTCGAGGCTGCTCTGCCATTCAATAAGCTCATGGCTGATCTTTTACCTCAACTCCACTTTCCTGCACTATTCCTATATCCCTTGATTTCCTTGATATTCAAAAATCCATTGACCTCTGTCTTGAATACTCATTGACTGAGCATCCACACCCCTCTGGGGTAGAGAATTAAAAAGATTCCAGGACAATGGGAACCCTATCATGGTTCTGGGAGGAAAAAGAAGGGGTGAGAGCAGAATTGCGGGAAATGGAACAGACACAGTCGAGGGCCATGTCAACCATGGCAGAGGGGAATCATCAGTTGAGGAAAAAGGAAGACATATTGGAAATATCAGCATAGAAGGTGGCATCATCAGAAAATATGAGATGGAGAAACTGTGAGAACGGAATAGATGTGTTATTGCCGTGAATCACATTCTTGACTGTCTTATAATATTGTAAAAGCTTACAGTACAAAAGGAGGGTGTTTGTCAGATCACGTCTGTGAATATGTAGAAATATAGAGGAAAATAACAATACCTTATCTTTTTATGTGCCCGTGTATTGTGGTTAGAAAAAGCATTACTTACTAGCCATTCAGATGCAAAGCAGGGTCATTCAAAACAGAAATGATATGCTATATCAGAAAAGAAGCATTTTACCACCTGGTTTGTGATGAAGTGATATTAGGACACATGTTGTGTGTTGATGCAAGAAAATCTTGTAGCTTCTACATATTGGGGCAACATTTCAAGAAGAGTATATAAACTAAATATAGAAGTCTGCCTCAGGCAAAGTTCCTTCTTTCTTTTGCAAGTCAACACTCTGCATCATCAGTGTCTGATTTCTCACATCAGAAGATGATCAGTCCACTTGTCTAGTTCTGATATGATGCAATTATTCAATTATTCCCATAAAAACACAAAGTAATATTTTATATCAGTCAACATCATCCTGCTGTTCTCCAAGGACCTAACCAGAAGCTATGGTTGCCATTTTTCAGCTCATTTAAAAAAAAAATCACCAGTCTTCCTTACATTCCAGTCTGTATGAGTCACTGCTTCCCTCTCCTTAAAGAAAACATCCTTCCTAGTCTCTTAAATCCGTTCCTTCTTTTATGATCGCCTTTATCAGTTTTTTCATCCCACTCTCCAGATATATATATGTGCATCTATTTGTCCATTGCTCTGATCCATCTTTGCTTCTGAATTCCATGTTGCAGCGCTTAGTGAGCGATCTACACTTCTCTCTTTTAACCTGTTGTAGGACAAGCAGCTTTTGTCCAAGGTGGAGTGGGTGATCCATGAAAGGAACATGGTTAATTTTGACTTAAGCGAGTGGATCATTTAATTTAGAGAATTGCATAGAATTTACAGCACAGAAGCAGATCATTTGGCACAACTGGTCCATGCCAGTGCTTATTCTCCACACATGCCTCCTTCCATCCTACTGCAAATCACCCTATCAAGCATAATCTTCTATTCCAATGTGTGGATAGTCTACCCCCAGTTCATTTATATCATATATTTTTTTTTTAGTTCTGCTATGTGACATGGAAAACACAACAAGCTGAATGTAGAAATTATGCAATATGGTTTCCTGATATTCTCTGTTGGGGGGGAAATTTATATTGGTGATAACAAGAGATTAGCTGTAACATCAGTCAAATGTAAATGTTTGGTACATAATAAATATATTAAAAGAATTGTACATTTTAAACAAAGTCCATAATCCTTTATATACATTATGGATTTGATAGGAGCATTTAATAGACACACTAAAAATATTTTGAATATACTAAATTTGCACCCTCAAATTATAAACAATCTAACTGCACAATGACAAATCACATCTTTAATGTGCAGATTTAAAGAAGATTGTTTTTTGGCTTCACAACTTCTTCAGAGTGGGGATTTTGTTCAGTGTATTTGTACATGAGAATTGTCAGGTCAGGAGGAAAGGCACACAATTGTAATCTGGATTCAAGAAATAACATTGGGAAAAAGAGAAATACAATGGCCATTGAAAACAATGATAAATGATCATGTATACATTCTATCGGGCTGATCAGTAACATGCATTACGAATCATATATAAGGAGGGAATAATGAAGATTTCTTAAAATAGTGCCCTCACTTTTGGGTGTGCTGTCCCAGTTATATGTGAGTTTAACACATACTAAGTTCGACGTTCGACTTCACAGCAAGCATGTGGCAGCAGTTTCCTCCTTCCCAGTAACCACCTCATGAATTCTGCAGCATGTTAATTACATTTTAAAATAACGAAAGACACAAGCTGCAATAACATTTTAAAAATGGTAAAATCCAAATTGAAACACAGAATCTAGTAATTTATCCAAAAGAAATTGTGCAACAAAAGCTATCAGAAGTTTGATGCCAGATTGCTTTTGGGAAATGCCAATCAGGTTATTAATCTGCAGATCTACGTAATCCATGAGAAAACTCAATAACCCAAATCAAGAGACTCTGTAGAATACACGTGCTTCTGTTTGTATATGTAAAAAAAAATTAATGAGATAGAATGAGTAATAATATGGGGATATCAAGCAATTGCACTCTTATTTGAGCACTGAATCACAGGGGACAATTATAGAGAATAGTGATTTTGACTGTCCTTGACAATAGCTCATGATCCAATTCAAAGCAGGCATCAGGGACATCTGTAAAGCAGTATTTCAGTTGTATATAGAATATTCATTAACTTATAATGGCAGGAGACAATTTTGTATTCAACAGTATTAACATGGCTTCCGGTAATCAAAAAGTTAAATACTCTACATCTGCCACAAATATTTAAAAATAATTGGAAAAAGTGAAATACATAAAATGATCTTTTACATGCGTGTAGTTACATGAAATTATGGCCCAGATTTTACAGGGCCTATGACGGCATACACACAGCGTAAGTCTCCCACAAGTTCTTTGGTTTCAACATGTGATGCTCATGCGTGAAAACCCGGAACTTGCGATCTGTCAAGTTTCTCCTTGACAGATCATACGCATTGCTGAAAATTCACTTCCGCTGGCACAGATTTGGGCTATTTGCCCAACTACTGCCTAACGAATACCCACCAAACCCTTACGCCTGGTAAAAGCAGGCGTAAAGCCTACTTTTACCAGCGTGAAGGTTTAAATTAAATTTTAAATTAAAAATTTTTTAAATGATTTAAACAGTCACTTACATTTAAAATTAGTTTAGGTCAATTTTGTCCAGGTTAAAAATGTTTACGTTTATTTTTCAAAAAATGGCATTTTTATTTTAAATGTTTAATTAAATGGTATTTTAATTAATTTTGAACCTGTGATCATTTATTTTAATTTCAGTCTATTTGTATTTTTTAGGGGATTCCTATTAAGCTTATGGAGATTCTGTATTAAATGGAATCCCCCTAAGCATAATAGGAATCCCCTTTTGTCAATGGTTGGCCTGGCCCACATGATCCCAGAGATGCTTGCGAACTGCATGCGTCCCTGGAATGCGTGAGCCTTTACGCAGGTGTACACCTGCAGGGCCAGGACCACAAGAGTCTGAAGCTCCGGAGACACTAGGCAAGTACGGAGTTTTCTTGCAGTTTGGAGGCATACGTGGCCGGCAGGCCTCCGACCGCAATTTCCAGCCCAAAATCTTTAAGGCATGACAAGGTCCCGGGTCCTTATTATTACAAGTTCGCAAGCTGTTAACGGTACATGCTCCCCATTAGACAGCTCTATCTGGAGGCAGGAAATCGCGTATATGTGTTGGGTTTACAGCAGCACCTTAAAGGGGAGGGGTATTAACATAAAAAAAAATAAGAAACATGACTTTGGAGTTGCAAGCAACACATGTGAAAAGGCAACAGAAGCAAATACATTACATTTGAAAGCCTTTGAGTTTGAAAATTCACAAGTGACTGCCATAAACATGTCTCCAAAAGCTTCGTCCAGTTTTCCCTGACAACAGCTGAAGATCTCTTTAATTATGACTGGAAATGGCCACTTCCTGACTTGTGCCACCCATTGTGGATGGGCAAGAGCAGGAACAGACGCTAGTCTGGCGGGCTGAGAAGAAAACGATGTTGAGGACTTAATTGCATCATTTGATCCTGATTTGTATATATGTATGAGGCTCCTGCTCAGTTCTGATAAGAACTCTGACTGCCAAGAGTTTGGTCCACGTGGAAATCAGGACTGGTGGAAATGCTGCGATAAGTTGTCACAACTAACCACTGCTTGATTTTTGGTCCCGCCATGGCCCCATTGTTAACACAAAAATCACACCCATTTTATCAAAACCTTTCTATGATGTAACTCCTGGCCGGTCATTTTTTCACCGAACCAATCACAACGTAGCTGCTATGAGAACTTTGTGACTATCCACTATTAAAATTAGACAGTTAGATATAATATTATTTAGCACCTAAATGTCGCTGCTATTTCTAAATGAATAATATATTGCACACCGAAATCAATAAATTCATTGTTAAATTGACGACCCAATCTCAGTTTTGCTGCTGCCTAACCACTTTCCATCAGGTACCTGCGGTCCTTCCTCAGTGCCTGGCCTAATGCTACTACAAACCGACTCTACTAGTACATTGTCAGCTCCCAGGCCAACTCTAATTACAGCTTGCCCGCAGTCTCCACACTCACTGCCTGGCCATTGCCACCACACACCAGGATCCTTGAACAATGGGAGATTCATTAGTTTACTTCTTAAAATAATTGAGCAAATTGATGAAATGATTTATACACTTTATTCTCTGAAGTTAAGGGAGACTGATACTCCATTGAACTGCCACACAATATTTAATGTTATAAATGTAGATACTGATGTGCTCACTGAGTTGCTTAGCTCTCCATTATTTCCTTGGTTTGTGCTTTCAAACTGCAGGTCAGGAGCATGCTAGTAATACATAATCTATACAGAATCTCCATTCCAGCAACATTGTACATTGAGTGCCTTTCTCAAAACTCTACCCTGTTTCCTTGACTCAGTGGTGGCATTGCCACCTGTGAGTCAGAAGGTTGTGATTTCAAGTCCCACTCCAGACATTTGAGCACATACTATAGTCTGGCAACTTAGTGCAGTACTGAGGGAGTAATGCACTGTCAGAGTTGCCATCTTTCAGATGAGACATTAAACTGAGTCCCCACCTTTTTTCTTAGGAGCTAGGAGTTAATTTAAAAAGTAGGACCTCAAAGGTAGTAATCTCAGGATTGCTACCAGTGCCACGTGCTAGACAGAGTAGGAATCGCAGGATAGCTCAGATGAATACGTGGCTTGAGCAGTGGTGCAGAAGGGAGGGTTTCAAATTCCTGGGGCATTGGAACCGGTTCTGGGGGAGGTGGGACCAGTACAAACCGGACGGTCTGCACCTGGGCAGGACCGGAACCAATGTCCTCGGGAGATTGTTTGCTAGTGCTGTTGGGGAGGAGTTAAACTAACATGGCAGGGGGATGGGAACCTATGCAGGGAGACAGAGGGAAATAAAATGGAGTCAGAAGCAAAAGATAGAAAGGAGAATAGTAAAAGTGGAGGGCAGAGAAACCCAAGGCAAAAAACAAAAAGGGCCACATTACATCAAAATTCTAAAGGGGCAAAGTGTGTTAGAAAGACAAGCCTGAAGGCTCTGTGCCTCAATGCGAGGAGTATTCGGAATAAGGTGGACGAATTAACTGCGCAGATAGCAGTTAACGGGTATGATGTCATTGGCATCACAGAGACATGGCTCCAGGGTGACCAAGACTGGGAACTCAACATCCAAGGATATTCAGCATTTAGAAAGAATAGACAGAAAGGAAAAGGAAGCGGGGTGGCGTTGCTGGTTAAAGAGGAAATCAATGCAATAGTAAGGAGAGACATTAGCCTGGATGATGTGGAATCGGTATGGGTGGAGCTGCGGAATTCCAAAGGGCAGAAGACGCTAGTGGGAGTTGTGTACAGACCACCAAACAGTAGTAGTGAGGTTCAGGACAGCATCATACAAGAAATAAGGGATGTGTGCAATAAAGATACAGCAGTTATCATGGGCGACTTTAATCTACATATTGATTGGGCTAACCAAACTGGCAGCAATGTGGTGGAGGAGGATTTCCTGGAATGTATTAGGGATGGTTTTCCAGACCAATATGTCGAGGAACCAACTAGAGAGCTGGCCATCCTAGACTGGGTGATGTGTAATGAGAAGGGACTAATTAGCAAACTTGTTGTGCAAGGCCCCTTGGGGAAGAGTGACCATAATTGATAGAATTCTTTACTAAGATGGAGAGTGACAAAGTTAATTCGGAAACTAGGGTCCTGAACTTAAGGAAAGGTAACTTCGACGGTATGAGGCGTGAATTGGCTAGAATAGACTGGCAAAGGATACTTAAAAGGTTGACGGTGGATAATCAATGGCAAACATTTAAGGATCACATGGATAAACTTCAGCAATTGTACATCCCTGTCTGGAGTAAAAATAAAACGGGGAAGGTGGCTCAACCGTGGCTAACAAGGGAAATTAAGGATAGTATGAAAGCCAAGAAAGAGGCATATAAATGGGCCAGAAAAAGCAACAAACCTGAGGTCTGGGAGAAATTTAGAATTCAACAGAGGAAGACTAAGGGTTTAATTAATAGGGGGAAAATAGAATCCGAGAGGAAGCTTGCAGGGAACATAAAAACTGACTGCAAAAGCTTCTATAAATATGTGAAGAGAAAAAGATTAGTGAAGACAAATGTAGGTCCCTTGCAGTCGGATTCAGATGAATTTATAATAGGGAATAAAGAAATGGCAGACCAATTGAACAAATACTTCGGTTCTGTCTTCACAAAGGAAGACACAAATAACCTTCCGATTGTACTAGGGGACAGTAGGTCTAGTGAGAAGGAGGAAGTGAAGGATATTCTTATTAGGTGGGAAATTGATGGGATTGAAGGCCGATAAATCCCCAGGGCCTGATAGTCTGCAACCCAGAGCACTTAAGGAAGTGGCCCTAGAAATAGTGGATGCATTGGTGATCATTTACCAACAGTCTATCGACTCTGGATCAGTTCGTATGGACTGGAGGGTAGCTAATGTAACACCACTTTTTAAAAAATGAGGGAGAGAGAAAACGAGTAAATATAGACCGGTTAGCCTGACATCGGTAGTGGGGAAAATGTTGGAATCAATCATTAAGGATGAAATAGCAGCGCATTTGGAAAGCAGTGACAGGATCGGACCAAGTAGGCATGGATTTATGAAAGGGAAATCACGCTTGACGAATCTTCTGGAATTTTTTGAGGATGTAACTAGCAGAGTGGACAAAGGAGAACCAGTGGATGTGCTGTATTTGGGCTTTCAAAAAGCTTTTGACAAGGTCCCGCACTAGAGATTGTTGTGCAAAATCAAAGCGCATGGTATTGGGGGTAATGTACTGATGTGGATAGAGAACTGGTTGGCAGACAGGATGCAGAGAGTCGGGATAAACGGGTCCTTTTCAGAATGGCAGGCAATGCCGCAGGGCTCAGTGCTGGGACCCCAGCTCTTTACAATATACATTAAGGTGAAGGAATTGAGTGTAATATCTCGAAGTTTGCGGATGACTCTAAACTGGATGGCGGTGTGAGCTGTGAGGAGGATGCTAAGAGGCTGCAGGGTGACTTGGACAGGTTAGGTGAGTGGGCAAATGCATGGCAGATGCAGTATAATGTGGATAAATGTGAGGTTATCCACTTTGGGGGCAAAAACACGAAGGCAGAATATTATCTGGATGGCGGCAGATTAGGAAAAGGGGAGGTGCAACGAGACCTGGGTGTCATGGTTCATCAGTCACTGAAAGTGGGCATACAGGTACAGCAGGTGGTGAAGAAGGCAAATGGTATATTGGCCTTCATACCTAGGGGATTTGAGTATAGGAGCAGGGAGGTCTTACTGCAATTGTACAGGGCCTTAGTGAGGCCTCACCTGGAATATTGTGTTCAGTTTTGGTCTCCTAATCTGAGGAAGGATGTTCTTGCTATTGAGGGAATGCAGTGAAAGTTCATCAGACTGATTCCAGGGATGGGTGGACTGTCATATGAGGAGAGACTGGATCAACTGGGCCTTTATTCACTGGAGTTTAGAAGGATGAGAGGGAATTTCATAGAAACGTATAAGATTCTGACGGGACTGGACAGGTTAGATGCGGGAAGAATGTTCCCGATGTTGGGGAAGTCCAGAACCAGGGGACATAGAATAAGGGGTAGGCCATTTAGGACTGAGATGAGGAGAAACTTCTTCACTCAGAAAGTTAGAGAGTTGTTAACCTATGGAATTCCCTGCCGCAGAGAGTTGTTGATGCCAGTTCATTGGATATATTCAAGAGGGAGTTAGATATGGCCCTTATGGCTAAGGAAATCAAGGGGTATGGAGAGAAAACAGGAAAGGGGTACTGAGGGAATGATCAGCCATGATCCTATTGAATGGCGGTGCAGGCTCGAAGGGCCGAATGGCCTACTGCTGCACCTATTTTCTATGTTTCTATGTTTCTAGATGTAAGAGCTATGATGCCACTATTTGACAAAGGGATGAGGGATTCTCCCCAGTGTCCTGACCAATATTTATCCTGAAACCAACATCACTAATAAAATGGATTATCTGGTCATTATCTCTTTGCTGTTTGTGGAACCTTGCTGTGTGCAAATTAGCTGCCGTGTTTCCAACATTATAACAGTGACTGCACTTCAAAGGTACTTGATTGCCTGTAAAGCAATATGAAATGTCCTGAGGTCATGAAAGGTGCGATATAAATGGAGGTTATTTCCTTTCTTTATGACTGGAGAAGACATCAGGATGTCACTGATCTACGCAGATAGGCCGTAATTTTCTTTAACTTGGTGGGTCTGGTGTGGCTGGTGTCCGTGGCTGATTTTGACCCCGCTGCTGGCTCCATCCCACTGTAGAAAATTAACTTACCTTAATGGGGCCTATTAAGCCTGTCCAGCGCATTACTCAGCCCAATGAGATGGAGCAGGTTTGATGATGTAATTTATGTCACATTTTCAGCCAGGATCCTTAAAGGGACCCTGGCCACATTAAATTTTAAGTTTAATCTAAGATAGTGGATGTTGAATCTTTACCCTACAATAATACAATAAAAGTTTATATGAGTAACAAAGAAATATTTAAATAATATTATCATTAAGTAATATAACCCAATTTACAAATACAATCAAGAACATAGTTAAAAAAGTATGGGAATTGGGAAGTTATTGATCCTTTAGTCACAGATCTGTAGACTTTTGTATCAGTAACTGGTACAAATAAAAGATGTGTGTATATAAGTAATATATAAAATTAAGCATATTTTAAACCTAAAGGGGTGGATTTACAATCTTATGCAAGGTCAGTGGAAGAGCTGCGGAATCCTTGACAAACAGTGTAAGTGGTGCTTAAAATGTGTTTCTGGGATTTCTGCAGCTCTTCCGTTAAAGTTAACAATGGACAAGTTTATATGAGTAATTCTCTGCAGAAATTCACCCTAACGTCTCAGGCTGAAAAATTAACTTTGTTTTATTCAGGGACTGAAAGCAAATTGAAACAGTGGAATAAGTGTTGCGAATTAAATTGTTACGGTTAATGACTTGATTTAATGTGTAACTGGACAATCACAGAATATTGTGAGAAAAACCTGACTAGAAACAACACAAAAACTTATTTAAATGGTGTGTCATTTTTTCTAGTGCAGATCAATTCATTGCAATTACTGTTGAGTTAGAAGGCAATGGCTGAGAATGGTCAGTGAACAATGTATTTCCCTCGCCCTCCCTTCAGGAATTTCTGAATTAACATTTATCATTCACTTTTCAAATAGAACAGAATCTCCAGCAATCTGTTAGCTGATGTAATCAACATGTTTTTATTTTGGTTTGTTTTCCATGCTGTCAAGTAATCAGCTGGAGCAATGGCCACGGAACTCCCACCTCAGGTTGACAGACATGGTTCCCGAGCTGCATGAGTCCCGTGGCCATGCAGGGAAATTTTAAATGTGTCAAAAAAGGCTCTTAAGTGCCTGTCAACCGCCTGATAATGATCTCAATTGGGTCCCCCGCCACTACCGGTCGGGTCAGCTCCACGATGAAAGACGCGCGTGTGGGAAAGGTGAGTGGGAGCAAGATGATGGTAGGTTCCCAACCTACTGTCTAAGATAACAACTTTCCCACCCAACCTGCCACTGATCGCAGCCACTACCACCCTGGAAAATTCAGCCCATAGTTCCCATTGCTGGCTTTCACTAACAGTTTGAAAGTATACAACATGAGGGCAGAAGAAGGCTGAACAGTGCTAGTAAATACATCTTCATTTCTATCGTTCTATTACTATACATTAATAATGGATGGTAAATTCTGTAAGTTAGCCTGCATTTATGAGTTTCTGATTAGGAGTAGTCCCTAGTTGAGTCCAGAACAACAAAATGAACCACTCATTTAGCTTTTCATAATTACATTTCCTAACGTACTTATATAATTACTATTGTTATCAGTTAATTAAACATCATTAAACCATACATTGCTAATGTCATAAGGGATTAAGAGCCTACTGTAAACACCATTACACATCAAAGAGATTATTTGTGTTGTCAGTAATCACAGCAGTGTGATCTCACAAAGACTGAATAAGAAACTCAAAAACAATGTAAAAATGTATATTATGTGTACCTCAAAGGTAGTAATCACCGGATTACTCCCGGTGCCACGAGCTAGTGAGTACAGAAATAGGGGAATAGAGCAGATGAAGGCGTGGCTGCAGGAATGGTGCAGGAGAGGGGGCTTTAGATTCCTAAAGGCATTGGGACCATTGCTGGGGAGGTGGGTCCTGTACAAGCCGGAAGGATTGCACCTCAACAGAGCCGGGACCAATTTCCTTGCGGGGAGTTTTGCTAGTGCTATTGGGGAGGGTTTAAACTATCTTGGCAGAGGGGATGGAAACCTGAGAATAGATTCAGTAGGGAGGGGAGTAAAGCTGGAATTAAAAATGTAGAAAGTGAGTTTGAAAGACAGAGGAAACAAACAGGAAAAAAAAGGTAAAAAAACACATTTTAAAGCTCTTTATCTAAATGCACGTAGCGTTCGTAACAAAATAGATGACTTAACAGCACAAATAGATATAAATGGGTATGATCTGATAACGATTACAGAGACGTGGTTGCAAGGTGACCAGGACTGGGAACTAAATATTCAGAGGGTATTTGACAATTCGGAAGGACAGACAGAAAGGAAAAGGAGGTGGGGTAGCACTCTTAATAAAGCATGGGATCAGTGCGTTAGTGAGAAACGATATTGGCTCAGAGGATCAAGAGGTTGAATCAGCTTGGGTGGAGATAAGGAATAATAAAGGGAAAAAGTTGCTGGTGGGTCTAGTCTATAGGCCCCCTAACAGTAGCTACACAGTTGGATGGAATATAAATCAAGAAATAATGAAGGCTTGTAAAAAAGGAACGGCAATAATCATGGGTGATTTTAACCTTCATATTGATTGGACAAAGCATATTGGCCAGAGTAGCCTTGAGGAGGAGTTCATAGAGTGTATTCAGGATAGTTTCCTTGAACAGTACGTTGCGGAACCAACCAGGGAGCAGGCTATCTTAGATCTACTACTGTATAATGAGACAGGATTAATAAATTATCTCGCAGTAAAAGATCCTCTAGGAATGAGTGACCATAACATGGTTGAATTTCAAATTCAGTTGGAGGATCAGAAAGTTGCATCTCAAACCAGTGTCCTAAGCTTAAATAATGGAGACTACAAAGATATCAGGTCTAGTTAGCTGAAGTAGACTGGGAAAATAGACTAAAGTATGGGACGGTTGATGAGCAGCGGCAGACATTTAAGGAGATATTTCATAACTCATGACAAAAAATATATCCCAATGAGAAGGAAAGACTGTAAGAGAAGAGATAACCATCCGTGGCTAACTAAGGAAATAAGGGTAGGTATCAAATTGAAAACAAAGGCATATAATGTGGCCAAGAGTAGTGGGAGGCCAGAGGATTGGGAAAGCTTTTAAAAGCCAGCAAAGAATGACTAAAAAAAAATAAAGAAAGGGAAGTTAGATTATGAAAGCAAACTAGCATGAAATATAAAAACAGATAGTAAGAGTTTCTACAGGTACATAAAAAGTAAAACAGTGACTAAAGTAAATGTTGGTCCCCTAGATGATGAATAATAATGGAGAACAGGGAAATGGCAGATGTTGAACAAATATTTTGCATCGGTCTTCACGGTAGAAGACACTAAAAACATCCCAATAGTGTATAATCAAGAGGCTATAGGAAGGGAGGAACTTAATACTATTATGATCACTAATGAAGTAGTACGAGATAAAATAATGGGACTAAAGGCGGACAACTCCATGGACCTGATTTCTTACATCCTAGGGTTTTAAAAGAAGTGGCTGCAGAGATAGTGGATGCATTGGTTGTAATCTACCAAAATTCCCTGGATTCTGGGGCAGCCCCAGCGGATTGGAAAACCACAAATGTAACGACCCTGTTTAAAAAAAGAGGCAGACAAAAAGCAGGAAACTATAGACCAGTTAGCCTAACATCTGTCATTGGGAAAATGCTGGAGTCCATTATTAAGGAAGGAGTAGTGGGACATTTGGAAAAGCAAAATTCGGTCAACCAGAGTCAGCATGGTTTTATGAAAGGGAAATCATGTTTGACAAATTTTCTGGAGTTCTTTGAGGATGTAACGAACAGGGTGGATAAGGGGGAACCAGTGGATGTGGTGTATTTGGATTTCCAGAAGGCATTCGATAAGGTGCCAAATAAGAGCTTACTGCACAAGATAAAAGCTCACTGGGTTGGGGATAATATATTAACATGGATAGAGGATTGACTAACTAACAGAAAACAGAGAGTCGGGATAAATGGATCATTTTCCAGTTGGCAAACAGTGACTAGTGGGGTGCTGCAGGGATCGGTGCTGGAGCCTCAACTATTTACAATCTATTAATGACTTGGATGAAGGGACCGCATGTAATGTAGCCAAGTTTACTGATGATACAAAGATGGGTGGGAAAGCAAATTGTGAGGGGGACACAAAAAATCTGCAAAGGGATAAAGACAGGCTAAGTGAGTGGGGAAAAAAATTGGCAGATGGAGTATAATGTGGGAAAATGTGAGGTTATCCACTTTGGCAAAAATAATAGAAAAGCAAATTATAATTTAAATGGAGAAAAATTACAAAGTGCTGCAGTACAGAGAGACCTGGGGGTCCTTGTGCATGAAACTCAAAAAGTTAGTATGCAGGTACAGCAAGTAATCAGGAAGGCAAATGGAATGTTGGCCTTTATTGCAAGGGGGATAGAGTATAAAAGCAGAGAAGTCCTCCTACAACAGTACAGGGTATTGGTGAGGCCACACCTGGAGTATTGCATACAGTTTTAGTCTCCGTATTTAAGGAAGGATATACTTGCTTTGGAGGCTGTTCAGAGAAGGTTCACTAGATTGATTCCGGAGATGAGGGGGTTCACTTATGAAGATAGGTTGAGTAGGTTGGGCCGATACAAATTGAAGTTCAGAAGAATGAGAGGTGATCTTATTGAAATTGTAAGATAATGAGGGGGCTTGACAAGGTGGATGAAGAGAGGATATTTCCACACATATTGAAAACTAAAACTAGGGACATAGGGCTAGAATTTCCTATGAACCCCTCAGAAATTGTTTGGTAAGTAATGCTCCACGGCTCTCTGGGGCAGAGAATTCCATAGATTTACAACCCTCTGAGAGAAGAAATTCCTCCTTATTCTAAGCCTCTGGGCTAGACTTTACTATCATTGGCGGTACAACTCTTTTCCGCCCGGCGAAAGTCTCCCCATTAATTTTTTAGTGGTAACGCCCAAATCTGAACACGCCCGCCCGGACCAAACAGCCAATGTGCAAAGCCGAGAAAATTGGCAGGGCATAAGTTTGGCCTCAACAGAAGCCCATCCAGATCGCTGAGGGAACCGCCCTGTGAAAGCTGACACTTTTACATTAAAACTAATCGCACGACGAGGAAATGGACGTTGCATCTTTATTCTCGGCGGTTTTCTCAGTGGTTAAGGGGAAAGTAAAACGGGTGTTTTATAAAAAATTTAGTCCGAGGCTGCGGTTCGGCCCAGGGAGGGGCGAAGACTTAAAAAAAAAATTTTACTAAAAAAAATGAAAACGTAAAAAGCATTCCCAAGACACTTTTACACCTGATTGCCGTTTTAAAATTAAAAAATAAATAAAGAACCTTTAACTTAGCTTTATTTGCAGAGTACTCACCTAACGCCCTGTTTAAGCAGCTTTCATAGGACGGTTCCCTCAGCGATCTGGATGGGCTTCTGTTGAGGCCAAACTTATGCCGTGCCGATTTTCTCGGCTTTGCACGTTGGCTGTTTGGTCCGGGCAGGCGTGTTCAGATTTGGGCGTTACCACTAAAAAAATAATGGGGAGACTCTTTCGCCGGGTGGAAAAAGAGTTGTACCGCCAATGATAGTAAAGTCTAGCCCAGAGTCTTAGAATAAGGAGGAATTTCTTCTCTCAGAGCATTGTAAATCTATGGAATTCTCTGCCCCAGAGAGCTGTGGAGGCTGGGTCATTGAATATATTTAAGGCGGAGATAGACAGATTTTTGAGCAATAAGGGAATAAAGGGTTATGGGGGCAGGGAAGTGGAGCTAAGACCATAATCAGATCAGCCATGATTTTGTTAAATGGCGGAACAGGTTCGAGGGGCTAAATGGCCTACTCCTGCTCCTATTTCTTATGTTATGTTCTTATATAGATATTACTCAGATGGCTCAGTGGCTAAATGTTTTATATCATGGGAATTAATGTCACGGAAGCAGCCAAAGCTTGAGTGTTTACCTCAACCATGAACACGCTCCAAGCCAGATCATAAGCAAAGGGGGAGACTTTCGCCTTCATTTTCGGCGATTTTCTCAGTGGTACAGCTGTTTTTCTGAGAGAAACCGCCCGCCGAAAGTCTCCCCATACCTTTTGAATGGGACCATCCACATCTCGAAATGACCGACGGGAGCAAAACCGTCGACGTGCACCTGTGTGTACCACCGAGAGATGCACCAGGGCGCAAATTTGGCCTCAACGAAAGCCCATCCAGATCGCCGAGGGAACCACCCACGGGAAGCAGCCTGAATCAGGGCAGTAAGTGAGTACTCTGCAAAGAAAGGTAAGTTAAAGCCTTCTTATTTTGTTTTTAATTGTAAAACGTCGATTAGTTTTAAAACAGTCTTGGAAATGTTTTTTAACTTTTTTTTTTAGGTGAAAAAATATAAGTTTTCCCCCATCCCTAGGCTCAACTGCAGCCCAGACGAAATGTAATTTTTTTTTAAGAACCGCCCGTTCTCACTCGTTTCAGCTGTAACTGCCCAAAAACCGCCGATAATCTTGCTGGGCAGTTTTACTTACTTCATTAATGGAAAGTTTCGCCAGCGTTAATTGATGAAGGTTAGCGGTGTTTTCTGGGCAGCAGTTGGCCGGTGAGGCCTCTGGGGAAAGTCTAGCCCTTAGTCTTTTTAGAGATTACTCATCAGAGATCTTACCATCTGTCACCTTGTGGTTTCCAGCTTTTGCTGTGTTACTTTGTGTTATGCAATCAAGGTTTGAAAAAATCAGTGATTAGGAAGAAACAGTTTTACTAAGAAGCAGTTTGCAGAAGTATGTATTTTGTAACCTTATAACTTGCCCGTGTTAAACTAGACCATAGCAACTGGGAACAGCAGTGTGTTCCTGGCATCCAGGGTTGCTCAGGGAATCAAGAGGATAATCAAAATTCAGTCAAGGTGGGATTTTTAGAAGTTTTTTTTAAAGTTTTCATTTTGGCCAGCCCCAGAAGCCGCTGTCAATGTAGGTTCCTGAGGTATGTTCCTGAGGTCTGCCTTTGTTTTGTCCTGCTGCCCCATCTGAAATGGCCTCCTCAAGAGAGGAAGAACTCCACCAGGAGCCCACTAAAGAAATTCAAAGGAGCTTAACCCAGGAAGACTGGTCAAGTTTAGCAGCACAGCCATGGGGCAGGTACAACACAGAGTAGAAAATCCCAGCTCTTGTTTTTGCTATTTTCATTTCTTGTATTTCCAAACTAACGCTTATCATTACAACCGGAATGCGTCTCTCTCGCAATCACTGTTGTATTGTAATGGTGGTGTCTTTGATTATTAAATGCTGAGTACATTAGTTCTATTATAGTAGGAATATATTTGCAAAACCGTATGCATGTTTGTGGCACATTGAGTTTAATTCAGCCATTAGATTATGAATTAAAAATATATTTTCAGTATTAATGTGTGAAATTTTAATTTTAAAATTCTAAAATTGGGGCAGTGTGTTTGAGCAACTTTGTTAACTAATCAACTTCTTTTGAAAATTGCCAGTTACAATTTACTTTAACTTTGGTTCGATAGGGCCGAAGTTTCGACCGACCTGTAGAACGGCGCACCTCCGCGAGGTCCGACGACTTTCTCGAACAAAAAGTGTGCCTGATATTTACCTCGGTATTCTCCATGATGATAAGGTTGCTTTGGACTCGGCACAGCGCAGCAGAAGCAGTGGGAGGCGGAGCTACAGCCCTGCGCCGAAAAGAATGCCGGCAGCTGCGCGCGTGCGCAGTGGAGTCTGCAAATGTGCGCAGTAGCTCCTGGCCTTCCCAGTGCATCCTGTCTCCGGGCGACCCTATGCGAACGACGCGATGTTCGCAGCCCCTATCCCGGGCCGAGTGGCCTGCCGCACAGGCCGGCCGCTACCTTCCCGCACTCCCTGAGCAGTTTCCATGGCAACACGGCAGTATGGAGCATGTACACGGGGAGATTTAGGCCACTTTATTTGCAGTGCTACGGAAATAATGTTGGCAGTCCATATAATATACTCCAGTACATAAACTTAATTACTTTGAGCATGTATATGTGACATATTTACCGAGCACTCTTTTCAGGAGGCAGAACCTTGGATTAGCAGCCCTGCCAGAACTTACCCCTTTGATGTCTATGAATCTCAAATAGTATCAGCATTTTACACGATGACTAAGTATGCTGCAATAGGTGAGGTCGGAACTTTTAATTTTTTATTTATCGATTTATTGATTGATTATTTTTTATTTTTTTTATTTTTTATTTATTGATTGATTTATTTATCATTTATTATTGATGATGGTTCTTTATTTTTAAAAGTGAAGTGTTTAATGGTTTGAAAAATCCTTCAACTTCCCTTCCCCCCCATCTCTGGCTACCTGCGCCTGATTTCTAAAGTGTCTGCAAGGTTTTTCTGAGCGTACAAAAGTGGACACTTACTCTGGCCTAAGTTAGTTTGGAGTAACTTTTCGCTGTCTAAACTTGCTTAAATGGCCAAAACAGGTGTACGTGGCTGGTAACGCCTCCTTTTGAAAAAAAAACTGAACTAAAAAGAAACTGAACTAACTGACTGAAACTAGAGCAAACTAAATGTGGAGAATTGTGATTTTTAGGATACTCCAAAAAAAACTAGTTGCTCCAAAAAAATAGGAGCAACTTCTGTCGAAACTTGGGCCCATAATTTCCAACAAAGAATGTTGAGTGTTCAAATCCTGAAATACATCGAGCAGGTTATATAATTTCTGGATGGGTCACAAATGAACTTTGAAGCTCAGTTGGTATCATAAAATGCTAGTCTTAGAACAATTGTATCAATAAAGTAACCTCCATGTAATAGGTAAGTATTCATGCTAGCCTTTGAATATAGATGGTTCCACAAACAACAGTTAAATAAAAGACCAGATGTTGGGGTTAAATTGGATAAGCTCCTGCAAACGGGTGTGGGGATTGCAATGTGTGCAGTCAGTGGCACCCTGCACCATGTGGAAGCCTGCAATCCATGCAAATCCTTATGCTCGCTCCAATTGCTTGTCTCTGGCAAGAGGGACTGAGATGTTTACAATTTTAGAAAATCTCACTCAGTGATCTCCCTGTATTGCATTCAGAACATAAAATCATAAAAAATAGGAGCAAGAGTAGGTCATTCAGCCCTTCAAGGCTGTTCCGTCATTCAGTAAGATCATGGCTGATCTTCTACCTCAACTCCACCTTCTTGCCCAATCCCCATATCCCTTAATTCCCTTAATATCCCCAAATCTATCGATCTCTGTCTTGAATATGCTCAACGGCTGAGCATCCACAGCCCTCAAGGGTAGCGAATTCCAAAGATTCACAACCCTCTGAGTGAAGAAATTTCTTTTCATCTCAGTCCTAAATGGCTAACCTCGTATTCTGAGACTGCGACACTATGGGGCACTCCTTTTTTCACCCCGGAGCAGCGGCAATGGGCAGTGAGGTGATCTGGCTGGGCGGTCAGCCTCCAGCACCCTGCAGTGATCCGCGGGTCTGGTTTTGCGGCGATGTAGAGCAGCACTGCCCGGAAGAGCAGCACCGGTGTGCAACGCCCCTGGTTGTGACACCGGTGCGAGTTTTGACTATTGCCCAACCCATACACTCCAAAGCGTGCCCCACAGTGAATGCCTGGGAAATCAGGCGGTCCAACGATACCGAGAGCTGAGAGGTAAGTAATGGACTCCTAAAGTAAGTGTGATTATTTTTTCTTTTAATTTTTTTTTGAGATTTGTGTTGTGGTGGCGTGGGAAATGTTTTGGGAATGTTTTAGTGGCCTTTTTTTATCAGGATTCCCCCCCCGCCCGGGCCCGCAGGCATCTCTCGGAGTATTCCTGGCCCGGCTCTTTAGCTCGGGATTTTCCCATCCTAACAGCCTAAGAGAGATGTACAACGCCTGCCTTAGCACTGCGCCCCCTGACTCAGGGCCCAGCTACCCAATGTTACATCCTGAGGTGCAAACTGTTCCCGGGTGCAAACTTTACCGCCCCGCCACCATTATCGCCCCAAAAACATAAAAACCGAAAATCCGGCACATAATGTTAGACACCCCAGCCAGGGGAAATAATCTCCTAGCATCTACCCTGCCAAGCCTTGTAAGAATTTTATATGTTCCAATGAGATCACCTATTATTCTTCTAAATTCTAGGGAATAAAGGCCTCGTCTTCTCAATCTCTCCTTTTACGATAATGCCCCATCCCAGGAATCAGTCTGGTGAACCTTCGCTCGAAGGCAAGTATATCCTTCCTTAGTTAAGGAGACGAAAACTGTATACAATACTCCAGGTGTCGTCTCACCAAGGCCCTGCAAACTGCAAGATCTTGCTTATATCTTCAGCAACAGACTGAAAGGAGCCTGGGGCATAAATATTAAGAGCCACGGTCACCTTGACAGCCACAGGCATGCAGATACAGCAAGCAACAAGGAAGGCAAATGGTATGTTGGCCTTTATTACAAGGGGGGTTAGAGAATAAGAGTAAGGAAGTCCTGCTACAATTGTACATGGCATTGGTGAGACCACACTTGGAGTACTGTGTACAGTTTTGGTCTCCTTATCTAAGAAAGGATATACTTGCCTTGGAGGTGGTGCAACAAAGGTTCACCAGATTGATTCCTGGGATGAGAGGGCTGTCCTCTGATAAGAGATTGTGTAGAATGGGCCGATACTCTCTGGAGTTTAGAAGAATGAGAGGTGATCTCATTGAAACATACAAGCTTCTGAAGGGGATTGACAGGGTAGATGTTGAGAGGTTGTTTCCACTGGCTGGTGAGTCTAGAACTAGGGGGCATAGCCTCAGGATAAGTGGTCGGCCATTTAAGACTGAGATGAAGAGGAATTTCTTCACTCAGAGGGTTGTGAATCTTTGAAATTCTCTGCCCCAGAGGGCTATGGATGCTGAGTCTTTTAGTATATTCAAGGCTGAGATCGATAGATTTTTGGAGTCTAGGGGAATCAAGGGATATGGAGGTCAGGCAGGAAAGTGGAGTTGAGTTCGATGATCAGCCATGATCTTACTGAATGGCGGAGCAAGCTCGAAAGGCCGAATGGCCTACTTCTGCTCTTATTTCTTATGTTCTTGGGCAATCCTGTTCTTGCCCTGCTTTAAGCATGCAGTTGCAGCACTTGACAGATTTCAGTCACAGCTTCTTTTGTGAATCGAAGACGTGGCTTGCTTTTGGTCGTCACTGAAGTCAAGGTGAGAGAATTGCTCACTGAAGACCCTCTGTGGATATGGCCTCATGCTGAGTGCCCTTCTCCCCCTTCTTGTAGTTTTTCCAGCTCTGCGTGGCCTCTCTCAGTCATGTTCAATTCCCAGAGGAATCCCTACCATGTCTGGAAACACTTTTATTCAGCACACTATTTTAAATGACACAGAAAATACCGCAAGACCTGTCAGACCACTCCCTGTAGAGTAATTACATTTTAGCCAAGTATAGGAAACCTCCAAAAAACACACAATTGCACCAGCAGGCAAAAGAAATAATCCAGCAACTAACCGACACAGATATGATGGGTCAAACGACCTCCTTCGGTGTTGTAAAATTCTATGATTCTAACTTGTAAGTACTTCATGATCCCTGTAAATAGCGCTGGTGGAGGGTCTCTCCTGCCATTTAACATTGTGTTCAGCTATGCATGGTTAAGATCTGGAGTTGCAAAATGGCAGTGGTGGCTTCAAATCAGCATTGTACACTAATTCGCATCATGATCTCCCTGCTCTGCATGCTGCTGGCGGTCATTAGGTGCACGTACTCAAACCCCTTTACCAAGATGGCGCCCTGCGCACTTCCTGTTGGAAGTGTGCGCAAGCATCTCGGACCCCATTTTTGAGTCTTAGTTGGGAGTGTAGCCCCTAAAAACAGACACTACATGACCTGATTTAATCCCCATTCTGTTTTAGTTATATTGGTTGAAGGATAAATGTTCATCAGGAATGCAGGAGAATGCCGTGCTCCTTTTTGACGAGTGCCATGGGATCTTTTGCATCCACTTGAACAGGCAGATACGACTTCGGCTTAATGTGTCATCTGAAAGACAATGGACCAGATCTTGCTGGAGCGGGGCATCTCGCGTTGTGCGCCATTAGTTAGACTTTTTCCTGCACCCTGCAGCTGGAATGCATGGCTCAACAACCATAATTCAGAATTTTAACTTTACGAAACAAAGGGCAGTATTTCAGGCAGTGATACTGATCAGGAGAGAGTTCGGCAGGCAGA
Source organism: Pristiophorus japonicus (assembly GCF_044704955.1). NCBI lineage: Eukaryota > Metazoa > Chordata > Chondrichthyes > Pristiophoridae > Pristiophorus > Pristiophorus japonicus. Next base: position 34,544,046 of record NC_091984.1, read on the forward strand.
ACGTGGCAATGTTAGCTACTGGTTTTTCGTGTGGGCTGCTTGCAATTACACAGAATGTGAATGCATGGCTGCAGAGATCTTTAGGAAAGACACAGCCAGCAATATCTTGGAGCGGTATACATATGGTAGACATCAATTTTCTAGATTTGAATATCGGGAGTATGATTAAGAAGTTTGCAGATGACACTAAAATTGGCTGTGTGGTTGACAATGAAGAGAAAAGTCATGGGCTGCAGGAGGATATCAATCTACTGGTCAGGTGGGCAGAACAGTGGCAAATGGAATATAATTCGGAGAAGTGTGAGGTAATGCACTTGGGGAGGGCTAATAAGGAAAGGGTATACACATTAAACGGTAGGCCACTTAGAAATGTAGCTAAGCAAAGGGACATTGGAGTGCTTGTCCACAGATCCCTGAAAGTAGCAGGCCAGGTGGATAAGGTGGTTGAGAAGGCATACGGAATGCTTGCCTTTCTAGGCTTAGACATAGAATACCAGAGCAGGGAGATGCAGTATAATGTGGATAAATGTGAGGTTATCCACTTTGGGGGCAAAAACGCGAAGACAGAATATTATCTCAATGGCAGCAGATTAGGAAAAGGGGAGGTACAACGAGACCTGGGTGTCATGGTTCATCAGTCATTGAAAGTTGGCATACAGGTACAGTAGGTGGTGAAGAAGGCAAATGGTATGTTGGCCTTCACAGCTAGGGGATTTGAGTATAGGAACAGGGAGGTCTTACTGCAGTTGTACAGGGCCCTGGTGAGGCCTCACCTGAATATTGTGTTCAGTTTTGGTCTCCTAATCTGAGGAAGGACGTTCTTGCTATTGAGGGAGTGCAACGAAGGTTCACCAGACTGATTCAAGGGAAGGCAGGACTGACATATGAGGAGAGACTGGATCAACTGGGTCTTTATACATTGGAGTTTAGAAGAATGAGAGGGGATCTCATAGAAACATATAAAATCCTGATGGGACAGGACAGGTTAGATGCTGGTAGAATGTTCCCAGAACCAGGGAACACAGTCTTAGGATAAGGGGTAGGCCATTTAGGATTGAGATGAGGAGAAACTTCTTCACCCAGAGAGTTGTTAACTGTGGAATTCCCTGCCACAGAGAATTGTTGATGCCAGTTCATTGAATATATTCAAGAGGGAGTTAGATATGGCCCTTACGGCTTCGGGGATCAAGGGGTATGGAGAGAAAGCAGGAAAGGGATATTGAGGGAATGATCAGCCATGATCTTATTGAATGGTGGTGCAAGCTCGAAGGACCAAATGGCCTACTCCTGTACCTATTTTCTATGTTTCTATGTTATGCTTAAATTGTATAATACTCTGGTTAGGCCACAGCTGGAGTACTGCGTGCAGTCCTGGTCACCGTATTATAGGAAGGACGTGATTGCACTAGAGAGGGTGCAGAGGAGATTTACTCAGATGCTGCCTGGAATGGAGAATCTTAGCTATGAGGACAGATTGGATAGGCTGGGTTGGTTCTCATTGGAACAGAGGAGGCTGAGAGGAGACCTCATTGAGATGTATAAAATTTTGAGGAGCCTGGATATCGTGGATAGCAAGGGCCTATTTCCCTTGGTGGATAGGGTCAATTATGAGGGGGCATAAGTTTAAGGTGGTTGGTGGAAGGTTTAGAGGGGATTTGAGGGGAGGCTTTTTCACACAGAGGGTTGTGGGGGTCTGGAACTTACTGTCTGGAAGGATGGTGGATGCAGAAACCCTCACCACATTTAAAAGTTGTTTGGATGGATACTTGAAGTGCTGTAACCTGCAAAGTAACGGACCTAGAGCTGGTAAGTGGGATTACACTGGATACACTCTTGTTGGCTGGCGCAGGTACGATGGTCAGTACTGCAGGGAATCAAATACAGCCAGGGTGATCTCTTGGACTAGTTTCGATCACCTGGACGGGTCGGAGAGGAATTTTCCCAGATTTTCTTTCCCCAATTGGCCTGGATTTTTTATCTGGTTTTTTGGCTCTCCCAGGAGATCACATTGCTCCGGTTGGGGTGGAGTGCAGAACATTGCGGTGCAGGGAATGTCGCAGTTGTGTGGGGCGGACTGGTTGGGCCCAATGCTCTTTACCTGTCTGCCATGGTTTATTCTTCATGGTTTTATATATAACCTTCAGGGCTGCTGACCGAGGGCCGTGTGGCTTTTTGTCGGCTGGCGCGGACATGATGGGCCGAAAAGGCCTCCTTCTGCGCTGTAGATTTCTATGTTGCTATGTTTCTATGAATGGATTCTGTAATGGAGCAAACCATCATCACCAATCTACCATTCTTCACTGTTTTGAAATGTACTGGCTGCAGGAGTAAGAGATACATTGTTTTTATTTCTAGATTGCTAAACAGAGCTACAATATTTCCTCATTGGGTGAATATAAGCTTTGCAGAACACAAATATTACTGATGTTGACAAAAGCACTATATTTTACGAAAAATATCCTTATTTTTCGGTGTAAATCAATCACTTGTTTGGAGCAGCACAGCCAAATACAATTTCCCAAGATCTGTAACTGAAGATGGCGTTCACCCATATAGAATAAAGCATGGGTGGGCAGCGCCACAATCAATCTTTCTTGACAGACTTATTGACTTGGTTTCCTCAGCGTGGAGTTAATACACCATTTAGCTGGCTGCTGTCCCCAATTTTGTCTTTATCATCCGCAGACGATAGTTTGATCATCAAAGTGAATGGCATCAGTTTTGATGACGGCTGCTAGGTCATTGATGAACATGTTTTTTTTCCTTATCACAACAGCTATCCCTGATTTCAGCAGGGAATTGTGCCTGTTTTGTTTCTCCGTAACCTAGCAACTTTCATCAAAACATGACGTGGTGCTTCCCATCCTTTGATTATCAAATTTAACAGCTCACCACGTCTATCCTAAGCGACCACCTTCTCAATCAGGTGAAAGAAAACATAGCTGCTCAAAATCACCAGCAGTTTCACAGGGGGTCACTGCTCTAACCTCAGACCGACCGGGTAGTAGGAGAATCGCTTCATCATTGAATTCACAAGTTGACTAATTGGTACTGAGGTTATTGAATGATCAGATAAAAGCTTGTTACGATTGGGATTTTTGTAACAACGTCTGATGCCTGTGGGTTCCCTGAGCTTTGAAATGATGGGAATAGTGGTCAGTTGTTACTGGAAAATGCAGAGGCAAGCTGAAACAAGCAGCTTTTCTTTTACCGAGGATTCGTCTTTCTCTGCCCAAAATAAAAGGGGAATGAAATTCGTAACAGCCTTTTCTTTTGAAGGATCTGCTGTTGCTTATAATGCTGCGTCAACGCATCGTTAGTATGAATTAACAATGTGGCTGTTATTAATATGTGTGGCTGTTTTCCACTGAGGGAAGTTAAAATGTCCATTTTGGAATTAGCTTGTCTGTTAGTTCAGTAATGAAGCAACTATGCTCTTTGGCAGAAAATTTGTTCAGCAAAGATTTGGCTGCAATTGTTCCACAAACTAGTTCAGTGTTGTTGCTGATGAGAGGCGACTGCTCAGGAGCACAGGCTCCAGCAGAGGCTGAGTGCTCACCCTGCCAACTATCATCAGCTTTTTAAACAATTCACTGCTGCACTCATTGGCACAGCTGGATTCAGGGGCATTTCAGTCTGGTTCAGTAAACTATCGAAAAGCCCCGAGACGTCACACAGCTGTATATTTCATGCATTTTTGTTGGAATTCAAAAATCATAATTTGGATGTTTAAATGAACCATTACAAGTACAAAAAAGACCCGAACTGACCAAAAAATTACTTAACATATCATTTTCTACATCAACCTACACAAGCAGCCTCAGTGCACAATTTTTAAAACTGCAATTGCAACTTGCTTTTTGTTCCTGATTCATAGAATCAAAGCACAGAAGGAGGCCACTCAGTCCTATTCTTTCTTTCTTGCTGCTCGCTGCTCAACTAGAACTATCTACTCTAATCTAAATTCTCTGCTTTCTACACATCCTTTCATATGCTTCATTTTCAAATACTTATCCAATTCTGTTTTAAATGAATCTCGACCTCAATGGGCACTTGTGGTAAAACATGCCATGTTCTATAACCCTCTCTGTGAAAATATTCTTCTAACTTCTCCTTCATTCTTGTAGTGATAATCCTGAGTCTTTGTCCTCTTGTTATCGATTTACCAACTAGAGGAAACTATCTTTTTTACTTACCTTCAAAAAACCTTTCATAATTTTGAAACTCTTGATTAGATCACCCTTTACCCTTCTCTGTTCCAGTGGGGGAAAAACTGCCAATTTTTCAAGCTTTTCTTCCTAGTTATAATGGCTCATTCCTGGTATTATCCTAGCAAATCTTCGGTATACCTTTTCCACAATTTTAATAGTCTTCCAGTAATGGAGTGCTATAATTGGCTTAGTTTCGGCTGGCAAACCAATGGAATCCAAAAGATCAAACTCACCCAGTGAAAAGCTGAAGTCACTAGCAGTTTGATAAGCAGAAAAATGGCGATATCATTGAGAGTCCATGATCAGATCAGCCATGATCTTATTGAATGGTGGAGCAGCTTCGATGGTCTACTCCTACTCCTATTTCTTATTTTCTTATGGTCTCTAAAAGCTGAAAACAGCCATGAATAAGTGTGATTTGTTTGATATTTGTTAACACTTCCTCCATACATTCATATCATCACATTTAATTAAATGTATTATAATGGAGGCTTACTTATGTAATCAGTACAGTACTCCCATTCTCTTCAATAAATTGTATTCTTGTTAGTGCATCACATTGTAAGTTCTCCAAATAGTCCTTAAGCTGGCATATCTTTGCTAGTATAAAAATACAAGTATATAAATATTTGTACTATATACTTTATGATTCATCATATTAATCCTTTATTTCTGATGAGTACTACAACTATAGCAATCAACTAAACTCTTAAAAATTGTATGTAATGTGTGAAATGTGAATAATTTAGCTTGTAATATTTAAGCTGCTTCAGATTGTTTTCTGGAATAATTGCTGTTTCAGTTTCTCGGTATATAGTCCAAGTGTCTTCTCTCATTTTCTTTTCTCAGTTGCCAATACTGGCCTCCTCCATTGTTAGCCTTTATTTCCTGGAGCTTACTGATGTCTTCAAACCAGTTCGCTCGGGCTTCAACTGCCATGACAGGACACTCAGCATGCCGTTTATTGAACCCACTCAGGAAATCATCCCCTTCCTCATGTTGCTTAGCTTGGCATTTGCTGGACCTGCAGCTATGGTTTGTACTTTATATGATATTATGAAATGCATCTTAAGTTTGAAACATGATGTTTTATGTATGATTGATTTTAGAGACCTTTCCAATCCTCCTCCCATATTTAACTGCTAATCAAGTCAGTTAAAGTCTTTGCGATCATACATAATTCCTTGTTATTCTGCAGGCGTGACCTATAATTTCGCTGCACATGAAACTGAGATTTCACGCTTGAACATTTTAAAGGTTAATTCTTATTTAAAATAAGATTGAATAGCTGGTAGTAGCATGTACGTTTCTATACTTTTTTTAGAAGCTGTTTTTAAGATTCTACCCCAGAGTCTCATGCCCATAGAATCATAGAAATTTACAGCACGGAAGGAGGCCATTTCGGCCCATCGTGCCTGCGCTGGCCGACCAAGAGCTATCCAGCCTATTCCCACTTTCCAGCTCCTGGTTCGTAGCCCTGTAGGTTACGGCACTTTAAGTGCACATACAAGTATTTTTTAAATGTGGTGAGGGTTTCTGCCTCTACCACCCTTTCAGGCAGTGAGTTCCAGACCTGCACTACCCTCTGGGTGAAGAAATTTCCCCTCATATCTCCTCTAAACCTCCCCTCAATTACTTTAAATCTATGTCTCCTAGTTGTTGACCTCTCTGCCAAGGGAAACCGGTCCTTCCTATCCACTTGATTCAGGCCCCTCATAATTTATACACCTCAGTCAGGTCTCCCCTCAGCCTCCTCTGTTCCAAAGAAAACAGACCCAGCATCTCCAATCTTTCCCCATGACATAAATAGATCATGTTGGTGAGCTCCAGGCACACAGGGCCTTCTTCTTTCACAGGATCAGTTGTGTGATTGTCTCCCTGCTTTCCAGGAACAGGAAAGTCCCTGCATTACTCATCTGCTTTTGATTCAGCTGCCAGTTGTGCTGGCTGCACTGTGCTAGACAGGGACTCAGCTGCTGTATCAGTTGAAGGGGGACTGGCTCTCCATGTTTTTGAGTCTTGTTCCTTGACTTGACTGGGATATTTGTAGAACCACATTTGGTTTTATAAGTGTACAGTGTTTATGCTGTGGAGCTCAGCCAATGAAGGGCCGTGCTCCTATAATATTAAAGTGCGTTCATCAGTGCAAAAGACCATTATGACCCACTTTTGACTGATTTTTCATATTCATTAAAGAAGTGCTGTCATCATGGTCACTGGTGAGCGATCCTCTCTCTTTGGTAATTGAATCTGATGTATTTTATTATCAGCTCTACTATGGTGGATATATTGGAGCTGATATTGGTGCTAGTCTCAGTCAGCAGAGAGCCAGATTATATGAGTAGACAAAAGTTGGCTCATTTGGATAAAAAAAGCATATTCCCTTTTTTCAAGGATGAGGAAAGTTTGTGCTGGTGAATGGAACATTTTCATTTCAGAACCCAGTATCAATGTCAAGCTACATCAGGTATAGCATAGTTAAATGTAGAATAGAGTTCACTTAACTCTGCCCCATCAATAAGGTTCAATCCTAATCTCTAATGAACACCTTGTATTAGGATAGTGCAATGTTTTTCCATTTCCCACATCAGCCATTCTGACACTTCCTAGTGAGAAAGACAATTAGCATTCAAGCAAGGCAGTTTTGCACTTTTGCCCATGACCAGTATGAACTGGATTAAGACTGGGTCAAAATAATTTCAAACCAAGACCCTTACAGTTACCAGAGTATTTGAACCCTGGCCTTAGAGGTCAAAGGCTTGCATATAGTTATCTGCACTGACCAGGTCCTCCTCAAAAAAGCATGTTCAATAATATAGTGGCCCCAAACTTCCTCAAGGATTCTGCCAGGGTCTCGTCACAAAGGGGTCCAGCAGAACCTATCAGCTTACAGCACGCTCCTGCCAACTCCATAGAAACATAGAAAATAGGTGCAGGAGTAGGCCATTCGGCCCTTTGAGCCTGCACCACCATTCAATAAGATCATGGCTGATCATTCACCTCAGTACCCCTTTCCAGGAGCTCCCATCGGTCTTGTAAGCGGAGGCTCAGCTCTTACAAGTCTAATGATGGCAAGGGGCGGAGCTGGGGGCGGGACTTACCATGCTGGGAGTTCTCACTATCCAGACAGGAGCCGAAATTAAATATGATATTAAGTGCTACGCTTCTCCATGGTGCCCTGGGGTCGGGTTACACAGATTTCACTTTCTAATCCGTCCCACCCATCAAGGGAGGGCTAATATCAAGGCCTGCAAAGTCCGTGTCACACTTCCGTCTGAAATATATTCAGAAACCAGCAACATACTGGACAAACAGGGAACCTAGCAACCAACAAGCAATATCTTTAAAAAGGTATTACAACCAGAGAAAGAAATGAATCTATCATTGATCTCAGGAAGAGCCAATTCACAGGAATGATACGTTTATATACTGTGACTTAACATAAACAGCACCATAGAGATCTGTTAGTAGTTGTAAATTGCGAAGAGAGAAGCCAAAATTCTCCACAGACATCAGACACAACTGAACACTTCAAACTATCCATCGAATTTGATTCAGTGGAAGCTGGGGTTGTTTACACAGCCGTGGACTGAATTACATTGGGTTGTGAAGAAAATTAAATCTGTAGCCTAGAGATGTAATATTTAACTCCACAACAAAATCACAGCAGATAAATGTACTACATTTCATTACAACTAGTTTAATATAACTGCCTAGTTACTACAAATGAAAATGAACAATAGCCATTTGAATACTTCATGAGCCTGTCTTTGGGAACCATGCTAAGAGTTTGTAATAAAAGGGTTTTTATTAGGGCTCATTGTTATTGAAAGAGTTATAAAGAAAACCTTATATGGTCATGGTATGTCAGAATCCTATATGAAGTCTGCTGTTTTGAAGATTTAAATATTCTGGACCCTGATAGCTTTGATAAATGATGATATAAGGTAAATTAGGTCTTTATAATAACATAATAATACAAATTGACATTAACTAAATGATTTTCTGTGAGTTTGTTTGTGGTCAGGGGTGAAATCCCTCTGTTCTATGCCTCAGGGGTGCGCTAATTGGATGCAAAACTGTTTTCACTGGGGCTGAGTGGGGGGCTGGTGTGTGCTACTGGCTCCTGTTAGTAGCACCCTGTCACCATCGGCGTGTGTGGCGACCCCTCTCCGCCCCACAGTGACCCCTTTCAACCCCGCGGTGACTCCTTTCTGCCCCACAGTGGAAATTGGCCAGCGGGCGATGCCCATGCCAGCCTCACGGGTTGGGAACTGGGCCGCCCTCCACTGCCGGGGTGGAAGTTAAAGGGGCAGTGCACTGCGCCGCACGTCGCCATTTTTGTTCTTCAGTCGACTCACCAGTCGGTCCGTTCTGCTATGTTGTCGCTTGGTCTCAGTGCCGGGCCTCGGCCACGGCACAACGCAGCCCTGGTGGCCTAGTGGAGGCCTTGAATTGGACGTGCAGAGTTCACAGCAGCCCACCGCTTTAATGGAAGGGGAGGTGTGTTGAAACACATCAGCGCTACGTGGAGGAGCTGCGTAGCACTGCCGAACCCGCCTGAGTAGCGCCCCCGAACCCGTTCCAAAGGGAAGTGAAGCGCGCAACATTGCACTCCACTTCCTGTGAGGGGCGGTAACCGCAATTTCGCGGCCGGGATGGGACTTCCGCGTCAGGTGCAGCAAGTCCCGCCTCCCCTCAGTTACTGCCCCCCAAACTGGGCATAACTCAATTTCGTCCCCATATTATTTCATAATGACATGAGTGTTGTCTTTAACACAATGTAGAGGTTATTTATCTTAAGTTGAATTACTGAAAAGCTTAGAACTAATATAAATTACTCAGCAGCTTTGCAGAAAAATGAAGTTTCTTTGCACGAGCAAGACATAGAAAAATCCCTTGAGAAGCTGGCCTGAGCGGGTGGGGTCAGGCCAGAGATTGCACAGGGCACACATGTCAAAAGTATAGGGGAGGGGTATTAAAAATAGTGAATACAATGAAACATCCATACAGAAACAATCACAGCAACTTAAATAAGCTGCAAAAATGTTTTCACCAAATGAACAGAAAAGGCAAAATAGCCGACCAATCAAAGTGCAGGTATGTGAAAAGTTGACAAGTTTGGATTGGACCCAATTCTAAGACTGTAGCACCGACTCTCCAACCTGCATTTTCTCTGAGTGCGACTCCCCTGTCGGGAGGAGCAGGAGCTTGGAGGTTTCCCTTTATGGTGCGCTGTCCAGTACCGACAAGACTGGTAATTGTATCGATAGGTACGTTCACAATATTGCACCTTATTATATTCCAAAGTGTTTTTTCAATGTTAAGGTTAGAATCTGTGAAATGTTGAGTTCTCCATGGCACTTTATCTTTGTTAGCCCATGTTCACAAGCCTTATTCAACAGCATTGTTTTAATTAGCAATCAGCATTTATTTCGGACATGTTTTTGACTTGTTCCTTCTTGCAATATTATCGGCAACGAGTTAATTGTAAAGGTACCACCTGCCTGATTACAATTGTTTCTGCTAAAAAAAATCTAATTTTTTGTCTCTGTATTGTGCCATACCTCATACATCATCACCACTATCCTTTTAAATGTGACTTGCACCTAATTTTCCTCTCTTGTGATCCCTAGACCCATCTGACTCTGCAACTGAGGCTGTGAATAATTATGCAAACTACTTAATACCACAGAATGGAGTGCCCTTTGTGCTTGACATATTGGGCAGGATTTGCACCAGTTCCTAATCATTTAGAACTGACTGAGAGCTGAAGACAAAACAGTTGGCCCCAATATCTATAAGCTATTCAGACTTGTATTTTTTTTTGAGGGATGGTGTTGGAAATAAAATGGTATTTTGCAAGTTTTGATATCAAAACGATCACGATTCATGCTGTAAATTTAAATCTCCATTTTATATTCCAATAGTCCATACCTCTGTATATGAGACTCCATTGGTGGTGAAGGGCTATGTAAAATTCCACCCCATAGGCTAGAGATTTGTCTTTATTTCCTGGGCATTCAGCAATGCCTGGGCAGACTACAGAAAGGAAAATCTCTTTATTAACTTGAGCAAAACCTCACATTGCAAAAAAAAAATCTCACAGTAATATATGATTTGGACTGAAAGAGCCTTGCGTTAAGAGTCGAAAAGTAAAATGGAACTATAACTATAATGTTCCCCAGATCGTAAAATACAAATAATAGCCTTTTAGATGATTTCCATTTGAAGCTTAAGAATTGCTTTTACTTGAGTGAAGTTTAATAAATGGTCATTGTCCTTGTTGGTATTTAAATTACATGGTGGGTAGATTCACTCTTTGTAAGTCATAATGCATTATGGAAAGACAGTCAGTCAACTCTACGTTAAAAACACTCAGGCATTTTGATTATTCCTCAGCTATTTGAGTCTCTTTGTTCCATGTCTTTCTAATGTTACCCTTTTCTATTAGTAATACTTACTTTTGTTATGGTGAATAGCTAACGATTTGATAATAAGCAGTTCATCAACATTATTAAAGAGTTGAGTCCTGCTATTTAGTTCAAAATAAGAACGGTTTAGTCATCCTTTTTATGATTGACACACAACAATTCCTTTAGAGTATGAGGGGTAGACTTTGAGAACTATTGCTCATAGTGCAGAACTTCTACATTAAATGGATAGAAAATTGTGTCAGATACACTGACCGGTGTGTCTGAATTCCCAGGGATGCTAAAATCAATTTAATGATTTCAAAAGGAAATATAAAAATTGTGAATCATAAATCTTTTTGCATACTACTCTTTTAAATTTATTTTTCTTAAATTAATCAATGCTTTGGACAGCAATAACGTCAAGCACTCTTACGGCATGTGCAGCACAGATGTTGAGTACGATCTGCCTTACTCTTCCACAACAGTATACCTTATGCCCAGTTGGCAAATGTTACTCCCTACTATGCCAATCTCAGGTCTATATTCTCTAGAGTTTAGAAGAATGAGAGGTGATCTCATTGAAACTTACAAAATTCTTACAGGGCTTGACAGTGTAGATGCAGGGAGGGTGTTTCCCTTGGCTGGGGAGTCCAAAACCAGTGGTCACAGTCTCAGAATAAGGGGTCAGCCATTTAGGACTGAGATGAGGAGAAATTTCTTCATTCGTGAGTCTTTGGCATTCTCTACCCCAGGGCTGTGGAGGCACATTGAGTATATTCAAGACAGAGATTGATAGAATTTTGGATATGAAGGTAATCAAGAGCTATGGGGAGAGTGCAGGAAAGTGGAGCCAAATGGCACACTCCTGCTCTTATTTCTTATGTTCTTTTCCATTTGAACTTATTTGGCAGCATTATGTCCTTGCTGAGTGAGGTTGCCAAGTTGTGCTGAATTGAGAGCAGTTTTATGCTGTGGACCTGTCTTCACTTACAGTCAGCGAGAGAGGAGGCTTTCATTACATTAGTCCGGGCTGGATTCAAATGGGCATCAAATGGAAAAGCACGTCCAGTCCCCAACATATTGGCAGAGAATTTGCAATGAGAATAATGGTGAGGCTATCAGTGCTCATCGTAATAATGGAGGAAATCTGACAGCAACTTCCAGAGTCTGCACATGCACAGTTAAATGCAGAAATCCAGAACTTGCTGTCAGCGATACCCTACTCCTCCATAGGGCAGACTGTTGCAATCCTCGGTGATAGACACAGCACTGGGATGAATGCAATGGCATGAACCTGCTGCTGTAAATGCCCACTAGTTCTGCACTAAAAATGACTGAAAATGTTAGGGCTGGTGCATTCAGGAGTAACTGAGATTTTAATGGCATGATAAGTGATTATTACTGTGAAACAACTTCTCTGGCTGGCACTGAAAAATTAATTTTACACGTGTGGAGTTGCATTCTCTCAGAAGAAAATGAATGTTGGAGATTTTTTTTTAATTGTTTTTTTTCTATCTTCCTTAATCCTATCTGTATTTCCCAATCTTTATTTCACTTCCTGTACATCATTTAAATTTAATTTATATTTCCTGCTTTATACTTCCTGGTTTGAACTCTGTGGCTCAGTGAAGATTCATCAGTCCGATTGGTTGAAAAGCCTCACTGTTATTTGTCCTGTTGACAGATGCCACAAATCCCCTGTAGAGGGTGCCACACTGGAAAAATGTTGGATTAGAAAAAGTCTCTGCTGACAAGCCCGCAAAAAAGTCTGTGGGCAGCTGTCAGCGAGGTAACCAACGAGCGCTGTTCCTTCACCGCTGAGAGCAAAATCCAGGCCTTTTAATAAAGAAATACCGTCTCTGCTATTTAATTTATTTACTGTTAAATATAGCATCAAAAATCCATTCTTGCAAGAGAGCAGAAAGCATGTTTGGATGCTAAAAGCTGAGAAATGAATTACAACTAAAATGAGCAATAAACATTTTAACAATACTGTTTCCTAATAGACCAGAGAGTTTATCCAGTGAGTAGCTGAGTCATACAGATAAAGAAGATTCCAGGGGGATACCTTTCGGGTTAAGGAGGGAAAAATAAAACCGGATTCTCACCGTTAATCACTATCCAATAATCGCTGCTGCAAATTATTGCGTGTGGACTTTAGGTAAGGATCAAGCGCTCCCTGGGGTTGAGTGGTCTGCCAATACTGACTGACACGGCTCATATTTGTGGAACCATTCCCAGAAAGGAGTCCAATCCTTCAGCAGGAGAGGAGGAAATGTTGTTGAGCAAATTTATTTTCATATATCATCATCATAGGCAGTCCCTTGAGGAAGACTTGATTTCACTCTTAAAAATGAGTCCGTAGGTGGCTAAACAGTCCAATACGAGAACTACAGTCCCTGTCACAGGTGGGATAGATAATCGTTGGGGGTAAGGGTGGGTGGGATAGGTTTGCCGCATGCTCATTCCGCTGCCTGCGCTTGTTTTCTGCATGCTCTCAGCGACGAGACTCGAGGTGCTCAGTGCCCTCCCGGATGCACTTCCTCCACTTAGGGTGGTCTCGGGCCAGGGACTCCCAGGTGTCGGTGGGGATGTTGCACTTTATCAGGGAGGCTTTGAGGATGTGCTTGGAACGTTTCCTCAGCCCACCTTTGGTTCGTTTGCCGTGAAGAAGTTCCGAATAGAACGCTTGCTTTGGGAGTCTCGTGTCTGGCATGCGAACGATGTATAATAAGATGACAAAATGTTGTTTGGAAAACTTATGGGGAATATTTCTAATGATGCTGCAAAGCATTTTAAGTTCCAATATGCTGTCCAGTAACATGACTAATAGGCATAACCATCCTTCTTATCATTGCAGATTATGATAGGCGAAGGTATTCTTTACTGTTGTCTGACTAAAAGAAGAAATGGAGTGGGATCTGAAGCCAACATCAACGCTGGTGGCTGCAACTTCAACTCATTCCTCAGACGAGCTGTCAGATTTGTTGGTGGGTTCAAACACTGCTTGTGACATTTAGATTCATATATCATTGAATACAAAAAGTTAAATATTCAGAAAATCTTTCAGATATTCATGGATTTCTATTTACATTTTTGCTGAAATGAAAATGCTATTATACTTTGATTTAGTCACCGATTGACGTAATTCAGAAAAGGGGCACATAATCTTCACTGTACGAGCAGTATAATATGTTGACATCAGTAGTGGGGAAAATGTTGGAATCAATCATTAAGGATGAAATAGCAGCACATTTGGAAAGCAGTGACAGGATTGAATCAAGTCAGCATGGATTTATGAAAGGGAAATCATGCTTGACAAATCTTCTGGAATATTTTGAAGATGTAACTAGTAGAATGGACAAGGGAGAATCAGTGGATGTGGTGTATTTAAGCTTTTGACAAGATCCCACACAAGGGCATGATGTGCAAAATTAAAGCGCATGGTATTGGGGGTAATGTACTGACGTGGATAGAGAACTGGTTGGCAGACAGGAAGCAGAGAGTCGGGATAAATGGGTCCTTTTCAGAATGGCAGGCAGTGACTAGTGGAGTGCCGCAGGGCTCAGTGCTGGGACCCCAGCTCTTTACAATATATATTAATGATTTAAATAATGGAATTGAGTGTAATATCTCCAAGTTTACAGATGACACGAAACTGGGTGGCAGTGTGAACTGTGAGGAGGACGCTAAGAGGCTGCAGGGTGACTTGGACAGGTTAGGCGAGTGGGCAAATACATGGCAGATGCAATATAATGTTGATAAATATGAGGTTATCCATTTTGGGGCAAAAACACGAAGGTAGAATATTATCTGAATGGTGGCAGATTAGGAAAAGGGGAGGTGTACCGAGACCTGGGTGTCATGGTTCATCAGTCATTGAAAGTTGGCATGCAGGTACAGCAGGCGGTGAAGAAGGCAAATGGTATGTTGGCCTTCATAGCAAAGGGATTTGAGTATAGGAGCAGGGAAGTCTTACTGCATTTGTACAGGGCCTTGGTGAGGCCTCACCTGGAATATTGCGTTCAGTTTTGGTCTCCTAATTTGAGGAAGGACGTTCTTGCTATTGAGGGAGTGCAGCAAAGGTTCACCAGACTGATTCCAGGGATGGCTGGACTGATATATGAGGAGAGACTGGATCAGCTGGGTCTTTATACACTGGAGTTTAGAAGGATGAGAGGGGATCTCATAGAAACATGTAAGATTCTGACGGGACTGGACAGGTTAGATGCAGGAAGAATGTTCCCGATGTTGGGAAAGTCCAGAACCATGGAACACTGTCTTAGGATAAGGGGCAAGCCATTTAGGACTGAGATGAGGAGAAACTTCTTCACTCAGAGAGTTGTTGATGCCAGTTCATTGGATATATTCAAGAGGGAGTTAGATATGGCCCTTATGGCTAAGAGGATCAAGGGGTATGGAGAGAAAGCAGAAAAGGGGTACTAAGGGAAGGATCAGCCATGATCTATTGAATGGCAGTGCAGGCTCGAAGGGCCGAATGGCCTACTCCTGCACCTATTTTCTATGTTTCTATGATTCTATATTTGGGTTTGGCTGTGAATTAGATGCACTATTTTTTCAAACCAATACATAACTGCACAATTTGGTGTCATTAGGAAATGACGGCTATGAATGTAGGCTTCAATGAAAAGATATTTAAATATGATTTGATTGACATTTACTTTTCAAAGGCTATAAAGATTTCCGTTGGCTGGCTGGAGGAATGTGCCAGCTGGCTGCCCAGGAGGCCTGGTCCATTCTGAGGACCATGCCTCATTCACATCGGGCCAGAGGGCTGCAGTCAGAATCCAAGCGCCTTGGGTCAGGCTGGAGGAAGGTAGGTGGGCTGAGGCAGCCCAATTGACGGAGGGTGGGGGTGGGAGCGAGAGGGGCAGCTGGGTTTGTGTGGGCTGCTCGTTGCACTCCTGCTCCTCCCTGCCCCACTAAAATGAAGAACTCACCTTGCGGGTCTTCTTTGGCCCAGTTGCCAGCTGATACTGGTCGGTCCACACGCCACAAAATTTAGCCCAAAAGTGGCATTGGGGTCCTATTGACATCTTTTCTTGTTCCATCCTTTCTTATGCTGGTAAAACTCCAGCTCTGTATCCCAAAGGCAGTTTGTCTTGCAAAAGAACAGAGCCAACTGCCCAAGCTGTCTTTCTACCCATTGAGTTCCATATGGACTGTGTGAAAATTGTCAGAAGTTATAAGCCTGTTGGGAGGTATATTATACATTTCAATCTGATGGGTGTCCCGAGAAGATTTAGGTTTTATCAATGACAGCAGCAGGAAATCTGCTACCAGCCATCAAGTGAAAACTCCAAACTATAAATTATGATTACAGCAACAAATATAAAATAAATCAATTTTAAAATGACTATTTGTTACATTTTATTAGGGATATTATAGCATACAGATTTCTGTTTTTCACCTGCCACCTCCTCGTCGGAGTGTTTGGTGACCATATTGGAAGTGCTTAGTGAAGATGTAGGTAATGCTGTTTCAACATCAACTATAACAAGGCTTCATAGTTAGTCATAGAGTAAATGAAAATATTTGATTTTATTTTCCAATCGCAGTTGGGACTTGGATGCATTTCCTTTTTTAAAATCAATTCTAGATTTTGGAGCCCAATGAGGACATTATAAAAGTTCTTTTTGAAAGTGCAAATTTTGGTATTGAAAAGTTATAATAAATGTAGCAGCAGTATTTCAATGTTACTATTTTTTTCGAGGTCTGTTGTTTAGATTTGCATCCCTATTACAAAAACAGTATAATGTGTCCTGGCACATGGTCTGGGTGTGACATCACCATGATTTGCAGGCATCACCATGTTTTCCGATTGTTTACTTAAATATCACGAGTCAATTTTTGGAAATTTCTTCGGTATACTTGATTACAAACACCATCTGAGCCTCCGAGGAGTATTACAACATTTCATATTGAACAATGCAAAGAGATTGTAAGAAGCACGTGAGCAAACATCAAACACTAAAGATTAATTCATGGTCTAAAACTGATTGAGCATAAGTCAATTCTTTCAGGTTTGTTAGAACACTATAAACATCACAAATCAATTTAAATTTGCTTTTGATAATTTCTGCTAAGGGGAGGCTTGACAAGCATATGAGGGAGAAGGGAATGGGGGTTATGCTGATAGAGTAAGATAAGTAAAGACAGGAGGAGGCTCGAGTGGGGCATAAACGTAATGTAATCCAATGTAATGTAAAGGTATTTATAATATATTTTATGATGTGGAAATTGTGTTCTCCTCCCCTATTAGAGTGTAACTGGTCACTAGGAATACATTATATTGCATAGAACTACTTAGTTACATTACAGTTATATTACAGTCTCATGCTTCTGTCCCTTAGACATAATTTGAACCAGCGCTAAAAGGGAAAAATATCTGCATGTCAATGCAACATATGTAGATTAAGATATGATATAAATAAAAGTAAAACCTGTGCGTAATACAATTTCAGTTCTTTAGTAGAGTTTATATGTACAATTTCAATTATTACTTTTAATAAGAATCATAGAGGCTGCTTATTATTCTATTTGCTGGCTGTGCAAATTATTCAGCAAAAATATATTGGTGGAAACTGTTCTACTTTACACAGTTCATCAGATCCAAAACTCTCAAATTCTCTCCGGGATACTGATTGGACTAATTATGTTCCTTAATGGTACATGTATTTTCTAGCAGCATTGATATTTTTGGCATTAATTCATCACTATTTGGGACGAACAGTCTTGTACCACATGATTCTGAACTAGCAGCTGGAGATAAAAATTGTCATGCTAATTATTTTTGATTTCTCTTGAGTGTTTTAGGAGTTCATGTGTTTGGCCTTTGTGCCACCGCTCTCATCACTGACATTATTCAGCTGTCAACTGGGTACCATGCCCCATATTTTCTTACAGTGTGTAAGCCCAATTATACGTCGTTAAATACCTCCTGTGAAGAAAATCCATATGTTGTGGAGGATATCTGCACAGGACCCGATCCTTCTATCATTAACGCCGGCAGGTTAGACTTTACGTTTCACTTTATATATAAAAAAAGCGCTGCTTATTTATTCTGTGCTCAATTTTAGAATGCATTTGTTTAATACATATTTTCATCACAGCATTTTAGGTAATGGTGCAGACATGCATTTTTCACTTTGTACTTGGTAAAGGCTTAAAGCACTCCCAGATAAATTCATTCTAGGTTCTCTATTATCTTCAAGCCTCATCTCAGAAGAGCATTATTGATGTATTAGGAGAAATTCTCTTTCCTTCGCTTCCAACAGTTGTAACTTGATTAGTCAAATTGAAATCAGGATCTTTTCTATACTGTGGGCACATGTCCACCAGTAACTCAATAGGAACCTCACTTCACTCTGGACTGTATTGAAACCTGAACCACAGGTAAGATGGATGGGCTTTCATAAAAAGCTGTAAACCCCATTAATACTGATTTTTGTTTTTATTCATAATTTATTCATTGTCCCATTCCATGAGAACAAATAAATGTAATTTTCAGGTTAGTCCTGACAAATTACAATTATATATTTTGCACAACTTGCTGGAAACCATCTCATTGGCCATAATATTCGGTTGCAGTATGAGGAAGCACGATGTCTGGATTTAGACTTTACGTTTCACTTTATATATAGGATGTATCCCAAGTTACTTACATAACATAACATTAAATTAAGGGGTTACGGGGAGCGGGCGGGTAAGTGGAGCTGAGTCCACGGCCAGATCAGCCATGATCTTGTTGAATGGCGGAGCAGGCTCGAGGGGCTAGATGGCCTACTCCTGTTCCTAATTCTTATGTTCTTATGTTCTTATAACATATTTGGCAGTCTGATGAGGACAGCTTCTGTTGAACAAACTGTTACCACTTTTTGCTACTGCAGGAATTAATTTGAATAGAGCTTGAAATTTGCCTTCACTCAGGCAGTAAAATTATACCAGTGGCTCTAAATGTCACTAGCAATGTGCCTTTTACATTTGCAACATTATCAGAATCAAAGGAAGACTGACAGTGTTGTTGTCACTGACATTGTACAAATCTTGCTGCAAACAATTTACTTGTAGTTCAAATACTAATTATCAAAATTGGAAAAAAAACATTGACATACTACTCGTCTGATGTGATTAAATCTGAAGTCTGCAGTTGAGTAATGTGCACAATTATACACACCACAACTACTTGAAGTAAATTATGATTTTATTGCAGCAACGTTCTTTCATTTGTAAATCTTAAATGTGAAACTCTAATTGTTCGAACGCAGTCCACCTTCTTGGTCACTAATCAAATATTACTCCTGAAAATTATGATGGAGATTAAATTATAACTGCATTACCAGAGAGGTTTACCGTGTGTAGTGATCAAATTTTGTTTCTATGCAACTCTGCACACCGGATTTATGGAGCTGTGGCCAGACACTGAATGTACTCCCTTCAATTCTTCCTCTGACATTACAAGGCTCCTGCTTTGCTGCAAGTCACTATGGGCAGCTTGTGCTGATCCAGTCAATGGCAGTGTTTGGTCTGCCTGTTGGTAGTGGCTAATCCTATCAATGCTAGTACCTATATCTCTCATCCAATCTGCTGACATTTATCTTCCCATCCAATGACCCAAGACACCAGGAGGAAATCTATTTCCACCATGGAGTGGAGATTATAGGCAGGATTTTGTTCTCCAAGGTGTATTTGGCTTACACTGAGTAGATATTGTTTACCAGGCCTGCCGCACCTATTTGCCCTGAAATGTTAAATATCACCGGCATCGAATCCAGTAATTGTGAGTGAGTTTATCTGATGGGTAGCCCAGCTGACCAGATCAGATAAGTCCCTGATTCTATCCCCAGCCAATGGTGAGTTAGGTGATCTCAGCTGGTGTTCCAGTAGGGAGTGCTACAATTGGTCTCAGTGTCTCTAGGTTAAAAAGAGGAAAATCAACCAATGGACCCAACAGGTTGGCCCAATATCAACCATCTGGAGGCCAGTATCTTTCAACTCACTCAGCATAGTGGCCCACAGAGATATACTGAGTGCCAACTGAGTCAGTGGAGTGGGAAACCCTGGTGTACAGGGTCCACACATCTCTGGCTCAGCACTCCCCATAACGTTTTCCCTCTTCAAGTATTTATCCAATTCCCTTTTGCAAGTTATTATTGAATCTGCTTCCACCACCCTTTCAGGCAGTACATTCCAGACCATAACCTTTGGTTCTTTTGACAATTACCTTAAACCTGGGTCCTCTGGTTACTGACCCTTCTGGCACTGGTCCTTTATGATTCCTTCAAATCTCCTCTCATCATTCTCTGCTCTAAGGAGAACAATCCCAGCTTTTTTAGTCTCACTGGGTAACTGAAGTCCTTCATCCCTGGTAGCATTCCAGTAAATCTTTTCTGCACCCTCTCCAAAGCATTGGCATCTTTCCCAAAGTATGGTGCTCAGCATTGGCCATAATACTCCAGTTGGGGCCTAACCAGTTCTTTTTATAAAGGTTTAGCATAACTTCCTTGCTTTTACACTCTATGCCTCTATTTATAAAGCCAAGGATCCCGTGTGCTTTTTTAACTGCCTTCTCAACTTGTCCTGCCTCTTTCCAAGATTTGTGTACGTACACCTTCAGGTCTCTGTTCCTGCACCCCCTTTAAAATTGTACCATTTAGCTTATATTTCCTCTCCTCATTCTTCCTACCAAAATGTATCACTTCACATTTCTCTGCGTTAAATTTAATCTGCCGTGTGTCTGCCTATTTTACCAATCTGTCTATGTCCTCCTGAACTTTACTATCCTCTTCACTGTTTACTGCATTTATGCATTTTGTGTGATCTGCAGATTTTTAAATTGTGCCCTGTATATCCAAGTCAAGGTCATTAATATATCAAAAAGAGCAGTGGTCCTGAGGAACACCACTATAGTCTGAAAACCAACCGTTCACCACTACTCTCTGCTTTCTGTCTATTAGCCAATTTCATATCCATGCTGCCGCTGCCCCTTTAATCCCAGGAGCTTCAATTTTGCTAACGTCTATTATGTGGCACTTTATCAAATGCCTTTGAAAGTCCATATACACAACATCAACTGTTACTTCATCAAAGAACTCAATCGAATTAGTCAACACAATTTGCCTTTAACAAATCTGTGCTGGCTTTCATTTATTAACCCATACTTTTCCAATTGCCAGTTAATTTTGTCCTGGATTATTGCTTGCAAGTTTTCCCACCACCAACATTAAACTGACTGACCTCTAGTTACTGGGTTTATCGCTCTCCCGTTTTTTTGAACAAAGGTCTGACATTTGCAATCCTTCAGTCCTCTAGCACCACTCCCATATCCAAGAAGGATTGGACGATATTATCATTTCCCTCAGCAACCTAGGATGCATCTACCCGGTCTGGGTGATTTGTCTACTTTGAGTACTGCCAACTTTTTAAGTAGCACTTCTCTATCTATTTTTGTCCTATCCAATAACTGTACTCCTTTCTTTACTGTGATTATTATGAACAATAATTGTCTTGGGACCAATCTCTGGAGAACTTCACTGCTCATAGCTTCCAGATTAAAACTGCGAACATTGTTCATTATCCTTTGCTTCCTATTATCTCACAAAATCATTAGTTAATTTACACAAGCTTTCACTTTAGCTACAAATCTCTTGATGGGTTTCATGAAATGTTATTTGAAAGTCATCGTATAATATCAATCATGTTGCTAGTAATCCATTGATTGTAAAGCACTTGAGGACATCATCAGATACTACATAAAAGAAACTTCTTTATTAACCACTAGTTCTTACACTTCCAATAAATTTACGTGGCATAAGCTATCCTTTGTAAATCTATACTGGTGTGGCTTCCCACGGGTGGATGCCTCCAACCTGAAAAAAATCTACCAGCTTGCCTGGTGGCCCAGGAGGTTTGAGGACTTGCGGACCTGGGCCCCTATGCGAAGGCCTGCATCGAGGCCCACGTAGCCCAGGGATGTAGGCATTTCGCAAGCTTCCCTGGGATCATGTGGGCCGGCACAACCAATCAGAGTAGGGATATTCCCATTCATACTTGTGGTGAGTTCCGTATATACAGAATCACCATAAGTATGAATGGGAATACCTCAAAAAATACACACTTAAAATATATATTTTTTAAAATCACATATTTAAAATTAATCAAAATGGAATGTAATGAATTATTTGAAACAAAAATTACATTTTTTGAAAAATAAATTTACATATTTTAAAGGATCTAAAAATAAACTTATTTCACAGGTTTTTAAATGTTTAAATTATTGAAAAACATGTATTTTTCTGTCCTTTAAAAGTCTTACGCTAATAAAAGCAGGTCTTGCATCTGCTTTTACCAAGCTTAAGAATTTCATGTGCATTTGCTGGGCAGAGCTTTGGCAAATAGCCCAACTCTTTCCGCCCGTGATTGCCCATTTCTGTTAGATTCGTATGATCTGCCAAGACGATTCTTGACAGATCGCAAATTCTGAGTTTAGGCGCATGTGCAGTGCATGCCTAAACCCGAAACTTTTGGCGTATCCTCACCACGTATGCGCCTGTATGGGCCGCGAATTCAGCCCCATTGTTTTGGGTACTCGATAAGTGTCCTTCGCAGCTGCCTGAAAAGAATGCTGGCATCATTTAAATATGTTAATAAGGGTGCTGCGCCTGCATCAGGCCCCTTTTGTGAAATTGGTGTCCATGCGCACCTGAAATGTCACTTCCTTAACCCTCCCAGAAAATCATGGTGGGAACAATGGCAAGCAGCTTTCACAAGCAATATTTAAAGTGATCCTTACCTCAATTAGGCTAAGTCTAGTTAGTCGTTTTCGGCTTCCAGGATGCTTTGGGGCTAAGATTGTGGCTGTGTTGGCAAGTGTTTGTTTGTGAGATACTCATGCATTTGAGTTTGTGGAAGTCCAGAACACTTTCACTGATTTTGCTTATTCTCAATTGCTGAGCATGGGAATGCTACTGGGCTTATCCTTGAGGTTCCCAAACCAGGAGGAAGAGCTGTAGCAAGGAAGGCAGCCAAGGACTCCATGCCCCCCAGCAGCCAAGCCTTCTACCTGATGGTCTGGCTGGAACAGGACTGACGCAGTATGAAAATGTCATGACTGCTGCCGCAAAACCGAGCACAGATCTGCATGATTTGTGGTCACAAACAAGTTGAACATTCAACGAATGGAAGCCCTTCCTGATGTAACACAGTGCTGCCTCCAGATGGGTTGCATGCAGGGCTACGCAGATGCAGTCTATGATGCGCAGCACCTGTGGAAATCCAGCAATGCGGGCAAATCTTAGTGATCATTCCTCCTGCTCAGCAGACTCAGTAGGGAGGGTGATAAATTGTTGGCACCTCGCAAACAGTGCATCTGTCAACGGCCTGATGGCCGTAAGCATGGCAAACTGACTGATGTTACTAACGTCACCTGTTCCAGTTTGGAAGGAGTCAGAGGCATAAAAGCTTAAAGCCACAATGACCTTCACTGCCAGAGGTAGTACAGCGCATATCCTGGCTGGGCTTCTAATCCCACGGCAACAAGTGACATACGTCAGACACTACCTCCCCATTAAAGTGGAACTATCTTGCACACTGCTGCTCTGCGAGTTTGAAGTATGACGATTGATTCCTGAAGTTATGTATGTTGCAAGGCATCCTGTGCCCTTTCCTCCTTCGCCACCTTCTTGCAGCCTCTGCAGGTCTTTTGGTTCCTCCCTTGCTACTGCTGTTCTTCCTCCTGATTTGGCAGCCTCAATGATAGCGTCAGCAGCATCTCCATGTTCAACAATTCTGCTGAAGCCAATCCTGTGTCAGTACCTCTGAAAACCTGCTCTCCAAAAGTATTCAACAGCCAAATATCAGCCAAAACAGACACAGAGAATGGGACCAAAAGCACGCTCGTCGCCTAAAACAAGGAATCAGTGACTTACCTTAATGAAGGCAAGGATGTCTTTAAATAATACTGCTTCCATCTATTCCTGCCATGATTTGCTGGCCGAGCTTAGGAAGTGCCAAATCAGGTGCTGCCAAACATCAATTCCTCAAATGGGTCGTGATTGCGGTGTAGGACTCTTATTAGCATATTTTAATGATGCCTGGGTTTCTTTCAGGCGGCCACCAAGCACGCCGAATGAGCACCCGACCCAATATGTTGCTGGATGCACTTACGGCACACTTTAAGAATGGGACCTCTTCAAGGTAAATTAATTTTCGGGCTCGTTTTGTGCATGAATAATGGGCAAAACGCAATCCAATTACTCCCCAGTTTTTAATATTTTGTTTACAGTAAAGACCTACCTTCCTGAGGGATATAAAGTAAAAATAGATTAGACTTCAAATTATTTTATTAAAACGTGACAGCACAGCATCAATACAGCATCCAACCAACCTTCATCTTGTCTCTAAATCAGTTACAATGACAGATATATTCAGTCTATCACATCAGTTCATGGACATTCTGGACAGGTATGTGACAGCGATGCATTGAATTGCTGCTTTTACCCTGCCCACATCATAATCTACTTTCAAGGGTTGGGATTTATTTTAAAAATTGGCCCATGGTTAGTGATAGGATCAAAATATTAGTGATTGGACTAACAATAAATGCCATCCAATGCATTTTATGCTTTTAATATTAAAGAAAACTAAGGACCAATAGCCTAAACTGCTAGAAAAAAACACCTAGTTTCTTTGATGGTTATCAAATGGATCTAAGCCTTCTTAACTCAGTTCCTGAAGGACTCATAGAATACAAATCACTTGTACTTCATCGTTAATTTGCCCTAATTTGGATAATCCTACTGTGAAGGGGAAAAGAAAAGGAGCTCTAATGTAGGAACTGGAAATGTCAGGCTGGTACAATGGAAGTTGCTCTTCTGTAATTCTGTAATTGAGACATTATAGTTGCCATCTGAAGGGAGCTTTTGACTATATTTAACATGACCAAGGAGTGATGGGTCCAAAAAAGACACATTTCTGTTTACCGTCATTTTCATTCAGCAACAACTTGCAGTTATATCGCACTTTTAATATGGAAACTCACCCCAAGGCCATCACAGAGGCGTGAGGAAAACGAAAGACTGGTAAAAGAGATTGATTTTAAGGAAAGTCATAAAAATAGCAAAGGAGTTAGAGAGGCAAAGGAGTTTCGGGAGGGAATTCCAGAGAAAGGGATCTTCGAAGTTAAGGCACCAATTGTGGAGATTGGAAGAGGGTGATGCACAAGAGGTCAGAGTCACAAGAACAAAAAAATTGCAGAGGAGGTTAGAGAGTTAGGGGGGCTAAGAGTCAGTGTAAGTTAGAAAGAACAACGATGATGGATGACCAGAACTTGATGTGGAATAGAATATGAACAGCAGAGTTTTGGATGAGGTGGAGGCTATGAAGAGTGGAGGATGGGAAGTGGCAAGGAGACTTTTCCTCTCCTTAATGAGCATACAACATAAGAACATAAGAACTAGGAGCAGGATTAGACCACCTGGCCCCTCGAGCCTGCTCCGCCATTTAATAAGATCATATCTGATCATGGACTCAGCTCCACTTCCCAAAACCCTTTATTCCCTTATCGCTCAAAAATCTGTCTATCTTTATCTTAAATATAGAAACATAGAAAATAGGTGCAGGAGTAGGCCATTTAGCCCTTCGAGCCTGCACCACCATTCAATAAGATCACGGCTGATCATTCCCTCAATACCCCTTTCCTGCTTTCTCTCCATATCCTTTGATCCCCTTAGCCGTAAGGGCCATATCTAACTCCCTCTTGAATATATCCAATGAACTCTCTGCGGCAGGGAATTTCACAGGTTAACAACTCTCTGAGAGAAGAAGTTTCTCCTCATCTCGGACCTAAATGGCTTACCCCTTATCCTTAGACTGTGACCCCTGGTTCTGGACTTCCCCAACATCGGGAACATTCTACCTGCATCTAACCTGTCCCGTCCCGTCAGAATTTTGTATGTTTCTATGAAATCCCCTCTCATCCTTCTAAACGCCAATATATAAAGGCCCAGTTGATCCAGTCTCTCCTCATATGTCAGTCCAACCATCCCTGGAATCAGTCTGGTGAACCTTCACTGCACTCCCTCAATAGCAAGAACGTCCTTCCTCAGATTAGGAGACCAAAACTGAACACAATATTCCAAATGAGGCCTCAACAAGGCTCTGTACAACTGCAGTAAGACCTCCCTGCTCCTATACTCAAATCCCCTAGCTATGAAGGCCAACATACCATTTGCCTCCTTCACCGCTTGCTGTACCGGTATGCCAACTTTCAATGACTGATGAACCATGACACCCAGGTCCCGTTGCACCTCCCCTTTTCCTAATCTGCTGCCATTCAGATAATATTCTGTCTTCGTGTTTTTGCCCCCAAAGTGAATAACCTCACATTTATCCACATTATACTGCATCTGTCATTCGTTTGCCCACTCACCTAACCTGTCCAAGTCACCCTGCAGCCTCTTAGCGTCCCTCTCACAGCTCTCACCACCACCCAGTTTAATGTCATCTGCAAATTTTGAGATATTACACTCAATTCCTTCATCCAAATCGTTAATGTATATTGTAAAGAGCTGGGGTCCCAGCACTGAGCCCTGCGGCACTCCACTAGTCACTGTCTGCCATTCTGAAAAGGACCTGTTTATCCCGACTCTCTGCTTCCTGTCTGCCAATCAGTTCTCTATCCACGTCAGTACATTACCCCCAATACCATGTGCTTTGATTTTGCACATCAATCTCTTGTGTGGGACCTTGTCAAAAGCCTTTTGAAAGTCCAAATACACCACATCCACTGGTTCTCCCTTGTCCACTCTACCAGTTACATCCTCAAAAAATTCCAGAAGATTTGTCAAGCATGATTTCCCTTTCATAAATCCATGCTGACATGGACCGATCCTGTCACTGCTTTCCAAATGTGCTGCTATTTCATCCTTAATAATTGATTCCAACATTTTCCCCACTACTGATGTCAGGCTAACCAGTCTATAATTACCGCTTTCTCGCTCCCTCCCTTTTTAAAAAGTGGTGTTACATTAGCTACCCTCCAGTCCATAGGAACTGATCCGGAGTCAATAGACTGTTGGAAAATGATCACCAATGCAGCCACTATTTCTAGGGCCACTTCCTTAAGTACTCTGGGATGCAGACTATCAGGCCCTGGGGATTTATCGGCCTTCAATCCCATCAATTCCCCTAACACAATTTCCCGCCTAATAAGGATATCCTTCAGTTCCTCCTTCTCACTAGTCCCTCGGTCCCCTCGTACTTCCGGAAGGTTATTTGTGTCTTCCTTCGTGAAGGCAGAACCAAAGTATTTGTTCAATTGGTCTGCCATTTCTTTGTTACCCATTATAAATTCACCTGAATCCGACTGCAAGGGACCTACGTTTGTCTTCACTAATCTTTTTCTCTTCACATATCTATAGAAGCTTTTGAAGTCAGTTTATATGTTCCCAGCAAGCTTCTTCTCGGATTCTATTTTCCCCCTCTTATTCATTAAACCCTTTGTCCTCCTCTGCTGAATTCTAAATTTCTCCCAGTCCTCAGGTTTGCTGCATTTTCTGGCCAATTTATATGCCTCTTCCTTGGATTTAACACTATCCTTAATTTCCTATGTTAGCCACGGTTGAGCCACCTTCCCAGTTTTATTTTTACTCCAGACAGGGATGTACAATTGCTGAAGTTCATCCATGTGATCTTTAAAAGTTTGCCATTGCCTATCCACCGTCAACCCTTTAAGTATAATTTGCCAGTCTATTCTAGCCAATTCACGCCTCAAACCATCGAAGTTGCCTTTCCTTAAGTTCAGGACCCTAGTTTCTGAATTAACTGTGTGACTCTCCATCTTAATAAAGAATTCTACCATGTTATGGTCACTCTTCCCCAAGGGGTCTCGCACAACAAGATTGCTATATTCAATGACCCAGCCTCCACAGCTCTCTGGGACAGAGAATTCCATAGATTTACAACCCTCTGAGAGAAGAAATTCATCCTCATCTCAGTTTTAAATGGGCAGCCCCTTATTGTGAGACTATGTCCCCTAGTTTTAGTTTCCCCTGAGTGGAAATATCCTCTCTGCATCCACCTTGTCAAGCCCCCTCATTATCTTATATGTTTCGATAAGATCACATCTCATTCTTCTGAACCCCAATGAGTATAAGTTGAGTAGATTGGGCCTATCTTCATAAGTCAACCCCCTCATCTACTGAATCAACCTAGTGAACCTTCTCTGAACAGCCTCCAATGAAAGTATATCCTTCCTTAAATACGGAGACAAAAACTCAATGCAGTACTCTAGGTGTGTCCTCACCAATACCCCGTACAGTTGTAGCAGGACTTTTATACTCTATCCCCCTTGCAATAAAGGCTAACATTCCATTTGTCTTCCTGATTACTTTTTGTACCTGCGTACTAAGTTTTTGTGTTTCATACACAAGGACCCCCAGGTCCCTCTGTACTGCAGCACTTGGCAATTTTTCTCCATTTAAATTTTAATTTGCTTTTCTATTTTTTCTGCCAAAGTGGATAACCTCACATTTTCCCACATTATACTCCATCTGCCAAATTTTTGCCCACTCACTTAGCCTGCCTGTATCCCTTTGCAGATTTGTTGTGTGCTCTTCACAATTTGCTTTCCCACACAGCTTGTATCATCAGCAAACTTGGCTACATTATACTTAGTCCCTTCATCCAAGTCATTAATATAGATTGTAAATAGTTGAGGACCCAGCACTGATCACTGCGGCACCCCACCTGTTACTGTTTGCCAACTGGAAAATGACCCATTTATCCCGACTCTGTTTTCTGTTAGTTAGCCAATCCTCTATCCATATGTTACCCCCAACCCCGTGAACTTTTATCTTGTGCAGTAACCTTTTATTTGGCACCTTATCAAATGCCTTCTTGAAATCCAAATACACCACATCCACTGGTTCCCCCTTATCCACCCAGCTTGTTACATCCTCAAAGAACTCCAGCAAGTCTGTCAAACATGATTTCCCTTTCATAAAACCATAATGATTCTGCTTGATTGAATTATGCTTTTCCAAATGTCCCACTACTGCTTCCTTAATAATGGACTCCAGCATTTTCCCAACGGCAGATGTTAGGCTAACTGGTCTATAGTTTTCTGCTTTTTCTCTGCTTCTTTTTTCAAATAGGGGCTTTACATTTGCGGTTTTCAAATCCGTTCGGACCGCCCCAGAATCCAGGGAATTTTGGTAGATTACAACCAATGCATCCATTATCTCTGCAGCCACTTCTTTTAAGACCCTAGGATGTTAGCTATCGGGTCCAGGGGATTTGTCCGCCTTTAGTCCCATTGTTTTACTGAGTACTACTTCTTTAGTGATATGATTGTATTAAGTTCCTCCCTTGATTATCCACTATTGGGATGTTTTTAGTTTCTTCTACCATGAAGATCGATACAAAATATTTGTTCAACGTCTCTGCCATTTCCCTGTTCTCTATTATTAATTCCCCCATCTCATCATCCAGGGGACCAACATTTACTTTAGCCATGCTTTTCCTTTTTATTTACCTATAGAAACTCTTACTATCTATTTTTATATTTCGTGCTAGTTTACTTTCATAATCTATCTTCCCTCTCTTTATCATTTTTTTAGTTGTTCTTTGCTTGCTTTTAAACGTTTCCCAATCCTCTGGCCTCCCACTAGTCTGGTCACATTATGTGCCCTTGTTTTCAATTTGATACCATCCCTTATTTCCTCAGTTAGCCACGGATGGTTATCCCTTCTCTTACAGTTTTTCCTTCTCATCGGGATATATTTTTGTTGCGAGTTATTAAATATCTCCTTAAATGAGTGCCACTGTTCATGAACCATCCCATACTTTAATCTATTTTCCCAATCCACTTTAGCAAACTGCCCTGATACCTTTGTAGTCTCCTTTATTTAAGCTTAGGACACTGGTTTGAGATCCAACTTTCTGACCCTCCAACTGAATTTGAAATTCAAGCATGTTATGGTCACTCGTTCCTAGAGGATCTTTTACTGCGAGATCATTTATTAATCCTGTCTCATTACACAGTAGCAGATCTAAGATAGCCTGCTCCCTGGTTGGTTCCGCAATGTATTGTTCAAGGAAACTATCCCGGATACACTCTATGAACTTTTCATCAAGCCTACCCTGGCCAATTTGCTTTATCCAATCAATATGAAGGTTAAAATCGTCCATGGTTATTGCCATTCATCAATACAAAAACATTTGATGAAGTTTGTTGTTGATAAAGGGAATTGTGAGTCTCTATGACTTGCATGGTTGGAAGTCGGGCCCTAAAACTGCAGGGCCAATTCTGCGACCCACCCTCCACACTGGGAGTAAAACGGGAACAGTGACCTGCTCAATTTACATTCTATGTAAAAAAGATTTTCCATTTATAAAACTCTGTCTCTGATCTCACAACTGGTTGTTGTATAATAAGGTAAATGAATGCTTCAGTCATTAAAAACAAGTCAACAGATGCTTTAAAAATCATTTTTAAAAACTCATTCCTGGGATATGGGTGTCACGGGCAAGGACAGAATTTATTGCCCATCCGTAATTGCTCTTGAGAAGATGTTGGTGAGTCTTCTTGAACCATTGCAGTCTGTGCTGTAAAGGTACTCCACAGTACTGTAAGGGAGGAAGTTCCAGGATTTTGACCCAGCAACGATGAAGGAACGGCGATATACTTCCAAGTCTATTGTTCAGGGCACTTAGATAATGATAGCATGATTAGGCAGAGTCAACATGGTTTTATGAAAGGGAAATCGTGTTTGACAAATTTATTAGAGTTTTTTGTGGATGTAAATAGCAGGGTAGATGAAGGGGAACCATTTGGATTTCCAATAGACATTCGATAAGGTTCCACATAAAAGGTAAGGGCTCATGGGATTGGAGGTAATGTATTAGCATGGCTAGAGGATTGGTTAACAGACAGAAAACAGAGAGTAGGGATAAACAGGTCTTTTTCAGGTTGGCAGTCTGTTGTAATTAGTGGGCTGCTGCAAGGATCAGTGCTGGGGCCTCAGCTATTTACAATCTATATAATGACCTAGATGAAGGGACCGAGTGTAATGTATCCAACTTTGCTGATGATACAAAGCTAGGTGGGATAGCAAGTTGTGAGGATAACACAAAGCATCTGCAAAGGAATATAGATAGACTAAGTGAGTGGGCAGTAAGGTGGCAGATGGAATATAATGTGGGGAAATGTGAGACTATTCACTTTGGTAGGAAGAATAAAAAAACAATATTTTTTGAATGGTGAGAAACTTTTAAATGCTGGTGCTCAGAAATTTGGGTGTCCTTGTGCAAGAAACACAGAAAGCTAACATGCAGGTACAGCAAGCAATAAGGAAGGCAAATGACATGTTGTCCTTTATTGCAAGAGGGTTGGAGTATAAGAGTAAGGAAGTCTTACAACAAATGTACAGGGCCTTGGTGAGATCACACCTGGAGTATTGTGCACAGTTTGGGTCTCCTTATCTAAGGAAGGGTATACTTGCTTTTGAGACGGTACAACAGAGGTTCACTAGATAGATTCCTGAGATGAGAGGGCTGTCTTATGATGAGAGATTGTGTAGAATGGGCCTATACTCTCTGGAGTTTAGAAGAATGAGAGGTGATCTCATTGAAACATACAAGATTTTGAAGGTAGATGCTGAGAGGTTGTGTCCCCTGGCTGGAGTGTCTAGGGGGCACAGTCTCAGGATAAGGGGTAGGCCATTTAAGACAGAAATGAGGAGAAATGTCTTTACTCAAAGATTTGTGAATCTTCAGAATTCCCTGTCTCAGAGTGCTGTGGGTGCTGAGTCTCTGAATCTATTCAGCGCTGAGTTAGATAGATTTTTGGAGTCTAGGGGAATCAAAGGATATGAGATCGGGCGGGAAAGTGGAGTTGTGGTCGATGATCAACAATGGTCTTATTAAATTGTGGAGCAGGCTCGCGGGATCGTAGGGCCTACCCCTGCTCCTATTTCTTATGTTCTTAAGTCAGGATGTTGTGTGACTTGGAGGGGGACTTGGAGGTGGTGGTGTTCCCATGCGCCTGCTGTCCTTCTAGGTGGTAGAGATCGCAGGTTTTGGAGGTGCTATTGAAGAAGCCTTGATGAGTTGCTGCAGTGCATCTTGTAGAAGATATACACTACAGCCAAGGTGTGCCGGTGGTGGAGGGAATGAATGTTTAAGGTACATTATCTGCTTTCATTTAGACCTGCCAAATGACAGTTCACTGAGTATAGGGTCGTGATATTTCTTAGCACTGACCCTTTAGAATATTACAGTTGAAAATATTGGTGGTTGTTCAAAATTCCATATTTAATATAAGCAGACAAAAGTTTCAGTCTTGCTAACATGACTGTGTGTGACATATGATGTAAATAACTACACAACCATGCAGAAAGCCAATAGATCATGGAACAAGATACTATCTAAACTGAAATTAAGAATCCAAGGATGTGCTTATTTACATTGCTGTAGGATGGAGGTGGCTGACAAATTCAACAGGAAGGGAGTGACTGAAAATGTCTTAATATTAAACCATATTTTATTTCCTGGTAATAATTTATTCAATGTCATATTAATTGCTAATAAAGATTTCATGTTATTAGAAATTGTGTGTTGTTTTAAAACTGATGATTTAAAAGTCTACCTGTAATGGAAAAATATTAACAGCTTTTTTGTAAATTAAATTATTTTGTTTCTCATTTTTCAAAAAAATCAATTCGTTGTCAGGTAACAAGTGCAGAGGAGTATTACCATCCGTAAAATGGGTCTTAAATAATTTATATCTCTCTGTAGCAGGAATTTCTTGATTTGCTGCATATGATTTTAAGAATCACAAACTGTCTCTTTAAGAAAATAATTTATCTCTCTATAGTTCGAACATTCTACAGTGTACTTTATATAAAATGTATATATATAAGTACCCATTATAAAATGTATATATATCGATACTCATCAATTTAATATAAAGATAAATTCTGTAAAAATTAAACTTAATTGGCTTTGTGACCAGCATTCCGTACAGATTTATTAGTTCATTGACCCGTCCTATTATATAGCACAGGCAAATGTTTGAGCGAATTAATAAAATGCAGAGCAGCTACAGAATAAAACTATGTGGGTAGTATAAATCAGTTGAATTACTCCTGTCTCTTGGATTGAAATTATTCTGCACTCCAATGATTCCCTAATAAGTGTTTGAAACATCAACAGCATAATTAAATTGTTTTGTTTTCCTTCGCAGAAAATCTTTTCCATCCCAGCACGCTACACTTGCAGCCTTCGCAGCTGTGTATGTTTCTGTAAGTAATCAGGGCCGCCTTGTGTGATCCACAGTGTCATAACCAGTACAGCATTGAATCTGT
Organism: Pristiophorus japonicus; assembly: GCF_044704955.1. Classification (NCBI taxonomy): domain Eukaryota; kingdom Metazoa; phylum Chordata; class Chondrichthyes; family Pristiophoridae; genus Pristiophorus; species Pristiophorus japonicus. The sequence goes on from NC_091984.1 coordinate 34,577,058, forward strand.
CAATTAACTATTAATTGTGAGTAAGATCTTCATCTGCGATGTAAATTAGCTGTAACCCTCATTAGCAGGTGAAACGATCAGTGTGAGAATAGAAAGAATTAAATTACAAAATTGTTGTGCAGGAAAAGACCAGCTGGTCCATCAAGTCTGCCCCACATCATGATGATTAAACACTTCTTCCCTCCCCAACTGCACCGCCCCCCCCCCCCCCCCCGCCCCATCCACACCACTTCCCCAGCAACCATGTAATCTCCAGGGAGAGGCAAAAAAAACCCAGGGCCAATAAGGGAAAAAATACACTGGAAAATTCCTCTCTGACCCCCAAAGGCAGTGGAAACCAGTCCAGAAGATGACATGGACCAGGTGTTATCGAAAAGGCACTTACCTTCTATTCGATGCGATTTCTGCCCCAGTCAAGAACCGATCCAGCTCCATCTGGAAGGCATACAGAGAGTCAGCACACACCACAACAACCACTTAGAGTCTCACTACTCTGGGAAAAGAACTGCCTAACATTCAGTCTATTCCTACTCTTACATAGTTTAAAGGCATGTCCCCTGGTCCTAGCTGTTTCTCATTGAATTATAAAATGATACAGCAAAGAATGAAGCCATTTGGCCCATTTTGGCTGTACTGGCTCTTTGAAAGAATTGTCCAATTAATCCCACTCCCCTGCCCTTTGCCCATAGCCCCGTAACATTTTTCCTTTTCAAGTCTTTATCCAATTCCCATTTGAAAGTTATTATTGAATCTGCTTCCACCATCCTCTTTGGCAGCGCATTCGACATCATAACAACATGCTGTGTAAAAGAAATTCTCCTCATTTCACTTCTGCTTCTTCTGACAATTATCTTAAATCGGTGTCCGCTGGTCACCCACCCTTCTGCAACAGTTTCTCGGTATTTAATCTATCAGAACTCTTCATGATTTTGAACACCTCTATCAAGTCTCCTCTCTAACCTAAGGGGAACATATCCAGCATCTCTAGTCTCGCCATGTAACTGAAGTCCCGCATGCTGGTACCATTCTGATAAATCTTCTCTGCACCCTCTCAAAGGCCTTGACTTCCTTCCTAAAGCGTGGTGCCCCAAATTGGACACAACACTCCAGCTGGGGCCTAACCAGTGATTTATAAAGTTTTAGCATAAACTTCCTTGCTTTTGTACTCTGCCTCTCTTTATAAAGCCAAATATCCCGTATGCTTTTTTCCAACAACCTTCTCAACATGCCCTGGCACCTTCAAAGATTTGTGTACATATACCCCCAGGTCTCTTTATTCCTGCACCCAAATTCCCTTTAAGCTGTGTGGCCATGCAGCTGCACAGCGCTCCAGGAATCCCACGCAGCCAGTGAGCCGGCTTTTAAATGGGAAAAACGCATCTGCACGGAATTTTGAATGGGCCGCACAGCCCGTTTAAGAGGTTGCATGGCCAAAAAAGAATGACAGGGAACATTGGCTGAACCCCCTCCTTAAAATTGTACCATTTGTGGTAGTAATATTTAAACTATCCTTTATACTGAAAGACTATTAGCAAGATGGAACAAAACTACATCATTTGAACATAACTGCAATTTTAAGGTCCTAATATGTTTTGTCCAAGCATATTTATGTAATCCATTATTCAATTCCAACTTGTACCAAAATTAGTTTCTTTAACATTATGAAGGACACATTATAGTATTGTTATTTGGCCAGTGATCCTGAAGTTATGCGTTGGGTCCACAAACATACGGGCACTTAACATGTTTATCTGAAATTCCTCTCCGTACTATTCTAGCAGGGGTGTTAACTAGTCCAGAATAAAGGGGGTAAAGCCTCCCAAGCAGAAAATACAGGACAGAGGGACATTTGTATATATTTGTCAAAAACGTGGTGGGAATATTAGAGATGAAGAGGGCCATTCTATATTCCTAAGAGGCGGAAATGGGGCGGTAAGACCTTTCTGACCGGGGTCAGGCAGATGGTCTGATCCATCCGAAATTGCCCCCGGGGTGTGGGCGGCAGAAACATGTTTCCGCTGTGCCCATGTTCCCACCCCGCCGGACATGCACCAACCCCTTACTGCCTGGCGGTGACCCCTTTCCCCCCCGTGAAGGAAATCGCCCCGCCAGAGCAGAGCCGCCGCCGCTCAGTGTCCCCGACAGCTTTTCAAGGAGGAAGCTGCCAGTGGCTGGGCGGCTTAAAGGGGAGAGCGCACAGCCGCGGCTGCCATTTTGTTTTAATTGTCAGCCGACTCTGAAGTTGCCCCAACAATGGCGGCCATGGGTTCGGCAGGGCCGCCGACAGGCAGCCCGGCACCCCCTCTGGAGTGCCGGGCCACTGGCCTGGCCAAAGCCCAGTGGACGCCACTAAAGTTTATTCAGAGCTCACAGCGGCTCTCCACTTTAACTGAAGGAGAGGGACGTTGCTACTCATCAGCGCAACACTGCTGACACCGCCCGCCTTCCGCCCCACTCCCGACTCACTTCCGCCCCTCAGCTGCCCCAAACACCGCCGCAACGAACTAGAACACAAAAAAAGGGCAATTTTCCTCTCTTCTCCGTCCCATGGATTTGGACAGAGAATATTCATTTAATTTGAATTATCCGCCCTGTTTGGGGCGGAGGGCAATTTTGGCCCCAGGATGTTTAATAAGTATTTAGCATCAGTCTTTAAAGAGGAAGATGAAACTTGGACTGCAGGAGCGAGAGGGGGACTACTCAAAAGTAGTCAAAAGAACACGGTATTAAAAAGTTAACAGTACTGCAATTAGAAAAGTCACAGGCCCAGATAGTATGCATCTCAAAATACTGAAGGCGGTTAAGAAAGAGGTAATAGAGGCACTAACCATAATTTTCCAAACAATGTTTGGAAATAGGAATTTTGCCAAAATACTGGATGGTGATAACTATTAAATCTTTGTTGAAAAACATTAAGACGTAGGGAATGTAGCTACGTGGATAGAAGGAACAATTACATTTTCAATTTGGCATGATGTATATCCCAGGGATCTTTTCTTTTCTATTTATGTAGATTATTTTGATGTAGGTACTAGATGAATGAGATCAAAGTTTGTTGATGACAGCAAACATGGGGAAATGTCAAAAGTAAGGCAAGAGTTTGCAGGAAGACATAGACAAGTTAGCAAAGTAGGCACGTAGGTGGCAGGTGCAGAATAATGCAGAGAAATGTAAAATTGTGCATTTTGGGTAAAAGAAATGCATGGTAAATGATAACAGTGGAGGATCAGAGAGAGCAAGGGGTGCAGATATATCTTTGAATGTTGGCATGCAGGTTTCTAAAGCCATAAAAAAGGCAAATGGGATTCTAGGTTTTTACATAGAGGCATTGAATATAAAAGCAATAAAGTGATGTTGAATTTATACAAGATACTGATTAGTCATAGTTGGAATATTGCAAGAACTTTGCATCCTCCATTATAAGAATGATACAGAGCCATGGAAAGGATACAAAGAGGATTCACTAGCATGATACCAGGAATGAAAGGTTATTGTGACGAAAGGCTCATTTTTAAAAATGGAACTGAAAAGCTTAATGGGGTTCTAATGGAATTATTCAAAATTATGGAAGGTTTTTAGAAGGTAAATAGTGAACGACGGATCCACTGTGGTTGGTGAATTGATAATAAATGGACATCATAGAACCATAGAAATTTACAGCACAGAAGGAGGCCATTTCGGTCCATCATATCCGCGCCGACCGACCAAGAGCTATCCAGCCTAATCCCACTTTCCAGCTCTTGGTGCATAGCCCTGTAGGTTACGGCACTTTAAGTGCACATCCAAGTATTTTTTTAAATGTGGTGAGGGTTTCTGCCTCTACCACCCCCTCAGGCAATGAGTTCACTACCCTCTAGGTGAATAAATTTCCTCTCATATCTCCTCTAAACCTTCCCCCAATTACTTTAAATCTATGATTCCTGGTTGTTGACCCCTCTGCCAAGCGAAACAGGTCCTTCCTATCCACTCTATCCAGGCCCCTCATAATTTTAGGCACCTCAATCAGGCCTCCCCTCAGCCTCCTCTGTTTCAAATAAAACAGACCCAGCATCTCCAATCTTTCCTCCTAGCCAAAATTCTCCAGTCCAGGCAACATTCTTGTAAATCTCTATACCTTTTCCAGTGCAATCACATCTTTCCTGTAATGTGGTGAGCAGAACTGCACACAGTACTCCAGCTGTGGCCTAACCAGTGTTTTATACAGTTCAAGCATAACCTCCTTGCTCTTGTATTCCATGCCTTGACTAATAAAAGCAAGTATTCCATATGCCTTCTTAACCACCTTATCTAACTGGCCTGCTACCTTCAGGGATCTGTGGACCTGCACTCAAAGGTCCCTTTGTTCCTCTACACTTTTCAGTGTCGTACTATTTAATGTATATTCCCTTGCCTTGTTAGACCTCCCAAATGCATTACCTCACACTTATCCAGATTGAATTCCATTTGCCACTGTTCCACTCACCTGACCAATACATTGATATCTTCCTGCAGTCCGCAGCTTTCTTCTCCATTATCAACCACACAGCCTATTTTAGTGTCATCTGCAAACTTCTTAATCATACCCCCAATATCCAAGTCCCGGTCTTTGATATATACCACAAAAACAAGGAACCCAGCACTGAGCCCTGCGAAAGCCCATTGGATACAGCCTTCCAATCACAAAAACACCCATCAACCATCACCCTTTGCTTCCTGCCTCTGAACCAATTTTGGATCCAACTTGCCATTTTGCCCTGGATCCAATAGGCTTTTACTTTCGTGACCAGTCTGCCAGGTGGGACCTTATCAAAAGCTTTGCTAAAATCCATATACACTGCATCATACGCACTGCCCTCATCGACCCTCCTGGTTACCTCCTCGAAAAATTCAATCAAGTTAGTCAGACACGACCTTCCCTTAACAATCCACGCTGACTGTCCTTGATTAATCCATGTCTTTCCAAATGAAGATTTATCCTGTCCCTCAGGATTTTTTCCAATAATTTTCCCACCACTGAGGTTAGGCTGACTGGCCTGTAATTAGTTGGGCGATCCCTTTCTCCCTTTTTAAACAAAGGTGCAACATTAGCAGTCCTCCAGTCCTCTGGCACCACACCTATAGCCAGATGAGGATTGGAAAATTATGGTCAGAGTCTCTGCTATTTCTTCTTTCACTTCTCTTAACACCCTGGGATACATTTCATCTGGGCCTGGGGATTTATCCACTTTCAAAGAATGACTGCACGGAAACCCGGAACTTGCGATCTGTCAAGAATCTTCAAAGGCATAGACTGAGGATTATCAATAGAAGAATGAAGAGGATATTTGAAGAAATATTTGCACACAGAGGAATGTATGCAACAGAGCTTTATTGGCAACTGAGGCAGAGTATAACATCATTTAAAAGGGAATTGGATCCACATTTGGAAAGGAAGAATAATATGAGGAAAGGGCAGGGCAGCAGACCGTTGCAGTTGAAGAACCAGCACCGACTAAATTGCCCGAATGGACTCTTTCTGTGCTGCTAATTCTATGACTCTAGTATTCCACAATATAATTCAGGCTATACAGTTGTTAAAACAAATGCGATGCTATACATGAAAGTTTGTGTGGGGATGAGTACTTGCAACTGATAACAAAGGACAATATGCTGAGTTAATTTCACAGCCGATTTAGTCTTTATATTTTGTTGTTTGTCATTTAGATGTATTTCAACGCGACCCTGACAGACTCCTCCAAACTCCTCAAGCCACTGATGGTCTTCACCTTTATCATCTGTGCAGTGATCTCCGGTTTAACGCGTATTATCCAGTACAAGAATCATCCAATTGATGTGTACTGTGGATTCATGATCGGAGGAGGAATCGCAATCTATTTGGTAAATGCCACATCTTCAAGTTTGTTACAAAGATAAATGGCCTAGATTTTCCGGGGCCTATGACCATGTATGCATGCAGTGAGTATGTGCGGAAACTCGGAACTTGCGATCTGTCAAGAATCTTCTTGACAGATCCTCCGCATCCCTGGGAAATGGACATTCGCTGGCGGAGAATTGGGCTATTTGCCCAATTACTGCCCGGCGAATGTGCATGAAACTCTCTCACCTGGTAAAAGCAGGGGTAATTCATTCTTTTACCAGCGTAAGGGTGAAAATAAATATTAAATACATTTTTTTAAATCATTTTAATATTCAAAAACCTCTAAAATAGATTTGTGTTATTTTTGGCCCCTTGAAAAATATTTCAATTTATTTTTCAAAAAATTAGATTTTTGTTTTAAATGTTTAATTAAATTGTATTTTAACTAATTTTAAACATGTAATGATTTGTTTTATTTCAGTGTTGTTAAAATCTATTTTTTGACTGCTTCCTATTATGCCTGTGGGGATTCTGTAAAAAAACAAAATGGAATCCTCATAAGCATAATGATTCAAGGAGGCAACCAGGAGGATCGATGAGGGCAGTGCGTGCGATGTAGTGTATATGGATATGCGCAAGGCTTTTGATAAGGTCCCACGTGGCAAACTAGTCATGAAAGTAAAAGCCCATAGGATCCAAGGCAAAGTGGTAAGTTGGATCCAAAATTGCCGGTGAGGTTCCGCAGGGCTCAGCACTAGGTCCCTTGCTTTTTGTGGTATATATCAATGATTCAGACTTGATTGTAGTGGGTATGATTAAGAAGTTTGCAGATGATACAAAAATTGGCTGTGTGGTTGATAATGAAGAAGAAAGCAGCTGTAGACTGCAGGACAAGGAGGATGCAGAGAGGATGTTACCACTGACAGGGGAGACTAGAACTAGAGGGCATAATCTTAGAATAAGGGGCCACCCATTTAAAACTGAGATGAGGAGAAATTTCATCTCTCAGAGGGTTGTTCTGTGGAATTCGCTGCCTCAGAGAGCTGTGGAAGCTGGGGCATTGAATAAATTTAAGACAGAAATAGACAGTTTCTTAAACAGTAAGGGATTAAGGGGTTATGGAGAGCAGGCAGGGAAGTGGACCTGACTCCATGATCAGATCAGCCATGATCGTATTAAATGGCGGAGCAGGCTCGAGGGGCCGTATGGCCTACTCCTGCTCTTATTTCTAATTGGCCAGCTGGGCAGAACAGTAACAAATGGAATTCAATCCAGAGAAGTGTGAGGTAATGCATTTGGGGAAGGCTAACAAGACAAGGGAATACACATTAAATGGTAGGACACTGAGAAGTGTAGAGGAACAAGGGGACCTTGGAGTGCATGTCCACAGATCCCTGAAGGTAGCAGGCCAGGTAGATAAGGGGGTTAAGAAGGCATACGGAATACTTGCCTTTATTAGCCAAGGCACCGAATGCAAGAGCAGGGAGGTTATGCTTGAACTATATAAAACACTAGTTAGGCCACAGCTAGAGTACTGCGTGCAGTTCTGGTCATCACATTACAGAAAGGATGTGATTGCACTAGAGAGGGTACCGAGGAGATTTATGAGGATGTTACCTGAACTGGAGAATTTTAGCTATAAGGAAAGATTTGATAGGCTGGGTTTGTTTTCATTGGAACAGAAGAGCCTGAAGGGAGACCTTATTAAGGTGTATAAAATTATGAGGGGCCTCGATAGAGTGGATAGGGAGGGCCTATGTCCCTTAGTAGAGGGGTCAACAACCAGGGGGCATAGATTTAAAGTAATTGGTAGGAGGTTTAGAGAGGATTTGAGGAGAATTATTTTCACCCAGAGGTGGTGGGGGTCTGGAACTCACTGCCTGAAAGGGTGATAGAGGCAAAAACTCTCACCACATTTAAAAAGTACTTGGATGTGCACTTGAAGTGCCGTAACCTACAGAGCTACGGACCAAGAGCTGGAAAGTGGGATTAGGCTGGATAGCTCTTTGTCGGCCGGCGTGGACACGATGGGCCAAAATGGCCTTCTTCCGTGCTGTAAATTTCTTTGATTCTACGTGGCCAAATTTCTGACACGTGCATTTGTAGGCGTGACCGCCTGCCAGGAGGGTGAAGTTAGGATATTATCCCTCTATGTATAGGAACTCAATTTAGTTAAAATCAGCTGAACTGTAGGCCATTTGAGTTAATGCCTTTTAAACAAAGACTAACAAGTTTAGGCATCCAAATGTACTCACAAGGACTATGTGCCAACATTGTGACAGCATTCTTAATTTGAACAGTTATGGCTAACATTTTATTTACTAAATAGAGATGGATAAATGTAGGTTTTGTTTTAAATTAGAAGCACACACACATCATATTAGAGGATGTTTAATTTGTTTGAGTGACTCATTAATGCTTGAGCAAGGTATTTGACACTTCAGTCTGACAGTGTGTTACAGTATCCTACCCTGGAATAAAGTGACATTTCATACGCTGGTTAGTCCAGCTCTACCACACTCATCTTTAAAGAGACAGATCTGCCCTTTACGTGCGGCACTACTGTTAGAAAAGCTGCAGTAAAATCCATTATGCTTTCTGGCCTACTATCCGAGCAAGAGATTCAAAGAAAAGTAATAGAAAGTCAGGATGCACTGAAAGAAGTTGCTATACTTTATACTTTATACTATACATAGATTTGGCCGGTTTTGAAGGAAAAATGGCATCTGCCCACTTCCGGTGTAGCCCGTGCTGAACGCTATCATGTTAAGAGCAATGTCACTGCTGCTTGTGACAGGGGCATGCAGAGTTGGCAGATCGTGACATCAGTCATTGTGTAATGCTAATTTGATGCACCACCTGCCATTTTCAACCTCATCTAACCACGCACAGCTGAACTGCTTAAAGGGATAGATCCAAAATGCATGTTAGTTGCTTATTGCTATCTACTGACTCTTGCAGAGATTGTCGGAGTACTGGGATGCTGGAAGAGATTTGAAAAGTTGGTAAAATGCGCAGGAAGTGCTGCTGGACATTGGGACAACATTAGCTGTTATTGGAAGGCCTCTGACTACACTTGCTCCCAGTCATGGAGCTCTATTTGCAGTCCCCCTCGTGCTGCAATGTGACAGAGCGATGGAGCAGAGGCAGCAAAGAAGGCAAGCTGCTCGCAGAGGGAGGAGTAGGTCGGGGGGTGGGGGGGTGGGGGGGTGTGGGGAGGGCCTTCCACAGGAGGCCTTACCCACCTAGGGTCTTTAGGGAGCACTTCTCCAATCTGCACCTAAGCTAGGAGCAGTGTGTTCGGCAGCTCTGCATCACCAAGGAGGTGATCACAGAACTCTGCCAACCAGATCTGCAGCCTCAGAGCCTTGACCTCAGATGGTGCTGCCAGTGAGCCTCAAGGCGACCATAGCTTTTTCGCCAGTGGATCCTTCCGGGCTTGAACAGGCGATTATAAAAACATCTTGCAGTTCGCCATCGACCGCTGCATCCAGGAGGCCAAAGAGGCTCTGTACGCTAGAAGAGGGGACTTCATTGTGTTCTCTCTAAACAGAGAGAAGCAGGAGCAGCATACACAAGGCTCTGCCAGGATTTTGGGCATCTCCATGATGCAGGGCGCCATCGACTGCACACACGTGGCTTTGCGGGCGCCGCATCTCAATGGTAAGATTTACCGTAACTGGTGCCACTCACATAATGTGCAGTTGGTGAATGCCCGCTATCCTGGCAGCAGTCATGATGCATTTATCCTGTGCTAGTCCACTGTGCCAGCAATCTTCCAGCCATCACGTCAAACCCGAGGGCGAAAAGGGTTATCCGCTTTATCCGCCTAATGACTCAGCTCTGCAACCCTACCACACATGGCCAGCACTCATATAATGAGAGCCATGCTGCCATGAGGAACCTCGTCGAGCAGACCATCGGGGTGCTGAAGTAACGGTTCCGCAGCCTTGACCGCTGGGGAGGAGTCCTTCAGTACTCACCAGAGCAGGTGTCCCAATTTGCGATGGTCTTCTGCATCCTTCACAACTTGGCCATCATGAGGGTGCAGCCCTTGCCACCACAGGTTCTGTGACCACCTCTGGAGGATAAGGAGGAAGAGGAGGAGAAGGAACAGGAGGAGGAGGAGGAGAAAGAGGATGAGGTGGAGGAGAGGGAGGAGGCAGTCTGCACATCCATGTTACGGATGGGCTGTCCATGAGCGCATCATCAGATTTCGGTGCCCCGGAATGAAACCCCAGATCCCTGTTGCTCAACATTTCCCCACCTTACTATCCCTCTCTCATGGAACATTACAACACCTTCTTGGCCACAGCACTGAAATGAAATCCACCACAAAACAAACATTCAGGCGCTGCCTCATGGTTGGGTCCACAAGTGTGCGCATGCAGTTGCTCGTCACTTCCGTCCTGGAAATCATGGGCTCCAAGCTCTGCGCAAAGCCCTGTGCAAAGTTAATGCCAGACTCCTCCACGCTCCTTGACAGTGTCAACAAACTCTGCCAATGCACCAAGCATTTCTGTGTGCATGCCCATCACCCTTCTTCTGTAGGCCACCCCATCAAAGTCCTCATCTGAGTCCTCTGCAGCAGAACTCGTGTGCAACCTCTCCCTCCGGGGAGCTGGCACCTACTTGACCCTTTCCCCCTGCCTTAGCTGCAGCCCACTCATGCCCGGTGACTCAATGTGTGCAGATCACTTTATATTACCCTCTAAAGCACATGCATTACCAGTATCTGAGTTGGTGGCTGCAAGTGTGGAGCAGTTGGTGGGAAAAGGCTTTTGAAGATACATTCACTGATCTTGACCACTCGTGTGAAGTCATTGAACTTCTTTCGGCACTGTATCCATATCCTCGAGGCAAGGCTGCTGGCATTGATTGTGTCAGCTATCTGCTCCCATTACCTTCACCTAGATGCACTCCTGCTCCCTTGTGGATAGAGGACCTGTCTCCTCTCTGCGTCCGAGAATCTTAGAGCCCTTTTTCTAGCCTGTTGAGCCATTATTCACTTTTCCTTGTGCTGAGCCTTGCGTCCACAACCAGTTAAATGTGCTGCTGCAGGCAGAATGCACCACTTTAAGACCGCCTTTAAGAAGTGGAGGCTAGCTTTAATTGGAGCAAGCCTTACACGAACTTGGGGCCCCTCCCCTCTGAGCATTCTACCACTCAGCAGCATATTCAGTGCTGGGCTGAATGCTGCAATCAATATAATTAGCAGGCAGCACAAAGGTCATGTGCTGCTTGCATTCCTTCCAATGAGCACAGGCCGATCGTACTTCGCAATCCCCATGCCCGTTTTCGGAGGCAATCAAATTTTTAACCCTGTAGACTTTCAAAATGCCCTATAATATTCACCAATGCTAATGTTTTAAACTCTGGAAGTTAAAAACTGAAATACTGTTTTTGGTGTTCCAAGCATTTCAGCTCACAACTACATGTCTACATATACTTTTCTGATGTAGCTCAATGATACCAGATCAGAAGTGGAGACAATCTACTTAGCACATGAACTTCATTCTCATAAAAATACTTAAGATACAAATCCAGATTAAGGTTTAAGTACATATTCCAATTTAACACACAGGCAGACCGTAGCTCGGCAGTTCGTGTCAACCTAGGGCCTGACCTACTTTCCCAGGCACCATGTGGTACAGTGAGACAAAACAGGATCACTAATACATCAGCTGGCCCAGACATAGCAGGAGAGAGGCAGATTGACTGGACAGGGCATTAATTTCACAAAAATATATAGGTGATTTTCTTTCTTTCAAAAGAAATGACATGAAGCAATTTAACTTGAAAACACAATACAATTAAGAAGTAACCTGCAAATAGCATTTAAATTGAAAATGTTTATAAGATAGAAGAATTTACGAAGCAAGTTGTTACGATCTGGAATGCACTGCCTGAAAAAAGGGTGATGGAAGAAGATTCATTAGTAACTTTCAAAGGGAATTGGATATATATTTGAAAAGGAGAAATTTGCAGGGCTATGGGGAAATAACAAGTGAGTAGAACTAATTGGATAGAAAGAAAATAAAAAGACTTGCAGTTATATAGTGCTTTTCATGACCTCAGGATAACCCAAGGTGCTTTACAGCCAATGAAATAGTTTTGAAGTGTCGCTGTTATCTGACATAGGCACAATGGGCTGAATGGCCTCCTTCTATGCTGTTAGACTCTATGATTCTATGAAATAAATAATCTTTAACATGTATTTTTATTCCGTGGTATTTTGTGTTCTACACGTAGGGTCTTTATGCTGTGAGCAATTTCCAGCCGAGTGATGATGGCATAGCCCACCCGACCCACCACAGAGAACCTTTGAGGTCACTGACAGATCTCAGCCAGGAAAGCAGTAGGCAACTCCAAGGAAAGACTGGCAGCAGCATCGATGGCCTTTCATCGCACCATTCTGAGAGTATTCTGAACCGAAACCACAGAGAATCCAGCTCCCTTACAAACTTAAAGAGAACAAGTGCCGACGTTGAAATTATTACTCCTCGCAGTCCAATGGCAAAGGAGAACATGGTAACGTTTAGCAACACGTTGCCACGTGTCAACACACCGTCATTGGATGAAGCAGCCAGAAGGAATGCAACGATTCATGCTTCTATGGACTCTGCCCGTTCCAAACAGCTCTTGTCACAATGGAAGTCCAAGAATGAAAATCGGAAACTGTCCCTGCAAGTAATGGAGACAGAAACTGGTCATTCACCACCAAAGTGCATGGAGATGAGATCCAGTTCAGAGCCAGCAGGAGTAGGTCTTAATGGAGACCAGCAAGCACAACTCAACCAGTATCTGAAAATCCAAGCAGGTACTATTCCTGGGGCTAACAGTACTAGTAGCATCGTTGGAGGAGCAAGAGTCTCCATGCAATCACGCCCAGGCTCATCACAGCTTGTCCATATACCTGAAGAAACACAAGAGAACATAAATACTTCTCCTAAAGCCAGTTCAGCTAGATCAAAGTGGCTTAAAGTAGCTGAAAAGAGTGGAGTTGGTAGGGCAAGCACCCAACCAAGAATTATGCAGGTTATTGCTATGTCCAAACAGCAAGGAATGTTACAGAGCAGCCCAAAAAGTACAGATGGTAGTACAGTAACCTGCACAGGATCTATAAGGTACAAAGCTCTAACAGACCATGAACCTACTAATATTGTCAGGGTGGAAGCTCACCCAGAGAACAACAGATCCCTTGTGCAAGTACCATTGGGCAGTGAAGGAAGTGGATCATGGAAATGGAAGTCCCATGAGAAGGGCAGCATTCGCCAAGCATTTGAGTTAAATGATCTTAACAGGAACACTGAAAGCAGTGAGTCATTAAAGGATGGCTATGCTTCGTCTGATAGAAAGAAAACCAATCCCAACAGTAGTGAGCACCATCACCACGGAATCACCACCATAAGGGTGACGCCAGTGGAAGGGAGTGAAGCCGCTTCTGAGACGCACTCGGTGTCCTCCAGTCGGGACTCAACCCTCAGGCGGAAAGCTAACATCATTTTAATACCTGAAAGAGGCAACAGCCCAGAAAGTACAAGAAATATCTTCTACAAGGGAACATCGCCCACCAGAGCTTATAAAGAATGAATCCTTATTATGGAAGCCTGCTGAAAGACAATCCATTCTAAACAGATGATGAATACCAGTGCTTACCGATAATAGATTCAGCAGTTTTAAATGTGCCATTCAGTTGTTTATTAATTGAAAAGTTACTGATATTTAAACATGTTTGCATGAATATGATATTTTTACATTACACTAATCAAAAGCACACAGGCAAAGCCTGAGCCTTGTGAAAAAAGTATTTGCTACGTTGCTATTTCAACAAACTGTGAATGCATTTTCGCCCATTTTGAACATGTCATTCATGTATCGAGCAATTTATATATTTTCAGATAGCTTTCGCTGTACTGCTGTATTCAGTAATGACCAATTTAGAATTTATTTCCTAATTAAAGCTCTAGATAGTACTTACATACCCAACTGTTATAAAGAGTTTTGTAAAATTGTATGTGTGAAAATGTTATTGGGATTGCAATGATTACTTGGTCACTGTTTTAGTTAGTTAAAGCTACCTTCCAAGATGATCATTTAGATGATGAAACCATGTAGCTTTTACAGAAATGACATGGAAAATATATTCAAATGCATACAAATGTGCACCACATACATTACAAATAATAGCATTTTTTTCTCACAGAATGTAAAATGAACAGTAATTGATTACTGATCACGATTTATATCATAGATTTTTATACCTATTGTAGCCTTAGCATATTGATATCATGCCTTTAAAGAAAATGTTTTTTAAGTAATATAGACAGCATTTTTTTTGTAAGCTTACACAGGCTATATTTCAAATCTATTAAAATTATAATGTATGCCTTTAATCATGAGGTACAGGCTTTGTACCAAGCTGTTTCTACATTGTTAAGTAATGAATGAAAGTGTTCAATACTACAGTGCTGCAATCTCATTCCCATCCCCCAGTGGTGTACTAAGTATAATTTTGTACAATCCTTTTGAGTTGCTAATGGAATTGTTTTAGTATTTATTACTAGATCCATATTGATAGAAAAACTATGTGTAACTTTTACTTGTCGATACTTCGTAGTTTTGGATACAGCTTATATGTCGGAACACAACAGTCAGGAACCTTCAAACGACAGTTAAAATAGTGTGTTACCAACACTTTACCATAGTGTCTTTGTTAAACACTGGTGAGAGTAGTAATTTTTCTTAAATAATCATCTCAATTCAAAGAGCTATCGGCTTGAATGATTCCAGTGGGTAAAGTGAAAACCTTCTTCGTGTTGCATTATGAGCTAGTTATGTTTTATTGCAATGGATAGAAAAGCCGTGCTGTTCCTGTTACTATAAAGTGGCTGTAGTGCAATGGACCGTGGGAAAAAAATCTAAACATCTGCATGTATTTTTTATATGGTTCCTCCTGTAAAATTAAGACTTTATTTTCATTGCAACCAATACCTTAATTAAATATTTATTAAGGAATTATTTAACAGGTGACGTTTTTTTTGTCATTGTAAATAATTACTAGTTGGTACCAACTGTGATACCTTGTTGAAGGTTTGATTACTTGCCCAGTAATATATTTAAGTGGTTTGTATATTAAATGGAAGACCATTTAACTAAGGTATGCACAGATGTGTATAGTGGCATATGTGCTTAAAATGTTCTGTTAACTACTTTTTCAAAGACGAGCATTGGCTCAGTAAGTGTACGCAAAACATTATTTTGTGCGAGTTCCTAAATTGTGGTATACAAAAGTCTCTTGAAAACTGACCGAGAGAAATACTGGAACTTATTTCTGTTGAAAAAAAATCAATGGCTCTATTATCATGTTTGAGAGATTTCAACTACACTGTACTTTTCCCAAGATGTTGGTTCTTTACAAAATAAATGTTTCTTAATTGCAATGGATACGAGTAAATCATGTTTTTTCATTACAGCACAAATGTAGAAACAGCAGTGTAATTTTGTTCTACTGGACTACATGGAGTAATAACAATTCCATCAAAATGCAAGATACCCAAAGACTAATTTGGTCTCTGCATTAATCCAAGCAATGTTTTGATATTTTACTCTTTTTAAATGATCACGCTTTATATTGTCACTTTTTCCAGCATTAGTTAACACAAAAAAGGTAAAATAAAAATGCCTAAACTGTAGATGTTTACAACACGCAGTGAGGCCCTTTAGCCAATCGTGTCAGTGCTGTTCTTTGTCAGAGCACTCCAAGATTAACCCCACTGTTTCATTCTCTCCCCATAGCCTTGTTTCAAATGTTTATCCAATTTCAAAAGATATAATGGTTTCTGCTTCAACCACTTCATACTCCAAACTCTCTGTATAAAGATATTTCTGCCAATCTCTCTTCTCACTCTTTTGTGATAATTTTAAATTGAGACCTTTCAATAACTCACCTGACCAATACGTTGTATAAATTCATCATTGCTTCTTTACATTTGTATTTTCTGACCCTATTTATAAAACTGAAAATAGCATGGGCCTTTTTATGGCTTTATCCACTCAAACTTTCAGAGAACATCAGCACATGGACTGCAGCAGTTCAAGGACAAAGCCTGACATATCCTTCTCAGGACAGCTAGAGGTGGGCAATAAATGGGGTCCTGTCAGTGATGCCCATATACCATATGCAAATAAAAAAAAGAATATTACGTGGTTCAGAAAATGTACAAAGTGAGAAAATGGTTCTCTTAAGACAACTCGATCCTGGTAAAGCAGTTTTCTCCCAACTACCCTGTGATTCTCTTTCACTGCAATTTCACAAGAAGACTCATACTTAAGCATCAGGCTGCACAGCCGCTCATGCACATTGGCTCATTTGGATCAAACCCACACTGTATTTAGCATGTTTTATTCCATCAGCGACAGCTAAGTACCAATTTTAATCTGTTTCCCTTTTTGGGGCGGAGAGCTCAAACAGCACAGTGGTCTCAGGTTTCTGGTGATATGGGTTAATTTATGGGCTACATAGTTTCAGACAGTGGGGATGTAATCTCAACTAGTTATCCTCCTCACCAGAACGACAGCTGCAACCGTCTTCAGACATGCTGGGTTTAGACAGATCAAAATTCAGATTCTAAGACCTTGAAAACCAATTTCAAATTTTAAAGCTAGGTGATAAGTTACAGTAAGATCCCACCTCAGAGCTCCGGGTAGACGGCAGTTACCATCTCCACTGTCCACACGTAGAATAAAACTTACAGCCATTGTGATTTCTACAATAAACAGCAGATACATTGGACTCATGTTTATCAGAAACTTGTTTGGCACCAGGAATCTGGAAATGATTAATACCCCATGAACTCAAATAGAAACAGCCCCTGATATTTATGCTGCACAAAGGGCAAAATACTGCGGATGCTGGAAATCTGAAATCAAAACAGAAAATACTGGAATTAATCAGCAGGTCAGGCAGTGTCTGTGGAGAGAGAAACAGAGTTAACGTTTCAGGTCTGTGACCTTTCATCAGATATTTATACAATGAGTTCAGAAGTCACAAGATCATATTGACTCTCCAGGATCTGCGAGCTGGAGGAAACTAAATAATGCCCCACTCAGCAGAGGAATGGTCCAATATAATGAGCGGACTCTGCACAAATTGGTTATTTCAAGGGTAAAGCTGGGATATCTACAAGCAAGTGCATTTGCCTTGGAACAGAATTAATCCTAATCAACATCAATCGCATAATTAGAAATCAAAGCACTTTGGAGTCCAGTGTAACAATGAACACATAGACTCCGGGTTTCCACAGGGAGTGGGGTAGTTGTGGACTAGCCAGGTGCAAAATAGAGTGGAATCGAGGAATGCCAGCTCTCTGCCCCACAGACACAGCATTTTTTGTGGGGATGAGGGCAGGTGGTGGTTGCGTTCACCCTCTTGCAGCCTGGTGTAATAAATGGAGGCGGGATGGTGCTACCCACCAGAGCCGGATCTGGCTAGTCCTACTTCCTGCGCCTCCAAAGTATTGCACACCTGCACGGTACAGGAGTGCTGTACATTTGTGCAGCAGACATGGGAACCTACATGAGTGTTTGGGGCTGGATTACTTCAGGAGATGACTTCGTGCTCCAAGGTCAGCGACCTTATTGAAGAGGGTCCAATATATTTAATGTTTCTGCCAGACTCACCAGCTTCACCCGTATTCGGTTGGCCAATGATGCATTTTTCTGCCCCCCAACCACCAGTTGGTGAGTGCTTAAGGTACAAATTGACTGACCCTGGGAAATTTAGCAGGGTCACCAGTGAGTTGGAACTCCTACTCCACCATAGGAGTGGAGCAGGATCGTGGCATCTCTGGCTTTCTTTCTTGTGAAATACAATGTTTGCATTTGCTCCAGACATTCCCAGATATTCAGTGGGGCCTAAGCCCTGTCTCATCAAAACAAAAATGGCAGCTGTCTTTTCTTTTTACCTGCAACTGCAAAGATATCTTTGGAAATACATCCCATAATTTCCAAGTTTAAGTACTATGCTGTACTTTAAGGTTTGCGTTATCCCTTCCTTCTCAAGTTTCACTGTGCAAAGCAATAGCAGTTTATTAATACAAAAAATGCCAATTTGATCAAACGGAAGTTTACATCTTGCACAGAACATAGTGCACACTATAATAGTGCCCACAAAGTGGAAGTAGTCAGTGTCATGTATTTAATCATCTTGCAATGACATAGTCATGTAACTGTAACTCATGTACACTGTATCTGTACCCTAGAAATGCACGCCCTGACCACAGGGGGTGAACTTGCAGGAGACACCCCTCACCTGGAATTCCAGGTATAAAAGTGGAGGTCCCACGCAGGGTCAGCACTCCTTGGTCCTGGCAATAAAGGTGAAGGTTACAGAGTGACTGTGTCTGATATATCTATGCCTTGTGTGAGTTTGTAGTAAGATGCAGGGACACTACATTTGGCGACGAGAAACGGGAATCACCGAATCATGAGGATGGCCACCGGTGGCACAGAGGAACGTTACTGTGTAGATGAGGACTGGGACGACTTCGTGGAAAGACTCCAGCAGAGCTTTGTCACAAAGGACTGGCTGGAAGAGACAGTGGCTGACAAGTGGAGGGCGCATCTACTGACTAGCTGCGGACCACAGACGTATGCACTGATGAAAGAACTGCTTGCACCCCAAAAGCCGTTGGAGAAGTCCTTTGAAGAGCTCAGCCAGCTGATCAGTGAGCATCTCAAGCCGGCGAGTAGCATACTCATGGCCCGATACCGGTTCTACTCTCACCGGCGTCGGGAGGGACAAAACGTTTCCGACTTCGTGGCGGAACTGCGGCGCTTGGCCTGTAAGTTCTCCGATGCCTGCTGGGGGGAGATGTTAAGGGACTTTTTCATCGAGGGCATTAATCATGCCGGCATTTTCAGGAAGCTCATAAAGACTAAGGACTTGACTTTAGAAGGGGCGGCATTAATAGCTCAGATCTTTATGGCAGGGGAAGAGGAGACCAAGCTAATTTACGCCTGCAGCCCTGGTCCAAACATGGCAACGGACCAGGGAGTTAAAATGGTGAACGTGGCTCGGGATCCCGCAGAAAGGCAAGGGCATTTCGAAACCGCTCAGGAGGCAACAAGCTCTAGGGTGGGCTTGCAACAAGGACAATGGAACGGGGATCGGCAATTCACGCCATCTCGAGGAACAATGCGTGACACGATGGGACCATTAACACCCACCATCAGAGTGCTCAGAAACAGCCAAATGGGCAATCAGAGAGGAATGCCTGGTAATAGTCCTTTTGTTAACAGCAATCTCAATCTCAGCTCATGCTGGAGGTGCGGGGGTAGGCACACTGCGGAAAGCTGCAGGTTCCAGCAATCTACCTGCAGGATTTGTAATGTCAGTGGACACTTGGCCAGGATGTGCAAAAAGGCAGCAGCAAGGCTAATCTGCGAGACAGAGGAACCAGACGAGGAGTCTGCAATGCAGGATGAAGCCTGGGGTAAAGCCATAGATGCTGAAGGTCAGCGGGTTCATGTGGTTGACGTCCACAGCTCATACACTAAAATGCCACCCATGATGATGAAAGTCTTACTGAATGACATCCCGGTGCACATGGAGCTGGATACGGGAGCTAGCCAGTCACTCATGAGCGCCCAACAATTTGAGAGACTATGGCCACACAGAGCTAGCAGGCCCAAACTGGAATGCATTGAGACGCAGCTATGGACGTACACCAAAGAGATCATCCCAGTGCTGGGCAGTGCAAACTTGGTGGTAACACATAATGGATTACAGAACCGGCTGCCACTCTGCATCATTTCGGGAAATGGCCCTGCACTTTTGGGGAGGAGTTGGCTAGCTGAGATGAATCGGAAATGGGGGGATGTGCATGCCATTTCATCCGTGGAGCGAAGTTCATGCTCACAGGTCCTGCAGAAATTCGGGTCACTGTTTCAGCCTGGTGTCGGAACGTTCAAGGGCACTAAAGTAGTGATACGCATCACTCCGGACACCAGACCAGTGCACCACAAAGCTAGAGCGGTGCCATACGTGATGCGTGAAAAAATTGAATATGAACTGGACAGGCTGCTTAGAGAGGGCATAATTTCGGCTGTTGAATTCAGCGACTGGGCAAGTCCCATCGTTCCCGTCCTCAAAGCAGATGTCTCGATTGGGATTTGTGGTGACTACAAAGCCACCATCAACCAAGTATCGCTGCAAGATCAATACCCGCTTCCGAGAGCGGAGGACCTTTTTGCCACGCTGACAGGTGGAAAACTGTTCACGAAGTTGGACCTCATTTTGGCCTACATGACTCAGGAACTGGCTGAAGAATCCAAGCTTCTGACCACCATCACGACGCACAAGGGGCTATTCGTTTACAACAGGTGTCCGTTTGGAATTCATTCGGCAGCAGCTATCTTTCAGCGAAACATGGAAAGCTTGCTCAAATCCATCCCTGGAGCGATCATATTCCAAGATGACATCCTCATAACGGGTCGTGACACCGATGAACACCTCCACAACCTGGAGGAGATGCTATGCCGATTGGATCGGGTAGGCTTGCGGTTGAAAAAGGCCAAGTGTGTGTTTTTGGCCCCAGAGGTCGAGTTTTTGGGCAGGAGGGTTGCCGCAGACGGGATCCGGTCCACTGAATCAAAAACGGAGGCGATCCGCCGGGCGCCCAGGCCCTGCAACACGTCGGAGTTGCGATCATTCCTGGGACTTTTGAACTATTTTGGGAACTTTCTGCCGAACTTTAGCACATTGTTGGAGCTGTTACACATGCTCCTCCGTAAAGGTTGTGAACGGTTTTTGGAGGACTGTCACGAATGGGCTTTCAATAAGGCGAGGAACCTGCTGTGTTCCAACAAACTGTTGACTTTGTATGACCCCTGTAAAAAACTGATCTTAACATGCAATGCGTCATCCTACGTGGTTGAGTGTGTGTTGCAGCAGGGTAACGATGACGGCCAACTCCAGCCGGTGGCTTACGCCTCCAGGTCGCTCTTCCAGGCAGAGGATACGGCATGGTCGAGAAGGAAGCACTCGCATTTGTTTACGGTGTGAAAAGATGCACCAGTACCTTTTTGGTAGACAGTTCGAGCTAGAGACGGACCACAAGCCGTTAACATCCTTGTTGTCCGACAGCAAGGCTGTCAACGCCAATGCGTCAGCTCGCATACAGCGCTGGGCCCTTACGCTGGCTGCATATGACTACACCATACGGCACCGGCCAGGCACCAAAAATTGCGCTGACGCGCTCAGCAGACTCCCACTGACCACCCACCGAGGGGGTGTCGGAGCAGAGCGCCGAGATGGTCATGGCCATTGTGGCTTTTGACACTGCGGGCTCCCCCATCACAGTCCGCCAGATCAAACTCTGGACCAACAGGAACCCCCTCCTATCCATGAGAAAGAAATGTGTCCTGACTGGGGATTGGGCGCCTGCCCCGAGGAAGTCAGACCGTTTCAAAGATGGATGGATGAGCTCTCCATCCAAGCCGACTGCCTGCTATGGGGCAGCCGTGTAGTCATGCCCCAGAAAGGAAGGGAAGCGTTCATCAGGGAACTCCACAGCGAGCACCCTGGCATCGTGTTAAAGAAGGCCATTGCCCGGTCACATGTATAGTGGCCGGGGATTGACTCAGACCTGGAACACTGGGTTCACAGGTGCACGATGTGTGCCCAGCTGGGCAATGCCCCCAGGGAAGCCCCACTCAGCCCGTGGCCCTGGCCCACCAGACCATGGTCACGTATTCACATAGGCTATGCGGGCCTGTTCATGGGGAAAATGTTCCTGATCATTGTCGATGCATACTCAAAGTGGATCGAGTGCATCATATTGAACTCGTGCAAGACATCCATCACCATGGAGAATCTGTGTTCGGTTTTCGTGACCCATGGCTTGCCAGATATCCTGGTCAGCAACAATGGCCCGTGTTTCACCAGCCAAGAATTCCAGGAGTTTATGTCGGGCAATGGTATCAAGCACGTCCGGACAGCGCCGTTCAAGCCGGCTTCCAATGGCCAGGCAGAACGGGTGGTCCAAGTCATAAAACAGGGCATGCTACGCATTCAAGGACCCTCCATTCAGTACCACCTATCGCGCCTCCTGCTGGCCTACAGGTCCCGCCCGCACTCGCTCACAGAAGTCCCGCCAGCGGAACTCCTCATGAAACGCACGCTCAAGACGCGGCTGTCCCTCATTCACCCAGCCCTGGCAGACATTGTTGAGGTCAAGCGTCAGTCCCAAACTGAGCTCCATGATCGAAACTCAAGGGGGAGGTGTATAGAAATAGATGATCCGGTATTTGTTCTTAACCATGCTTTGGGACCCAAGTGGCTTGAGGGCACCGTAATTGGCAAAGAAGGAAATAGAGTCATCGTGGTCTGACTAAACAATGGGCAGATATGCGGCAAACACTTGGACCAAGTAAAAAGGTTCAGCATAGACACGGAGGAACCTGAAAAAGAGCATGAGATGGCACCCACACCACTGCTAGCGGACGAGCAACAAAGACAGTCCTCAGCATGCACAGTCCCTGCGGCCAGCTCGGACAGGCTGGAATCACCTCAAGTGACAGAGACGCGTGCTGAGGCTCAGCCACCAGAACCACAACTGCGGCGCTCCACGAGAGAGCGCCGACCACCCGATAGACTTAACCTCTGAAACTAAAAGACTTCAGGGGGGAGGTGATGTCATGTATTTAACCATCTTGCAATGACATATTCATGTAACTGTAACTCATGTACACTGTACCTGTACCCTAGAAATGCACACCCTGAGTGAACTTGCGAGAGACACTCCTCACCTGGGTTTCCAGATATAAAAGGGGAGGTCCCACCCACGGTCAGCACTCCTTGGTCCTGGCAATAAAGGTGGAGGTCACAGAGTGACCGTGTCTGATATATCTATGCCTCGGGTGAGTTTGTAGTAAGGTGCAGGGACACTACAGTCGGAGCAAATCTTCAATGAGTTTTGGTTGGGGAAGTGGGGGAGTATTTTGCTTTTGTTTTAAATATGGCATTTACAGCCAGCCCCACCACCAATTACATTGTTCGATTTTCCGAATGCAACCCATTCATTTCCCACTTGAAACGCACATGCAAATCAAGTCAGCATCATTAAAATATTGTCTGAGGCTGTCTGAGATATAATAGCCGGGATTTTAACTGCACCGCCCCTCCACCCCAAGCCTCCACCCCACCCCATCCCGGCCAGCGAGAATGTAGTGTGGGAAGAGGTTAACTTTAAAAATCTAGCTCCCGGCTCTAATCTTCCGCGTTCTCGGCCGCCAGCGATTCAGGCCACCGACGAGGATCCTGCTAAGGAAGGGGAGGGGGAAATGTGTCTACTTTTAACATTCTATTAGTGGCTGAATATTGAAACCCACTATCTAGATTATTACAATTATCTGGTGAAGTGGCTTCAGCTAAATGACTCCTAAGAATGACCACGCTGTTTACTTTTGAAAAAGAAATGCACTAAACAGTGATGATGATCAAGCAGACTATCATCATCACTGTTTAGTGCATTTTTAATTATAATTGTAATGCTTAAAGGTTCAACATAATATTTAAAAGTTCGACAGAAATGTTAAAAAATGGAATCATTGAGAATTTAGAAAGATAGGAAAGTATTATTAATGTTTTCATTGCAGTTCTTTTGTTTTGCTATAACGGCCTTATTAAAATAAGTAATTTTAATGTTATTTCAGTGAGCACCAGAGACTGTTTGGAAATGATGCGTTATGACATTTTATCATTGTTACAGTCTGCAACCAACCATGAGAACCTGACTGTGGCAACAGGACTCCTTTTACTGACCTATATAAGGCAAATTAAGCACAAACTAGCCAGAACCATGCATGTCTTGTCCTGAAATTTAAAGTAATCTAAATGTACTGTACTGCAGAAGAACATGGCATTAATGAAGTTTGCAAAGATTCCTCCATAGAGTTCAAACTGACTGAACAAAATGTACACTTTACATTACAGGATATATTTAAAACTTGTCAGCTGCTATAGAATACCACCATTGCCTAAATAGGTCTACCAAAAAGAGTAATGCTTCTATAACCTTACAGTGGCAAACTTTCATATTAATAAGTGGTGTGTAATAGGAGTAACAAGTCCAGAGTAGAGTCAGCAAGTCATTGTTCATACTTTGGAATGATCATTGCTAAGTACCTTAGCTGGTATTAACTATCATTAATCATTGATACAACCACACTCATAATACTGTGTACAGTTCTGGTCGTCGCAGTGCAAAAAAGATATTGCAGCTATTGAAAAAATACAGAAAAGGGCAACCAGAATGATTGAAGGGATGGTTTGATTGGCTTATGATGAGCAATTGCGTAAATTGGACGTGCTCTCATTCGAAAAGGGAAGGTTGAGAGGTGATGTGATTTCTGTTTTTAGGATTCTAAAGAGACTTGACCATGACAAACTGTGTCCTCTTGCTCAGAACAGTAGAACAGAAGATATATGGCCTCTACTTTAAAAGGGTTGTAAGTTCAAAACTAATCTGTAGAAACAATGGGGGGAATTTTAACAGGTCGATGAAAGGTTAAACTGTTAAAAACCTGAATTACGAATCCAACCACACCACTTCCAGTTTTACCGGCGGCGGGCAGCCAACCTGCTCCAGGGAGGCGGGTTGGCACTTTAAACATTATAATGAGGCTGGAAACCTCGGATTTAACCTGCATTACAGGTTTAACTGGCCAGCTGGGGTTCCCAAGTCACGGGATTCCCAGCAGCTGCATCGACGCGAGGACAACCTCGGGGAGCAATCCTCGTGGACCGGGAGGAGCAGGAGTGCTTCCTCCCAATCCCCCCACCCACCCCATACATCTACCCCCCGGGTCGGGGATCCAACCTCCGGGGTCAGGCTTGCATGTAGCTGTGGTTGAGGCCACTTGTCCAGCGTTCCCTGCCCGACTGGAAGCCAGGCTGTTCCAGGCGGGGGACCTGTCCGTGACATCACACGCACGCTGTTGAGTTAAAGCGAGGGTTTCCCAAGCTCTACCAGGGCCCCTCCTCTGCTCCCGGCAGGTCCAAATGTCAAAATTACGGCCAATATTTCAGTGAGCGAGTGGTCAGACTGTGAAAAAGGCTTCCTGGGTAGATGGTGGAAGCAGATAGTGTTAATTCATTCAGATGCAAATTAGATAGATTTCTTTGAGGAAATAATAATTTGGGAAACCGTACATAATTAATTAGAGACATGACATGTGGTAAGTGTAGCATGCTCGGAAGGAACAGGTGACTTTGGACCTAGGGTTCCCAAAGCTCTCCACCACTGAAAGTTTTCCTCCCCTCATGTCAGTTTAGACTAATTGAATGCCATGAACTCCATTATTGTTGTATTATGTGACTACCATAATGTTGAAGACAAAACTAAATTGGCCTTAGTCTTTTTAAATCTCGGAATTTTTATGCTCCTGCGTAGCTGGTTATATTTAGCTGAGTTCAATCAATAACAGTAAGACAATACGCTCACAAGCATAGTTACACTTACTAAAAATGTTATCTTCCAAATAAGATAAAGTACTTACAAAACAAGTGAACTTCGCTTACAGTTCTTGAGTTTAATCTTCCAAATTCCCGTTACAATTTGCTGGTTTATATACTGTTCGTAACCACAAATTACTAAGCTAAATGCCCTTATAAGGCATGCAACTGTATCGCTCTAAGCTAATATATTTATACATATATACATACATACATGATTGTAATGTCTGTAAGCTGGTAATGTTTGTAGCTCCACACTGTGGATGTGTGCGTATTGTGTACTGCAAGTGCAGGGTTAATAATAAACAGAACCAGGCAGATTTCCGGAGGCTTCCGAGAGAGCTGCCTGCCATGTTGGAAGCTGTGTGTGCTTGTGCACTGTGAAGATATCACATTTGGCGGCGAAATGGGATTTTTCGGATGATTTAAAGCTTAAATTTTGTTGGTGAAGGATTCAGCCAGCCGACAGAGAGACTTTGGAAGTTTCTGTCTTTGGAAAAAAGCTACAAAATCTGAGGTAAAATACAGCACATGGTGTGAACAGCTAGAGATTAAAATGGTAGGTGTAATCGGACATTTGGGGGAATATAGACACGACCGGGAATGTTTTAAAGCGTATGTGGATCGGCTAGAAATGTATTTCACTGCAAATAACATAATCGAAGTTCCAGACAATGCAGTCCAGAATCGGGCTGTGTTGGAACGTAAGAAAGCGATCTTCTTATCGGAGGTGGGTCCGACATTATACAAAATCCTTGTAAATCTGCTTGTGCCTGATGAGCCAAAGGACACAACGCTTAGAGATTTTAACGAAGCTGGAGTAGCACTAGAACCCCAAACCGTTAAAAATTGCTGAAAGCTATCATTTTGGGATTCAGAATTAAAAGACTGATGAATGTATCAGTGATTGCATCATAGCATTAAAAAAGCTATCGGTGCACTGTAATTTTGGAAACTTTCAAAACCGAGCATTACGGGATCGTTTTGTTTGTGGGGTGAAAAATGATGCGATCAGAAGGAAGTTATTGACGACGGATGACTTGACTTTTGAGATTACTTGTCAGACAGCAAGGTCGATGAGCATGGCCGAACAATATTCCCGAGAATTCAATAATAATTACAGTCGTCAGTCAACCGAGGTAAATCACCTGCAGGTTCAAGGTAAAAGATGGTGGGGGCCCAAAGTCTCAGAAACTGGAAATTATAACAGAGCGTCGAAGTCATGCAATAGGTGCCTGGGACAACACATTGCTCAAAGTTGTCCATACGTGAAGGCAGAGTGTTTCTTCTGCAGGAAGACTGGGCATCTTCCAAAGGCATGCCGACTGAAGGGTAAACCAGAAGGTGAGAGTGAAGAACCATCACCATAAATGGTTAAAGTGGTTACCAGGAAGAGTGGTGAAGATATGTGGTCCTCGCACATATTTGGTAAAGATGTTTGATAATGGACAGGTTAAGTTTGTTCATATTGATCATATTTTACCTACGGACATGAAGGAGTTGAAGTTGGGAATGATTCAATTATTTCTGACTCACCAGATAGTTTTGATACACCAGTAGCAAATCCTAAATCCAATGTACTGGAAACAAATCCAGGAGAGAATCAGAATGAAAGTCTGAGTCTGAGTCAGGAAAACAAAGAGCCTGAAGTTAGAGTGAGTTCAAATGAAAATCAAGGAAATTCCGTGGAGGAAAACGTTCCTCAGGATGAGCCTTAAATGAGTGTGAAAACGACACCATGTTTTGAAGGTTCTGTTCGAGAGCGAAGGTATCCTCTTTGAAACAGAAAACAAGTGGTAAAGTTAAATTTGTAAATATGGAAAAAAAAAGTTTATATCCTGTGTTATGTATAAACATGAAAGTTATGTATGATTTTTGTTATGATGGCTTCTTCATTAAGGAGGGAGAAGTGTAATGTCTGTAGCACCACACTGTGGATGTGGACGAATTGTGTACTGCAACTACAGAGTTAATCATTAAACAGAACCAGGCAGATTTCCGGAGGCTTCCGAGAGAGCTGCCTGCCATGTTGGAAGATATCACAATGCACTGTGAAGATATCACAATGATCAATGGACAAAATTATACTACTGCTAGACATGGGTGACTATAACTTAATCTTCCATTATTCTGCTTTCTTCCTCCTCATATTTCTGCTAATGTGGTACCTTTGTTTAAGAAGGGAGAAAGTGATAGACTGAGTAATTACAGGCCAGTCAGCCTAACTGCAATGGTGGAAAAATGATTGGAAAAGATCCTGAAGGACAGAATAAATCTTCACTTAGAAAGACATGGATTAATCAAGGACAGTCAGCGCTGATTTGTTAAAGGAAAATCGTGTCCGACTAACTTGATTGAATTTTTCGAGGAGGTAACCAGGAGGGTCGATGAGGACAAAGCATATGATGCAGTGTATAAGGATTTTAGCAAAACTTTTGATAAGGTCCCACATGACAGACTGGTCACGAAAGTAAAAGCCCATGGGATCCAGGGCAAAGTGGCAAGTTAGATCCAAAATTGTCTCAGAGGCAGGAAGCAAAGGGTAATAGTTGAGGGTTTTTTTGTGACTGGAAGGATGTTTCCAGTGGGGTTCTGCAGGGCTCTTGCTTTTTGTGATATACATCAATGATCTAAACTTGAATGTTGGGGATTTGATTAAGAAGTTTGCAGATGATACTAAAAGTGGCTGTGTGGTTGACAATGAAGAAGAAAGCTGCGGACTGCAGGAAGGTATCAATCAACTGGTCAGGTGGGCAGAACAGTGGCAAATGGAATTTAATCCAGAGAAGTGTGAGGTAATGCATTTCGGGAGGGCTAACAAGGAAAGGGAATACACATTAAATGGTAGGATACTGAAAAGTGTAGAAGCACAAAGGGACCTTGGAGTGCATGCCCACAGATCCCTGAAAGTAGCAGGCCGGGTAGATAAGGTGGTTAAAAAGGCATACGGAATGCTTGCCTTTATTAGCCAAGGCATAGAATACAAGAAGCAGGGGGGTTATGCTTGAACTGTATAAAAAGATGGGTGGGCCACAGCTGGAGTACTGCGTGCAGTTCTGATCACTGCACTACAGGAAGGACGTGATTGCACTGGAGAGGGTACAGTGTAGATTTACGCAGATGTTGCTGGGAGTGGAGAATCTTAGCTATGAGATTGGATAGGCTGGGTTTGTTTTCCTTGGAACAGAGGAGGCCAAGGGGAGACCTCATTGAGGTGTATAAAATTATGAGAGGCATAGATATAGTCGATAGAAAGGGACTATTTCACTTAGCAGAGGGGTCAACAACCAGGAAGCATAAATTTAAAGTAATTGGTAGAAGGTTTAGAGAGAATTTGAGGGGAAATTTCTTCATGCCGAGGGTTGTTGGGGTCTGGAACTCACTGCCTGAAAGGTTGGTAGAGGCAGAAACTCTCCACATTTAAAAAGTACTTGGATCTGCACTTGAAGTGCCGTAACCTGCAGGGTTACGCACCAAGAGCTGGAAAGTGGGATTAAGCTGGATAGTGTCTTGTTGGCCTGCACGGACACGATGGGCCGAAATGGCCTCCTTCCGTGCTGTAAACTTCTATGATTCTATGATTCTAATCTCCCCTTTCCCAAGGTTACCAGACAGGTGAGTGCCTTACAGCACCATAGAGTGTTTATTTCAGGGTCTGAGCTAACGTTAAGCACACTTGGATATAGCACAGAAGGGGCTCATCGTGCTTCTCTGTCTTGTTTAACGTCTCATCCGAAAGACAGCACCTCTGACAGTGCACTGCTCCCTCAAAAAATCACATTTTATTTTTAATATTTAAGCACCTTTAGAAATGAGAACATTAGAAAGTATTTAAAAACTTTAAGAAGGATTTGCGAGAAAAGCAAAATATTGCGCATTGAAATTAAATATGATTTGAATGCTCATTCTCCTACTCAGCACACCCATCTTCAGGTAAAATGCAGAAATTGGCTGATTGTAGGGGACATTTTGCTCATCGCCACTGTCAGTTTGGAGCCTTGTTCAATGGGAGTAAAGATTGGATCAGAGAGCACAGAGGTCAGTGCGCTCGATTTTCTGTGCTCCTGATTTTCCGGTCATTGCGTTTAAGTGGTTTTGAGGTTCCTACCACAGTTACAGATTGCGAACCTTGGAGAAAAATACAGCCTGGATTCTTCAAACATTGTGTGGAATGTGTTTTTCTGTGTGTTAACCGCAAAATTGTAATTGCTGTAACTAATTATAAATCCCTTTGCCTCGAAGGGTCAAAGTGTAATAAAAAGGCAAGCCTGAAAGCTCGGTGCCTCAATGTGAGGAGTATTCGGAACCCAGGAGAGGGCTTTGAGCTAGTTAGAGTGGGTGAGAGCTCAGATGAACAGGAACCCAAAAAAGAATGCAAAAGGCAGGAGGCAACAGAGCAGAGTAGCACTGGGGTAAGTGTAAACCACAAGTGATAGGAAGGGACAATATGTATGAATATAAAGGGGCTGCAGGAGGGGTCAAAACTAAAAATCATGGTTTAAAAACTAGTATTAAAACACTCTACCTAAACGCACGCAGCACTCGAAATAAAGTAAATGAGTTGACGGCACAAATCATTACAAATGGGTATGATTTGGTGGTCATTGCAGAAACATGGTTGCAGGGTGGCCAAGACTGTGAATTAAACATACAGGGGTATCTGACAATTCGGAAAGATAGACAAGAAGAGAAAGGAGGTGGGGTAGCTCTGTTAATAAAGGATGATATCAGGGTAGTTGTGAGAGATGATATTGGCTCTAATGAACAAAATGTTGAATTATTGTGGGTGGAGATTAGCGATAGTAAGGGGAAAAAGTCACTGGTGGGCGTAGTTTATAGGCCCCCAAATAATAACTTCACGGTGGGGCGGACAATAATCAAGGGAATAATGGAGGCATGTGAAAAAGGAACGGCAGTAATCATGGGGGATTTTAACCTACATATCGATTGGTCAAATCAAATCGTACGGGGTAGCCTTGAGGAGGAATTCATAGAATGTATACGGGATTGTTTCTTAGAACAGTATGTTACAGAACCTACAAGGGAGCAAACTATCTTAAATCTGGTCCTGTGTAATGAGACAGGAATAATAAACGAGCTCCTAGTAAAAGATCCTCTCGGAATGAGTGATCATAGTATGGTTGAATTTGTAATACAGATTGAGGATGAGGAAGTAGTGTCTCAAACAAGTGTACTATGCTTAAACCCAAAGGGGACTACAGTGGGATGAGGGCAGAGTTGGCTAAAGTAGACTGGGAACACAGACTAAACAGTGGCACAATTGAGGAACAGTGGAGGACTTTTAAGGAGCTCTTTCACAGTGCTCAACAAAAATATATTCCAGTGAAAAAGGGGGGCGGTAAGAGAAGGAATAACCAGCCGTGGATAACCAAGGAAATAAAGGAGAGTATCAAATTAAAAACCAATGTGTATAAGGTGGCCAAGGTTAGTGGAAAACTAGGAGATTGGGAAAATTTTAAACGACACCAAAGAATGACTAAGAAAGCAATAAAGAAAGGAAAGATAGATTACGAAAGTAAACTTGCACAAAACATAAAAACAGATAGTAAAAGCTTTTACCGATATATAAAACGGAAAAGAGTGACTAAAGTAAATGTTGGTCTCTGAGAAGATGAGAAGGGGGATTTAATAATGGGAAATGTGGAAATGGCTGAGACCTTAAACAATTATTTTGCTTCAGTCTTCACAATGGAAAACACAAAAACCATACCAAAAATTGCTGGTCACGGGAATGTGGGAAGGGAGGACCTTGAGATAATCACTATCACTAGGGGGGTAGTGCTGGACAGGCTAATGGGACTCAAGGTAGACAAGTCCCCTGGTCCTGATGAAATGCATCCCAGGGTATTAAAAGAGATGGCGGAAGTTATAGCAGATGCATTCGTTACAATCGACCAAAATTCTCTGGACTCTGGGGAGGTACCAGCGGATTGGAAAGCAGCTAATGTAATGCCTCTGTTTAAAAAAGGGGACAGACAAAAGGCAGGTAACTATAGGCTGGTTAGTTTAACATCTGTAGTGGGGTAAATGCTTGAAGCTATCATTAAGGAAGAAATAGCGGGACATCTAGATAGGAATAGTGCAATCAAGCAGACGCAACATGGATTCATGAAGGGGAAATCATGTTTAACTAATTGACTGGAATTCTTTGAGGATATAACGAGCATGGTGGATAGAGGTGTACCGATGGATGTGGTGTATTTAGATTTCCAAAAGGCATTCGATAAGGTGCCACACAAAAGATACTGCAGAAGATAAAGGTACGCGGAGTCAGAGGAAATATAATAGCATGGATCAAGAATTGGCTGGCTAACAGAAAGCAGAGAGTCGGGATAAATGGGTCCTTTTCGGGTTGGAAATCGGTGGTTTGGTGGTGTGCCACAGGGATCGGTGCTGGAACCACAACTGTTTACAATATACATAGATGAGCTGGAAGAGGGGACACAGTGTAATGGAACAAAATTTGCAGATGACACAAAGATCAGTGGGAAAGCGGGTTGTGTAGAGGACACAGAGAGGCTGCAAAGAGATTTAGATAGGTTAAGCGAATGGGCTAAGGTTTGGCAGATGGAATACAATGTCGGAAAATGTGAGGTCATCCACCTTGGAAAAAAAAACAGTAAAAGGGAATATTATTTGATTGGGGAGAAATTACAACATGCTGCGGTGCAGAAGGACCTGGGGGTCCTTGTGCATGAATCCCAAAAAGCTAGTTTGCAGATGCAGCAGGTAATCAGGAAGGCGAATGGAATGTTGGCCTTCATTGCGAGAGAGATGGAGTACAAAAGCAGGGAGATCCTGCTGCAACTATACAGGGTATTGGTGAGGCCGCACCTGGAGTACTGCGTGCAGTTTTGATCACCTTACTTAAGGAAGGATATACTAGCTTTGGAGGGGTGACAGAGACGATTCACTAGGCTGATACCGGAGATGAGGGGGTTACCTTATGATGATAGATTGAGTAGACTGGGTCTTTACTCGTTGGAGTTCAGAAGAATGAGGGGTGATCTTTTCAAAACATTTAAAATAATGAAAGGGATAGACAAGATAGAGGCAGAGAGGTTGTTTCTACTGGTCGGGGAGACTAGAACCAGGGGGCACAGCCTCAAAATACGGGGGAGCCAATTTAAAACTGAGTTGAGAAGGAATTTCTTCTTCCAGAGGGTTGTGAATCTGTGGAATTCTCTGCCCAAGGAAGCAGTTGAGGCTAGCTCATTGAATGTATTCAAATCACAGATAGATAGATTTTTAACCAATAAGGGAATTAAGGGTTATGGGGAGCGGGCGGGTAAGTGGAGCTGAGTCCACAGCCAGATCAGCCATGATCTTGTTGAATGGCGGAGCAGGCTGGAGGGGCTCGATGGCCTACTCCTGTTCCTAATTCTTATGTTCTTATGTTCTTATGTAATAATAGTTCATTCTTTGCTAGGCATTGTCAATTTAGAGAGAGTAACTTATTTAAAATGCCAAGATTTGTACAGTTCAAGCTGTGAGCTTCTTTGAGCATTTCTTGGTGTTCAGTTCACTACCAAGACTGCGATGACTTAACGCCATGAACTGCCATGATTGTGGGAATGTAGCACAAAAAAACATTGGGCCACAATTCACGGCGCTCGTCAATATTAGTGCGTAAAGACCCCAGTTATTTTCGAGGAAGAGATACGCCGTGAGCTGCGAATCGCCACCAATTGCTGAACGATTTGCACCCCTCCGCTGTTCGCTTCGCAAAAAATGGGAGCTCGTCATCAACCTTCCCATTGACATTCATTGAGTGACAAGAAATTGCTGGATTTTCAGCATAAATACAAAGTAATCTCGCTGCAGCCAATTAGAGCTGGGATTTCATGTCATAAGGACCCTGGTAATGATGTGATTTATGGTCCTGACACGCCACTCAACCTTGGAGGCCCAGAAAGCGAACAATTGAAACCATGGCGTATCACTCCCGCAGGTAGTAAATTGCTCCTAGAAGTTTTTTTTATTACATTTGTGTTCTTACTTTTCCATTCTGTCTTTTTTTTCTCTCTCTTAATCCACTCTCTCTTCCTTTATTTATCTTTCTCTATCTAATTTGATTCTAATTCGCCCTATTTCCTTCTCTGTTTTTAGCTCTGCTCCTTTCTCTATTCTTAAATGTCATTAAGGAGATGGACTTTTGGATCCGATGTTCATGAGGTCCCAGATGCCCCGTTGCCCACTATCAATTCACATTTTCAGCAAATGGCAGCGCAAAAATAATACAATCTGAAGGATGAGGTAAGTAATGATATTTGCCGAGCTCACCCCGAGATGCGTCGCTCCAGCAATATCTGGGCCAATATGTGATGAATGTGAACAGCTGGGGAAAGTTTTCTAGGTTCATAATAAAATTATAAACATCTTCAGGATGATTTCTTCTGTTTAGTATGTGTAATGAAATTATGGACAGACATATAAAGAACACATTTTTCACTTCAGTATAAATAGTGGCCAATAAAATCCTACCGATGGGAGACAGAGGTTGGAGGCAAGAGATTTCATAGCAGCAGACTGTGACAAGGCTGTGATGTTTGTTTTGGCACCATAATAGGTGGCTGATAAGCATAATGATTTATATAACTAATGTAATTCGAATCAAATTTCAATTAGAAGATAGAATCCCAAATAAAATTCTTGGAAACTTGTAATCAAATATGGTTGGACTGAAACAGACATAGCTCTGAGGAGGCAGGCTTCAAGGCATGAGATGACTAAGAAGATAAGTCCTGCCTTTCTCTTTCAATCTCTCTTGGCTGCTATTTTCTAAGATCAGCATTGCAGGCCTCGGAGGTCTACAGTTACACCTGTATTCCCACCCCTTTTTCTAGGTGCAAGGCCCCGCCATGGTGCCTTTCTGCACCAGGGGTTCAATTGGGCCATGTTAATGATTGACCCACCAAGTTTAGGTATGGTCAGATCGGTAACGTCTACCTTGTGCTTGCTGCACCCATCCAGATCCTGGGCAAAGGGAAGGTAAGGGAGGGGAGGTTTGGAAAATTGGAACTTTTGTCCATCTGTTCAAGTAGATATAAAAGATACCATTCCACTATTGGAAAACGAGTAGGGAGTTGTTCTGGCCGATAATCATCCTCAACCAAAAGAAAGAGTGATTGACTGGTCATTCAGCGCATTAATTGTTTGTCGGACCTTACTGTGAGCTGCAGTCACCTCCATAACTCCATAGTACTTCTAAAGAAATTCATTGGTTTGATTAAGGACACAATGAGGTGTTCAATAAGTGCAGATTCTTCTTGTGTGTTGAATGCCCTGTGCACTTTAGAATGACACCCTCAAAGCCTCCCTGATAAAGTGCAACATCCCCACTGACACCTGCGAGACCCTGGCCCAAGACCGCCCTAAGTGGAGGAAGTGCATCCGAGGGGGCACTGAGCACCTCGAGTCTCAACGCCAAGAGCATACAGAAATCAAGCGCAGGCAGCGGAAAGAGCGTGTGGCAAACCAGTCCCGCCCACCCCTTCCCTCAATGACTATCTGTCCCACCTGTGACAGAGTCTGTGGCTCTCGTATTGGACTGTTCAGTCACCAAAGAACTCACTTCAGGAGTGGAAGCAAGTCTTCCTTGATGCCGAAGGACTGCCTATGATGATGATGCACTTTAGAATCCTTATTGAACAGATTGTGAACAAATAACAAAAACACAACAGTTCCTCCACTAGCAACAGCAATGATGTGAAGCACCATTATTTCCCTTGTTGTAACAGCAAGTTGTTATGATCTGGAATGCACAGCCTGAGAGTTTGGTGGAAGCAGATTCAATAATCATTTTCAAAAGAGAATTGGATATATACTTCTAAAGGAAAAAATTGCTGGGCTTTGGGGAAAGAGCAAAGGGAGTTGGACTAATTGGATAGCTTTACCACAGGAACAATGAGCCCAATGGCCTCCTTATGTACTGAAAGTGGAATAGGGAGTGCAATCAAATCATGTAATCAGCACAGCCTCACTTTATAATGCCTTGCACACATATTATTGCTCAGCGCACAATGGTGGCTCTGAAGTCTGTAAAGAAGTAGTGAATATTTATTTTTCACATGGCCTGACAAGAGGTATTGGATGGATATTGTAATTCAACCCCTCACTAACACCAAGGGCTGGATTTTTGTTTTTTTGCGTTTTCGCCTGTTTCTGGGCACAATTCGCGGCGGATTCAAAAATTTAGCGCCGGTTAACGTTAGCGCTAGAGCGAGCAACTTTCACCAAATGAAAGTTCATGAGGAGCGTGAGCGTTAATTCCGGTATTGCACCACACAATTTGTGTGCTGGAGCCAAAAGTTCAGGTGCTAAAAGAAAATCAGCCGTTCTGTGCATGCGTAATTTTTTTTCTTCCCGTGCTTCTGGTTTGCTGTCCTGTCACAAATGCTAATGCAGGTTGTGGCTGCACACATGCGCAGTACACCCGGGGCTGAATCAGCCATTTTACATTTCGATTTTCATGATGGAGGACAACTAATTAAGACAGTGTGCCAGGCGATTCAGCCACGAGGCAAATGAAGCTCTAGTGAGGGCTGTGGAAAGAAGATGACAGGAGTTGCATTGTAGGGGTGGATCCAGACCACTGCCATCAATTTTTAAGTGGATTTGGAAGGAAATTACTGAGGAGGTCACTGCCTCAGACACAGTGGTCAGGGAATTATAGACCGGTCAGCCTGACATCGGTAGTGGGTAAAATGATGGAATCAATTATTAAGGATGTCATAGCAGCACATTTGGAAAGAGGTGACATGATAGGTCCAAGTCAGCATGGATTTGTGAAAGGGAAATCATACTTGACAAATCTTCTGGAATTTTTTGAGGATGTTTCCAGTAGAGTGGACAAGAGAGAACCAGTTGATGTGGTATATTTGGACTTTCAGAAGGCTTTCGACAAGGTCCCACACAAGAGATTAATGTGCAAAGTTAAGCACATGGGATTGGGGGTAGTGTGCTGACGTGGATTGAGAACTGGTTGGCAGGCAGGAAGCAAAGAGTAGGAGTAAATGGGTACTTTTCAGAATGGCAGGCAGTGACGAGTGGGGTACCGCAAGGTTCTGTGCTGGGGCCCCAGCTGCTTACATTGTACATTAATGATTTAGACGAGGGGATTAAATGTAGTATCTCCAAATTTGCGGATGACACTAAGTTGGGTGGCAGTGTGAGCTGCGAGGAGGATGCTATGAGGCTGCAGAGTGACTTGGATAGGTTAGGTGAGTGGGCAAATGCATGGCAGATGAAGTATATAATGTGGATAAATGTGAGGTTATCCACTTTGGTGGTAAAAACAGAGAGACAGACTATTATCTGAATGGTAACAGATTAGGAAAAGGGGAGGTGCAACGAGACCTGGGTGTCATGGTACATCAGTCATTGAAGGTTGGCATGCAGGTATAGCAGGCGGTTAAGAAAGCAAATGGCATGTTGGCCTTCATAGCGAGGGGATTTGAGTACAGGGGCAGGGAGGTGTTACTACAGTTGTACAGGGCCTTGGTGAGGCCACACCTGGAGTATTGTGTGCAGTTTTGGTCTCCTAACTTGAAGAAGGTCATTCTTGCTATTGAGGGAGTGCAGTGAAGGTTCACCAGACTGATTCCCGAGATGGCGGGACTGACATATCAAGAAAGATTGAATCAACTGGGCTTGTATTCACTGGAGTTCAGAAGAATGAGAGGGGATCTCATAGAAACGTTTAAATTCTGACTGGTTTAGACAAGTTAGATGCAGGAAGAATGTTCCCAATGTTGGGGAAGTTCAGAACCAGGGGTCACAGTCTAAGGATAAGGGGTAAGCCATTTAGGACCGAGATGAGGAGAAACTTCTTCACACAGAGAGTGGTGAACCTGTGGAATTCTCTACCACAGAAAGTTGTTGAGGCCAATTCATTAAATACATTCAAAAAGGAGTTAGATGAAGTCCTTACTACTCGGGGGATCAAGGGGTATGGCGAGAAACCAGGAATGGGGTTCTGAAGTTGCATGTTCAGCCATGAACTCATTGAATGGCGGTGCAGGCTCGAAGGGCCAAATGGCCTAATCCTGCACCTATTTTCTATGTTTCTATGTTTCTAAGTCCTGCACACGCCTTGGGCTGGGTTGGGGCAACATGATGCAGTGTCTCTGAACTAGATATAATGGAGTAGCAGCGGCCCTTCAAATGAGCCTGTGCAATGCAACCTTCCGCATGACACCCTGCACCCTCCCCTGCTGCTCGCTACTCATCTGTTGCTTTCTACTTCCAGATGACCAGCCACAGTCGCAGCATCCCTCAAAACAACACTCCATGTCAGGCCATCGCCTGGAGGGGGAGGAGGAGGAGGAGGAGGATACCGATCAGCCGACTCCGGCACAGCTGCAATCCCTCCCTGTTTTACCACTGGCACGCACCTCGTCTGAGGACGATGACGTGACTTTCTTGGGGTTTGACAACTCCGAGGCTCCTAGGACCAGTAGTGTGCAGCAACGCAGTTCTGGGGTCGAATCCCTTATGCCATCTCTCCGGAGGGTGAGTCGGCAAAATTGGTCTGCTGACAGACAGGCAGATGTGGAACTGGACATGGTGGGAATGTCCAGGGAGAGTATCCAGGTCAGTCGTTAGCTCCTTGATGAGGATTCCCACGAGCATCGAGAGTCTCACAGTGACCATTACGGAGGTAGGGTCGCAGATTGTTGGTGCGAGCCATGAAACCTGCGAGGCCATCAGTGCCCACACGAAGCTGGTGGCCTCCAGCAGTGACACCGGAGTCCCGGAGAGTGTAGTGCAAACCCTTGCGGAATATGGCGCATCGCAGGTACAAGCTCTGCATCAGATTGGGTAGTTGATGCAGTCCATAAACCCTGCCACCATACTCTCTGCATTCCCCATTGTCACACCCAAACCAAAACCACCTGTGGCTGGCGACGCCGATGAAGAGGCTCGCCAGTCAGAAGCCGGGCCTTCCACGCCACGAGCTGCTCCAGTGTGTCTCCAGGCAGTGTCTCCATTGTCTCTTCTCCCCAACCCCCCCAACACAGCAGCACTCTGGCAACCTTGCTGCACGCCATCTTGGTACCACTTTGGTTAGGAGCAGCAAGCAAAGGAGGGTGATAAGGGGAAGTGGGGAAAAAGCTGGTGGTAAAAAATAATGGGGCAGGGGTTGCTGCATTATGTTGTTGATGCTGGATGCATTGGATGTGTTATGCAATGATGTGTGTATCGTCCCAGTACCTTAAATGTATTGTAAGTACTATGCCACACCACAGAGGGCGCTGCGGTGGGAAACCCTGGTAGTACCTGTAACAAAGGCTATATAAGGCTAACCACCACACCTGGGAGGCACTCTGGAGCTGTTCAATAAAGGACGAAGGTCACAGCAGTTAGACTTACACCAGACCGTGTGAAGTCAGTGATTGGGTGCTACAGACACTACATTGGCGACGAGGAAGCGGACGAACTCCACGCAACCATGGCTACTCTGGGCTCGATAAAGGATTTTACTGTGGGCAATGATTGGGAGACCTTTACGGAAAGGCTCGAGTACTACTTCACAGCAAATGACCTGACGGAGGACACATACGCAATGAGAGAGAAGCGTAAGGCGATATTGCTCTCCAGTTGTGGCGATGAGGTTTACTGTCTCGTTAGGGATTTGCTGGCACCTGGGAGCGCCAGGGACAAGTCATACGAGGAGCTGACTGAACTCATTCGTGACCAGTTGAAACCAAAGGAGAGCATCCTCACGGCCAGATACAAATTTCACCATCACTGCAGACCTGAGGGCCAGGATGTCACCAAATATGCTGCGGACCTCAGGAGACTCGCGGCGCCGTGTGATTTTGGCGCACACCTTGACGAGGCTTTGCGGGACGTTTTCATCATGGGGATTGGCCATGAGGGCCTCCTTCACAAGCTGCTGGCCACGGAACCCACAGTCACTCTGACAAAGGCCATCGGCATCAGCCGGGCACATATGACCTCGACTTGCAGCACCAAGCAAATAATCCACACAGTCTCGAACCCGGCAGGCACTGTCCACAGGATAGCGCCCACCACGGACAAAACTGCAGAACGTGGCTCTGCCCGGGGCAGAGAGCACGGACCTCGGGATCCTGGAGCTCATAGTCCGCTGAGGGGGGCCAATCAAGCAGCACCATGCTGGCGCTGTGGAGGAAGCCATGGGGCTCACCGGTGCAGGTTTGCGGAGTACACGTGCAATACCTGCCACGTTAAAGGCCACCTTCAACGTATGTGTAAAAGAAATCGGACTCACCATGTGGCTGAGGAGATGGGGGATGATCCACTGTTCAGCGAGGAGCAGGTAGAAGAAGATGAGGTGCTTGGACTGTATACGTGTACCGACGATTCGCCCCCAGTGATAAGGGAAGTAAGAATCAACGGAGTCCCAGTGAGTATGGAAGTGGACACGGGCTCGGGTCCGTCGTTGATGAGTCGGAGAACTTTTGATAAACTGTGGATTAACCCAGCTGCACGACCCAAACTGGTCCCGGTCACGGTGAAGCTGCGTACCTACACCAGGGAACTAATACCTGTTCTTGGCAGAGCGATGGTGCAGGTATCCCACGGGGACGAGACGCACGCTTTACCTCTGTGGGTCATTGCAGGCGATGGGCCGACGCTCCTCGGCCGGAGGTGGATGGGGAAGGTCCGTGGGAGCTGGGAAGACTTCATTCCTCCACAGGCTGCTGCTCCCCGGGGTGCTGCCGTGCTCCGGGTCCCCAGAGAGCAGCGCCGACCGAGCTGGAGCTGCAGCCTCAACCCACCCACAGGCAAGCCCCAGGCCTGGACCTCACACAGAGACCCTACAGCCTTAATCCCCACAGGCAAGTCCCAGCCCTGGACCTCACACAGAGACCCTGCAGCCTCAGCCCCCACAGGCAAGCCCCAGGCCCGGACCTCACACAGAGACCCTGCAGCCCCAGCTCCCACAGGCAAGCAGCCCTGTACAGAGGGGCCTAAGGGGGGGTGGGGGTTGAGCCGGCGGGGCGCTGCGGGCGGGATGCTGAGGGATCCAGGGGCCGGCAGCTCGGAAGGGCCCCGCAGAGGAAGAGGCCGCTATGGAGGCCGCGGGAGACGCGGCAAGTGCGGCCGCTGGAGAGGCCACGACGGCCGCAGGAGAGGCGGCAAGTCAGGTGGCAGCAGAGGGGAGCAGAGGCTGCGACGGCGGAGGGCATCCGGAGTGGCGGAGAAGAAGATGGCGGCGGCATCGTGTCGGAGCTGCAGAGCATCAAAGATGGCGATGCCCAAGGAGAAGCCTCGTGGAATCCTCCTGCATCAAAGATGGCGCCTTAAAGAGGAAATGCACCCGGGAGTCTTAAAAGGGCCTTACAAAGAGGTGGTCCCCACAAAGGACTTCTATTTGGCAGAGCGAGTCTAAAATGAGCTATGTTAATGTGAGATCGTGAATTTATAATAAGAATTACTCTTTTTTTTATGCTGAATGGCCACTGTATTTGTGTAAAATAATGGATGGACTACAATTAATGATAACGGCTAACAAGGAAATCAAGGTTCTGCTACCAGTCAATAACCAGGTAAAATGTACCATACTAATGCACTGTTTATGTCCACCTGCCTTCCGTTGGACAAGTGTGATGTTATGTAATGATGTATGTATCGTTGTCCTGCATCCAGGTGGAGGGGGGGGGAAGGTGATGTTATGTAATGATGTGTGTATCGTCCCAGTACCTTAAATGTATTGTAAGTACTATGCCACACCACAGAGGGCACTGCGGTGGGAAACCCTGGTAGTACCTGTAACAAAGGCTATAAAAGGCTGACCACCACACCTGGGAGGCATTCTGGAGCTGAACAAT
Organism: Pristiophorus japonicus; assembly: GCF_044704955.1. Classification (NCBI taxonomy): domain Eukaryota; kingdom Metazoa; phylum Chordata; class Chondrichthyes; family Pristiophoridae; genus Pristiophorus; species Pristiophorus japonicus. Next base: position 34,618,255 of record NC_091984.1, read on the forward strand.
AAAGGACGAAGGTCACAGCAGTTAGACTTACACCAGACTGTGTGGAGTCAGTGATTTGTGTGCGACATACACCACAGGATGTTTAATGTCACACTGTTATTATGTTCTGGATTATGTTGTTGAATAATCACACTGTTGGATGCAGCTAATTATTTTATGTTATTTTATTAAAGTTTCACAATTGATGTTACATTTCAAAATTTGCAATGTTACAATGTTTAATGAATTATTTTGTGCACCTTAACCATTCCTGTGTACATAAGAACATAAGAACATAAGAATTAGGAACAGGAGTAGGCCATCTAGCCCCTCGAGCCTGATCCGCCATTCAACAAGATCATGGCTGATCTGGCCGTGGACTCAGCTCCACTTACCCTCCCGCTCCCCGTAACCCTTAATTCCCTTATTGGTTAAAAATCTATCTATCTATGATTTGAATACATTCAATGAGCTAGCCTCAACTGCTTCCTTGGGCAGAGAATTCCACAGATTCACAACCCTCTGGGAGAAGAAATTCCTTCTCAACTCGGTTTTAAATTGGCTCCCCTGTATTTTGAGGCTATGCCCCCTAGTTCTAGTCTCCCCGACCAGTAGAAACAACCTCTCTGCCTCTATCTTGTCTATCCCTTTCATTATTTTAAATGTTTCTATAAGATCACCCCTCATCCTTCTGAACTCCAACGAGTAAAGACCCAGTCTACTCAATCTATCATCATAAGGTAACCCTCTCATCTCCGGAATCAGCCAAGTGAATCATCTTTGTACCCACTCCAAAGCTAGTATATCCTTCCTTAAGTACGGTGACCAAAATTGCATGCAGTACTCCAGGTGCGGCCTCACCAATACCCAGGACCTCCCTGCTTTTGTACTCCATCTCTCTCGCAAAGAAGGCCCACATTCCATTTGCCTTCCTGATTACCTGCTGCACCTGCAAACTAACTTTTTGGGATTCATGCACAAGGACCCCCAGGTCCCTCTGCACCGCAGCATGTTGTAATTACTCCCCATTCAAATAATATTCCCTTTTAATGTTTTTTTTTCCAAGGTGGATGACCTCACATTTTCCGACATTGTATTCCATCTGCCAAACCTTAGCCCATTCGCTTAACCTATCTAAATCTCTTTGCAGCCTCTCTGAGTCCTCGACACAACCCACTTTCCCACTAATCTTTGTGTCATCTGCAAATTTTGTTCCACTACACTCTGTCCCCTCTTCCAGGTCATCTATGTATATTGTAAACAGTTGTGGTCCCAGCACCGATCCCTGTGGCACACCACTAACCACCGATTTCCAACCCGAAAAGGACCCATTTATCCCGACTCTCTGCTTTCTGTTAGCCAGCCAATTCTTGATCCATGCTAACACATTTCCTCTGACTCCGCGTACCTTTATCTTCTGCAGTAACCTTTTGTGTGGCACCTTATCGAATGCCTTTTGGAAATCTAAATATACGAGATCCATCAGTACACCTCTATCCACCATGCTCGTTATATCCTCAAAGAATTCCAGTCAATTAGTTAAACATGATTTCCCCTTCATGAATCCATGTTGCGTCTGCTTAATTGCACTATTCCTATCTAGATGTCCCGCTATTTCTTCCTTAATGATAGTTTCAAGCATTTTCCCCACTACAGATGTTAAACTAACCAGCCTATAGTTACCTGCCTTTTGATGCCCCCTTTTTTAAATAGAGGCGTTACATTAGCTGCTTTCCAATCCGCTGGTACCTCCCCAGAGTCCAGAGAATTTTGGTCGATTATAACGAATGCATCTGTTATAACTTCCGCCATCTCTTTTAATACCCTGGGATGCATTTCATCAGGACCAGGGGACTTGTCTACCTTGAGTCACATTAGCCTGTCCAGCACTACCCCCCTCGTGATAGTGATTATCTCCCTTCCCACATTACCGTGACCAGCAATTTTTGGCATGGTTTTTGTGTCTTCCACTGTGAAGACCAAAGCAAAATAATTGTTTAAGGTCTCAGCCATTTCCACATTTCCCATTATTAAATCCCCCTTCTCATCTTCTAAGGAACCAACATTTACTTTAGTCACTCTTTTCCGTTTTATATATCTGTAAAAGCTTTTACTATCTGTTTTTATATTTTGCGCAAGTTTACTTTCGTAATCTATCTCTCCTTTCTTTATTGCTTTCTTAGTCGTTCTTTGCTGTCATTTAAAATTTTCCCAATCTTCTAGTTTCCCACTAACCTTGGCCACCTTATACGCATTGGTTTTTAATTTGATACTCTCCTTTATTTCCTTGGTTATCCACGGCTGGTTATTCCTTCTCTTACCGCCCCTCTTTTTCACTGGAATATATTTTTGTTGAGCACTATGAAAGAGCTCCTTAAAAGTCCTCCACTGTTCCTCAATTGATGCCACCATTTAGTCTGTGTTTCCAGTCGACTTTAGCCGACTCTGCCCTCATCCCACTGTAGTCCCCTTTGTTTAAGCATACTACGCTCGTTTGAGACACTACTTCCTCACCCTCAATCTGTATTACAAATTCAACCATACTGTGATCACTCATTCAGAGAGGATCTTTTACTAGGAGGTCGTTTATTATTCCTGTCTCATTACACAGGACCAGATTTAAGATAGCTTGCTCCCTTGTAGGTTCTGTAACATACTGTTCTAAGAAACAATCCCGTATGCATTCTATGAATTCCTCCTCAAGGCTACCCCGTGTGATTTGATTTGACCAATCAATATGTAGGTTAAAATCCCCCATGATTACTCCCATTCATTTTTCACATGCTTCCATTATTCCCTTGATTATTGCCCGCCCCACCGTGAAGCTATTATTTTGGGGCCTATAAACTATGCCCACCAGTGACTTTTTCCCCTTACTATCTCTAATCTCCACCCACAATAATTCAACATTTTGTTCATTAGAGCCAATATCATCTCTCACAACTGCCCTGATATCATCCTTTATTAACAGAGCTACCCCACCTTCTTTCCCTTCTTGTCTATCTTTCCGAATTGTCAGATACCCCTGTATGTTTAATTCCCAGTCTTGGCCACCCTGCAACCACGTTTCTGTATTGGCCACCAAATCATACCCATTTGTAATGATTTGTGCCGTCAACTCATTTACTTTATTTCGAATGCTGCGTGCGTTTAGGTAGAGTGTTTTAATACTAGTTTTTAAACCATGGTTTTTAGTTTTGACCCCTCTTGCAGCCCCTTTATATTCATACATATTGTCCCTTCCTATCACCTTGTGGTTTACACTTACCCCAGTGCTACTCTGCTCTGTTGCCTCCTGCCTTTTGCATTCTTTCTTGGGTTCCTGTTCATCTGAGCTCTCACCCACTCTAACTAGCTCAGAGCCCTCTCCTGGGTTCCAAATGCTCCTTGCATTGAGGCACCGAGCTTTCATGCTTGCCTTTTTATTACACTTTGACCCTTCAGAATTTTGCTGTACAGTGGCCCTTTTTGTTTTTTTGCCTTGGATTTCTCTGCCCTCCACATTTACTCATCTCCTTTCTGTATTTTGCTTTTGTCTCCATTTTGTTTCCCTCTGTCTTCCTGCATTGGTTCCCATCCCCCTGCCATATTAGTTTAACTCCTCCCCAACAGCACTAGCAAACACTCCCCCTAGGACATTGGTTCCGGTTCTGCCCAGGCGCAGATCATCCGGTTTGTACTGGTCCCACCTCCCCCAGAACCGGTTCCAATGCCCCAGGAATTTGAATCCCTCCCTGCTCATTTGTGTCTCATTTGCAGAATTCGAAGGGGAATAGTAAACATGGTGGGATAGAGTGGCCAGACCACTGTCAAACGTGACGTTCACTCTTCAAGCAAAGTGTTCAATTATGAGCTGCCGACGTCAAGCTGTTGCAGCGGCAAAATCTCCATGATGCTTACCCTGTGGTTGTGGTGGTGGTGGTGGCATGGGTTCCTCGTCTTCCTCCTCCTGCTCCTCAACCCGTCCCTCCTGAGGTGCAATCCCCATTAGCATTTCCTGTCCTTTCATGATGGCTAAGTTGTGTAGCATGCAGCACACCACAATAAATTCAGAGACCTGCTGAGGGGAGTATAGCAGGCAGCCTCCAGTGTGGTCCAGGCATTGGAAGCGCTGCTTGAGCACTCCAATTGTCTGTTCAACAATGTTACTTGTGGCTATGGCTCTCATTATACCGGCTCCTGCCTGAGGGTTCCGGAGAGGTCCATGAGCCAGGTGGCGAGGCCATAACTTTTGTCCCCGAGCATCCAGCTCTGGCCTTGTGGTTTACGCTGGAACATGCATGAGACACTGCTCTCACGCAAGATGAAAGCATCATGGATGCTCCCTGGATATTGGGCATTGACTGCCATGATGCACTGAGTATGGTTGCAGATGATCTGTACGTTCATAGAGTGGAATCCCTTTCGGTTTCGGAAAACCTCTGGATTCTGTAAAGATGCTCAAAGGACGAGCAGTGCAAGGAAGGTAGTGCAGGGATCCCCTGCGATCATCCCCCTGCAAAACAGATACACTGCTTTGAGTATTGTTCAAGGGGGAGCAGCAGCAGCCAAGTTCATGGCACCATGGCTGGCTCTGCTGCACAGGAGGGCAGGAAAAAGAGTGGGAGAGCGATAGTGATAGGGGATTCAATTGCAAGGGGAACCGAGACTCCAGGATGGTATGTTGCCTCCCTGGTGCAAGGGTCAAGGATGTCTCGGAGCAGGTGCAGGATATTCTGCAAAGAGAGGGTGAACAGCCAGTTGTCGTGGTGCATATAGGTACCAACGATATAGGTAAAAAACGGGATGAGGTCTACGAGGTGAATTTAGGGAGCTAGGAGCTAAATTAAAAAGTAGGACCTCAAAAGTAGCAATCTCAGGATAGCTACCAGTGCCACGTGCTAGTCAGAGTAGGAATCACAGGATAGCTCAGATGAATACGTGGCTTGAGGAGTGGTGCAGAAGGAAGCGATTCAAATTCCTGGGACATTGGAACCGTTTCTGGGGGAGGTGGGACCAGTACAAACCAGACGGTATGCATCTGGGCAGGACTGGAACCAATGTCCTAGGGGGAGTGTTTGCTAGTGCTGTTGGGGAGGAGTTAAACTAATATGGCAGGGGGATGGGAACCTATGCAGGGAGACAGAGGGAAATAAAAAGGAGGCAGAAGCAAAATATAGAAAGGAGAATAGTAAAAGTGTAGGGCAGAGAAACCCAAGGCAAAAAACAAAAAGGGCCACATTACAGCAAAATTCTAAACGGGCAAAGTGTGTTAAAAAACAAGGGAAAGGCTCTGTGCCTCAATGCGAGGAGTATTCGGAATAAGGTGGATGAATTAACTGCGCAGATAGCAGTTAACGGATACGATGTGATTGCTATCATGGAGACATGGCTCCAGGGGAACCAAGGCTGGGAACTCAACATCCAAGGGTATTCAGCATTTAGGAAGGATAGACAGAATGGAAAAGGAGACAGGGTGGCGTTGCTGGTTAAAGATGTAATCAATGCAATTGTAAGGAAGGACATTAGCCTGGATGATGTGGAATCGGTATGGGTGGAGCTGCGGAATACCAAAGGGCTGAAAACACAAGTGGCTGTTGTCTATAGACCACCAAACAGTAGTAGTGAGGTTGGGGACAGCATCAAGCAAGAAATAAGGGATGTGTGCAATAAAGGTACAGCAGTAATCATGGGCGACTTTAATCTACACATTGATTGGGCTAACCTAACTGGTAGCAATGCGGTGGAGGAGGATTTCCTGGAGGGTATTAGGGATGGTTTTCTTGACCAATATGTCGAGGAACCAACCAGGGAGCTGGCCATCCTAGACTGGGTATTGTGTAATGAAAAGGGACTAATTAGCAATCTTGTTGTGCGAGGCCCCTTGGGGAAAAGTGACCATAATATGGTAGAATTCCTGATTAAGATGGAGAGTGACAAAGTTCATTCGGAAACTAGGATCCTGAACTTAAGGAAAGGTAACTTCGATGGGATGAGGCGTGAATTGGTTGAATAGACTGGCAAATGATACTAAAAGGATTGATGGTGGATAAGCAATGGCAAACATTTAAAAATCACATGGATGAACTTCAGCAAATGTACATCCCTGTCTGAAGTAAAAATAAAACTGGGAAGGTGGCTCAACCATGGCTAACAAAGGAAATAAAGGATAGTGTTAAAGCCAAGGAAGAAGCATATAAATTGGCTATAAAAAAGCAACAAACCTGAGGACAGGGAGAAATTTAGAATTCAACAGAGGAGGACTAAGGGTTTAATTAAGAGGGGGAAAATAGAGTACGAGAGGAAGCTTGCAGGGAATATAAAAACTGACTGCAAAAGCTTCTATAAATATGTGAAGAGAAAAAGATTAGTAAAGACAAATGTAGATCCTTTGAAGTGGGATTCAGGTGAAATTATAATGGGGAACAAAGAAATGGCAGACCAATTGAACCAATACTTCGGTTCTGTCTTCACGAAGGAAGACACAAATAACTTTCCGAAGGTACTAAGGAACAGTGGGTCTAGTGAGAAGGAGGAATTGAAGGATATCCTTCTTAGGTGGGAAATTGTGTTATGGAAATTGATGGGTTTGAAGGCCAATAAATCCCCGGGGCCTGATAGTCTGCATCCCTGAGTGCTCAAGGAAGTGGCCGTAGAAATAGTGGATGCATTGGTGATCATTTTCCAACAGTCTATCGACTCTGGATCAGTTCCCATGGACTGGAGGGTAGCTAATGTAACACCACTTTTTAAAAAAGGAGGGAGAGAGAAAACGGATAATTATAGACCGGTTAGCTTGACATCAGTAGTGGGGTAAATGTTGGAATCGATCATGAAGGACGAAATAGCAGCGCATTTGGAAAGCGGTAACAGGATTGGATCAAGTCAGCATGGATTTTTGAAAGGGAAATCATGCTTGACGAATCTTCTGCAATTTTTTGAGGATGTAACTAGTAGAGTGGATAAGGGAGATGTGGTGTTTTGGATTTCAGAATGCTTTTGACAAAGTACTGCAAAGTCAAAGCACATGCTATGGGGGTAATATACTGACATGGATAGGGAACTGGTTGGCAGACAGGAAGCAGAGATTCTGGATAAACGGATCCTTTTCAGAATTGCAGGCAGTGACTAGTGGAGTGCCGCAGGGCTCAGTGCTGGGACCCCAGCTCTTTACAATATACATTAACGATTTGGATGAAGGAATAGAGTGTAATATCTCCAAGTTTGCAGATGACACTAAACTGGGTGGCATTGTGAGCTGTGAGGAGGACACTAAGAGGCTGAAGGGTGACTTGGACGGTTAGGTGAGTGGGCAAATACATGGCAGATGCAGTATAATGTGGATAAATGTGAGGTTATCCATTTTGGGGGCAAAAACACGAAGGCAGAATATTATCTGAATGGCGGCAGACTAGGAAAAGGGGAGGTGCAACGAGACCTGGGTGTCATGGTTCATCAGTCACTGAAAGTGGGCACGCAGGTACAGCAGGTAGTGAAGAAGGTAAATGGTATATTGGCTTTCATAGCTAGCGGATTTGAATATAGAAGCAGGGAGGTCTTACTGCAGTTGTACAGGGCCTTAGTGAGGCCTTACCTGGAATATTGTGTTCAGTTTTAGTCTCCTAATCTGAGGAAGGACATTCTTGCTATTGAGGGAGTGCAGTGAAGGTTCACCAGACTGATTCCAGGGATGGGTGGACTGTCATATGAGGAGAGATTGGATCAACTGGGCCTTTATTCATTGGAGTTTAGAAGGATGAGAGGGAATTTCATAGAAACGTATAAGATTCTGACGGGACTGGACAGGTTAGATGCGGGAAGAATGTTCCCGATGTTGGGGAAGTCCAGAACCAGGGGACATAGTCTTAGGATAAGGGGTAGGCCATTTAGAAATGCGATGAGGAGAAACTTCTTCACTCAGAGAGTTGTTAACCTGTGGAATTCCCTGCCGTAGAGAGTTGTTGATGCCAATTCACTGGATATATTCAAGAGGGAGTTAGATATGGCTCTTATGGTTAAGGGGATCAAGAGGTATGGAGAGAAAGCAGAAAAGGGGTAATGAAGGAATGATCAGCCATGATCTTATTGAATGGCGGTGCAGGCTCGAAGGACCGAATGGCCTACTCCTGGAAATATTTTCCAATGTTTCTATATTTCTATGATGTGCGTCCAGGGCACCCTGAACTTTGGGGAAGCCAAAAAATTGTCCAAAACCTACAGCCCTCCCATTTTGTGTCTCCTTGGTCATTGGGAAGTTTATGTTGTCCATTCTGCATGCGTACAGTGCAGTAGTCACCTGGCGAATGCAATGTAGCATGCTGCGAGATGGAACATATGTCCCCTACTGAAGCCTGAAAGAAGCCGAAGGCATAGAAGGCAAGCGCCGCAGTCACCTTTGTCATGTATCTCACACTACTGTATAAAACTGTATCTTACCATGCTATACATGACTGTAACCAGAGATGACCTGTAACCACAAGTTTACCTTACCACCAGGGGTGCACTTGCAGGAGACACTGGATACCTGTCCCAGACAGGTATATAAGGACAGGTCTCAGGCAAGTGTGGCATTCGAAGCTGTGTAATAAAGGTGCAGGTCCTGAGTGACCTTGACTTCAGTATGTGCCTCATGTGAATCTGTACTGCAGGGACAGGATTTTACAGTGGCGACGAGTTACGGGATTACAGAATCCACAGAATGGCGAACAACGGCTCAGATGAAAAATACAATGCTGGAGATAATTGGGAGGACTTTATAGAAAGGCTCCAGCAAAGCTTTGTAACCAAAAACTGGTTCGACGATGACAAGGCAGATAAGAGAAGAGCCCATCTCTTGACCAGCTGTGGCTCGAAAACATACGCTTTAATGAAGGACCTGCTGGCACCCGAGAAACCAGCAAGCAAGTCGTTTGAAGAGTTGAGCACACTGGTAAGAGACCATCTGAAGCCAGCGAGCAGCCTATACATGGCCAGACACAGGTTCTACAACTACAGACGCTGTGTGGGCCAGATCATACCCGACTTTGTGGCTAAACTTCGGAGGTTGGCTAGCTTATGTGAGTTCTCCGATGAATTAAGGAGAGAAGTACTGAGAGACGTTTTTATTGAAGGAATAGGCCACGCAGGCATATTCCGAAAGCTCATAGAAACCAAAAACTTGACCCTAGAGGCAGCAGCACTAGTTGCACAGACATTCTTGGCAGGGGAAGAAGAAACGATGTTGATCTATACTGCGGGTATGACAACTAACGAAACATCGGAACAAGGGGTTCACAGCGTGAAACAAGCTGCTACCCCCACACACAGACAAAGGCAGGAGAGCAGGCCTTCAACAGCAGGCAGTGGTGCCAGAAGCCATCAAGGGCCACATGAATGGCCGTTCACACCTCATCAACCCACAATGCGAGCAATCAACTACAAACTGAGAGAAGCTCAAGAGAGATCAGCCAAACGCAGCTCATCCTTCGGAAACAATGGAAGCGATCTGTGCTGGAGATGTGGGGGAAGGCATTCAACAAGGGGGTGTCGATTTCAGCATGCTGTTTGCAGAAACTTCGATTATACAGGGCATCTGGCCCGCATGTGCAGAAAAACGGCAGCTCGGCTGGTATACGAATCGGAAGGGTCGGAAAGCGGACCAGAAGATGGTGGGGACAGTGCCCGGAACAACGATGTACAGCGGGTCAACACGATCAATGGCCACTGCTCCTACAACAAAAGATGCCTCCAATAATGATGAGGGTCCTACTCAACGGGATACCTGTCAACATAGAGCTGGATACGGGAGCGAGTCAATCTCTCATGAGTGCTCAACAATTTGAACAGCTGTGGCCGCACAAAAGAGACAGACCAAAACTCACAAGGGTCGACACCAAACTAAGGACCTATACCAAAGAAATCGTCCCAGTCCTCGGCAGCGCCATGCTCTCAGTCACACACAAAGGGACAGTGAACCGACTTCCCCTGTGGATTGTCCCCGGAGATTTCCCAGCACTGCTGGAGAGAAGCTGGCTGGCAAAACTAAACTGGAAATGGGATGATGTTCATGCCATGTCGTCAGAGGAATGGACCTCCTGCTCAACAGTTCTAAGTCAATTTGAACATCTCTTTCAGGCAGGTGTGGGCATCTTCAAAGGGGCTAAAGTCAAAATCTACATCACACAGGATGCTAGACCGGTCCATCACAAGGCTAGAGCTGTGCCCTATGTGATGAGGAAAATGATTGAACACGAACTGGACAGGCCTCTGCAGGAAGGCATTATCTCACCCGTGGAATTTAGCGACTGGGCAAGTCCCATCATCCCAGTCATGAAGCCTGATGGATCCGTATGAATCTGTGGGGACTACAAATCTACCATAAACAAAGTCTCCCTACAGGACCAATATCCACTGCCCAGAGCAGAGGACTTATTTGCCACATTGGCTGGAGGAAAACTTTTCTCAAAACTAGATCTCACATCTGCGTATATGACGAAAGAATTAACCGATGAGTCCAAGCTACTCACCACCATCAACACACATCGAAGCCTTTTCATGTACAATCGATACCCATTCGGCATCAGGTCGGCAGCTGCTATATTCCAGCGCAACATGGAGAGTCTGCTCAAGTCCATCCCGGTTACAGTTGTATTTCAAGACGACATACTTATCACGAGCAGGGACACCGACTCCCATCTCCGCAATTTGGAGGAAGTACTAAAGCGGTTGGATTGGGTAGGCCTAAGAGTTAAGAAAATCCAAGTGTCTGTTTCTCGTGCCCAAGGTTGAATTTTTGGGCAGAAGGATTGCCGCTGATGGAATCCGCCCAACAGAGTCCAAAACCGAAGCAATTCGCCTGGCACTCAGGCCCCGGAATGTCTCAGAACTGTGCGCCTTTCTCGGGCTACTCAATTACTTTGGGAACTTTATGCAGAACTTAAGCACGCTGCTGGAGCCTCTCCATGTGCTACTCAGAAAGGGGTGCGATTGTTTTTGGGGGGACGCCCAGGAACGCGCCTTCAATAAGGCACGCAACTTTCTGTGTTACAACAGTGTTTTGGCTTTCTTTGATCCAGGTAAAAAGCTAGTTCTCACATGTGATGCGTCAACGTATGGGGTCGGGTGCGTTTTACAACATGTCAATAGTGCGGGTAAATTACAACCCATAGCTTATGCCTCCAGGTCACTTTCGGGGGCGGAGCGCAGGTACAATATGGTGGAGAAGGAGGCGCTCGTGAGCGTGTACAGTATCAAAAAGATGCACCAATATCTTTTCGGGGCCAAATTTGCATTAGAAACCGACCACAAGCCCCTCATGTCACTACTATCCGAAAGCAAGGCAATAAACGCCAAAGCCTTGGCGCGCATTCAACGGTGGGCACTCATGCTGGCGTCTTACGACTACACCATAAGGCACAGACCAGGCAGAAACAACTGTGCCGACGCCGCTTAGCAGGCTACCCCTGGCGACCACGGAAGGGTCTGACGAACAGGACTGTGAGATAGTCATGGCAATCAATGCCTTTGAGTCCACAGGTTCGCCCATGACGGCTCGCCAAATCAGAGCCTGGACGGCCAGCAACCCTACGTTATCCCTCGTAAAAAGATGTGTCCTAACCGGAGACTGGGCAGAGGCTCGCGATGCCTGCCCAGAGGAGATCAAACCTTTCCATAGGCTGTACCTGCATGCCAACCTTCAATGACTGATGTACCATGACACCCAGATCTCGTTGCACCTCCCCTTTTCCTAATCTGTCACCATTCAGATAATAGTCTGTCTCTCTGTTTTTACCACCAAAGTGGATAACCTCACATTTATCCACATTATACTTCATCTGCCATGCATTTGCCCACTCACCTAACCTATCCAAGTCACTCTGCAGCCTCATAGCATCCTCCTCGCAGCTCACACTGCCACCCAACTTAGTGTCATCCGCAAATTTGGAGATACTACATTTAATCCCCTCGTCTAAATCATTAATGTACAATGTAAACAGCTGGGGCCCCAGCACAGAACCTTGCGGTACCCCAATAGTCACTGCCTGCCATTCTGAAAAGTACCCATTTACTTCTACTCTTTGGTGTTGCAGGCTCGAAGGGCCGAAAAGCCTACTCCTGCATCTATTTTCGATGTTTCTATGTTTCCCACGGGTGAGCGGATAAAAAAAGTTTTAAGAGATTTGCACTTCCCTGAACCTGCTGCACCCATGAGAGATCCCGGTCCTGAGGCCTCCACTCACTGCGCGTCGGAGTGCGTGCACGTCGGGACATCCGCAGAGCTGGAGCTGCAGTCACATGGCTCTGGGCAGCTCATCCAGGTACAGTACCTGTACATACTCAGTCATAATAATGGGAACTCTGTAAGTTTTCCGCATATTTTTATTATTTTAAATTAAAGTTATTTATGTTTTATAAAAAAATATATTTTCCCAATTTTTAAAATACATTTTTTAAATTATGATTTAAAATAAACTTACTGTAGTGGGGAGGGTTTTTAACACTAAAATGTGTTTTTTCAATTTTAATTTATTATGTTTTTGTGTATTTTAAAACTTACTCCTGTAAAAGTAGGCTATGCTTTAATCAGGCGCAAGAGTTTTCAGGTCATCCGCTGGGCGAAAAATGGGTAAATACTGCAATCTTGCCCATGCGAATGTCCTGGATGTAAAGATGCGGAGGATCTGTCAGGCTCCAGCTTGATAGATCGGAAAAGCCGGTTTTCGCCGCATGCGCATTGTGCGCTGTAAACCGACTTTTGCAATGCCTTCCCGGGTCCGTACACATTGGCTAGATAGATCTATGGAGATTCTTCTCCATCCCAGTGTTAGCAAGCTATACAATATGCAGCAGCACCACAGTTTGAAAATCATTGGTAATAGGGGGATTAGTGGTATAACATTTATGTAATTAATCTACCATTTGCCTTGAAATCAGGTGTCACCTTGTAAATTTACAGAAGTAAGCACAAGGATGTTAAAAAGGCCAATTAAAAGGACAGCTAAAAAGAAGGTGCAGCACATGTCCAACTCGGTGTAAAGGCAACTGTTAAAAATCAGGCCCCAAGCATAATTGTTCAATTGGACCTTGCTGGGGTAAAGATTACATTTAAGTACAACATTGTACATTCATGCTGACGCCGAGCCTTGAAATAAATCTCCTAATGACTGACAGAGATTTATTACTGATTCAAGATTGTGTTCTCTATGGGGATTCTGTGCAGGTGTTCTGAGACCCAGATCAATGGCCTTTCATAATAGGAACGGTGTAATTGAATTTCAAATAAGGATATTTTGTTGATGTGCCTCGTTATATAATGACAGACCCAGATGGAAAGGAAGTTTAACAATTCAGCACACGTTGGAAAGAACAAATCCGGTCTGGAATGTTGTGATCCTCCCAATGTACGTCTTGCATGCTTGAATGACTAACACCAAAATAAATTCATTTTTTTTTAGAATAAATAGCTTGAAGCCTTTAGCTTACCTTAGGAAAATTTAATGGTGTAACTATTTTTTTTGCAAATTATAAATAAATGCATGTTTTCCCACATTTTATAATTCATTTAAGTGATATTTAATTCCATTTTAATATAAACCTTTAACTGCAAATTCTGGATAAGTACAAGATAAAAAAATAATGTATGTATTAATGTCTGTTACATACATCAAAAAACTTCAAAGAATTGTATAAATAAGTTTCAATGGGGGAAAAGAACAAATGTAGTATTTTATCATGTTCTCAGGATGTCCTAATGCACTTCGCAGCAAGATAATTAGTTTTGAAGTGATAATCGCTGCAACAAAATTATTCAAAACAGCAAATGAGATGAACGACCACTGAATCTGTTTTTGTTGATGTTGGCTGAGGGAGGAATGACGGCCAGGAGAGCTGCCTGCTTCACTCCAAAAGATGTCACGGGATCTTTTCTATATCCACTTAAAGAGGCAGATGGGGCCCCGGTTTAATGCCTCATCCAAAATATGGCTTTTAGTCAGCTATTTCTCTTCTATCCAGTGTCAAGGATCATCCCTTTAAGTGAGCCTTTGCTCCCGACGACCTAAAGTGTAGCCTTACACGTACAATGTCTGGTAATATATTGAGCCTAGAAGTCGGAGATCACAAGATAAGCCTCTTTCAATGTTTTTCTTCTCCTTCCCCTGCCCCTGCCAGGATCTTCAAATTGATTCAGGACTTTCTGGCTTGTACCAGGGATGCCTCTGAGCTATTTTAATGCCTTTTAATCAGAACATCCTAGTGATCTCAAGCCTGGACAGATGAGGGAGGGAAATCATGATAATCCATCTTTATGTGCTCAAATCTTGGATTTGTTACTGAAATGAAACAATACCACTTAAATGCAATACCAGGTCACAGTATTCCCAACTGGATGCTAAAAGGCTTTATATATATTAAGAGATTCGCACCACTGAATATTGATAGTCTGAATTTTCTATGTGTCTAGAGTGCTTTTGATTGCATGCACCAGAGTTACTTCTTAGCATTGGGATAAAAAGCATCATGTGCCATTTGAAATCTAAAAGTAGCATTTCATCCTTAATTGTAATTCCTCCAATCAGAAAAATGAATCTGGGTATTAAATAATATTAAGCCCCTCAGGTCAAAATTCTAAGATTTTACTCAAGTAAGTTGTAATAGTCAATAGTGACATATAACCCCTAGTATTGAGTTCTGAGGTAATTGGTAAAGGCACATTGAATTCAAGGTTTTAAAAAAAGTTAGTGCAACTTTAGTTGTATCTTAATATGGCCTAACCGCTCCTCCCCATTGTTCATTACTGAATAATTAGCATTACCACCATAGGATGTAGCACTAACATTATTTGACCCATATTAGCTTTTATGTCTTATGCTTTAATGCTTGGTGACATAACCAAATTGTCCAGTCCTTAACACATATCTGGTACTCCTCTGATTCCCTCTGCTGCCTTAATTGTTTCAGATTCTTCACCCCCATGCAACCTTTTTTCACCATGGACTCAAAGCCCTTCTATCTCTCACCAGGATGTTCTCCGGGCCCTCTTCTTCTTTTTCCAATAGCAGCCTTTCCAGTTCCCATCCACCACCATCCTCCTCCACCTAGTTGAATTTGTTGTCACCTTAAACAACTTTAATTTAATTCTGCTCACCTCCAGATGAAATACACCACTGTGGAAACCCACACGAGTCCCAGCTATGCCTTTCTTTTTGTAGGAGACTCCCTCCATAAGTGGAGTGAATCATGGTAGAGCCTGGGTGCAGCCCTGTACCTCTGTGTAGCGATTGTCAGTGTTTGCAGCACCTCAGTGCTGTAGCACACTAATAGCACAAATGTCAAAAGAAAGTTGGCCATGGTCCCTTTAAGATGACGTCATCAAATGACGTCACCAGAACTGCTTCCTCTAATTGGCCGGGAAATGCGCTGGGTGGGCTTAACAAGCCCCATCAATGGAAATTCATTTCAGAGGCCAGGATGGAGACAGCAGCAGGATCAGGACTCGGTACCAATGTCGCCCACCATGGATGTGCTAAGGTTTGTAAAATCTAGCCCTTAGATTCTATGAATCTTTAGTGATGCAAGGAAACATTTTTAATAGATACTAGGGTGATTTCCAATTGCCAGCCACCCTTGTTTATGAGATATTCGGCAGTTGAAACTGGCAGGAAAACAGCAGCCATCCCCTTGAGCCGAAAGCCAGGCTGATATGATTTTCAGGTAGGCCTCTAAAAGGGCACCTAGTGGTCCTGCCCGAAACAGGCGAGAAACTGCTTGCATATGGAAGGTGGGGTCCTATATCGGTTGTGGGACCCCATTTGCAATTTTGGTTCAGCACAGGCTCCGCCCATTTCTATCAGCGGTGAGTGGCCTAACTAGCCGCCGTTGAAGGACATGCCAGAGTGTAAGCTTTCTAAATCTCTGGCATTAAATTGACAGCAAGACCAATTCTTTTAAAACAATTTGGAATAAGTTTATTAAACACACACACATGCACATGGCCTAGCGAACACAACAGCAGTGTATTAGTATCCTACGGACTCTACTTAATTACAAGAGATAGAATGATGTTACAATAAAAAAAGGTATAAAATGATATACTTTACTTCCCTCTGGCAAAGCACATGGCCTGTAAAGGGAGGTCCTGCTTTTGCCATGTGCTAAGGAGAAGAGAGAGAGCAATCTTTGGCTTGAGCTTTTATATCTCTTAAGGCCATAGTTTCTCAAAGCCTCAGGATTGGGTCTCGGTTCCAGGGCCATTCTTGATTGGCTTCTCGTCATACATGTGTCTGTCTGGAGGGCCAGTGCCATTCCTTGATTAGGTTAATAGCTTTCCAATTAACTTCTTTTCCAGTTTGGTGAGTTTCAAAGCCATGCTTCCTTTGTAACTTCAGCTCTGCCCAGCCAGGAGACATGAACTTGGGGAAGGTATCCATTTTGTGTCTCCAAACTTGTCTTTTCGTATAATCTACCCTTTTAACATTTATATATATACAGAATCAATTTTTTCATTACTAAAACACTTTTATTCTTACAGGAGGCTGCTTCTAAATTGGCCTGGAACAATTTGGAGAGTAATTTTTGTGGAGTGCTCCTCCTGGTCCCACAAAAATAATGCGGCCTGCTGCCATCCATGGGGTTGGGCCATTCCCCCCCCCGAAATGGCAAGTTAGAGATGGTCCAGGGGAACATTCTCCATGACTTATTGATTCTATGTGTACAATGCTGTTTCATTCACAAAGCAATAGAACTTTTGGAGACAGGTTTAAAATTTATTGCACAATGTCATCAGTTTTCTGATTAATTTCAAATAGATATTGTCTCAACTTAATGAGACCATTTTTAAAAGGACTGATGGTAGAAAGTGAGTATAGCTGTAATTTAACTTTGAGATTTAGATGATATCCATAAATCATTTGAGTTTCTCTTTCATGGCTCATGTCATTTGAAGTACTCAATTGAATTACAGCCTTATTGCTCACTCCCAATCGTTCATAATTCATTTATTGCCAAGTTTCTAAGGACTAGAACTATTACTCCCACAATACGTTTAATAAATACAGTACTGCATTTACTTAGGTATGTGCTCTCAGTCCAGACGCTGTCCTGAGTTCTGAATAGTTTCTGAGCATATTCTGAGCCCAGAAACATATTCCACAGACATATGTTCTTCACTCTACACAATCAAGACTTTCGGTTGATATGGTTACAGTCAGAGATGTCTAAGAAATGTAATGGGGTAGAGCAAGTAAATTGAAGATGCAGGATTGAGTCTTATAGCATGACGACACATTCGCTTTTAATGTGTTGAGATGTACTAATTGAAACAAGAAAGGTTACTACCCACTGTGTTTCTTAAATAAACCCATAAAAATGACACCATCGTTTCAGGTAGAACATGTCCCATCATCGCTGGGTCAAAATCCTGGAACTTTACTCACCGTGGGAGTACCTTCACCATGGACTGCAGCGGTTCAAGGAGACGGCTCACCAGGGATGGGGACAAAATAACCATACATGGTTACTACATTCCTATATGTGATTGGCAAAATATAATTTACAGCATTAGTAACCAGGGAGTGACATTGTTCTGCCTGCAGTAATATTTTTGCACTTTAGGACTGAGCAGAATATCGATTTGGTGGAGGAGGGTTTCTAAAATCTACTTTATTTAGTAAACTCACATTTTGCCCTGTGTTATAGTGGCAGATGTTAAACAATACTGTAGAGGTAAATAAACACCATAGATTAAACCAATGATTAAGGATTGAATAGACACATACAAGGAAAATAAAGTTTCAGAGTTATTTTTGAATGTAACTATTTGCAATTGACATTAATTTGAACTAGCGTTTATATCTTTCCCTCCACAAGAGAGATGCTTAGTCACAAAACTCACATGTATATTCTCCAGAAAGAAGGAGGATGGGTAGTTTCAGCTTTATCTGCATTGCCAAAGTATGGCAATTGGCTTCCTCTCAGTCGCTAATTCTTCCAGGAGCCATGTAAGTGTTTACATAGCTAACGAAGACTTTGTGTTTTTGAAATCCTTGGAATTGACTTGAAGGGAGAGACCAGCCACTCAGATGAATGGGCCCAAATTTGAACAGAAGAATTAGGAACAGGAGTAGGCCATCTAGCCCCTCGAGCCTGCTCCGCCATTCAACAAGATCATGGCTGATCTGGCCGTGGACTCAGCTCCACTTACCCGCCCGCTCCCCATAACCCTTAATTCCCTTATTGGTTAAAAATCTATCATTCTGTGATTTGAATACATTCAATGAGCTAGCCTCAACTGCTTCCTTGGACAGAGAATTCCACAGATTCACAAACCTCTGGGAGAAGAAATTCCTTCTCAACTCGGTTTTAAATTGGCTCCCCCATATTTTGAGGCTGTGCCCCCTAGTTCTAGTCTCCCCGACCAGTGGAAACAACCTCTCTGCCTCTATCTTGTCCATCCCTTTCATTATTTTAAATGTTTCTATAAGATCACCTTCTGAACTCCAACGAGTAAAGACCCAGTCTACTCAATCTATCATCATAAGGTAACTCCCTCATCTCCGGAATCAGCCGAGTGAATCGTCTCTGTACCCCCTCCAAAGCTAGTATATCCTTCCTTAAGTAAGGTGACCAAAACTGCACGCAGTACTCCAGGTGCGACCTCACCAATACCCTGTACAGTTTCAGCAGGACCTCCCTGCTTTTGTACTCCATCCCTCTCGCAATGAAGGCTGACATTCCATTTGCCTTCCTGATTACCTGCTGCATCTGCAAACTAACTTTTTGGGATTCATGCACAAGGACCCCAGGTCCCTCTGCACCGCAGCATGTTGTAATTTCTCCCCATTCAAATAATATTCCCTTTCACTGTTTTTTTTCCCAAGGTGGATGAACTCACATTTTCTGACATTGTATTCCATCTGCCAAACCTTAGCCCATTCGCTTAACCTATCCAAATCTCCTTGCAGCCTCTCTGGTCCTCTACACAACCTGCTTTCCCACTAATCTTTGTGTCATCTGCAAATTTTGTTCCACTACACTCTGTCCCCTCTTCCAGGTCATCGATGTATATTGTAAACAGTTCTGGTCCCAGCACCGATCCCTGTGGCACATCACGAACCACTGATTTCCAACCCGAAAAGGACCCATTTATCCCGACTCTCTGCTTTCTCTTAGCCAGCCAATTCTCTATCCATGCAAATTCATTTCTTCTGACTCCGCGTACCTTTATCTTCTGCAGTAACCTTTTGTGTGGCACCTTATCGAATGCCTTTAGGAAATCTAAATACACCACATCCATCGGTACACTTCTATCCACCATGCTTGTTATATCCTCAAAGAATTCCAGTAAATTAGTTAAACATGGTTTCCCCTTCATGAATCCATGTTGCATCTGCTTGATTGTACTATTCCTATCTAGATGTCCCGCTATTTCTTCCTTAATGATAGCTTCAAGCATTTTCCCCACTACAGATGTTAAACTAACCGGCCTATAGTTACCTACCTTTTGTCTGCCCCCTTTTTTAAACAGAGGCGTTGCATTAGCTGCTTTCCAATCCGCTGGTACCTCCCCAGAATCCAGAGAATTTTGGTAGATTATAACGAATGCATCTGCTATAACTTCCGCCATCTATTTTAATACCCTGGGATGCATTTCATCAGGACCAGGGGACTTGTCTACCTTGAGTCCCATTAGCCTGTCCAGCACTACCCCCTAGTGATAGTGATTATCTCAAGGTCCTCCCTTCCCACATTCCCGTGACCAGCAATTTTTGGCATGGTTTTTGTGTCTTCCACTGTGAAGACTGAAGCAAAATAATTGTTTAAGGTCTCAGCCATTTCCACATTTCCCATTATTAAATACCCCTTCTCATCTTCTAAGGGACCAACATTTACTTTAGTCATTCTTTTCCGTTTTATATATCTGTAAAAGCTTTTATTATCTGTTTTTATGTTTTGCGCAAGTTTACTTTCGTAATCTATCTTTCCTTTCTTTATTGCTTTCTTAGTCAATCTTTGCTGTCGTTTAAAATTTTCCCAATCTTCTAGTTTCCCACTAACCTTGGCCACCTTATACGCATTGGTTTTTAATTTGACACTCTCCTTTATTTCCTTGGTTATCCCCGGCTCGTTATCCCTTCTCTTACCGCCCTTCTTTTTCACTGGAATATATTTTTGTTGCGCACTATGAAAGAGCTCCTTAAAAGTCCTCCACTGTTCCTCAATTGTGCCACCTTTTAGTCTGTGTTCCCAGCCTACTTTAGCCAACTCTGCCCTCAACCCACTGTAGTCCCCTTTGTTTAAGCATAGTACTCTCATTTGAGACACTACTTCCTCACCCTCAATCTGTATCACAAATTCAACCATACTGTGATCACTCATTCCGAGAGGATCTTTTACTAGGAGGTCGTTTATTATTCCTGTCTCATTATACAGGACCAGATCTAAGATAGCTTGCTCCCTTGTAGGTTCTGTAACATACTGTTCTAAGAAACAATCCCATATGCATTCTATGAATTCCTCCTCAAGGCTATCCCGTACGATTTGATTTGACCAATCGATATGTAGGTTAAAATCCCCCATGATTACTGCCGTTCCTTTTTCACATGCCTCCATTATTCCCTTGATTATTGTCCGCCCCACCGTGAAGTTATTATTTGGGAGCCTATAAACTACGCCCACCAGTGACTTTTTCCCCTTACTATCTCTAATCTCCACCCACAATGATTCAACATTTTGTTCATTAGAGCCAATATCATCTCTCACAACTGCCCTGATATCATCCTTTATTAACAGAGCTACCCCACCTCCTTTCCCTTCTCGTCTATCTTTCCGAATTGTCAGGTACCCCTGTATGTTTAATTCCCAATCTTGGCCACCTTGCAACCATGTTTCTGTAATGACCACCAAATCATATCTATTTGTAATGATTTGTGCCATCAACTCATTTACTTTATTTCGAATGCTCGTGCGTTTAGGTAGAGTGTTTTAATACTAGTTTTTAAACCATGATTTTTAGTTTTGACCCCTCCTGCAGCCCCATTATATTCATACATATTGTCCCTTCCTATCACCTTGTGGTTTACACTGACCCCAGTGCTACTCTGCTCTGTTGCCTCCTGCCTTTTGCGTTCTTTCTTGGGGTCCTGTTCATCTGAGCTCTCACCCACTCTAATTAGCTCAGAGCCCTCTCCTGGGTTCCGAATACTCCTTGCATTGAGGCACTGAGCTTTCATGCTTGCCTTTTTATTACACTTTAACCCTTTAGAATTTTATTACACTTTGACCCTTTAGAATTTTGCTGTACAGTGGCCCTTTTTGTTTTTTGCCTTGGGTTTCTCTGCCCTCCACTTTTACTCATCTCCTTTCTGTCTTTTGCTTCTGTCTCCATTTTACCCAGGAGTTGCTCTGTTTTTTTTTTGGAGCAACTTGATTTTTCTGGAGTATCTTAAAAATCCCCATTCTGCACATTTAATTTGCGCCAGTGTAAGTGAGTTCGATAGGAATTTTTTTAGTTTTATTCAAAAGGGGACATTACCAACCACCTACGCCTATTTTGGCCATTTAAGCCAGTTTGGACAGCTAATAGCTGCTCCAAACTAACTTCGGCCAGCGTATGTGGCCGCACAGAAAACCCTTGCGGAGAGTTAAGAAATCAGCGCAGGTAGCCAGAGATAGGGGGCGGTGGGGGCTGGGGTGGGGGAGTGGGAGGGGGAGGGGAAGCACAGAGGACCTTGCAAAGCACTAAACACCTTCACAACAACTAATACAGATCTTATACTGTAACTTGTGCATAATTTACACATTCCACTATATAAAGCTTCATAAAATATGTACTTTTTAATATCATTTATATCAGAAGACAAAGGATTTCATAAAATGATTTCTGAATCAATTATTAGTGTAATCTGTTACTTTCATTATTTTAATCATTCTACCAGTACTACTGTGAAATTGGAAAACAAAATACACAGTACAAGAACAGAAAATCAAGTTATATTGAAGCACAGTCAATCCTTGAGGCTAAATCTACATCCAAGGAATTCTTGTCAATGAAGCCACTCTGTTTTGTCCGAGGTAACCTTTTATATTGATTATGTACACTCGGCCATTTCTCTTCATAAATGTAATCGCTCAGCTTGGGTTGGCTTTAAAATCCACAAATCTGAATTTCTGCAGTTTATTATATCGTTTGCAGTTGAATTTTGATGGTGCTGACTGCCTTTCTTACTGCTCTTAACAGCAGACAGTCTAGGGACAACTTTTCTAATCTGAGCAGCTTGTTCTTTTTCTAAATCATTTAAAGAAACTCTCCTCTTTCCGCCCTCCCCCCCGCAACACCGATCAAAACTCGTCCCCCCCGATCAAAAGTCTCCCCGCGCCAACCTGTTTCTTGTAACCCTCAGCGCGGGAAAGCAGAGGCCGGCCTGTGCGACAGGCCATTCGGCCCGGGATGGGGGCGGGACGCGTTGGGTCCCACGCTGCAGGCACACATCATCATCATCATTTGAGGAGCTACTGCGCATATGCGAACGCTATACTGCACATGCGGGCAGCTGCCGGCACTCTTTTAGGCACAGGGCCCTAGCCCCGCCCCCCATTGTGATTGCCACATGACGTCAAGCACTAGGACGGTCCACAGAGCGTGAAGAATAAGATGAAATATTTTCGGTGCCGGTTTGAGAGCAGAAAGTCAGCACATCTCAGGTAAGTGCGCTAAAAAAACTGGAGGGCCAAATTTGGGCCCATTAGGTGGGCTCATCAAGATCCACAACTCCTCACCGTGCTCACCAACTCTGTCACAGCATCTAACCTGGCCCAGCACCAGCCCAGATACATCCACTCGGGAGGAAGGAGTTAGTGACTCTGAGGATTTTTCACTGGATGAAGCACTGAGCACTAGTGGCGCATGATGACCTGGGAATGGAATTGGGAAAAATGGCGTTTCTCCACAGAGCATAGACAAATGTTCCCCTTTGTCCGAGGAGACCATATCTCAGGGGTCCAGTCTTCTAAAGCACAATGACTTGGGAGTATGGATCTCATGCAGGCAGTTGAGATGGTTTCCAACATATGGTTAAGTGGATGGATCTGCCCACACTACAGGAAAGCCTTTGGGAATGCAGGTCTTTGCGAAGCAGTTGGGGCTGGAGGAAGGAACAAGTGATTGGGAATTTTATTTTGTTTCTCAATTTGTATTTACTGAAAGCAGTCAGCTATATGTTGCTGTCTCTTTTCTCTGGCTGTAGGCTGATGGCTCTCTTGCAATACCTCCTCTACTTCCCGTGCACCCTCTTCCTGATGTCAGCATAGAGGGCCTTCTCCATCTACCCTCCAAAACAGATACACCGCTTTGGATACTGTTGGGGGAGATGGCTCATCAGGGGAAGGCAGCAGCAGCCAAGTTCATGGCACCATGGGTAGCTCTGCTGCACAGGAGGGCAGGAAAAAGAGTGGGAGAGCTTTAGTGGAAGGGGATTCTATGGTAAGGGGAATAGATAGGCGTTTCTGCAGCTGCAATCAAGACTCCAGGATGGTATGTTGCCTCCCTGGTGCAAGGCTCAAAGATGTCTCGGAGCGGCTGCAGGGCATTCTGGAGGGGGAGAGTGAACAGCCAGTTGTCGTGGTGCATATAGGTACCAACAATATCGGCTACAAATGGGATGAGGTCCTACAAGCTGAATTTAGGGAGCGAGGAGTTAAATTAAAAAGTAGGACCTCAAAGGTAGTAATCTCATGATTGCTACCAGTGCCACGTGCTAGTCAGAGTAGAA
This sequence comes from Pristiophorus japonicus, assembly GCF_044704955.1. NCBI lineage: Eukaryota > Metazoa > Chordata > Chondrichthyes > Pristiophoridae > Pristiophorus > Pristiophorus japonicus. The sequence goes on from NC_091984.1 coordinate 34,641,957, forward strand.
ATAGCAGGAGAGTTAAGATGAATACGTGGCTTGAGAAATGGTGCAAGAGGGAGGGATTCGAATTCCTGGGACATTGGAACCGGTTCTGGAGGAGGTGGGACCAGTACAAACCGGACAGTCTGCACCTGGGCAGGACCAGAACCGATGTCCTAGGGGAGTGTTTGCTGGTGTTGTTGGGGAGGGTTTGAACTAAAATGGCAGGGGGATGGGAATCTATGCAGGGAGACAGAGGGAAGTAAAATGGGGGCAGAAGCAAAAGGTAAAAAGGATATCAGGAAAAATGGAGGGCAGAGCAGTCAAAGACAAAAATCAAAAAGGGCCACATTATAACATGATTCTAAAAGGACAAAGAGTGTTTAAAAAAAACAAGCCTGAAGGCTCTGTGCCTCAATGCGAGGAGCATTCATAATAAAGTCGTTGAATTAACTGCGCAGATAACTGCTAACGGATATGATGTAATTAGGATTACGGAGACATGGCTCCAGGGTGACCAAGGCTGGGAACTCAACATCCAGGGGTATTCAATATTCAGGAAGGAGGGAAAGGAAAAGGAGTGGGGTAGCGTTGCTGGTTAAAAAGGAGATTAACGCAATAGTAAGGAAGGACATTAGCTTGGATGATGTGGAATCTGTATGGGTAGAGCTGCGGAACACAAAAGGGCAGAAAACGCTAGTGGGAGTTGTGTACAGACCACCAAACAGTAGTAGAGGTTGGGGATGGCATCAAACAGGAAATTAGGGATACCTGCAATAAAGGTACAGCAGTTATCATGGGTGACTTTATTCGACATATAGATTGGGCTAACCACACTGGTAGCAATACGGTGGAGGAGGATTTCCTGGAGTGTATAAGCGATGATTTTCTAGACCAATATGTCGAGGAACCAACTAGAGAGCTGGCCATCCTAGACTGGGTGTTGTGTAATGAAAGAGAATTAATTAGCAATCTTGTTGTGCGAGGCTCCATGGGGAAGAATGACCATAATATGGTAGAATTCTTGATTAAGATGGAGAATGACACAGTTAATTCAGAGATTCGGGTCCTGAACTTAAAGAAAGGTAAATTCGATGGTATGAGACGTGAATTGGCTAGGATAGACTGGTGAATGATACTTAAAGGGTTGATGGTGGATAGGCAATGGCAGACATTTAAAGATCACATGGATGAACTTCAACAATTGTACATCCCTGTCTGGCGTAAAAATAAAACAGGGAAGGTGGCTCAACAAGGGAAATTAGGGATAGTGTTAAATCCAAGGAAGAGGCATATAAATTGGCCAAAATGTAGAAAACCTGAGGACTGGGAGAAATTTAGAATTCAGCAGAGGAGGACAAAGGGTTTAATTAGGAGAGGGAAAATAGAGTATGAGAGTAAGCTTGCAGGGAACATAAAAACTGACTGCAAAAGCTTCTATAGATATGCGCAGAGAAAAAGATTAGTGAAGACAAAAGTAGGTCCCTTGCAGTCAGAATCGGGTGAATTTATAATGGCAAACAAAGAAATGGCAGACCAATTAAACAAATAGAAACATAGAAAATTGGTGCAGGATTAGGCCATTCGGCCCTTCAAGCCTGCACCACCATTCAATAAGATCATGGCTGATCATTCACCTCAGTACCCCTTTCCTGCTTTCTCTCCATACCACTTGATATTCAAGAGGGCCATATCTAATGCACGCGTGAACATATCCAATGAACTGGCATCAACAACTCTCTGCGGTAGGGAATTCCACAGGTTAACAACTCTCTGAATGAAGAAGTTTCTCCTCATCTCAGTCCGAAATGGCTTATCCTAAGACTAAGTCCCCTGGTTCTGGACATCCCCAACATCGGGAACATTCTTTCTGCATCTAACCTGTCCAGTCCCGTCAGAATTTTATATGTTTCTCTGAGATCCCCTCTCATCCTTCTAAACTCCAGTGAATACAGGCCCAGTCGATCCAGTCTCTCCTCATATGTCAGTCCTGCCATCCCGGGAATCAGTCTGGTGAACCTTCGCTGCACTCCCACAATAGTAAGAACATCCTTCCTCAGATTAGGAGACCAAAACTGAACACAATATTCCAGGTGAAGCCTGACCAAGGCCCTATATAACTGCAGTAAGACCTCCCTGCTCCTATACTCAAATCCCCTAGCTATGAATGCCAACATACCATTTGCCTTCTTCACTGCCTGCTGTACCTGCATGCCAACTTCAATGACTGATGTACCATGACACCCTGGTCTCGTTGCACCTCCACTTTTCTTAACCTGCCGCCATTCAGATAATATTCTGCTTCATGTTTTTGCCACCAAAGTGGATAACCTCACATTTATCCACATTATACTGCATCTGCCATGCATTTGCCCACTCACCTAACCTGTCCAAGTCACCCTGCAGCCTTTTAGCATCCTCCTCACAGCTCACACCGCCACACAGCTGAGTGTCATCTGCAAACCAAATCATTAATGTATATTGTAAATAACTGGAGTCCCAGCACTGAGTACTGCGGCACCCCAGTAGTCACTGCCTGCCATTCTGAAAAGGACCCGTTTATCCCGACTCTCTGCTTCCTGTCTGCCAACCAGTTCTCTATCCACGTCAGTACATTACCCCCAATAACATGTGCTTTAATTTTGCACACCAATCTCTTGTGTGGGACCTTGTCAAAAGCCTTTTGAAAGTCCAAATACACCACATCCACTGGTTCTCCCTTGTCCACTCTACCAGTTACATCCTCAAAAAATTCTAGAAGATTTGTCAAGCATGATTTCCCTTTCATAAATCCATGCTGACTTTGACCAATCCTGTCACTGCTTTCCAAATGTGCTGCTATTTCATCTTTAATAATTGATTCCAACATTTTCCCCACTACTGATGTCAGGCTAACCGGTCTATAATTACCCGCTTTCTCTCTCCCTACCTTTTTAAAAAGTGGTGTTACATTAGCTACCCTCCAGTCCATAGGAACAGATCCAGAGTCGATAGACTGTTGGAAAATGATCACCAATGCATCCACTATTTCTAGGGCCACTTCCTTCAGTACTCTGGGATGCAGACTATCAAGCCCCAGGGATTTATCGGCCTTCAATCCCATCAATTCCCCTAACACAATTTCCCACCTAATAAGGATTTCCTTCAGATCCTCCTTCTCACTAGACCCTCAGTCCCCGAGTATTTCCGGAAGGTTATTTGTGTCTTCCTTCGTGAAGACAAAACAAAAGTATTTGTTTAACTGGTCCGCCATTTCTTTGTTCCCCATTATAAATTCACCTGAATCTGATTGCAAGGGACCTACGTTTGGTTTCACTAATCTTTTTCTCTTCACATATCTATAGAAGCTTTAGTAGTAAGTTTTTATGTTCCCAGCAAGCTTCCTCTCATACTCTATTTTCCCCCTCCTCATTAAACCCTTTGTACTCCTCTGCTGTATTATAAATTTCTCCCAGTCCTCAGGTTTGCTGCTTTTTCTAGCCAATTTATATGCCTCTTCCTTGGCTTTAACACTATCCTTAATTTCCCTTGTTAGCCACGGTTGAGTCACCTTCCCCATTTTATTTTTACTCCAGACAGGGATGTACAATTGTTGAAGTTCATCAATGTGATCTTTAAATGTTTGCCATTGCCTATCCACTGTGAACCCTTTAAGTATCACTCGCCAGTCTATTCTAGCCACGTCATGTCTCATACCATCGAAGTTACCTTTCCTTAAGTTCAGGACCCGAGTCTCTGAATTAACTGTGTCACTCTCCATCTTAATCAAGAATTCTACCATATTATGGTCACTCTTCCCCAAGGGGCCTTGCACAACAAGATTGTTAATTAGTCCTTTCTCATTACACATCACCCAGTCTCGGATGGCCAGCCCTCTAGTTGGTTAGTCAACATATTGGTCTAGAAAACCATCCCTAACACACTCCAGGAAATCCTTCTCCACCGTATTGCTATCATCTTGGTTAGCCCAATCAATATGTAGATTAAAGTCGCCCATGATAACTGCTGTACCTTTATTGCATTCATCCCTAATTTCTTGTTTGATGCTGTCCCCAACCTAACTACTACTGTTTGGTGGTCTGTACACAACTCCCACTAGCGTTTTCTGCCCTTTGGTATACCGTAGCTCCACCCATACCTATTCCACATCATCCAAGCTAATGTCTTCCTTACTATTGCATTAATTTCCTCTTTAACCAGCAACATCACCCTACTTCCATTTCCTTTCTGTCTATCCTTCCTGAATATTGAATATCCCTGGATGTTGAGTTCCCAGCCTTGGTCACCCTGGAGCCATGTCTCCGTGATGCCAATTACATCATACCCGTTAACTGCTATCTGCGCAGTTAATTCGTCCACCTTATTCCGAATACCCCTCGCATTGAGGCACAGAGCCTTCAGGCTTGTCTTTTTAACACACTTTGCCCCTTTAGAATTTTGCTGTAATGTGGCCCTATTTGCTTTTTGCCTTGGGTTTCTCTGCCCTCCACTTTTACTTTTCTTCTTTCTATCTTTTGCTTTTGCCCCCATTCTACTTCCCTCTGTCTCCCTGCATAGGTTCCCATCCCCCTGCCATATTAGTTTAACCCCTCCCCAACCGCACTCGCAAACACTCCCCCTAGGACATTGCTTCTGATCCGGCCCAGGTGCAGGCCGTCCGGTTTGTACAGGTCCCACCTCCCGCAGAACCAGTTCCAATGTCCCAGGAATTTGAATCCCTCCCTTCTGCATCACTCCTCAAGCCGCATATTCATCTGAGCTATCCTGCGATTCCTACTCTGACTAGCACGTGGCACTGGTAGCAATCCTAAGATTACTACTTTTGAGTTCTTACTTTTTAATTTAGCTCCTAGCTCCCTAAATTCATTTTGTAGGACCTCATCCCATTTTTTACCTGTATCGTTGGTACCTATATGCACCATGACAACTGGCTGTTTACCCTCCCCCTTCAAAATGTCCTGCACCCGCTCCGAGACATCCTTGACCCTTTCACCAGGGAGGCAACATACCATCCTGGTATCTCGGTTGCGGCCACAGAAATGTCTTATCTATTCCCCTTACAATAGAATCCCCCACCACAATAGCTCTCCCACTCTTTTTCCTGCCCTCCTGTGCAGCAGAGCCACCCACGGCGCCATGAACTTCACTGATGCTGCCCTCCCCTGATGAGTCATCCCCCTCAACAGTACCCAAAGAAGTGTATCTGTTTTGCTGGGGGATGACCGCAGGGGACCCCTGCACTACCTTCCTTCCACTGCTCTTCCTGTTGGTCACCCATCCCCTATATGGCTGTATACCCTTTACCTGCGATGTGGCCAACTCACCAAATGTGCTATTCACGACATCCTCAGCATCCAGAGTAAATCCACTCGCAGCTCCCATGCCGCAATGTGGTCTGTCATGTGCTGCAGGCGGATGCACTTCCCACACACGTAGTCGTCAGGGACACTGGTAGCGTCCCTGACTTCCCACATAGCACAGGAGGAACATAACATGTTTCCAAGCTCTCCTGCCATGACTTAACCCTTAGATTAACTTAATTTGGCAACAACAATGCTAAAAGGTTACCGACTGATAAAGAAAAGAAAAAGTAAAACTACTCACCAATCACTTACCCCCCTGGCTGTGATGTCACCCTTCTATTTCTTTCTACTTTTTTGTCTTCTCTCCCTGCAGCTGCACCGGCTGGCCTCTCCGACAATGAACTCCTAATGCAGCTCCCCAACGTTGGGCCTCTTGTAGGCCTCCTCGATCTCCCCACTTTGCCTCTCCGACGGTGAACTCCCGACGCTGCTCCCCAACGTTGGGCCTCTTGTAGGCCTCCTCGATCTCCCCACTCTGCCTCTCCGACGGTGAACTCCCGACGCTGCTCCCCGACGTTGGGCCTCTTGTAGGCCTCCTCGATCTCCCCACTCTGCCTCTCCGACGGTGAACTCCCGACGCTGCTCCCCGACGTTGGGCCTCTTGTAGGCCTCCTCGATGTCCCCGCTCCGCCTCTCCAACGACGAACTCCCGACGCTGCTTTGGTTTTGTCTTCACTAAGGAAGACACAAATAACCTTCCGGAAATGCTAGGGGACTGAGGGTATAGCAAGAAGGAGGAACTGAAGGAAATCCTTATTAGTCAGGAAATTGTGTTAGGGAAATTGATAGGATTTAAGGCCGATAAATCCCCGGGTCCTGATAGTCTGCATCCCAGAGTACTTAAGGAAGTGGCCCTAGAAATAGTGGATGCATTGGTGGTCATTTTCCAACATTCTATAGACTCTGGATCAGTTCCTATGGACTGGAGTGTAGCTAATGTAATCCCTCTTTTTAAAAATGGAGGGAGAGAGAAAATAGGGAATTATAGACCGGTTAGTGGGGTATAGACCTGATATCGGTAGTGGGGAAAATGTTGGAATCAATTATTAAAGATGTGATAGCAACGCATTTGGAAAGCAGTGACAGGATTGATCCAAGTCAGCATGGATTTATGAAAGGGAAATCATGCTTGACAAATCTTCTAGAATTTTTTGAGGATGTAACTGACAGAGTGGACAAGGGAGAACCAGTGGATGTGGTGTATTTGGACTTTCACAAGGCTTTTGACAAGGTCCCACACAAGAGATTGGTGTGCAAAATTAAAGCACATGTTATTGGGGGTAATGTATTGCCGTGGATAGAGAACTGGTTGGCAGACAGGAAGCAAAGAGTAGGAATAAACGGGTCCCTTTCAGAATGGCAGGCAGTGACTAGTGGGGTACCGCAAGGTTCAGTGCTGGGACCCCAGTTATTTACAATATACATTAATGATTTAGACGAAGGAATTGAATGTAATATCTCCAAGTTTGCAGATGACACTAAGCTGGGTGGCAGTGTGAACTGTGAGGAGGATGCTAAGAGGCTGCAGGGTGACTTGGACAGGTTAGATGAGTGGGCAAATGCATGCCAGATGCAGTATAATGTAGATAAATGTGAGGTTATCCACTTTGGTGGCAAAAACGAAGGCAGAATATTATCTGAATGGTGACAGATAAGGAAAAGGGGAGGTGTCATGGTACATCAATCATTGAAAGTAGGCATGCAGGTACAGCAGGCGGTGAAGAAGGCAAATGGCATGTTGGCCTTCATAGCTAGAGGATTTGCGTCTAGGAGCAGGGAGGTCTTACTGAAGTTGTACAGGGCCTTGGTGAGGCCACACCTTGAAAGTGTGTACAGTTTTGTTCTCCTAATCTGAGGAAGGACATTCTTGCTATTGATGGAGTGCAGCGAAGGTTCACCAGACTGATTCCCGGGATGGCAGGACTGATATATGAAGAATGACTGGATCGACTTGGCTTATATTCACTGGAATTTAGAAGAATGAGAGGGGATCTCATAGAAACATATAAAATTCTGTCGAGATGTGGAATTCTCTACCACAGAAAGTTATTGAGGCCAGTTCATTAGATATATTCAAAAGGGAGTTAGATGTGGCCCTTACGGCTAAAGGGATCAAGGGATATGGAGAGAAAGCAGGAATGGAGTACTGAAGTTGCATGATCAGCCATGATCTTATTGAATGGTGGTGCCGGCTCAAAGGGGCAAATGGCCTACTCCTGCACCTATTTTGTATATTTCTATATTTCTATGTTTCTACCTTCACCTCCTCCTCCTGTACCCCTTCATTCCCAATATCACGTTCTTCTGTGAAGACTAGAGATAAGTATTCATTTATTATGTCTGCCATCCCTTTATTTTCCATAAAATGATTTATTTTTCATGTCTAATCAGATATTTTATTTTAGCTATTCTTTTACTTTGTATGTGTTTTACTTTGCATAACTATTTCCCATTAAATTATGTCCCAGTCTTTCTCCGTAGCTCCTGTTCTACTTTCTAATTTTTTATTCCTTCATTTCTTTATCTTCTATCCTTAATTTGACTTTATTTTGTGTTAATAGCCATAGAGTTATCATATAGCTCTTTTTCAAATCTTATTTAAATTTGAATTTATCTATTTATTCAAAGCACTTCTAATTTTACAGTACTTCTTTTACTGCTTGAGGGTATTTAGAATCATAGAATGGTTACAGCACAGAAGGAGGTCATTTGGCTCAATGAGCTCATGCTGGCTCTCTGCAAGAGCACTTCAGCTAGTCCCACTCCCCCGCACTTTCCTCATAGCCGTGCAATTTTTTTCCTTCAGGTACTGATCCAATTCCCTTCTGAAATCCATGATTGAATCTGCCCCCACTACCCATTCAGGCAGTGCATTCCAGATCCTAACCAATCGCTGTGTAAAAAAGGTTTTCCTCATGTCGCCTTTGGATCTTTTGCCAATCACCTTAAATTTGTGTCCTCTGGTTCTCGACCCTTCTGCCAATGGGACCAGTTTCTCACGATCTACTCTGTTGAGATCCACCTCATGATTTTGAACACCTCGATTAAATCTCCTCTCAACATTCTCTGCTCTGAGAGCAACCCCAGCTTCTATTGTCTATCCATGGCACTGAAGTCCCTCATCCCTGAAATCATTCTTGGCCTTCTAAATCTAAGGCCTTCACATCCTTCCTACAGTGTGGTGTCTAGAATTGGGCACAATACTCCAGCTGAAGCTGAACCAGTGTTTTATAAAGGTTCATCATAATTTCCTTGCTTTTGTACTCTCTGGGGGTGATATTGCGCAGTGCCCCGTTTGGGGCAGTAACATCAGCGAGGTGGGATCTCCTGCACCAGGTGCGCGAGTCCTGCCCCGCTCGTGATATTGGGGTTACCGGCCTGAGAGGAAGTGGAGCGCAAAATAACGCACTCCACTTCCTCTGCGGGGCACGAGCGCGGCGGAAGCACAGGGAGAGAGGCGCAGCGGTACATGCTGTAACGCGTAGCGCTGCTGTGTAGAAGGGACCTTCATTAAAGAGGAGGGCCAAGCTGCAGACTCCACCGTGGTATCAGCCCAGCACACAAGCGGAGTGCCGGGCTGCCAGATCGGAGCACGGACCCTATGTTGAAGGATGCTACAGATTGTGACACACCACCTTTCCTTTAACGTGTCCCCCGAAGTTGTTGCTGTCATCACCCAGTGCAGCCTCAGGGGACACTCCTGAATTTTTGCTCCAGAACATAAACAGGTCGCTGCGCATGGTGGTAATGTTGCTATCGCTGGTCCAGCGGAGTGGGGGTGCTACTGGTTACCGCCGCCGCTAAACCCGTGTGGAATTTAGCGGACGTCGTTAGTGGTGCCGCGCCCGGGTGGAAAGTAATTTGCGTCCCATTAACGGGAGGCTCAAATGACCCCAATTTCTCTCTCTATGTCTCTATATATGAAGCTGAGGATCCTGTATGCTTTTTCAACCATTTTCTCAAAACTACCCTGCCATCTTCAATGATTTGTGCACATGTTATACCCCCAGGTCTCTCTGTTCAAGTACCCCCTTTAGGATTATACCTTTTAGTTTAAATTGCCTCTCCTCGTTCTTCCTACCAAAATGTATCACTTTGCACTTTTCTGCATTAAATTTAACGTGTCCACCCATTCCACCAGTCTTCTTGAAGTCTATCACTACCCTCCTCACTGTTCATTATACTTCCAAGTTTTGTGTCATCTGCAAATTTTGAAATTGTGCCTCGTACACCCAAGTCCAAATCATTAATATATATCAAGAAAAGCAGTGGTCCTAGTACTGACCCCTGGGGAACACCACTGTATACCTTCCTCCAGTCCGAAAAACAACCGTTCACTGCTACTCTGTTTCCTGTCATGTAGTCAATTTTGTGTCCAGGCTGCCACTGTCCACTGGGCTTCAACTTTGCTCTTTGTACCCTTAGCCTCCCATGTTTGAACACTTGCCATTGTTTGGTCACTGTCTTATCTTCAAACTTCTTTGAGCTATTTTCCTTTTTAGCTCACTGCAATTGTTAATTTCCCAGTCAAGTACCTTTTATCTGTGACTGTTTCCTGCTCCTTTTCATTCTTTTATATCAAACATAATTATGCTATGGTCACTGTTTACTACCCTTCCATTACCATTGTGCTTTACTTCATTTCTCAGAACTATATCCAGCACTGCCTCTTTCCTTGCTGAACTAAAAACATACTGATCTGGAGTCAATCTGAACAGATTACGTGCCACTTACGTCACTAATTATTTTTTGCCTGGCACGACAAAAGAATGAATGCTGCCTTTGTTATCTCTAGACTTGATTATTCCAATGCTCTCTTGGCCGGCCTCCCAATTTCAGCCCTTCATAAACTCGAGCTCATCCAAAGCTCTGCTGCCCCTGTCCTAACTGGCACCAAGTCCTGTTCACCCATCATCCCTGTGCTCACTGACCTACATTGACTCCCGGTCTGGCAACAACTCCATTTTAAAATTCTCATTCTTTTTTTACAAATCGCTCCTGGCCTCACCGCTCCCTATTCCTGTAACCTCCTCCAGCCCTACAGCCCGTCGACTTCTCTCCGCTCCTCCAATTCTGGTTTCATGCGCTTCCCCTATTTTAAGCGCTGCTCCATTGGTGGCCGTGCTTTCAGCTGCTTAGGCCCGAAACCAGGAGTGGGAAAAATACAGCACGTGGGCTGAACCCGCCAGTCCATTCTATCCGGCCTGCTGGAGTTCCAGCTGCACATTCATCTGTGAGTCCCGAGGAGCGCTCGCTCAGTGTTACTGCAGCTTGGGTGTAGGCTGCTACCCTGAACCAGTCAATTAAAAAATAAATAAAGCTGCTGAGACTGCTGCTATATGTCTAATGCAGATCTGCTTCCGTTTTGTGTCTTGGAGACGGCCTAACGTCTGTCTGCGGATCTGTCCCACTCTGGCTCCGCGAACCACTTTTCTAAAAATCAGCCAAATGCGCTGCACATCGCTGGCTGGTGGGGGCACTGCTGTGCATGTGCACTGGTCACCCCTCCATCGAGTCATGGCTCCTCATCACCATGACTCTTTTACTGAAGGAAGAGACCGGCGCTGTGTCTTTCCTCTCCGGTACCCAGAGTACCATTGCAGGGGAGTTCTCGTCGCTGCCTTAGACACGGGAGTGGATTTCGGAGCACAAGGACTTCAGGTAACGCAGTTGTAGTTCAGGCCTCAGGCACCTGTACTCAGCACACTAAAGAGAGAACTCCTCTCACTTTGGAGGCCCTGCAGACTTGAGCCACATAGACTTTCAGTACAATATGTATCTGATTGATCAATCATTTGATTCATTTAGTACAGAAGATTTTACTATTTTACACTACAATTTTGTTTATTTAAGATAGTATGGGCTAGACTGGAAAACCACCTGGCAAAAGAGTCCACTTCATTTTTTAAAGAGTTCCGCCGATATTTTCAAAATACCGCTGGGGAGCAGACGTGCACCGCCGAGAAAACCACCACGGTCCAAATTTGGGCTCAGCAGTGACCCATAGGTAAGATCGAAAAAAACGTCCACAAAAAGCTGCCGGAACAGGGCGGAAGGTAAGTACTCCTGCAAAGAAAGGTAAGTTAAAGGTTTTTTAATTATTATTTTAAAATTCTTTCCCGACGATTAAGTTAAAAAGGGTCTTGAGAATGTTTTTTAACTTTTTATTTTTTGTTTCATTGAACAAATATTTTTTGAGTTTTCCCCTTCCTTAGGCCCAACCACAGCCTCGGTCTAAATTTAAGTGCTTACCGCCCATTCTGATTAAGAACCGCCCATTTTGCCAAGGATCGCGTTTAATCGTCGGATCCATTTTCTTGTCGGGCGGTATTTTTCCCTTTTTTTAATGCATTTTTTCGCCAGCATTATTGGAAGAATCTTAGTGGTCTTTTTGGGCGGCAATCCGGCAGTGGGGGGCTTCAGGGAAAGTCTAGCCCTATATGACTACAGTCAGAATTTAGTTTTATGTTTATGCAATGTTCCCTCTAGTTTTATTTTTGTGCATGGTCCCCCTAAATTTGCTGTGCTGTCGCATTTGCGCAGTATCTCTTCCAGCGGCAGGAGCTGGTGAGCCGCCTGCGCGGGGACCTCGCGATTGGTGTGCAACCACACGGCCACGCACCTTAGAGGGAACATTGGTGTGTGGCGCTCAACAGCTCAGCAAAACTTGTTAAGTGGCCCTCCACCCCAGATAATTGCCGACCCCTGCCATAAAATCTGGAATTCTCTCACGAAACCTCTCCGCCTCTCTACCTCTCTCTCTCTCTCTCTCCTTTAAGACATTCCTTAAACCCAAGCTTTGACCAAGCCTCTGGTCATCTGTCCTAATGTCTCCTTATGTGGATTGGTGTCAAATTTTGTTTGATAATACTCCTGAGAAGCATCTTGGGGCATTTTACTATGTTAAAGGTGCAATATAAATGCAAAGTGTTGTTATAGTTGGAAGTGACTATGGGCTAAAACCTCTACTTTTGTGCTTAACGCCACGAAATGGGCGTTATTTCTGGCATGGGCGTTAAAATAGGGTTTTCAGATCACCGGCTTCTCGCCCACTCTCAAAACACCGTTTACATTTTTGAAAATGGGCGTTACCGCGAGCGACATCAAATGAAAGGTAGCATTAACATTTTTTGACCTTCTGCTGTAAAGTGTCGCCATCCTCAGCAACAGCATGATAACGCGCGATTCCCGCGATTCAGGGGGCCAAGGGTCATCATGACATGCGCAGAAGAGGAGATAGAGAGAGAGGGAGCTCAGAAGCACTGAAAGCATGTGTGGCTGTGGTGTGTGCTTGTCTGGCTGTTGTGGGAGGCACGACAAAGATTCACCCACAACAAAAAGCCTACTAAGCACCAAGAACATAGTTGATACCGAGTTTTTGTCCAACAAATGAGAAATAACATAGAAGGGATGGTGGAGGCCCTGGAGCTGTTAGCCAGGAACACTGGTGGCAGAGGGCTCCCAGTGGTACCGGAGCATGGCACTGCACCCCAAGGTGATGCACCCTCATTGCCAACCACACATGAGAACCAGCAGCAACATCTTGCTTATGGCTCGGAGTACGTTCCCACCTCAGGACCGTCCTCTCCCGTATCCATCCAAGGAGCGCTTCGGCTATCAACCCCCATCCCCCAATGAAGTACCGCCTGGGGACATCCTCAGCCTGGCGGCTTGGAGTCAGTAGGGGAAGGGGAAGGGGTAGAGGTGGTGATGAGAAGCGGGGGGGGTGCGTGAAAGGGTCGGTTTGTACAGAAATACTGATGATTTCAGACTAATGTTCGGTTTAAATGTTTTTTATTTAACAAAACCTTGCAGCACATTGGCTCAGATAGCTGCACCATTGCACGCTGGTGATTCCTTAACATCAAAGGGTATAATCACACTTAAGTACAATCAACTTAAACTTTAACTGTCACCATGATGATGCCACTATTGATGTATCACCTGCACACCCAGCAGTGTGTCAGTCTTGTAAATAACACCAACGTTCTTTCAGGCAAAGTGATCATTGATGAGCTCTTGACATAATGCTCTTGCAGCTATCATGCCACCAGGGGCCCTTTCATGCAGTCTATAGGGGGGGCGGAGGCATGGTTTCAACATCAGCCTGATTGTCTGGGCCGATGTCAGCGTTCGCCTCATCGTCCTCCTCTTCCTCTCTCTGGTGAGGTGGACTGTCAGACTCATCAGGCAGTTCTTGTCCCCTCCTGATAGCCAAGTTGCGTAGCATGGAGCACACCACCACAACTTGAGTTACCTGCTCAGGGTGGTATTGGAGCTCGCCTCCTGAGTGGTCCAGGCATCTAAAGCGCTGCTTCAGCACTCCAATGGTTTTCTCCACAATATTGCGAGTTGCTCTGTGGCTCTCATTGTATCGCCTCCCGGCCTTGGTGTGGGTGTCACGCAGTGGGGTCATCAGCCAGGTGGCGAGGCCATATCCTTTGTCCCCAAGCATCCGGCCTTGTGGCTCATTGTTAATCAAGTCAGATACAGTGCTCTCACGCTGGATGTGAGCATCATGGATGCTGCCCGGAAATTGAGCATTCACTGCCTGTATAATTTGCTGGTGGTCGACAACCAGTTGGACATTCAGAGAGTGGAATCCCTTGTGATTCCTGAAAACCTTAGCATCCTGAAAAGGTGTCCGCATTGCAATGTGCGTACAGTCTATTGCTCCCTGCACCTTGGGGACGTTTGCAATTCTGGATAATCCAAGCGCTCTCTCACTCTGTGCCTCCCTGGTCATAGGGAAATTGATCAAGTCCCTCCTGCGTGCGTACAGGGCTTCAGTGACCTGTCTAAAGCAGTGATGTGTGGCATGCTGAGAAAGTCTGCAAATGTCACCAACTGTGGCCTGAAAAGAACCCGAAGCATAGAACGACAGTGCCGCGGTGACTTTGACCTCGACGGACAGTGCAGTTCTGATGGTGCTGGCAGGCTGCAGTTCTGCCTTAATCAGCTGGCATACCTCAGTGATAACCTCTTTGTGGAAGTGCAGTCTCCGAAGGCAATTGGTGTCGGGCAAGTCGAGGTGAGAATGCTTCTCCTTGTGGTGGGGTGTAACGTCTGGTCCTCCTCATCTGTCTATCACTTTGTACATTGGGCACATAATGCAGTGGAGCCTTCCTTCGGCGATGTCGAGTCTGCTGCATGTATTTGGTCACCAAGAGAGGGTGAGAAAGGACAGGCCCCATTGCAATAGCTTTCTGTTTTCCACCGATTGCTCACAAACAAGGAATGTCCCGACGAATACACCTCTTCAATTCCAATCGGTCACAGTGTGGTCAAGATGTTTTTCGAGATGTTCACATCAACTCCAATGACTTCCAGAGTATATCCGAACTCCGCCAAGGTTGAAGCACAGCAGCCTTTTAAAGGACGCGACATGTGATCTATAACAAGGCATCCATAACGCTGTGATTCGTTCCAGTTAGTTCCACTTTTTGTGGGCATTTTTTTGAGTGAGCGATATTATGGGTGATATGTGTGCGAGGTGGTGAAATTGACGATGGACGATCTCCAAGGTCGCTAGTTTGGGTAAATATGCTCTTTACGACAAAAAACAGTGGGTGGACGATAATATTGAATCTCGGCGTTAATTCCGTGCGGAAAGTAACGCTGGGCGATATGGGCGCTGAATTCGCCCATTCTGCTGATTCTGCCCCAAAAAAGTGGGCGGGCAGTAATATTTTTTCTCGCCGTTAAGCACATGGGGAAAGTAACGCTCGCCGATAAGTTTCCGAAAAATGCCCGCCAGTTTCCATTTTGTGCCAAAATGGGCGATATATGGGTATTATACGTCATTTCAGCGGTAAAATGGGCGTTAATGGGCGTTAAGCATGCAAAAGAATTGGAGGTTCTAGCCCTATGTCTCTGGAGCCACACTAGCTGCTCGTAAGGCCCTGTGTCAGGAACAGAACCTTTAACCCTTATGTGTGGTCCCTCAGGCTTCATGGTACGTATCTATGTGGCCCATGAAGACAAAAGCAGGAACTCTCTAAGAAAATATTATCATAAAAAGTAAAACATTAAAGGTTAAGAAGTCAACCAGCAGTAATTATATCATCTACCAAGTACACAGCAATATCATATTCCTGGGCACAAAAATTACACTTAATCATCTTTCTCATGTCAAATGTGAAGAACTTTGAGCTTTAGTTTGTTTAGATGATATAATAATTGGATTTATTTTACCATTCAAAAGGACTGGATTGTTTGCTTTAAATCGTAGTAATGACTGTTTATACCATCAATAAATAACACAATTACCATTTCAAATAAGTATTAAAATGAAATATACTGTTTTCCCTAGCAGCGTTCTGGCCATTCATGGTTATTAAAAGAAATAAAGCTGAAATTTATAACCATGGGAAGTCAGAGAGTGCCCTTTTAAATAATAGGATGTAGAATATTAATTTCAATAATCAATATGAATGGATGTGAGGCTGCTTTAAATCCCTGATCAATTTGAATTTTTGTCACATATAATTGTGAAACGATATTAGTGATAGAGCACTAGAGTGGGACCTTACAGATCGCCATGCTCCATCTATGAAAAATCAAATGTATTGCAAAACCTATGTCATGTAATCATTTCAAATTAGAAGAATAGCAATAATAAAAATAGATAATATTTACATAAAAGAAAGGTAAATATTTTCACATTATGTAAATATTGTTGGTTTAACAATGGATTGTGTAATTGGTGGAGTCTCCTGTCGAATATATGGACAAGTCTCAGTTGTTACTGATGCGGCGATGGGAGAATAAACCGATCCTGGAAACAGATATCCAGCCGCACACGTCGCAATGAAAGGCAGATGAGATAGATGCCAGGCACGTGGCAGCCAGATTTCGCAACCTCGCAGTCTACGATTCATTCGAATCGACCTGGCAGACATGGGCTTAGAAATTGGATAAGGTGTAAGAATAAAAGTGTATATTAATGATAAAATTGATTCAGTGTGTATGTATTAATGTCAAAAATGCAAATTACAGACAGCTGCAAGTTTGAACTCAAAAGCACAAAATTGTTACCTCAATGTTCATGTATTCTCTGGCTGGGAGGAGCTTAAGAAACAAAAGAAGCATGGCTTTGAAACCCATCGAAACTCACCAAACTAGAAAAGATGTTAATGGGAAAGCAATTAACCCAATCAAGGAATGCCACCATCATCATCATAGGCAGTCCCTCAAAATCGAGGAAGACTTGCTTCCACTCTAAAAGTGAGTTTTCAGGTGACTGTACAGTCCGATATGGGAATTACAGTCTCTGTCACAGGTGGGGCAGACAGTGGTTGAGGGAAAGGGTGGGTGGGGAGTCTGGTTTACCGCATGCTCCTTCCACTGTGCGCTTGTTTTCTGCATGCTCTCGGCAACGTGACTCTCGGTGATCAACGCCTTCCTGGATGCTCTTCCTCCACTTAGGATGGTTTTGGGCCAGGGGTTCCCAGGTGCCGGTGGATGCTGCATTTTATCAAGGAGGTTTTGAGGAAGTGCTTGAAGAATTTCCTCTTCCCACTTGGGGCTCGCATGCCGTGTAGGAGTTCTGAGTAGAGCGCTTGCTTTGGGAGTCTCGTGTCAGGTATGCGGACGATGTGGCCTGCCCAATGGAGCTGGTCGAGTGTGGTCAGTGCTTTGATGCTGGGGATGTTGACCTGATCGAGAACACTGACTCTCAATGGATTTGTAGGATCTTGCGGAGGCAGCGCTGATGGTACTTCTCCAGCGTTTTGAGGTGTCTACTGTCCACGTCTCTGAGCCATATAGGAGGGCTACTGCCCTGTAGACCATAAGCTTGGTGCCAGATTTGAGGTCCTGGTCTTCAAACACTCTCTTCCTCAGGTGACCGAAGGCTGCACTGGCACACTGGAGGCGATGTTGGACCTCGTTATCAATGTCTGCTGTTGCCGATAGTAGGCTACTGAGGTATGGAAAATGGTCCACGTTGTCCAAAGCCGCGCCGTGGATTTTGATGACTGGGTGGCAGTGCTTTGTGGCGGGTCCTCCAGTCCTCCAGACAGTCACATATGTGAGGAAAGCCAATAAAAGACTGCCCTGGAACCAAGACCCAATCCTTGGGCTTTCTGAGAGACAGTGGACCTCATCAGTATAAAAATGCAAGCGTAGGCCTGCTCTTTCTCTCTTCGCTCTTTTTCGATGACCACACGGCAAAGCAAGAAACCTCCCTCCACAGAACCAGAAGCAAGGAAGAATGCCATGTGCTTTGCCTTGACTCAGAGGGAAGTTTGGGCCCAAGTTTCCACATGATTTGCGCCTGATTTTTAGGAGCAACTGGTGGAGAACGGACTATCTTAGAAATCGCAATTCTCCACATTTTTTTTTCTGCAGTTCTAGTCAGGTAGAACAGTTCTACTTTGGAACAGAATTTTTTCTTCAAAAGGGGGCGTGTCCAGCCACTGACGCCTGATTTGAAAGTTTCCACAGTGAAAACGTACTCCAAACTAAAGTAGAATGGAGCAAGTGAAGATTTTTGTAGAACTGAACAAACCTGTTCTACACATGAAAAAATCAGGCGCAGGTTACAAATTAGGCGTCCAGAACGAGTGGGGGGGGGGGGGAAGGAAGTCATTAAATTCTATAATAAATCCTTATTTATACTTATACAAATATTATACAAATAAATCCAACCTGAATAAACATTTATAAGCAAAGAAAAGATTAAATAAACCATTTTCCTACCTGTGTGAAAGTGCTTCAGGCAGGCCTTTCGGGACCGAAGGCTGCCGGCCCGTCCCCAGCACCAGATTTACAGGTAGGTGGCGTCGGGTCGGGGGGGGAGGGGGGGGAAAGGGAGAGAGAGGGAGGGAGGGAGAGAGAGGGGGGGAGAGAGAGTGAGAGGGGGGGGAGAGGGAGAGGGGGGGGAGAGGGAGAGGGGGGGAGGGGGAGAGGGAGAGGGGGGGAGGGAGAGGGGGGGGAGGGGGGGAGGGAGAGGGGGGGGAGGGGGAGAGGGGGGGAGAGGGAGGGGGAGAGGGGGGGGAGGGGGAGAGGGAGAGGGGGGGGAGGGGGAGAGGGAGAGGGGGGGGAGGGGGAGAGGGAGAGGGGGGGGAGGGGGAGAGGGAGAGGGGGGTGAGGGGAGAGGGAGAGGGGGGGGAGAGGGAGAGGGGGGGGAGAAGGAGAGGGGGGAGAGAGAGAGAGAGGGAGGGAGGGGGGGGAGGTCAGGTCGAATCCAGTCCGGGAGCGGGAGTCGGGTCGGGTCCAGTGGGGGGGGGGGGTCGGGTCGGGGAGCGGGAGCGCGGGTCGGGTTGGGTCAGTCGGGGGGGGGAGCGGGTGTCGGGTCTGGTCCGGAGGCAGTGGGGGGGGGGGGAAGCGGGTGTCGGGTCTGATCTGGAGGCGGGGGGGAGCGGGTGTCTGGTCTGGTCCGGAGGCAGGGGGGGCGGGGAGCGGGTGTCGGGTCTGGTCCGGAGGCAGTGGGGGGGGGGAGCGGGTGTCGGGTCTGGTCCGGAGGCGGAGGGGGGGGGCGAGCGGGTGTCTGGTCTGGTCCGGAGGCAGTGGGGGGGGGGGGAGCGGGTGTCGGGTCTGGTCCGGAGGCAGTGGGGGGGGGGGGAGCGGGTGTCGGGTCTGGTCCGGAGGTGGGGGGGGGACGGGGAGCGGGTGTCGGGTCTGGTCCGGAGGTGGGGGGGGGGCGGGGAGCGGGTGTCGGGTCTGGTCTGGAGGCGGGGGGGGGGGAGCGGGGAGCGGGTGTCGGGTCTGGTCTGGAGGCGGGGGGGGGGGGGGGAGCGGGTGTCGTGTCTGGTCCGGAGGCGGGGGGGGGGGGGGCGGGTGTCGGGTCTGGTCCGGAGGTGGGGGGGGGACGGGGAGCGGGTGTCGGGTCTGGTCTGGAGGCAGGGGGGGGGGGCGGGGAGCGGGTGTCGGGTCTGGTCCGGAGGTGGGGGGGGGGTGGGGGAGCGGGTGTCGGGTCTGGTCTGGAGGCAGGGGGGGGGGGCGGGGAGCGGGTGTCGGGTCTGGTCCGGAGGCAGTGGGGGGGGGGGGAGCGGGTGTCGGGTCTGGTCCGGAGGCAGTGGGGGGGGGGGGAGCGGGTGTCGGGTCTGGTCCGGAGGTGGGGGGGGGACGGGGAGCGGGTGTCGGGTCTGGTCCGGAGGTGGGGGGGGGGCGGGGAGCGGGTGTCGGGTCTGGTCTGGAGGCGGGGGGGGGGGAGCGGGGGAGCGGGTGTCGGGTCTGGTCTGGAGGCGGGGGGGGGGGGGGAGCGGGTGTCGTGTCTGGTCCGGAGGCGGGGGGGGGGGGGGCGGGTGTCGGGTCTGGTCCGGAGGTGGGGGGGGGACGGGGAGCGGGTGTCGGGTCTGGTCTGGAGGCAGGGGGGGGGGGCGGGGAGCGGGTGTCGGGTCTGGTCCGGAGGTGGGGGAGGGGTGGGGGAGCGGGTGTCGGGTCTGGTCCGGAGGCAGGGGGGGGCGGGGAGCGGGTGTCGTGTCTGGTCTGGAGGCGGGGGGGGGGGCGGGGAGCGGGTGTCGGGTCTGGTCCGGAGGTGGGGGGGGGACGGGGAGCGGGTGTCGGGTCTGGTCTGGAGGCGGGGGGGGGGGAGCGGGGAGCGGGTGTCGTGTCTGGTCCGGAGGCGGGGGGGGGGGGGCGGGTGTCGGGTCTGGTCCGGAGGTGGGGGGGGGACGGGGAGCGGGTGTCGGGTCTGGTCCGGAGGTGGGGGGGGGGCGGGGAGCGGGTGTCGGGTCTGGTCCGGAGGTGGGGGGGGGGGGGGCGGGTGTCGGGTCTGGTCCGGAGGCAGGGGGGGGACGGGGAGCGGGTGTCGGGTCTGGTCCGGAGGTGGGGGGGGGACGGGGAGCGGGTGTCGGGTCTGGTCCGGAGGTGGGGGGGGGGCGGGGAGCGGGTGTCGGGTCTGGTCTGGAGGCGGGGGGGGGGGAGCGGGGAGCGGGTGTCGGGTCTGGTCTGGAGGCGGGGGGGGGGGAGCGGGGAGCGGGTGTCGTGTCTGGTCCGGAGGCAGGGGGGGGGGGGGCGGGTGTCGGGTCTGGTCCGGAGGCAGGGGGGGGACGGGGAGCGGGTGTCTGGTCTGGTCCGGAGGTGGGGGGGGGACGGGGAGCGGGTGTCGGGTCTGGTCCGGAGGTGGGGGGGGGGGGAGCGGGTGTCGGGTCTGGTCGGGGGGGGGGGGGGGGGGAGCAGGAGCTGGCCGTGGGAGGAGCCTTATTCACGCAGCCCCAGTGAGGCCATTCAGCCAGGGCTAGGGGCTGCGTGCTTCGGGCCCCTCCCATACAGTTCGGCGCCTGGAGCTACTGCACTTGCGTGCCGACTGTAGTGCGCATGTGCAGAGGTCCCGGCACTGTTTTCAGCGCAGGGACCTGGCTCCGCCCCTCCACAGCTCGTGCTGGCTGTGCCGAGGGCCAGAGGACCTGCAAGTAGGTGGAGAACACCGAGGATTTTTTTAGGCGCACTTTGTGGCGCGAAAAACGGGCGTCCAGGTCGGGACTGCGCCGTTCTAGGCGCGTGTGGAAACTTGGGCCCTATATGTCTCTATAAGTATGTAACTCATCATTGTAACATCATTGTACCTGTTGTGATGAAGTGGTGTCCATAGGATACTAATCGGCTCCTATAGACTACATGCATGTGTGTGTTTAATAAACATATTCCAAATTGTTTAAAAGAATTGATCAAGTTAAAGCCCAAGATTTAGAAATATTACAAAGGCCTGCAAACTGTGTGCTGCCTGCCAATTTAAATGATAGCAGCGTGTGGCCCAGAAAAATTTTGAGCAAGGCTAGCACCAATTAAAGCTAGCCTGGACTTCCTAAAGCCAGCCTGCACATCATAAATGGGGGGGGGGGGGGGGGGAGCGGGGGTGGTGCATTCTGGCTGCAGCAGGTACTGGAATTCACTGCAGAGGAGTGTATGACCTACAGGAAGAGTGAAGATGGCGCAACATGGCTGAGAGAGGACTCTCAGATTTACTGCTGCAGCATTCGAGGCCCTGGTACAAGAGTTGGGCGAGAGGAGAGGTGTTCTCTCTCCACTGGGAATCAGAAAGCCCTCCAGACAGACACCGAAGGGAATGGGAGCAGATAACCATCGCTGTTATTGAGAGCTGTGTAGCCACAAGGACGTGGATATCCAACAGGAAGTGGAGCACGCGTCATGTGCTCCACTTCCTCTGAGAGGCGGTAATCGCAATTTCGCGGCCAGGGCAGGACTTCCACACCGGGCGTAGGGAGTCTTATCCCGACTTGGTTAATGCCCCCCAAACGGGTCGCTGGGGAATTTTGCCCCATGATTTCAGCACTAAAACTGATGCTTACTGGCTTTACACTCAACAGGTGGATGAATATCAGAGTGAGTCTAATTCACAGTCATAGAAACATAGAAAATAGGTGCAGGAGTAGGCCATTCGGCCCTTCTAGCCTGCACCGCCATTCAATGAGTTCATGGCTGAACATGCAACTTCAGTACCCCATTCCTGCTTTCTCACCATATCCCTTGATTCCCCTAGTAGTAAGGACTACATCTAACTCCCTTTTGAATATATTTAGTGAATTGGCCTCAACTACTTTCTGTGGTAGAGAATTCCACAGGTTCACCACTCTCTGGGTGAAGAAGTTTCTCCTCATCTCGGTCCTAAATGGCTTACCCCTTATCCTCAGACTGTGACCCCTGGTTCTGGACTTCCCCAACATTGGGAACATTCTTCCTGCATCTAACCTGTCTAAACCCGTCAGAATTTTAAACGTTTCCATGAGGTCCCCTCTCATTCTTCTGAATTCCAGATTGCCACAGGCTTCTTCCACTACTTAAAGGGGAGGTGCATTAATGCACCTCATTGTCAGGGTGGTTGGGTCTTTAGCTGCAACTGGCAGGAGGCCCTCACAACAGACATCTGGACCATGTGGCATGAGATCGTAGACCACGTCACGGCCAACATTGTGCTCCGAGGACCCATACCCAGTGTAAGGGGTTTTCAGGGAGTGTTGTTGTGCCTTGGGTGTCTCTCTCTGGGCTTCTGCCCTCACAGCTTATGCCTGGCCTGTGAGGTACCCTGAGTGCTGCAAGAGCACCCCTGGAGAGACTGTGTCCACAGCTTATGAAGGGGGTTTTGAGACTCGTGCATCCCCACAGCTTATGCCTAGCCTGTGAGGCACCTGTGAGTGTCAAACACTCCTAACCCCTTCTTCCCTAGCCTGTGACACACAGTTGAGCATTTTCGAGGCACTCCGACCTTCCCTTACACGGTTCTGACATAAGACTCACGATCAGGAGATGTAATACAATAGAACTGAGACAAGGTGATTCCAAGAGGAACTTTAGGCTTCCAATTTATTTGACAAGGTGTAACTCAACAAACAGCAATACACCAACAAAACAATCCCCCTAAATCCCACTAAAACGGACCCAACGAAAATCTTTGCACCAGTTCAGCAGTACAATGCCCAACCTCCCACCTTTCCTGGCCTAACTGAGTTGGGAGTTCTGGGGACCAGAGGTTATACTCACTACTGTGCCTTCCGCAGTCTGGTGGTTTGTTTCTTCTATCTTCGGTGTCTTCGGACACTGGTTTTCCTTCAGTGTCGAGAGGCTTGTGATTGTGGTTGTTGAATCACGAGGGCAGGGAAAATCATCACTTCTTTTCCTACATCAGAAACCCTTTTTTTATAGACAGATTATCCAGTCCGACTCTTCTGCTGAAGTCGATTCTTCTCATTGGTGGACCTTTTGATTTTGAAAATTGCAGCAGTTTTAGATTGATGTTAACCTACTCAAGGTTTGAGTGGGTGTTGATTGCATTGGCCTCCTGTAGCCATTGTGCTAGTCTGGCCTGAGCCAGATATTTCTATGCCTGATGAAAAAGGTGTTGGAATATGTATGTGGCATTGTTTAAATGCTAATGTTTTCAAGGGGCAAGTTTCGAGGGTATACAGTTCCCAGACAATTTGATTAGTTCCAATGTCCAAACTGGCCCTTTTGATATTGACTCCACCTCTTTTCTTGCAGACCCAACATCTTTTAAAAAAATCCCAAATTCGATTAAAGTTTGTAGTTTCTTCCATGTGCACTTTAGGATTTCAAACTTTCTGGTAGATAGTTCCAAATTAAATTCCCTTTCCTATGAGTCCAAACACTGGGGGGGGGGGGGGCGGTCTCCATGAATGCATCCCCTTTTATCCCCTGCAGGCCTTGTCTGCTTTTTTAAAAAATTCATTTGTTTCCCAAAATTTTCCTTCCATCGGTTTCAATTCACAGCCCAGACTGATCCCACAGCCCTTTTCCTTCTGGGTAAAATGAGGGGGTTTTCGTCCTCCCCTACATAATCCCCCATCTGACACAGTCAGACACCACTCGAGTGTGTCAAAGTTCAGGGTGGTGAGAAAACCCTCGGTCTCCCAAATTGCACAACTTTCCCCAGTTTAACTCTAAACTGATCCCGTCAATATATATTGTAATTCCTTTTAACGCGGTATTAAACACAGAAATCCAACAGGTTACAATACACGACAGCAACATATATATATGTACTTAAGGTTACAGCAGTAATTGTACATTGAGTCTCATTTCAGTCTCAAACGTAAAACAAAGAAACCTGTCCTGCAAACTCTCCAGGGGCCATGTATGAAAAACGCAGTCATCCCTGGAAATAACAAAACCGCCTAAGTGTCGCGGTCAAGCTTTGTTCACACACCTTGAGTGTTTAGCAACGGCTCTCCTGGCTGTGTAGTAGCCTGAGGAACTGCGTTCTTTTTTTCTTTTTCTCCTGAGCTTACAGCTTGTAACTAGCAGATAAGCTACAATCAGGAGTTGGCCGATTACTAAGGCATGCGATCCCAACCGGATCCATGCAGGTATGTCTGCCCGTATTCCCAAATCCCACCATGCTGGGGGTTTAATCTGGGCAATCTCCCCTGCTAGAATTTCAGTTTTCTGCTCCATGGTGTAAAAATGTTTTTGAGACAAATCCACTGCCTGGAGGAGGGCTGTAAGTTTCTCAGGTAGTGGGGCAATGGGATAGCCAAACTGGGCGACATATTGTTGTAGGTGGCTGAGGTTGTTTTGTACCGTGAGGTGAATCGTGGAAGGTTCAGGGATGGGTGTGATTTTGGTGTGTGCCACTTGAACCTCTGCCCTGGGTTTAAAGCAAAAGCTGCTGTACAGTATTCGACACCACCTTCCCGGTCCGTGTTCATACCGTTGGGCACTTGTGGTGACACAATATGTCCCACCGCCTACATATGCTACCTGTGGAGGCATGTGGTTAGGGACCATTACCTCCATTGTGCAATTGATAGGCTCTGCCCCAGCAGTGCTGAACCCGCATTGTGGCCTTGCAAAAGCATTCAAGTGCTGGGGGCACAGGATTACCTGTGCACCCTGCTCTGACAACCAGGGAGGTCTGTACCTGTCACAGTGTGCTCCCACATTGTGACATAAGGTGGGACCTCTTGGAATCGAACATGCACCCCTCCACGAATGACTCCCACATTCTCTACTCGGTACAGGGGTGCTGGTCGTGGGGACGCCCCCATCACGGGCATCCTGACCACCACACCCATGATGGTATGGTTTGACTTTCCACAGTCCACCGGTACCGGGTAGGCTTCCGATGCTACACGAAGTTGGCAAGGACTCAAAACATTATCATAAGGGTGCAGTGCTGCTAAGTGCTGGTTGCTGATCCAGGAGGGGACCTGTCCCTGTCTCAGATCCTCGCGGTTACTCCGACCCTCTCCCAGCAACCAGGCCCCATAGAGCACGCACACCTCATTTTGGGCGGCTTGATCGGAGGCGTTTCTATCCTCCCGAATCAAGGCGTTTACAGCCCTGGCCAGCACCTCCAATTGAGAGATAATCTCTTTTAAGTGAACTGTCATTGCCACCTCTTCGTGGAGCGCGGATCCCACTACGGTATTCTCGTCCCCCAGGACTTTGCGTAGCTGATTCTTTAACCCATTTATCTGGAGGGCCAGCTGCATGTTATCCAAACTGTTTATGGCAGACGCCCCAGTGTTAAACCCCGTAAGAATGTCATTTAAAGTGCCACGCTTCTGCCTGCCCGGTTCGGCCCTATCCCACTGTTTATACAAGTCTGTCACTTTGACATCCCCGAAGTCCAGTTCATAGAACTTCCGGAACATCTCCCGCAGAAGAGCCTGGTATAACAGCCCGGTTTCCCGGGGACACCACGTAGGTAGGCGGACTTCTGTCAGATTCCTTGGTCGTACACCCACCATTTCGACCAGCACACCGTTACCCCGCCAGATGACCCCATGATGGTTCGGTAGGTATCATTATCCAGACGTTCCCAGTCCGAGTGTCGGTCTCCCATGTCCCTCTTGAGCTTTCTGAGCCACCACCACCTTCCCAGAGATATGACCC
The DNA here is from genome assembly GCF_044704955.1 of Pristiophorus japonicus. Taxonomy (NCBI): domain Eukaryota; kingdom Metazoa; phylum Chordata; class Chondrichthyes; family Pristiophoridae; genus Pristiophorus; species Pristiophorus japonicus. The sequence continues at coordinate 34,667,612 of NC_091984.1, forward strand.
CTTGGCAAGTTAGGCATGCCTTCCTGCCTTCTGTCACTCTCACTCTGGAAGTGGCCACAGTGATCTCCGGGCTGGGGATGGAGGCCTCTCCGTAGGTAAAGTCCTTATGGTTGGAGTACTTGGTGGAGTTCGATCCCAACCACCCAGGCCATTTCCCCTCGTGGGAGTAGGTGACCCGGCCATCCGCCGCCGGAGTCCCTTCTCCTGTGGTCACTGTCGGCGCTCTGCCCCCGGAGCATCCGAAAACGAGGGAGTCCTCGGTGTCCCCTCGGTGCCCGGTGCAGATCCTTAGCGATACCAGCATCACTAACGTCCAGTAGGGAGGTGTTGACATCTGAAAGGCAAGAAGAACATGGCCTTGCCTTGAGAGACCTCTCCAGACTCGGCCCACTTAACATGTTCCAAACACACAAAATGCTGTACCCAACCGTCACTGCCTTACCTAAACACATATACACACAACACAAAGTAACAAAACAGGAAGGGAAAATATACACACCGCCACCCGTCCCCGGGTGGCCAGGCTATATCCTGTCACTGTACAGGCGTCGTCGACCACTCGGCTGACCGTACCCTGGGGACCAGGATGCCCTCCGCTGAGGGGCTCGTATGGTCCCCCTTAATGAGTCTTGTGCTGCCCTCCAAGGCCCTCCCGAGCCCCGGATAATTGGTGGGAGACCCTTGCTAGCGCAACAGAGCATCCTCCCTGTTGTCTTTTGCCGTATCGGTCTGGGGCGGGAGGCTAAGTAAACAGGGGACCACGGCGCCCTGGGCTGTGGCACTCTGTTACTCCTCCTTACTGTCGGTGCAGAGTCCCACGTTATGGGCTGCAATACCATCTCCTCCACCTCTTGGGCTAGCCCCAGCTGATCCACCATGGGAGGTTCAGCTTCCCCTTGGACCTTGCTAATGGTAGAGCCTTTCTCCCTACTTCTGTTAGTGGGCTGGGAACCTCTACCCAGTGGTGGGATAGCCTTACAGGAGCAGTGAACCAGCCCCGGCTGTAGAGCTTCGGGGCCCGCTGCCTCCTCCGGAGCCTCCAAATCCACCGGGGCCTGTTCTTCCCCCAGCGCCTGATTCCCTTCCCTTGCTCGTCCCCTCTGTTTTTTTACTTCTTTTGGGGTCAAACAATTTACATTGATTAATGTGATACCACTTCACCCGGCGAGGCAGTCGAACCGCATAGACCATAGGGCTAGCCTTGTCGACTATGCTGTATGGTCCCATATATAATGCTTCAAAAACCCCGACCCGAGCATAGTTCCTCACCATGACCTGGTCCCCTATCTCCCATTCGTGGTGTTTGCTGGGTTCTAGCAGCAATCGGTTACTCTGATGTTGTCTGCCCATGTTACTAGCAGCCTGCCAGTGAATCTGTTTGAGGTGTTCAAACAGGTTCCTGACAAACCGGTCCCGGTTCACCTCTCGGAGCTGCCCTTCGGTGAGAACCGGCGCCAACACATGCACTGGGGTTCTCATGATCCGGCCCGTCATCAGCTCATGGGGTGAGTACCCTATGCTCGTTGACTGACTGGCCCGGATTCCCATGAGGACCAACGGTAAGACCTCCACCCACTTGTTCGGTAAGTCTCCCGTCTCCTTGCGCAGCCTTTCCTTTAGGGTCCGGTTCAGGCGTTCTATGGGGCCTGAGGACTGAGGGTTGTAGGCGACATGCCATTTGGCTCTTATCCCCAGCACCTTTAGGGTGGCCTGCATCACCTGGCCGGTGAAGTGGCTTCCCCGGTCGGACTCCACGATTTGAGGTAGACCCCACCGAGAGAACACCTCCCTCACCAGGATTTTTGCAGTCCCCACCGCGGTAGCTGTTTGGCAAGGGAAGGCTTCCACCCACTTGGAAAACACATCCACCAGGACGAGGCAGTATTTATAACCTCCCTGGGCGGCCGGTAGGGGTCCGATGTAGTCGATCTGGATCGACTGCCATGGTCCCTCTACCCGCCTGATGTGTCCCATAGGCACCTTCCTTTTCTGAAGGTCTGGGTTGTTTGCAGCGCAAACCAGACAGTCCGCACAGAAGTTGCGGACGTCTTCCCGAAGGTCTGCCCACCACCCTGCCTTTTCTACCCGTTGCCAGGTAGATTCCAGCCCAGGGTGTCCCGCACCTGGACCCTCATGGGCCAGCTGAAGGAATTCCCTCCGATGTTGTGGCGGCACTCCCCATTTGTCCCCTTTAAACAACATGCCTTCCCGCACAGCAATATCTACAGCACTGTATGGGCCCTCCGCCTTTTCCCCCCTTTTGATAGCAGCCAAGGCAGCCTTCAGGATCGGATCCTGCATCTGGACTACTTTAAGGTCCGGGGCCGCAGCCGCCCCTATGCTCCCTTGTGTCCCTGGCTTGCTTCTTGCTGCTGCTATCCTGCCTGCCTCGTATGGGTCCCATGGGCGACCTGTGCGAGCACCTTCCCTTGCCAGCAGGTCTGCCTGCTGATTACCTTCCCCCCGTGGCTCAGTTTTGGAGTGGGTCTTTACCTAATGGATATATACATCCCCGGTTTCTCCCATTGCAGCCACGATCTTTTCTAGCAGGGGTTTGGTCACAAGGGGCTTCCCATCCGCAGAGGTGTACCCCCGGCGTGACCAAATCGCCAGATACTCTGTACACGAATTGCAAGTGAACATGCTGTCCGAGCAAATCGTGTATGGGGTAGGGAATTCCTCGGGGTGTGTGACCACATACATCACCGCCGAGAATTCCGCCTGCTGGGCGCTCAGGGTGCATGGGAGTTTAAGAGCCAAGGCAATTCCTGCCTTGGGATCCCAAACTCCACAGCCCGTGTGTCTTGTACCCGCGGACACTGAACTGGAGCCATCAACGTAGATCTCGCGGCCTGTGGGGTGTATCCCTGCCCGAAATCCAAAGTTGATGTCCCATACTCCCTCCACAGAGCATCGATGCGGCTGCCCTGGATAGATTAAATTTGCTGCGAGCCTGGGCTCGCAGAGGTCCTTGACCTTTAAAGTCATTTGGGAGAGGAGGAGGGTCCAGCGAGTGATTCTAGCACTGCTCACTGTCCCGTCCTTAATCCTCCCGTCCAACAGCATCTGCGTCGGGGTATGATGGGTGAGGAGTGTAATGGGGGATATTCCGGTAAAGATCTGAGCTCTCTTTACTGCCCAGTGGGTGGCAAGCAAGTGCCTCTCACAATTGGAGTATCCCTTTTCTACCTCCGTGAGGACCCTGGAGGAGTACACCACTGGTCTCAGCTGACCGTTTCGCTCCTGGAGCAACACTGCACTTAAGCTGTCGCCACTGGCTGCCACCTCCAGGAAGAATTCCTCCCCCCCATCAATTGCCCCTAGGGCTGGTGCTACCTGCAGGTCTCTCTTAAGATGGACAAATGCTGCCTCATAGCCCTTGTCCCATTCCCACTCGACCCCCTTATGGAGGAGTCTGAGCAGAGGGGCGGCAGTGGCTGCATAGTCCTCGATGAAGTCCCTACAGTAGCCAGTGATTCCCAGGAAAGACCTTACCCCCGACACATCCCTAGGGACAGGGAGTTCCTGCACTGCCTTTCTTCTAGCCTCATCAATGGCCCTTTCTCCTGCCCTTATCGTCAGGCCCAGGAATTTTACCTCTCCTAGACCTATCTGGGCTTTCTTGGGGTTAACTTTAAAACCCCCTTCCTTCAGTAAGACCAGCAGTTCGGCCAGCAGTGGACCGTGTTCCTCACTGCTGTCTGTGAACAACAACAGGTCGTCCACATACTGGACCAGCTGGTGTGGCTGGCTGAAGCCTTTTAAGCAGTTCCCCATGCAATGGTGAAAGATGCTGGGACTATTATGAAAGCCCTGTGGGAGGCAGCTCCATGTATACTGCTGTTCCCGGAAGGTGAAGGCAAACTTGTACTGGTCTTCTCTCCGTACAGGGATAGATCAGAACCCGTTGGATATGTCCAACACTGTGAACGTGGTTGCGGATGCAGGGATTTCCCCTATCAGAGCCGCAACCGCCGCTACTGTGGGGGCACAAGCTGGGATGTTTTTATTGAGCACCCTATAATCCACCGTAGCCCTCCAAGAATTGTCCGGTTTCCTAACCGGCCAAAGCGGGGAGTTGACATGGGTGGCTATGGGTCTCAAAACACCCTGCTTGACAAGCGAGCTTAAAGCTGTCTCCAAGGCTGCTTCTGCCTCTCGGGGAAAGCCATACTGCTTTTGCGGGCGGGACATGGGATCCCCATCTATTCTAACCTCCACTCCTGTGACTCTCCCACAGTCGTGTTTATGGGTGGCAAATGCTGCAAGATTTGTTTTCACATTGGCCCGGTACTCGGCCGGGGTGTTACCGACCATAACCTCCAGGTCGTAACCCCCTTTTGGCATCATTGTACACAGAGTCCCTTTTCCCTGTTTCTTATCAATAACCATGACTTCTCCCTCTGCTCCCGTGCCCACTGTGCCCCATAGACAGTGATTCGTCAAGTCTACTCGGATCTGGCGAGTGATGATAAAATCAGCCCCCAAGATCCCTTTTCCCACCTGCTCCCAGTTCATCAGGACGCACTTCCATTGTGTTTGGAGTGCTCCTAAACGAACTGCAAGCGGGACTGAGAAAAACCCAGCCTTCTCATTACCTGTGAACCCAACTAGTTGATACGGCACCCCGTTTGATAGAGGTGAGGTTGCGGGGTCCTCCGAATGGACTATCGTGCTGGAAGCACCAGTGTCCAAAAGGTAGGTACCCAATACACCCTCAACCTCCATCTTGACCCAGGGTCGTCCCCAGGGGTCGTATTCTAGTGGGCACAGGTATGCAGGCTGGGTCTGGGCTAGTCACGGCCTCTGTACTGGCAGGGTTGCTGGTGCTTCCCTGCCTGTTACCTTCCCAGTCCCCTCCAGCGCTGTCCTTACTGCAGCTACTATCTGGTCAAAGGATGGTGAGGAGCTCGCTCCACTTCCCCCACTCTGGGCAGCTCCTAAAGAACTTCTCCCCCCATATCTCTTTACTGGGCTCCTGCAATCCCTTTTAGAAACATAGAAACATAGAAAATAGGTGCAGGAGTAGGCCATTCGGCCCTTCTAGCCTGCACCGCCATTCAATGAGTTCATGGCTGAACATTCAACTTCAGTACCCCATTCCTGCTTTCTCGCCATACCCCTTGATCCCCCTAGCAGTAAGGACCTCATCTAACTCCTTTTTGAATATATTTAAAATGCCCAGCTTTCCCGCACCCGTATCACACTCCCCCCTTATCATACGAGCGGCCATCCTCCTGGTGCCATTCCCTTTTGGGAATCGGGTTGGGTTTTACTTCATTTACCCGACCTTTGGAGGTTTTCTCCTCCTCCCCTCCTCCATTCCGTTGGACCAGTGCCAGTTGCCTGACCACTGCTTCCTCGGTGAGGTTGGGGTCCCGGGAATCGAACCACAGTTCTGCCCTGGCCTTGAGCCGGGGCAAGCAGTTTGCCACCAGCATCCTCAGCCAGCGGCCAAGTCTGTACCGCAGAAAGATTCGCCCGGTCGAGGAGCTCCCCACAGGCTGCGTGGTATACCACCCACAGCCTGTCCGCAAACGCCTGTGGGGTTTCCCCTGCGAGCTGCCTTGTCCTTTCGACCCGTTCGAAAGGACTGCCGTCATCGAAGCCCATAGCCTTAAGGACGGCCCTCTGAATCTCAGTAAATGTATGCTGTCCCCTCCGGCATTCTGCCGGTAGGGCCTGGTACAATTTGCTGTCCAGAGAGAAGAGCAGCAGCTTGGCAGTCTCTTCCTCGTCGCACCCATTAATTTCCCCTGCCTGCACCACCTCCATGAAGTGGATAGACGGGTCCCCACTGCGAGTGAGTTTGGCCAAATGGGCCACCATGGCCCTGAGTGATCGAACTCCATGGGGAATAATAAAGTCGCTCTCCAGCGCTCCCCGACCTTGGCCACCTCCCTGTGGAGGACCGTACTTGCGCTGCCTGACCGGGCACATCCGCCCTGGTTCAGGATCTTTCTGCGCTGGTCCCTCTGCCTCCGGCTGTCCCACCATACCCGGTGCAGCAGACAGTGCCTGGTCGCCTGATCCAGCCTTTAACTGACCCTCGGCTGGAGCCTCACATTCCTGCTGCCGAGCGGGACACATTGGTCCTGCCCCCAGCCCTGGGTATGCTACTACCTGCGTGCCCCGCCCCTCCTGGTACCCCACCGGACAAACCACCGGTGCCTCAGGAGGTGGTCGGGCGTCTCTTGCCTTTGGATTCTCCTCTACCCCCCAATACTCTCCTTTGTCCCCTGTGGACCCTACGGGTCCTATCAGGGCGACCAACCCCTTTGCCTGGGATAGAGCGTGGGTGAGAGTTTTAATCCTCTCCTGGCAGGGACCGTGATCTGCAAACTCACTGCGACTGGCCACTTTATAGGCTGCCTGTACGTCTTTTAATTTATTCTCCAGTTCCCAAATTTTCTGGGTGTACCGAGAGTTCCGTTCCCGGAGGGACCCCTCACTACCCTTGGCCTCAGTGACCTGACACTGAAGATAGTCCCGGCTATTTCGGAAGGTCTCCTCCAACTGCTGGTTCCTTTGTTGCTCCTCAGCTAATTCGGCCAGCAGGTTGTCCCCAACCACAGCCCGGATAGCAGAGAGCTCCTCTGATTTCGGAAGACTCTGTTCCAAGTCCTTCACCTGCTGATCGAGCTTTCGGACTTGGCGGGTAAAGCAGATAAGCCAGATGGCCTTTTCCACCTTGTGGTTGTGGTCCTTCCCTGCTGTCCACTGAGCAGCAGCATCCACTGGGCGCTCTGCCCGAGTGAGGGCTTATACCCAAAGTTTGGTGAGGTTCACCTTGCCAAAAATGTCTGAGGAAATTCTCTCCTCCATTTTAGTTTCCTCTCTTATCACCTCATCTGTTATATTAACATCTCCTGTTTGCTTAAGTCCCTTCGTGGTTGCCATGTTCTGTAAGGGGTTTTCACAGGGTTGTTGTGCCTTGGGTGTCTCTCTCTGGGCTTCTGCCCTCACAGCTTATGCCTGGCCTGTGAGGTACCCTGAGTGCTGCAAGAGCACCCCTGGAGAGACTGTGTCCACAGCTTATGAAGGGGGTTTTGAGACTCGTGCATCCCCACAGCTTATGCCTAGCCTGTGAGGCACCTGTGAGTGTCAAACACTCCTAACCCCTTCTTCCCTAGCCTGTGACACACAGTTGAGCATTTTCGAGGCGCTCCGAGCTTCTCTTACACGGTTCTGACATAAGACTCACGATCAGGAGATGTAATACAATAGAACTGAGACAAGGTGATTCCAAGAGGAACTTTAGGCTTCCAATTTATTTGACAAGGTGTAACTCAACAAACAGCAATACACCAACAAAACAATTCCCCTAAATCCCACTAAAACGGACCCAACGAAAATCTTTGCACCAGTTTAGCAGTACAATGCCCAATCTCCCACCTTTCCTGGCCTAACTGAGTTGGGAGTTCTGGGGACCAGAGGTTATACTCACTACTGTGCCTTCCGCAGTCTGGTGGTTTGTTTCTTCTATCTTCGGTGTCTTCGGACACTGGTTTTCCTTCAGTGTCGAGCGGCTTGTGGTTGTGGTTGTTGAATCACGAGGGCAGGGAAAATCATCACTTCTTTTCCTACATCAGAAACCCTTTTTTTATAGACAGATTATCCAGTCCGACTCTCCTGCTGAAGTCGATTCTTCTCATTGGTGGACCTTTTGATTTTGAAAGTTGCAGCAGTTTTAGATTGATGTTAACCTACTCAAGGTTTGAGTGGGTGTTGATTGCATTGGCCTCCTGTAGCCATTGTGCTAGTCTGGCCTGAGCCAGATATTTCTATGCCTGATGAAAAAGGTGTTGGAATATGTATGTGGCATTGTTTAAATGCTAATGTTTTCAAGGGGCAAGTTTCGAGGGTATACAGTTCCCAGACAATTTGATTAGTTCCAATGTCCAAACTGGCCCTTTTGATATTGACTCCACCTCTTTTCTTGCAGACCCAACATCTTTAAAAAAAATCCCAAATTCGATTAAAGTTCGTAGTTTCTTCCATGTGCACTTTAGGATTTCAAACTTTCTGGTCGATAGTTCCAAATTAAATTCCCTTTCCTATGAGTCCAAACACTGGGGGGGGGGCAGTCTCCATGAATGCATCCCCTTTTATCCCCTGCAGGCCTTGTCTGCTTTTTTTAAAATTCATTTGTGTCCCAAAGTTTTCCTTCCATCGGTTTCAATTCACAGCCCAGACTGATCCCACAGCCCTTTTCCTTCTGGGTAAAATGAGGGGGTTTTCGTCCTCCCCTACACCAGTGCAGGATGAAGTTTAATAATTTCACATGCCTGGTCACGGTAAGTGAAGTCTTCAGCAAATGTCACATACCACCATTGGCACCAGAAGCTCACACACTGCTCAATGCACCAAGCCCCCAGCGCTCACAAGGCAACAACCTATCAACCCACATCTCACACCTTGCACGCAATGACAGGTACTTAGCTATGGCAGGCACATCACCCAAACACATTGCATTACATTCACTCAACACTTCTCTTTCTCAAAATTGCATATAATCGCCGCGAGCAGGAGCAGACAGGGAGGGGGCAAGCCGCCATTCAACAGCTGAGCCAGTTCGATGAGCGAGTCCTGGAGATCATTGAGTGCCATGAGGTAGAGGCTCATTGAACAAAGATACGTTCATTGCCTAATCTTTCTTCTCACATTCCACTTCCCCCTCAGCCCACAATCTTTTCTCACTTTCAAGCTACTCATGTTGTATGTATGCATTTATGGCTCACCCGCCCCACCCCCCAACCCTCCCAGCTGCCACCATAACCCGACTCTTGTGCCTTTCTGCTTTCAGATAATCAACAACCAGCCAAGCAGTCTGTTATCGGGGGCACCATTGAGAGCGAGAGGGGAGAAGGAGAGGAGGAAGAAGACTCCACTTCACTGCTTCTCTCACTTGCGGACACCAGCTCAGAAACTGGCATTATGCAAACTTTGGAGGCTAGTGTTGAAGCGGGATCTGCATAGGGTGAGGCATCGGGCACGAGAGGCTGCAACAAGGCCAGAGACAAGGGGTAGCTCAGGGACCAGCTCCCCGGAGGGTGCATTCATGCACGGGTTCTGCTGCACAGGATTCAGATGAGGACCACAATGGATATGCCTTCAGAAGAAGGGTAATGGGCATGCACACAGAATTGATGGATGCAATGGCAAGGTTGCCAGAGAGACCCTCAGCAATGTCAAGGAGCGTGGACGAGTTCGGCTCAAGCACTGGACAGGGCTCTGCGCACAACATGGAGCCGAGGATTTCCAGCTTGGAAATGATTGTACACTCCCAGAGAGACTGGTGACCGAGACGTGATGCACACATGGGTGCTGTTGCACATTCCATTGCAGCACAAGTGGAAGTGATCCAATGTCTTACTGCTGCAGTGGAAGCTCAGACTGTTCTCCTGCAGTCTTAGGGTGATGCCACCCAAGCTCAGACTGCTGTCATGCAGTCTCAGCTTAAAGCCTCCTAAGCTCAGACTGCTCTCATGCAAGCTCTGACTGCCACCATCGTGGCTGGGTTTACCACTGTCGACTTGGGCTTGCAAGGTGTCACAACAGGCCAGTAATGAGTGCTCCAACAGATTGCTAGGAATGCTGAGGCACCACCCCATGAGAATGTCAGTGGATCAGTGGAGCAGGACCATGCTGTCCTCTCTCAGGATAATGGTATTCCTGTTTCCAGCACTGTCACTCTGCCATTGCCCTTGCATGTTAGCCAGCCAGACCAGACTGGTGTCGCCCATGCCGAGGTGACACAGTCTTTAGCCGGGCCTACTAGGTCCACAACTGCTCAAGCTGGTCCTGCAAGGCCAGCTGAGGTCTCCCACACTGAGGCCGGAATCTTGCTGGTGCTCAGAGGGTGGGGTCGAAGGCGGGTCCATTGTCAAAATCTAAAAGATTGACGGCGGGGTGGGATCTCAATGTGAACCTGCTTCCATGTCAGTTTCCCAAGTGTTGGATCTGCCTGTGCTTTACAGGCACTAAGCGAAGGGTGAGCCAATTGAAATAGTTAAGAGATTGTTCAAAGGTACTTAAACAGCATTTTACCATCTACTTACCATTTTTCCAGCTTTTTGATGAGTTTCACACCGTTTGGGGATCACATGAGGTAAGTAGATTGGGTTTTCAATGAATCTCCATTTCTCTGACTCTCCATTCCACTGTCACCTCCTTGGAGTAACCTCTCTCACTGTTCACAGATCACGTCTGTCATCTCAACTTCAGCAGCCATTTATTCCAGCAGCATCAGTGCCCTTGAAAAAATCTCACCTTGGTCCTCAGAATCCCACCATGATCAGCCCCAATACCAACATCACGAGGCACACCAGCAGCACCAACAACAACACCAACCTTCTCTGCAATCACCTGATGATGCGCAGGATACAGGGTATCAGCACCTGACCACATTGATGTCCAGGATGCCAGCGATGGCCTCACCATGGCCACATGTACTTCATTCGATGCTGTACATCATGGCTGCCACATGATATGCCAAGTTGGACCACCCCACACCAACACTATCAAGCATCACTACAATGCCCGAGCCATTCCTTTTACACTCATCACCATTACGGGAATACCGTTATGTCTCACCATACAGTACAACTCACTAAGCTACTTCCAAAGGAGCACACAAATCTGTCCAAGAAAGCAAAGTGTTGAAAATAAAGATTTCAATGTTTGACAACACAATAGCAGAAATTTTACATCAGCATTGGTGACAACAGCCAAGTGCCTGATGTTGTGTATGTGTAAAGCATGCACTCTCATGTTCCGCCACCAGGGAGTGCATCCCCTGAAGTCCTAACGGATCCCAGCATCCCTTGGGAGCACTGTATATAAGCCAGCCCCTTAGGCCTGTTCCTCACTCTGGAGTGTCTTAATAAAGACTGAGGTCACTGTTACTTTAACCTCCCTGTGTGCAGTCTCATCTGTGTTAGGAACACAATAACTGGTGACGAGTATACGAATCCAACGCAAAGATGCAGCAAACTGTGGGCACCCTGGAGAAGTTCTCGGAGGGTGAGGACTGGGAAGCCTATGTTGAATGGCTAGACCAGTACGTTGTAGCCAACGAGCTGGACGGAGAAGGAAGCATTGCAAAAAGGAGAGCGGTCCTCCTCACGGTCTACTGAGCACCGACCTACAGCCTCAGGACGAATCTTCTAGCTCTGGTGAAACCCACAGATAAGTCATATGAGGAGCTGTGTACACTGGTTCGGGAGCATCTTAACCTGAGGGAGAGCATGCTGATGGCGAGGTATCGGTTCTACACATGCCAGCGATCTGAAGGTCAGGAAGTGGCGGGCTACATCGCCGAGCTAAGGCGACTTGCAGGACAATGTGAGTTTGATGGCTACCTGGAGCAGATGCTCAGAGACTTTTTTGTGCTGGACATTGGCCACAAGACCATCCTACAAAAACTTTTGACTGTAGAGAAACCGACCCTCAGTAAGGAAATTGTGATACCACAGGCATTTATGTCCACCAGCGATAACACCAAACACATCTCTCAGCACACAAGTGCTAGCAATGTTCATAAATTAACTGTAACTGTGTTTGCGAGCAGAAATGTACAGGGCAGAAACCACGAGTCTGCAACTGCCAGCAGGCCTCAGGTGAACCAGATGACTCAGAGTCCGCAACAAAGAATGAATGCAAGGCAATTCACACCTTGTTGGCATTGTGGAGGCTTCCATTCAGCCTATTCATGCCACTTCAAAGGGTATGTTTGCAAGAGCTGTGGAACAATGGGGCACCTCCAACGAGCTTGCAGACGAGCTGCAAGCTCTGCAAAACCTGCTAACCACCACGTGGCAGAGGAAGATCGGTCCATGGTGGATCAAAGCAATTTCGAGCCTCAGAGAGAGGAGGCAGATGCTGAAGTACACTGGGTGCACACCTTTTTAATGAAATGTCCATCTATAATGCTAAATGTAAAATTGAATGGCTTACCCGTAGCCATGGAACTGGACACTGGCGCTAGCCAATCCATCATGAGTAAAAAGATATTTGAGAGACTGTGGTGCAGCAAGGCACTCAGACCAGCCCTGAGCCCCATCCACATGAAACTGAGAACGTACACCAAAGAGCTCATCACTGTCCTGGGCAGTGCCATGGTCAAGGTCACCTATGAGGGCACTCTGCATGAACTGCCACTCTGGATTGTCCCGGTCAATGGCCCCACACTGCTTGGAAGGAGCTGGCTGGGCAAAATCCACTGGAACTGGGATGACATCCGAGCGCTATCACATGTCGATGAGGCCTCATGTACCCAGGTTCTTAACAAATTTCATTCCCTTTTTGAGCCAGGCATTGGAAACTTCTCCGGGGTGAAAGTGCGGATCCACTTGGTCCCAGAGGCACGACCCATTCACCACAAGGCACGAGTGGTACCTCACATGATGAGGCAGAGAGTGGAAATCGAGCTGGATAGGCTGCAATGCGAGGGCATCATCTCCCCAGTGGAATTTAGCGAGTGGGCCAGCCCAATTGTTCCAGTACTCAAAAGTGATGGCACGGTCAGGATTTGCAGCAATTAAAAAGTAACTATTAATCGTTTCTCACTATAGGACCAATACCCGCTACCTAAGGCAGACGACCTATTTGCGACACTGGCAGGAGGCAAGACATTCACCAAGCTCGGCCTGACTTCGGCCTACATGACGCAGGAGCTGGAGGAGTCTTCAAAGGGCCTCACCTGCATCAACTCGCACAAGGGACTGTTCATTTACAACAGATGTCCATTTGGAATTCGGTCGGCTGCAGCGATCTTCCAGAGAAACATGGAGAGCCTACTCAAGTCGGTACCACACATGGTGGTTTTTCAGGATGACATATTGGTCACAGGTCGGGACACCGTCGAGCACCTACAAAACCTGGAGGAGGTCCTCTAGCGACTGGATCGCATAGGGCCGCGGCTGAAGAGGTCAAAATGCGTCTTCATGGCAACATAAGTGGAGGTTTTGTGGAGAAAGATCGCGGCGGACAGCATTCGGCCCACAGACGCCAAGACAGAGGCTATCAGGAACGCGTCCAGGCCACAGAATGTCACGGAGCTATGGTCGTTTCTGGGACTCCTCAACTATTTTGGTAACTTCCTACCGGGGTTAAGCACCCTCTTAGAGCCCCTACATGTGTTATTGTGTAAAGGTGAGAACTGGGTATGGGGAAAAAACCAAGTAATTGCTTTTGAGGAATCCAGAAACATTTTATGCTCCAACAAGCTGCTTGTATTGTATAACCCGTGTAAAAGACGTGTGCTAGCATGTGATGCGTCGTTGTACGGAGTCGGGTATGTATTACAACAAGCTAACATTGCGGGGAAGTTGGAAACTGTCGCCTATGCCTCCAGGAGCTTATCTAAGGCCGAGAGGGCCTACAGCATGATTGAGAAAGAGGCATTAGCGTGTGTGTTCGGGTTAAAGAAAATGTATCAGTACCTGTTTGGCCTCAAATTTGAGCTGGAAACCAATCACAAGCCCCTCATATCCCTGTTCGGTGAAAACAAGGGGATTAATACTAATGCCTCAGCCCGCATACAAAGGTGGTCACTCACACTATCAGTGTATAACTATACCATCCGCCACAGGCCAGGCACTGAGAACTGTGCGGATGCTCTCAGTCGGCTACCATTGCCCACCATGAGGGTGGAAATGGCACAGCCTGCAAACTTGTTGATGGTGGCGCAGCCCGGAGACTTGTTGATGGTCATGGAAGCGTTTGAAAATGATAAATCACCTGTCACAGCCCACCAGATTAGGACTTGGACCAGCCAAGATCCTCTGCTGTCCCTAGTAAAAAACTGTGTACTGCATGGGAGATGGGCCAGCATCCCCGTTGAAATGCAAGAGCCAATCAAGTCGTTCCAGCAGCAAAAGGACGAGCTGTCCATTCAGGCAGACTGCCTGTTGTGGGGTAACCGTGTAGTACTACCAAAAAAGGGCAGGGAGACGTTCATCTCGGATCTCCACAGCACACAACCGGGCATAGTAACGATGAAAGCGATAGCCAGATCCCACGTGTGGTGGCCTGGTATCGACTCTGACTTAGAGTCCTGTGTACGGCAATGCAGCGTGTGTGCTCAGTTGAGCAACGCGCCGAGAGAGGCACCACTAAGTTTGTGGTCCTAGCCCTCCAGACCATGGTCGAGGATCCATGTCGACTATGCGGGCCCGTTTCTCGGTAAAATGTTCCTGGTGGTGGTGGATGCTTTTTCGAAATGGATTGAATGTGAAATAATGTTGGGAAGCACCGCCACCACCACCATTGAAAGCCTGAGGGCCATGTTTGTCACCCATGGCCTGCCTGACATACTGGTCAGTGACAACGGGCCATGTTTCACCAGTGCCGAATTTAAAGAATTCATGACCCGCAATGGGATCAAACATGTCACCTCGGCCGCGTTTAAACCAGCCTCCAATGGGCAGGCAGAGCGGAAAGTACAAACAATCAAACAGAGCCTTAAACGAGTCACAGAAGGCTCACTCCAAACCCGCCTGTCCCGAGTACTGCTCAGCTACCGCACGAGACCTCACTTGCTCACAGGGGTGCCCCCGGCTGAGCTACTCATGAAAAGGACACTTAAAACCAGACTCTCGCTGGTTCACCCCAACCTGCATGATCAGGTAGAGAGCAGGCGGCAGCAACAAAATGTAAACGATGGTCGCGCCACTGTGTCACGGGAAATTGATCTGAATGACCCTGTGTATGTGCTAAACTATGGACATGGTCCCAAGTGGATCGCGGGCATGGTGATAGCTAAAGAAGAGAGTAGGTTGTTGTAGTCAAGCTAGACAATGGACAAATTTGCAGAAAACACCTGGACCAAATGAGGCTATGGTTCACAGACTGCCCAGAACAGCCCACAGCAGATACCACCTTTTTCAAGCCCACACCACACACCCAAAGGATCAATGACACCACCCCGGACCAGGAAGTCGAACCCATCACGCCCAACAGCCCAGCAAGGCCAGGCTCACCTAGCAGCCCTGCAGGGCCAACAACACGCCAGCCCAGTGAGAGCACAGCCAACACACCAATAAAATAAAAATAAAAAAGGGAAGGTGGCTCAACCGTGGCTATCTAGGGAAATCAGGGATAGTATTAAAGCCAAGGAAATGGCATACAAATTGGCCAGAAATAGCAGCGAACCTGGGGACTGGGAGAAATTTAGAACTCAGCAGAGGAGGACAAAGGGTTTGATTAGGGCAGGGAAAATGGAGTACGAGAAGAAGCTTGCAGGGAACATTAAGGCGGATTGCAAAAGTTTCTATAGGTATGTAAAGAGAAAAAGGTTAGTAAAGACAAACGTAGGTCCCCTGCAGTCAGAATCAGGGGAAGTCATAACGGGGAACAAAGAAATGGCAGACCAATTGAACAAGTACTTTGGTTCAGTATTCACTAAAGAGGACACAAACAACCTTCCGGATATAAAAGTGGTCAGAGGGTCTATTAAGGAGGAGGAACTGAGGGAAATCTTTATTAGTCGGGAAATTGTGTTGGGGAAATTGATGGGATTGAAGGCCGATAAATCCCCAGGGCCTGATGGACTGCATCCCAGAGTACTTAAGGAGGTGGCCTTGGAAATAGCGGATGCATTGACAGTCATTTTCCAACATTCCATTGACTCTGGATCAGTTCCTATCGAGTGGAGGGTAGCCAATGTAACCCCACTTTTTAAAAAAGGAGGGAGAGAGAAAGCAGGGAATTATAGACCGGTCAGCCTGACCTCAGTAGTGGGTAAAATGATGGAATCAATTATTAAGGATGTCATAGCAGCGCATTTGGAAAATGGTGACATGATAGGTCCAAGTCAGCATGGATTTGTGAAAGGGAGATCATGCTTGACAAATCTTCTGGAATTTTTTGAGGATGTTTCCAATAAAGTGGACAAAGGAGTACCAGTTGATGTGGTATATTTGGACTTTCAGAAGGCTTTCGACAAGGTCCCACACAGGAGATTAATGTGCAAAGTTAAAGCACATGGGATTGGGGGTAGTGTGCTGACGTGGATTGAGAACTGGTTGTCAGACAGGAAGCAAAGAGTAGGAGTAAATGGGTACTTTTCGGAATGGCAGGCAGTGACTAGTGGGGTACCGCAGGGTTCTGTGCTGGGGCCCCAGCTGTTTACATTGTACATTAATGATTTAGACGAGGGGATTAAATGTAGTATCTCCAAATTTGCGGATGACACTAAGTTGGGTGGCAGTGTGAGCTGCGAGGAGGATGCTATGAGGCTACAGAGTGACTTGGATAGGTTAGGTGAGTGGGCAAATGCGTGGCAGATGAAGTATAATGTGGATAAATGTGAGGTTATCCATTTTGATGGTAAAAACAGAGAGACAGACTATTATCTGAATGGTGACAGATTAGGAAAAGGGAAGGTGCAACGAGACCTGGGTGTCATGGTACATCAGTCATTGAAGGTTGGCATGCAGGTACAGCAGGCGGTTAAGAAAGCAAATGGCATGTTGGCCTTCATAGCGAGGGGATTTGAGTACAGGGGCAGGGAGGTGTTGTTACAGTTGTACAGGGCCTTGGTGAGGCCACACCTGGAGTATTGTGTACAGTTTTGGTCTCCTAACTTGAGGAAGGACATACTTGCTATTGAGGGAGTGCAGCGAAGATTCACCAGACTGATTCCCGGGATGGTGGGACTGACCTATCAAGAAAGACTGGATCAACTGGGCTTGTATTCACTGGAGTTCAGAAGAGTGAGAGGGGACCTCATAGAAACGTTTAAAATTCTGACGGGTTTGGACAGGTTGGATGCAGGAAGAATGTTCCCAATGTTGGGAAGTCCAGAACCAGGGGTCACAGTCTAAGGATAAGGGGTAAGCCATTTAGGACCGAGATAAGGAGAAACTTCTTCACCCAGAGAGTGGTG
The DNA here is from genome assembly GCF_044704955.1 of Pristiophorus japonicus. Lineage (NCBI taxonomy): Eukaryota > Metazoa > Chordata > Chondrichthyes > Pristiophoridae > Pristiophorus > Pristiophorus japonicus. The sequence continues at coordinate 34,684,503 of NC_091984.1, forward strand.
AACCTGTGGAATTCTCTACCACAGGAAGTAGTTGAGGCCAATTCACTAAATATATTCAAAAGGGAGTTAGATGAAGTCCTTACTACTCGGGGGATCAAGGGGTATGGCGTGAAAGCAGGAAGTGGGTACTGAAGTTTCATGTTCAGCCATGAACTCATTGAATGGCGGTGCAGGCTAGAAGGGCTGAATGGCCTGCTCCTGCACCTATTTTCTATGTTTCTATGTTTCTATGTTTACCAGAAGAGACATTTGTACCGAGGCAGTCCACCAGGGAAAGAAAGGCTCCCGACCGCCTCACCTTGTAATTAGTTTTCACTTTGACTTTGTGGGGGAGTGATGTTGTGTATCTGTAAACATGCACTCCCATGTTCCGCCACCAGGGAGCGCGTCCCCTGAAGTCCCAAGGGATGCCAGCATCCCTTGGGAGCACTGTATATAAGCCAGCCCCTAAGGCCGGTTCCTCACTCTTATTAAAGACTGAGGTCACTGTTACTTTAACCTCCCTGTGTGCAGCCTCATCTGTGTTAGGAACACAATACAACCTAACTGAATCAATGGTTTCTTTTCAGTGAGACTATTCTCGAATGGTCTAAAAAGTCCATCGAAGCACCAACAACAACACCAACCTTCTCCGCAATCACCTGATGATGCGCAGGATACAGGGTATCAGCACCTGACCACATTGCTGTCCAGGATGCCAACGATGGCCTCACCATGGCCACATGTACTTCATTCGATGCTGTACACCATGGCTGCCACATGATATGCCAAGTTGGACCACCCCACACCAACACTATCAAGCATCACTACAATGCCCGAGCCATTCCTTTTACACTCATCACCATTACGGGAGTACCGTTATGTCTCACCATACAGTACAACTCACTAAGCTACTTCCAAAGGAGCACACAAATCTGTCCAAGAAAGCAAAGTGTTGAAAATAAAGATTTCAATGTTTGACAACACAATAGCAGAAATTTTACATCAGCATTGGCGACAACAGCCAAGTGCCTGATGTTGTGTATCTGTAAAGCATGTACTTCCATGTTCCGCCACCAGGGAGTGCATCCCTTGAAGTCCAAAAGGATCCCAGCATCCCTTGGGAGCACTGTATATAAGCCGGCCCCTAAGGCCTGTTCTTCACTCTGGAGTGTCTTAATAAAGACTGAGGCCACTGTTACTTTAACCTCCCTGTGTGCAGTCTCATCTGTGTTACAAACACAATACCTACTCTTGTGTGTTGTTAGTTTGTATGATTGGATAAGGATGAAAGTGAGTGTGGGGGATAGCTAGTGAGATGGGGATGTGATAATGTAGCTAGAGAGAGAGGGATGGGTGGAGGTGCAAGATAATTTGGGATGTGAAGGAGTAGGGTTGGGAAGGCAGAGTGGCACAGCAGGATGAGGTTAAGTGTGGCTTTGCAGTAACATTTCGTGATCTACTGAGATCATTGAAAGGTTTGCGCCATTGCAGCCAGGTCCTCCTGACAACATCCCTGCTTGTTCCCTCTGTGCAATGTGCAACCAGGCAGCATTGGTCTCCTGGGGAGGTCTCTTCTGCCCATTCAAAAGGGAGAGAACATCCCTGTGCACTGTGACTCCCTCCATAAGCATAGAGGGAGTGATGGGAGAGCCTGCGTGCAGCCGTGCACCTTTGTGCAGTGCTTGTCAGTGTTTGCAGCACCTCAATACTGTAGAACACTGACAGCAAAACTGTCAAAGTGAATGTGGCCATTGTTCCTTTGTGGAATCCAGCTGATGACGTGTCATCAGAGCCACTTATTTTTAATTGGCCCGGAACTTTGCAGGGCGGGATTAAAAGCAGTATCGGGGACAGTCGTGGAGGAAGCCGGCATGGAGACAGCAGCAGGTTCGCAGCTGGCCACCGACCTTGGCCACACATTGGTAGCTGAAATCGTGGCCTTCTACTGGCGATGCTGCAATCATTGGAGGAGCACTTTGGAAGAGCACTAGGTTAGGAAAACCCACACAAAAGACAGACACTAAAGCTGGAATCTTACTAGCCCTGCGAGTGCGAGTTTGGAGGCAGGCCTACTGTCAAAATGACATGATTGAGGAAGTCCGCACTGAACCCGCCTCCTTGTGAATATTCCAAGTGCCGGCTCTGCCTGCAGATTGCAAAACCAGCACGAAGCGGCCTGTCAGGCAGTTGAGATAGTTAAGAGCCTGCTTAAAGCTATTTAAGCAGCATTCTTTCAGGTCCTAACCATTTTACCAAGTTATTTACAAAGTTCCTGTCCCTCGAGGAACACGTCAGGTAAGTGTGTCAGGTTAACAACAACTCTGGATTGGTTTGACAGGCTTGACAGCTGCAGAAGTGATATAAAAGCTACCATTTTAAAGCTGTTCAATTTCCAATCTTACTAGCTGGAGCCTTCAGGATTTGGAATACACTTTTCAGCTTTATGAAGGTTTGAAGTGTTTGCAGTGAACTATCTGTCCAGTGTCACTTGTTGGAGCAACCTCTCTCACCAGTGACAAATTGCTTCTGTCATCTCAAATGCAGCTGCCATTTATTCCATCATCATCGATGCTCTTGCAAAAATCTCACGTTGGTCCTCAGAATCCCACTACGATGAACCTCAAAACCAACATCACCAGGCACAGCAGCAGTACCACCAACAGTACCAATCTTTTCCGCAATCACCTGATGCTGCACAGGACACAGGGCATCAGCACATGACCTGAACTTAAATAAAGGCAATTACACAGTTATGAAGACAGAGTTGGCTAAAGTAGACTGATTAAAGAGTAAGACGGTAGAAAAGCCGTGGCAGAAAATGCAGGAGATATTTCATAACTCTCAGCAAAGATATATTTCAATGAGAAAGAAGACTCTAAGAGAAGGATGATCCATCCGTGGCTAACTAAGGAAGTTAAGGATAGTATCAAATTAAAAACGAAGGCATACAATGTTGCGAAGATTAGTGGTAGGCCAGAGGATTGGGAAATTTTTAGAAACCATCAAAGGACGACCAAAAAATAATAGAGAGTGAAGAAAGATTATGAGAGTAAACTAGCAAGAAATATAAAAACAGACAGTAAGAGCGTGTACATGTATATAAAAAGGACAAGAATAGCTAAAGTAAACATTGGTCCCTTAGAGGATGAGGCTGGGAATGAATAATGGGAAACAGAGAATTGGCAGAGACTTTGAACAAATATGTTGTATTGGTCTTCATGGTCGAAGACACCAAAAGCATCAATAATAATAAATAATCAAGGTGCCCTCGGGAGGGGGGAACTTAAAACAATCACTATCACTAGAGAAAAAGTACTAGGCAAACAAATGGGACTCAGGGTGGACTAGTCCCCTGGATCTGATGGCCTGTATCCTAGGGTCATAAAAGAAGTGGCTGCAGAGATAGTGGATGCATTGGTTGTAATCTACCAAAATTCTGGATTCTGGAGAGGTCCCAGCAGATTGGAAAACCGCAAATGTAACGCCCCTATTCAAGAAAGGAGGGAGACAAAAAGCAAGAAACTATAGACCAGTTAGCCTAACATCTGTCATTGGGAAAATGCTGGAGTCCATTATTAAGGAAGTAATAGTAGGACATTTAGAAAATCATAATACAATCAAGCAGAGTCAGCATAGTTTTATGAAAGGGCAGTCATGTTTGACAAATTTGCTGGAGTTCTTTGAGGAGGTAATGAGCAGGGTGGATCAAGGGAAACCAGTGGATGTGGTGTATTTGGATTTCCAGAAGGCATTCGATAAGGTGCCATCTAAGACGTTACTGCACAAGATAAGAGCTCACAGGGTTGGGGGTAATATATTAGCATGGATAGCGGATTGGCTAACTAACAGAAAACAGAGAGTTGGGATAAATGGGTCATTTATAGGTTGGCAAACTGTAACTAGTGGGGTGTCACAGGAATTGGTGTTGAGGCCTCAACTATTTACAATCTATATTAATGACTTGGATGAAGGGACCAAGTGTAATATAACCAAATTTACTGATGTTATAAAGATAGTTGGGAAAGCAAGTTGTGAAGAGGACACAAAGAATTTGCTAAGGGATATAGATAGGTTAAGTGAGTGGGCAAAAAATTGGCAGATGGAGTATAATGTGTGAAACTGCGAGGTTATCCACTTGGGTAGGAAGAATAGAAAAGCAAATTATTATTTAAATGGAGAGAGACTACAAAATTCTGCAATACAGAGGGATCTGAGGGTCCTTGTACATGAAACACAAAAGTTAGCATGAAGGTGGAGCAAATAATTAGGAAGGCAAATGGAATGTTGGCCTTTATTGCAAGGGAGATAGATTATAAAAGTAGGGAAGTCATGCTACAAATGTACAGGGCATTGGTAGGACCATACCTGGAGTACTGCATACAGTTTTGGTCTCCTTATTTAAGGAGGGATATAGTTGCATTAGAGGCAGTTCAGAGGAGGTTTACTAGGTTGATTCCTGAGGTGAAGGGTTTGCCTTATAAAGAAAGGTTGAGCAGGTTGAGCCTATACTCATTGGAGTTTAGAAGAATGAGAGGTGATCTTATTGAAATGTATAAGATTCTGGGGGCTGGATAGAGTAGATGCAGAGAGGATGTTTCCCCTCGTTGGGGAATCTAGAACTAGGGGGATAGTTTCAGAATAAAGGGTTGCACATTTAAAACGGAGATGAGGAGGAATTTCTTCTCTCAGAAGGTTGTGAACCTTTGGAACTCTCTACCCCAGAGAGCTGTGGAGGCTGGGTCATTGAATATATTTAAGGTGGAGATAGACAGATTTTTAAAAGATAAGGGAGTCGAGGGTTATGGGGAGCGGACAGGAAAGTGGAGTTGAGGCCAAGATCAGATCAACCATGATCTTATTGAATGGCGGAGCAGGCTCGAGGGGCCAAATGGCCTACTCCTGCTCCTATTTCTTATGTTCTAATGTTCTTATGACCACATTGATGCCCGGGATGCCAGGGATGGCTTCACCATGACCACATTTACTTCACTTGATGCTGTATATCGTGGCTGCCACATGATGCACCAGGTTGGCCCAACACCACACCAACATCATAAAGCATCTCTACAATGCCCAAGCTATTCCTTTCACACTCATCACCATTAGGGGTTCTGTTATGTCTCACCATACAGTACAACTCATTTACCCACTTCCAAAGGTGCACACAAATCTGTCCAAGAATGTAAAGTGTTGTAAATAAAGATTTCAATGTTTGACAACATATTAATAGAAATTTTACATCAGCATTGGCAACAACACCCAAGTGCCTACCCTTGTGTGTGTTAGTTGGTGTGATTGAACAAGGATGAGAGTGAGATGGGGATGTGATAATGTGGATAGAGAGAGAGGGATGGGTGGAGGTGCTAGATAAGTTTGGTGTGACTAAGGATGTGCAGGATTAGGGTAAGGAAGGCAGAGTGATGGGGATGTGATGAGTGGCACAGCAGGATGAGGTTGAGTGTGGCTTTGCAGTAACATTTCGTGATCTACTGAGATTATTGAAAGGTTTGCACAATTGCAGCCAGGTCCTCCTGACAACATCCCTGCTTGTGCCCTCTGTGCAATGTGCAACCAGGCAGCATTGGTGCCCTGGGGAGGTCTCTTCCGCCCATTGGAAGGGAAGAGAACTCCCTGCGTGCTGTGACTCATTCCATAAGCCAATGGAGTGAGTCATGGGAGAACCTGAGTGCAGACGTGCAGCTTTCTGCAGTCTTTGTCAGTGTTTGCAGCACCTCAATGCTGTAGAACACAGACAGCACAACGCTCAAAATAAAGCTGGCCATGTTCCCTTCAAGGAAACCGGCTAATGACATGTCACCAGATGACATGATCAGACCCGCTTCCTTTTAATTGGCCGGGAACCTCGCAGCGCGGGCTTAACACGCCCAGGCTAGGGAAAGTTATGGGGGAAGCTGACATGGAGCCAGGAGTGGGGATGCTGCCTGCCTTGGACATCACCCACCTCGCTCCCATCCCAGTAGGAAAAATCAAGCCCTAAGGGATTGCACAAGTTTGATTAGTTAATAGTGTTAATAGCAAAAAACCCACGACCTAAAGAACAGATGGATAGAGAAAGTGCAGGAGATCCAGCAACTAGCTGACAACCATGGGGTGCATGGATTCTTTAGCGCAGTGAAGGCCACCTACGGCCCAAGCACCCAAGATTCTACCCCACTGAGGGCCAAGTACGGAGAGGTACTCATCAAGGACAGAGAGCCAGTCAGTGCCTGCTGGAGGGAGCACTCCTTAACCGAGACTCTGTCTTCGACGTGAGTGTCCTCGACTCCATCCGCAGCATGCTACCTGCCAGCACCTCAGCACAAGCCCAGCCCGACATGAGGTTGAAAAGGCCATCCGACAACTGAAGAATAACAAGGCCTCATGAGTAAATGGAATCCCCGCCCGAAGCACTAAAGCGTAGTGGAGAAGCAGTATTAGCGCAAATCCATGAACTCATTTCTCTTATTTGGAAGGAGGAGTGCATGTCAGGGGATCTCAGAGACTCTGTAATCGTGACCATCTTCAAGAATGGTGACAAATCCAATTGCGGTAATTACAGAAGAGTTTTGCTGCTGTCTGCCACAGGGAAAGTCATCGCAAGAATCCTCTTCAATCGCCTTCTCCCAGTGGCTGAAGAGCTTCTCCCAGAGTCGCAATGTAGATTCCACCCACTAATGGGCACCATGGACATGATCACCTCATGTCAAATTCAAGGAAAATGCAGAGAGCAGCACCAGCCTCTGTAATGGCCTTCTTTGCCCTCACAAAGGCCTTCGACACTGTCAACTGTGAGGGATTATGGAGTGTCCTCCTCAAATTCGGATGCACTCAAATGTTTGTCACCATCCTCCACCTGTTTCACGATGATATGCAAGCCGTGACCCTGACCAACGGATCCACCACAGATCCCATACACGTACGGACCCGGGTCAAGCAAAGCTCTGTCATCGCACCCAGCAATGGTTTGCATGAGAGGGGCTATAAGGATATGCACAAGGGTGATAAATGATTATGTGTATGTTTTTTTGCAACTTTCGTTTTTGTGTAATAAATCTTTATTTTGTGTTTCAAAATCTGTGCAGGTTTCTCATTTCACTGTGGCCAAAGATGTGTAAAAGGGCTCATTGGGTTAGCCACGGAGATGCAAAGATGAAGGGTGAAGTGGGCATGAATCCATCGGAAATGCGCAGCAATGAGACAGTTCTGCACTTCCCGTGCAGGGTTTGGATGGCGACGCCACCTCCTGCATGGCCGGCGACCCGCATCCTGCTCCTCCTCGCCCTCTTCCTCGTGTACGTCGTGCTCCTGTGCCTCTTCCTCCTGGTCCTCCTCCTGCGCCCCCTCCTCCTCCTCATTTGCATTTTGCTCCTGCGCCTCCTCCTCCTGGTCCTCCTCCTTCACCTCCTCCGGCCCCTCCTCCTGCACCTCCTCCGGCCCCTCCTCCTCCTAGTCCTCCTCCTCAGGTGGTATTGGTGACTCATTCTCTAATGGTTGGGTCCTCATGATTGCCAGGTTGTGATGCATGCAGCAGATGACCATGAGCAGGCGAGTATTGCAACACTTCACCAGAGCGATGCAGGCAACGAAATCTCTGTTTAAGGATTCCGATGCACTGCTCAATGATGCACCTGGTGGCCGAATGTACTTCATTGTAGGCTTCCTGCGCAGCAGTCCTGGGGTTGCGAAGGGGAGTCAGCAGCCAAGTGCACAGTAGGTAGCCCTTGTCTCCAAGGAGCCAGCCGCAATCTTGGTTTGGGCCAGCAAACACGTCGGACACACCGGTCTGGCGCAGGATGAGAGCATCATGGCTGCTGCCAGGATACCGGGCATCAACTGCCATAATTTTGTGGTGGTGGTCGCACACCAGCTGGACATTGACGGAATGGAATTTCTTGTGGTTTCTGAACATCTCGGGATTGTTCTGGGGTGCCCTCAATGCGACATAAGTGCAGTCTATGGCACCCTGAACCCTGGAGAAGCCCGCAATTCACACAAATCCAGTCTGCCACTCCAACTGCTTCTCCCTGGTCATCGGGAAGGAGATGTGGTCCCTCCTCTTATAGAAAGCATCTGTCACTTGCTGTATGGAGCTATATATGGTGAACTGTGAAATGTTGGATATGTCTGCTGTAGCAGCTTGGAAAGATCCAGTGGCATACAAATTGAGTGCTATGGTCACTTTGGATGCGATGGTCAGAGCTGTGCTCAACCTTGTTTAGAGGCTGGAGGTCTGGCTGCAGGAGATTGCACAGTTCCCTCACAAAGTCTCCAAAGGCATTGGTCATCCGTCAGGTCCATGTATGAAAACTGCTGTCTGTAGATCCTTGCATGAAAGGGCCTTCTCCCCCCACGTCTATGCTCATGTCTTCCCATAGCAACTGCCTCATTTCGTCCTCCCTCATGCTCTTGCTGCTCCTCACCCTTTGCAGCCTGTTGCTGGCAAGCATCTGCCTCCTGTGCATCCTGCCTGCTCTCAATTTTGGCCACTATCTGGTGCTGGGGGTCAGCATACCTGATTCTCCTCCTGGGCCACCTCTCTGGGTTGAGATCTGTCGCCATCTCCATGGCCTTCTGCATGTTCAGCAGGCACGTCTGCTGCGTCCCTTGCCCGCTGCCTCTGGAGCCACTGGAGACCGCGCCGCCATCTCCTGCGTGGCACCCTGCCGCGCACCATTTGCAGGAGGCATTCCACTGCCAGCACTGAGCCCATTGCCTCCGCAAGCAGAGCCTCCAGACTGAGGGTTCTCTGTTTTCGAGATTGAATACCCTAGCCCATTAGCACTCAATCCCGCTCTGAACAAGGCAACTGGCAAACTTGTGAAATGTCCCAAATATTCTCCGCAAAAAGAATGCTGCTACATGCAACATGCCTTTAAAGGCCACTGGCGCTCTTCAGCCAGCACTGTGTACCGACCCAAAAAACTCATTGGCACCGACAGGCGGCCGGAAGACTTTTTGAAGTGAATTTACCTTCCGAGGCGGAGCCGCTGCAGTGCGCGCTCTGATGATGTCGTTAACGACGCATCTGCAGGAACGTGTCGGAAGCAGGGGGAGCGGGGCGATCTTCAGACCGCAGCAAAAACCCATGAGGGCAATGACGTGAATGTCGGCCATTCCACGCCAGCCCGTGGCTGTTGCTTTTAGGCGGCCAGAGGCCTTATTGGGAGGGGCAATTTCAGCCCTCTGGTCTCCCCATCGTTGTTTTCCATGCTGGTAAGCTCAATGGCGAGAACGAATACTGCACATTGAGTGTCAAGTGAGACACTTCTCCTCCTCCTCCCTTTTCGAGCAGGTTGTCCTACTCTGTGTCGCCTCTGCTCATTCTCCCTAACATGCTGCAGGCCAAGGGGGATACAAACTACTGCCCCGATGTCTGGGAACAACTGGTCTGAGCAGAAGCCTTGAAGTGACCTGCCACACCACTCTTCAGGAACTTCAAATAAGACACCAAACCAAGAAACACTTCTACAAACACCAGCAAGAGCCAGTCAAAATCAATCAACAACTTACCTGAAAGCAGGTGATGATCCCTTTAAATAGCGCTGGTGGGGGGGACCTTCTTGCTGCTGAACGCGTGTTCAGATCTACGTGTTTAAGAGAGGGCGTTGGCAGCAACGTTGAACTTGAAAATGGCACAGCTGGCTCTACCTGCTGACTGACATCACGGTCTGCGGACTCTGCATACACTGCATAGTTCCAGCATATGTATCCAGCTCCCGTGCTGGCGACCTTACCAAAATGCCGTTCCGTGCCACCCGCATCAAAAGTGTGCACGCACGGCACGGATGCCATTTTGGGCACAAAACGGCACCCATAGTGCCAAAAAAAACGGCCGCTGAGGAGCCGAATTTTGCAGCCATGGTGTTATTGCAGTCTGTCAGTGGCTATGTCTTTCCAAGCGTTGGGTTAATATTCCAAGATTTGAAGGTAGCCTTTGCATAGCCTCTTTAGCGTTTCATCTGCCCAGCTCAGTTGTGATATCCGGACTGCACCTCGCTGTAGAACACAGCTTTGGAAATTTGATAATCAGGCATGTGAATGACATGTCCAGACCAACGCAACTGGACCTTTTTGATCCTGGCCTCAATTCCCGTTATATTGCAACACATTGTGATCAGCATCCAGTCCTGCCTCTTGATGCCAGCAATACGTCATATAGACAGCGTAAGTGGAAATGGTCGAGTCACTTAATGTGATGGCGATAACAGAGCCATGACTCTGGTCCATATAGTAGAGTAGTGAAGACAATAGGGGAGAAATTCAGTCCTGCCTCAGTTGGGGCAGTGTCCAGGACGGAGTGGTAAATTTTGCGCCGACAAATGGTTTGGTTCTGCCACCGCATAATTCATCGGCTGGGCCTGGAGTTTTGAGCAGGGCACTAAGGGAGACGTTCCACACCTCTTTTAGGTGCTAGGCCGGCTGAGCAAGGGAAAATCCCAAACTAAACAGCCGGCCTCGGAGCGCCATAACAGAGACCTGAGGGGGGGAAACTGAAAAAAAGCCACCAAAAACATTCCCAATACATAGCACACGCCATCACAACATAAATCACAAAAAAAAAACAATCACACTTACCTGAGGTCAGCATTACTTACCTCACTGTGGCCGCTACAGCTTGGAATACCTGCTTTCACAGTCGTTTCCACCAGGGTGCGCTAAGGAGCATGAAGCGTCAGGTGGCAACCAAAAATTGAGCCGGTGTTGTAACCAGGGGTACTGCACACTTGCTCGGCACTTCCAGGCAGTAATGCTCCATGCCCCATCGATACCGGCACCGAATGTCCCGGCGGGGCACTGGAAGCTGGCTGCCTGGGTGCAAGTACTTTCTGCCGCCATTGCCGCCTCTCCGGAGCACTAAGAGTGGCAACAGAAGACCAAATTTCCACCCCAACATCTTGGTATGTATGAATAAATTGGTATGGATTAACTGTTTATAAAGGCAATTGTTTTAGGAAACAGCTAAGCACAGTAACATGGCTTTTGATAAGATGATTAGTGCATTTTTCCAGGTATTAGATGTTCATTAGATATAATTCTGAAGCTTGTTAAATTGCTTGTTTACAGACAAAGAAACAGGAAGTTGTGTAAAGTGACCTGAGTCTGACAAAATCAGGCATGTGTGACAATGGAGAAACTGAGACAAATTTATGGAGTGGCTGGGAAAGTGCAGAGAGTTATAAAACATCCTAATGGGAAACTGCTTTACGTGTTGCAAGTAGCAGTAGTAGTATTAGGCAATCCCTCGTCTTCCACACCAAAAAGGGATGAGTTCACAGGTGTTCCAATGAGGGACCTGATATTCCAGGTCCCGAATCACATATTGAAGGGTGGAAGATGCCTGTGCTTTTAACGTGGGGTGGCCGTTGCACACCAACCACCACACAGGCTTGACAGAGCAAGGTCTTGGTCCAGTGGGCAGCCGATCTGATCTCGGCCATTTTGCAGGCCCGTTAACGCTAATTCTACCCCAGGATCTACTCTCAACCATTAACCCTGGAAGTCAATTCCACAGCCTGATATCTCTCTATGGAAAGATGTTTCTCTTGCTCTCTGTTCTAAATCTCTTTCATTTAATCTTGCATCCATGGTCTCTTATTCTAGATCCCGCAACTACTGGAAACAGTCTGCTTTCATCTACCCTGTACCAGCCTTTCAATATTTTATCTATCATTTCGCCTCATAATCTGGGCCCTAATTTTTCCAAGTTTTTTTTGTATGTGGCTTTAGTTATACTCAGCAGCATCCTAGTGATTTTGTGTTGCACCCTCTCTAAAGCCATACATAATGTGGAGCCCAATACTGCACACAGTAATCGAAGGGGTCTTATTAAGGTTTTAAATAGGATCATCATTCCCTCTTGGTTTTTATACCTTATAGTCAATCAATCAGATGAACTCATGAATAATTTGGTTGCATTCAATACTCAGTTAATTAAATACAGGGGAGCCGGGAACACCTTATCACTAAATAATTTATGCATGATTTATAAATATTTCACTGATTTGGGAATGGGCACAACCCCAAATTACTTTTTTGCCATGTCTAAAACATGAATAACAGCCTTGTTTGAAACTTTTTATTAAAAAACTTTTCATTATAAGAGATTTTATGTGAATGGACATAAATCATTTTGAAAGTGTTATAACAGCCAACAACCTATTTTCGGAAAAAACGCACTTGCCATATATATTTTCATCTTTTTCTTTGCTTCTGGCCATGGCCTCTCTCTTGGTGGAGATAGTCATTGTCTGGCAATTGTGTGGCAAGAATGTTACTTGCTACTTATCAGCCCAAATCTGAATGTTGTCCGGGTCTTGCTGCATGCAGGCACAGACTGCTTCATTGAGGAGTTGTGAATGGAACTGAACACTGTGCATTCATCAGTGAACATCCCCACTTATGACCTTATGATGGAGGGAAGGTCATTAATGAAGCAGCTGAAGATTGTTGGGTGTAGGACACTGCCCTGAGGAACTCCTGCAGCAAAGTCTTGGGGCTGAGATGATTGGCTTGCAACAAACACAACCATCTTCCTTTGTGCTAGGTATGACTCCAGCCAGTGGAGCGTTTGCCCCTTTATTTCCATTCACTTCAATTTTACTAGGGTTCCTTAATGCTGCCTTGATGTCAAAGGCAGTCACTCTTACCTCTCCTCTGGAATTCAGCTCTTTTGTCCATGTTTGGACCAAGACTGTAATGAGGTCTGGAGCTGAGTAGTCCTGGTGCAACCCAAACTGAGCATTGGTGAGCAGGTTATTGGTGAGTAAGTGCCGCTTGATAGCACTGTCGATGACACCTTCCATCATTTTACTGATGATTGAGAGTAGACTGATGGGTGCAGTGATTGGTCAGATTGGATTTGTCCTTTTTATGGATAGGGCATACCTGGAAAATGTTCCACATTGTCAGGTAGATGCCACTGTTGTAGCTATACTGGAACAGCTTGGCAGCATTCTTGATTTATTCATCCTGCACTCGTCCTCTTTGTCGCCTATGTTAGGGTCACAGCCTGGTTATTGAGTGACAAGATATATCCCCCCAGACATGACTCCTAGCTTCTGTCATGAGCTTGGGTCCAGCTGCAGAGGTGATCTACAATGAGAGCGCTGCTACCACCAGAAATATCATTGAGGTGACAATTGGCAAACTCAAGCAACACTTCCGCTGCTGGACCGGGCGTGAAGAGCTTGGCAGTACAGCTTTGACCGTGCCTCCAGATTTGTGCTCATCTGCTGCATGCTGCATAACCTTACCATCATGAGAGACTAGCCCTCAGCAGCACCAGATCAGCGAGAAGTGCAGCAGAAGGAAGAGAAGGAGCAACCGCAGGAGGAGGAAGAGAAGGCGTAACATCGCCCACTAGTGCCCCGAGCTGTCCGAGTTCTCAGAGAGCAGCTCCTCCAAGCCCTCCCATCTCCAACACACTCCTGCAATCCTTATCACCAACATTATTCTTACCCACTATCTGCTCGTGACTCCAGACCCACATCAACGTGAATGATTCTTAACTACCCTCTAAAGTGGCTGAGGAAGCCACACAGTTGTACAAAATACAAATGCATCCAACAACTCAATTCTATCTGTGTCTTTATTTTACAGAATAATTATCACCTTCCTGTAAGCCATTGGTGTTTGTCTTGTGTACTTAGTTACCCATCAATCTTTTTAACAATCTTTAGAAACTTTTTAAACTAGGGAAACTTTTATAACCTATTATTGATTTACATCTTAGATTTTTTTAAACTCTTAGAAACTTTTAAAATAAATTGGGAATTTTTATCAACTTTTAACTTTTAAAATAACTTTGGAAGTCACCTTCCTAATGCCTGCCCCCCAACCAAGCCTCGGGCCATCTACCATCAATGGCGCTACTTGGCGCCGAGCTTGCGGCAAACACTTTGCCGTAGGCAATTAGGATTATAAAGCAGTGCCTGGTCTCCAGTTGTCTTGGACCCCCTTGCCACTGAACCAAGACCTTGCTCAGCTAGGCCCGTGTGGTTGCCGGTGTGCAGCGGCCACTCCATGTTAAAGAACTCATGCACAGGCATCTTCCACTTCGTCAGTATGAAGATCGGGACCTAGAACGTCAGGACCCTCATGGACAATCCCAACAGCAACAGGCCGGAACGCAGCTCCGCCATAGATGTCCGGGAACTCAGACATTTTGACACTGACATCGCTGCCCTAAGCGAGACCTGGCGGGCAGGGGAAGGCCAGTTGAAGGAACATGGTGGCGGTTACACCTTCTTCTGCAAAGGGAAACCAGAGGCAGAACGCCGCCTTCATGGAGTCGGTTTTGCCGTCAAGAATGAGCTGGTCGACCGCCTCAAAGACTCCCCCTGAGGGGTTACCGAACGCCTCATGACTCTTCGTATTACCCTATCTCGGAACCAATGCGCCATAGTCATCAGTGCGTACTCCCCTACACTCAATGCAATGGATGAGGCTAAAGAGGGTTTTTATTCCAACCTCGAGACATCCTTGGGTAACAAATTGATCCTCCTGGGTGATTTTAATGCCAGGGTTGGCATTATGCCAGGGTTGACACAGCCCTCTGGGGAGGCGTGATTGGCAGAGAGGGGGTAGGGGGTAGGGAAAGCCAACTCCAGCGGTATCCTACTCCTGACAAAATGTCTAGAACATGAACTCCTCATCTCCAACACCCTGTTCCGCCAGAGGGACAAATACAAGACATCGTGGCAACACCCTCGCTCCAAACACTGGCACCTGCTTGACTATGTCATCGTCTGAGCCAGGGATCGCAAGGATGTGCGCATCACCCGCGCCTTGACACGAGCTAACGACTGCTGGACGGACCACCGCCTAATTCGATCCATCATCAACATTAACGTTGCCTCAAAGCAGAGGGGACAGCAGAAGCAGTTCCGCAAAAAAGTTAAGGCCGGGGCAGTTAGAGACCCAGCTAAGAGAGCCCTATACAGCCAACGCCTCACAGTCAATCTGGCGTGCCTGATGACCCTGAGATGTGAATGCCCATAGCGCTTGGTCTGCCCTCCAGGCCTCTATAACCAGTGCCTGTGAAGAGAACCTTGGTTACTCAACCAGAAAACATCAGGACTGGTTTGGTGAAAATGATCAGGAGATCGAAGAACTAATAGATCGCAAGCGCAAAGCATTTCCGAGCCTCAAAGCAACAAACCAACTCGGGAGCTGCAAAACAACATGACAGACGGCTCAAGGCTCAGGTCCAACAAAAAACCCGGGACCTAAAGAACAAGTGGTGGATGGATAAAGCACAGGAGATACAACAACTGGCCGACAGCCACAATATGCAAGGATTCTTCACTGCAGTCAAGGCTGCCTATGGTCCAAACCCCCAAGGCCCCACCCCACTCCTGGCCAAGGACGGTGAAACACTCATCAAGGACACCGAGGCTGTCAGGGCCCGATGGAAAGAGCACTTTGAAGATCTCCTCAATCGAGACTCTGCCATTGACGCGAGTGTTCTCGACTCCATCCCGCAGCATGCGACCTGCCAACAACTCAGTGAAACTCCAACGTTGCACGAGGTAGGCAAAGCCATAAAACAGCTCAAGAATAACAAGGCTATGGGTGCGGATGGAATCCCTGTTGAGACGCTAAAGTATGGTGGAGAGGCGCTGTTGGCATGGATACATGATCTCATCTCTCTCATCTGGAGGGAGGAGAGCATGCTGGGAGATCTGAGAGTTGCAGTGATTGTGACCATTTTTTAAAAAGGGGACAAGTCCGACTGCGGCAACTACAGAGGAATCTCCCTGCTATCAGCCACTGGGAAAGTTGTCACTTGAGTTAGAAACATAGAAACATAGAAAATAGCTGCAGGAGTAGGCCATTCGGCCCTTCGAGCCTGCACCGCCATTCAATAAGATCATGGCTGATCATTCCCTCAGTACCCCTTTCCTGCTTTCTCTCCATACCCCTTGATCCCCTTAGCCGTAAGGACCATATCTAACTCCCTTTTGAATATATCCAATGAACTGGCATCAACAACTCTCTGCAGCAGGGAATTCCATAGGTATAACAACTCTCTGAGTGAAGAAGTTTCTCCTCATCTCAGTCCTAAATGGCCTACCCCTTATCCTAAGACTATGTCCTCTGGTTCTGGACTTCCCCAACATCGGGAACATTCTTCCCGCATCCAACCTGTCCAGTCCCGTCAGAATCTTATACGTTTCTACGAGATCCCCTCTCATCCTTCTAAACTCCAGTGAATAAATGCCCAGTTGATTCAGTATCTCCTCATATTACAGTCCAGCCATCCCTGGAATCAGTCTGGTGAACCTTTGCTGCACTCCCTCAATAGCAAGAACGTCCTTCCTCAGATTAGGAGACCAAAACTGTACACAATAGTCCAGGTGAGGCCTCACTAAGGCCCTGTACAACTGCAGTAAGACCTCCCTGCTCCAATACTCAAATCCCCTAGCTATGAAGGCCAACATACCATTTGCCTTCTTCACCGCCTGCTGTACCTGCATGCCCACTTTCAGTGATTGATGAACCTTGACACCCAGGTCTCCTTGCACCTCCCCTTTTCCTAATCTGCCGCCATCCAGATAATATTCTGCCTTCGTGTTTTTGCCCCCAAAATGGACAACCTCACATTTATCCACATTATACTGCATCTGCCATGCATTTGCCCACTCACCTAACCTGTCCAAGTCACCCTGCAGCCTCTTAGCATCCTCCTCACAGCTCACACAGCCACCCAGTTTAGTGTCATCCGCAAACTTGGAGATATTATACTCAATTCCTTCATCTAAATCGTAAATGTATATTGTAAAGGGCTGGGGTCCCAGCACTGAGCCCTGCGGCATTCCACTACTCACTGCCTGCCATTCTGAAAATGACCCGTTTATCCCGACTCTCTGCTTCCTGTCTGTCAACCAGTTCTCTATCCACGTCAGTACATTACCCCCAATACCATGCGCTTTGATTTTGCACACCAATCTCTTGTGCGGGACCTTGTCAAAAGCCTTTTGAAAGTCCAAATACACCATATCCACTGGAGCTCCCTTGTCCACTCTGCTAGTTACATCCTCAAAAAATTCCAGAAGATTCGTCAAGCATGATTTCCCTTTCATAAATCCATGCTGACTTGGTCCGATCCTGTCACTGCTTTCCAAATGCGCTGCTATTTCATCCTTAATGATTGATTCCAACATTTACCCCACTACTGATGTCAACATATTATACTGTTCGTACAGTGAAGATCATGTGCCCCTTTCCTGAATTACGTCAATCGGTGACTAAATTAAAGTCTAATAGCATTTTCATCCGGAAGATTACTTGTATCTTCCTTCGTGAAGACAGAACCAAAGTATTTATTCAATTGGTCTGCCATTTCTTTATTCCCCATTATAAATTTACCTGAATCCGACTGCAAGGAACCTACGTTTGTCTTCACTAATCTTTTTCTCTTCACATATTTATAGAAGATTTTGCAGTCAATTTTTATGTTCCCTGCAAGCTTCCTCTCATACTCTATTTTCCCCCTCTTAATTAAACCCTTAGTCTTCCTCTGTTGAATTCTAAATTTCTCCCAATCCTCAGGTTTGTTGCTTTTTCTAGCCAAATTCTCTGCCTCTCCTCAATCATCTTCTTCCTGTGGCTGAGGATCTCCTTCCGGAATCACAATATGGATTTCTTTCCCTATGGGGCACAACACACATGATCTTTGCAATGCGACAGTTGCAGGAAAAATGCAGGGAGCAGCGCCAGCACTTATACATGGCCTTTTTCGATCTTACAAAGGCCTTTGACACTGTCAACCATGAGGGTCTGTGGAGCGTCCTCTTCTGTTTCGGATGCCGCCAAAGTTTGTCAACATCCTTTGTCTGCTTCACGATGACATGCAGTCCGTGATCCTTACCAACAGATTCATTACAGACCCAATCCACATCCGGACCGGGGTCAAACAGGGCTGCGTCATCGCTCCAACCCTCTTCTCAATCTTCCTCGCTACCATGCTGCACCTCACAATCAACAAGCTCCCCGCTGGTGTGGAACTAAACTACAGAACCAGTGGGAAGCTGTTTAACCTTCGCCGTCTCCAGGCCAGGTCCAAGATCAGCCCAACCTCTGTCGTTGAGCTGCAGTATGCGGACGACGCCTGCGTCTGCGCACATTCAGAGGCTGAACTCCAGGATATAGTCAATGTATTCACTGAGGCCTATGAAAGCATGGGCCTTACCCTTAACATCCGTAAGACAAAGGTCCTCCACCAGCCTGTCACCGCCACACAGCACTGCCCTCCAATCATCAAGATCCATGGCGCGGCCCTGGACAACGTGGACCATTTCCCATATCTCGGGAGCCTCTTATCAACAAAGGCAGACATTGATGCGGAGATTCAGCATCACCTCCAGTGCACCAGTGCAGCCTTCGGCCGTCTGAGGAAAAGAGTGTTTGAAGACCAGGCCCTCAAATCTACCACCAAACTCATGGTCTACAGGGCTGTAGTAATACCCGCCCTCCTGTATGGATCTGAGGCATGGACGATGTATAAAATGCACCTCAAGTCGCTGGAGATATATCACCAACGATGTCTCCGCAAGATCCTGTAAATCCCCTGCGAGGACAGGCGCACCAACATCAGTGTCCTCGACCAGGCTAACATCCCCAGTATTGAAGCACTGACCACACTCGATCAGCTTCACTGGGCAGGCCACATAGTTCGCATGCCAGATATGAGACTCCCTAAGCAAATACTTTATGCGGAGCTCTTTCATGGTAAATAGCCAAAGGAGGACAGCGGAAACATTATAAGGACACCCTCAAAGCCTCCCTGGTAAAGTGCGACTTCACCACTGACACCTGGGAGACCCTGGCCGAAGACCGCCCGAGGTGGAGAAAGTACATACGGGAGAGCGTTGGGCTCTTCGAGTTTCAACGCAAAGAACATGAAGAGGCCAAGCGCAGACAGTGGAAGGAGCGCGCGGCAAACCAGCCCCGCTGACCCCTTCCCTCAAAGAATGTCTGTCCCACCTGTGATAGGGTCTGTGGCTCTTGTATCGGACTGTTCAGCCATCAAAGAACTCACTTTGGGAGTGGAAGCAAGTCCTCCTCGATTCCGAGGGACTGCCTGTGATATCCTCGTGCTCCTATGAAGTGTATCCCCAGCTTGGGAGATAGAAGTTTGCTAAGTTTCCATTGAGCACACTTCAAATGGCCGTGGTGGGTAACCTTGAGCAGCTCTGGGCCTTGAGAAACTGTAGACTTCAGCATCTTGCCATGGATCAGGGCAGTCTGGTCCAGCTGGCTCTGTGGCTCTAACAATAGTACTGGCAGATTGGTTTGCGGAGGGGCAGGCATGCGGTCGTCCTGAGTGAGGACAGCAGGTTCCTCTTCCGTGGAACAAAGGGCAGTTTCCAGGGGCTGTGCCTCAGCACTCTTACTGCCCTGCATGAGAACATAGGGCAGATTGATATGATTGTGGAAACCCCTGTCAACACTGGCTCCCAGAGGCAAGCTGGCAGCTATCTGAGCTTTCCTGCAGCAAATTGAGCTTCCATGGAAGCTGTCAGAGCTGTCGGCAGAGAGCTCCATCATGGTGGGCTCCATTGTTGTGTTAACGAAGCTGACCATGTTGGACAGAATGGTCTCCATGTTCTGCATAAAGCCCCAACACCAGTTGGAGGTAGACTCCTCCATGCTCAGCCATCACGAACAAGCTCGGCGGCAGGCTGTCCAGTGCACCTAGCATTTTCCAGTCCATGCATCTGAGTCCTCTGCAGCCGAGCTAGTATGTGAACTGGCCTTGCAGTGAGCTGGTACCTGTGGTGTCCTATGCCCCTGCCCTAGCACCTGCATGCTTGTAGATGGCGATTCGCCATGCGAAGACCCATCCTCTAGCCTACCCTCTAAAGTACGCGTGATTCCAGTTCGTACTAAGTCAATCATTACAGCAGATGTGTGCCATTAACATAGCTTCCGTATTTTAAAAAATTTGTTCTTGGCATGTGGAAGGCCCTGGCAAAGCTATATTTTTTGACAATCCCTGAGAAGGTGCTGATGGTCCTACTCAGCTGGCTTACTGGGTATAAAGAGTAAACTGCATAGTATGGTGCTGGAGTCAGGTGTAGGCCAGATTGGATAGGTATGGCAGATTCCCTTCCCTGAAGGATATTAGTGAACCATTGGGTTTTTACAACAGTCCAAACACTAACAACTCAGTCATGAGCACAGCTCTCAAATATTGGGCTTAATTTTGCCCAAGACCGTTTGTTGGCGTATTGCTAGAGTTATGCTCGTTTTTCTCAGCCAGAAAAGCACCAAAAATATTTGTCCAAAATTTCCCCGCTGTATTTTTCAAATTTGGCGGTGCGCAGCCAGTCCAGTCACCTCGGGGGTGGAGCCTGCCTGAGCCGAAAAAAACAATGTCGCACCTTCTGCGCATGCGCGAAAAATAGAACATTTTTGACGTGATCCCAATGGGCGCGCATGCGCAGCGCAGATCCGGGTCTGCAATTGGCCATTTTTAAAGATCCAGTTGTGTGTGTGAGAATGTTGAGTGCTGTGTGAGAGCATTGAAAAATTCGCAGCTGCTATAGAAGATGCAACGCGATGCAAGGACCAAGAATTTCTTACAGGATGAAGGTACTAGTTACTGTAATTGAGGCCAGATGGCACGAGCTGGACACCAGCAGAGGTCACATAAAAGTTCCACCAAAAGAAATGAAGAAACGCTGGAATCAATTTGCAGAAAATTACTGTGTGACCACCACGAGATCTGGAGGCCAGTGTAAAAAGAAGTGGCAGGATCTTGGTCAAGTAGTTAGTGTAAGTACTATTTTCATTTATTCAATGGAATTGCAATTGTAAATGTGATCATCTGAATATGTCCCACCCAGCAGAAAGACACCCTCTCTAAAAAGTTGCATTTTCATCTTTGCAGAGGAAGGTGGCACATAACAAAAGGGAAAGAACTCAAACAGGAGGAGGCCCAGCAAATCTGCACCCACTGACACCCTTGGAAGAAAGAGTCGCTGCTTTGATGGGTCCTACCTGGAGAAAAGCAACAACCACTGCACAAGCTGGGCCCACAATCGAGGAAAAGGGTAAATCTTGTATATTCCACAGTCTGGCTTTGCTAAATGTTAAGTACTGTGAGGGCTAGCCATGCTTCGGTTCATGGGGATGTCTCCGTCAGCCATGCTTCTGTTGATGCAATGTGCTATCATGCATCATGGTCCTTCAAATCAGCCTGCTACTTGTGCTGTGTGAGCCTCCTCATGCCAACCACCCTGCTCCCTCCTCTGCTGCTAACCATTTTTCTGTGTTCTGTTATATTTTGCAGAACTTGAGGCCAACCCTGATGATGCAGAAGAAGATTCAGATGCGGACGAGCCTGAAGAGGAGAACATCTTCCAATCCCACCCTCCAGGCCAAGAGCATGGGGATGAGCGGGAGGGGGAGGGGATGGAGATGGATGAAGCCCCCACTGTTTTACTGACTTTGGAGGAGGTGCAGGGGCCGCCCATTGACGTGCCAGCCCCTTCTGTGACTAGTGGTTTGAGTGTTGGTGGAACATTCCATGGTTTCCTGCTGTCCGAGGCTACGGGTCCCAGTGGTGTGGTACAGCCAGGCACACCCGTAGGGAGGAGGGCAAGGAGAACTCGACCACGCTCTCCTGAGGATGTAACAGATGTGCTTCAGATGATGGCAATGAGTGGGAGAGCATTGACCTTACACGATCACTTCTGGACACCATCAGTAGAGTGGGTGATGAGTTAGTGGGACTGCCGGGAGAAGTAACAGCAATCTCACGAGAAATGAGTACAATGTCCAGGACCATGAGTGAGGGAATATTTCAATCAGCTGAAACCATGTCAGTGACGATGAGGGAGGGAATATCAAAGGTAGCTAATGCGCTGTCAGTGAACCTCAGGAAGGGAATGTCAGAGATGGCGCAAACACCATCAGTGAACATGAGGGAGGGAGTGTTGGAGGTCATTGAAACACTGTCAGGGCACACGGGGGACAGCATATTGGAGTTAGTTATTGCAATAAGGGAACTCGCCCAGATCTCGCACACACTCGCAACCCCCCCCCCCCCCCCCCCGCAACAGATGCGCACTACCCGAGATCTTAGAAAGAATAAGCTTGGTACCAACCCCAGAAACTCTGTGCCACCGCCTGTGGCTGGGGTGGTGGAGTCACCAGGAACAAGCGCGGCGGGTGGTCTTAGAATAAGGTAGAGGAGAGATGGGTGCAGCCTTTCTTCGTTGCTGCTGCTGTTGTTGTTATTATTGTTATTGTTGTAACTGTTCTCAAATTAAAAGTTTTTTGTAAGTTATGTAAATTTACAAGTTTACAAGTTAGTAAGTAATCTTAAAGTTTTTAACTGATCTTAGAGTTTGTAAGTGATCTTAAAGTTTGTAAGTGATCGTAACTGAAAACTTTAAACTTTGATACAAGAAAAATTTTATTACAGTGAAGTTAAGTATAAAGAACTGTTTGTTAAACTTTTGAATAAAATACATTTTACTTTAAAATGAATCATTTATATTATTTGTTCCATTATTAACACAGCTTTTGGAACTCAAGAAGAATCATTTCCATTATTTGTTTGATTATTAACAACTTTTGAAGTAAACAAGAATAATTTCCATTATTTGTTCCATTAACACAACACAACATTACGGAACAGGTCCAAACAGTAAACATGGTCCATGTGGAATAGTTGTCACTGAGCCTTCAGACAGCAAAGCGTTCACAGATGTGTCGTCATGCTCCAGGTTTAGGTACTTGCATGACTTCCTCATCCTCATCCTCCTGCTTATCATCTGTATCTTCCTCAAAATTATTATCAGCCACTCTCACCACAGGTGGGTCTACCAGTTGCTGCTGTCTCATGATGGCTAAGTTATGCAGCATGCAGCACACAACAGTGAACTGACCAAAATCTCAGGGGAGCATAGCAAGTAGCACCCGGAATGATCCAGGCATCGGAAACGCTGTTTCAAGATGCCAATAGTCCTCTCTATGATGCTGAGCGTTGCAATGTGCGACATGTTGTATTCCCGGTCAGCTTCCGTCCAGGTTACATGTAGGGGCGTCATGAGCTAGGTGGCGAGGCTGTACCCTTTGTCTCCCAGTAGCCAACTCTGCCCTTCTGGTTTCTGCTGCTGAAACATGGCTGACATAACGCTCTCGCGTAGGATGAACGCATCATGGGTGCTCCCAGGGTATCTTGCATCGACTGACATATGCGATGCATTTCGTCACACACAAGCTGTACTTTAATGGAGTGGAAGCCTTTTTTGTTCTGTAAGGGTTACTGTCATGTACCCTACATGGCTACTGTTGGTACTATCACAAGGTGTGCCACCAGAGGGCACAGCAGTGGGAGACTCGTAGGTTACCTGTACAGGTGTGCCTGGCCTAGTATAAAAGGCAGGCCACCAGGTGTGATCCTCACTCTGAAGTTAACTAATAAAGGACTAAAGTCACTACAGTTCAAGTACAACACACTGCCTCGTGGAGTCATTATTAGAGCATCTAAGCACACCACAACTGGTGACAAGAATACGAACTTTCACACGGAAATGGCTACCCTTGGTATGTTGCAGCAGTTCGCCGATGGTGATGATTGGGACGTCTTTGTGGAGAGGCTAGAACATTTCTTCACAGCAAACGACCTGGCAGGAGATGACCCGGCTGCACTGGCTGATAAGCGCCATACTACCTTGCTAACCAGTTGTGGGACGCACGTCTATGGCCTCGTCAGGGACTTGCTGGCACCAGCGAAGACAACGACCAAATCATACAAGGAGCTTGTAACCCTGATCCAGGAGCAACTCAAGCCCAAGAAGAGCATCCTCACAGCCAGACACTGGTTCTATACCCACCAACGGTCCGAAGGACAGGAAGTCGCGAAGTACGTCAGGAGGCTGGCGGCACTGTGCGAGTTCGGCACCCACCTCAAAGAAGCGCTGTGGGACATTTTTGTCATTGGAATTGGCCATGAGGGCCTTCTTCACAAGCTACTGTTGGCGGATACCACAGTCACACTGCAGAAGGCCATCTCTGTGAACCTGTCATTCATGACTGCGATCTGCGGCTCTAGGCAGATGTCTCACCCTCAGGACTCAAACGTCGGCAGGTACTGTGCACAGAGTGGTGCCGTTTAGGGGCTGGACTGTAGAGCGTGAACCCTCTCAGGGAAGAGAGAACAGGCTCCCGAGTTCCTTAACTCAGAGTCCGCTGAGGGGGGCTCAGGATAGTCCGTGAATCTGAGTTTGATTTGGTCCAAGTGTTTCCGGTGAATGAGTCCATTTAAAAGTTTGACCCAAAACACCCTGCTCCCCTCTTTGGCCACAGTAGTGCTGGGAAGTCACTTGGGACCTTGTCCATCGTTTAATAAAGGATCATTGATTTCAATTTTGCGTGACACATTTGCACTATCATGATATGTACTTTGTTGAAGCCGCCTGCTCTCTACCTGTTCATGTAGATCAAGGTGAACTAACGAGAGCTTTGTCTTGTGCCTTTTTCATGAGCAGTTCAGCAGGTGGAATCCCAGTGAGCGAGTGGGGTCTCATGCAGTAGCTAAGCAGGACTCGCGGCAGGCGAGTCTGCAGTGAGCCTTCAGTTACCCTCTTCAAGCCCTGCTTGATAGTTTGCACTGTTCTCTCCACCTGACCATTGGAAGCTGGTTTGAACGGGGCAGATGTAACATGTTTGATCCCATTGCGGGTCATGAACTCTTTGAACTCAGCACTGGTGAAACATGGCCCGTTGTCGCTCACAAGGACATCAGGCAGTCCGTGCATGGCTGATAACCAAGATGTCGTCCTGGAAGAACACCATGCACCGGACCGACTTCAGTAAGCTTTCCATGTTTCTCTGGAATATCGCTGTGGCTGATCGAATTCCAAACAGGCATCTGTTTAAATGAAGAGGCCTTTGTGCATGTTAATGAAGGTGAGACCCATCGCTGATTCCTCCAGCTCCTGCGTCAGGCAGGCTAAGGTCAAGTCCAGCTTCGTGAACGTCTTTCCTCCCACCAGCATAGCAAAAAGGTCATCAGCCTTTGGTAGTGGGTATTGATCCTGCAGGGAGAAATGATTGATAGTTACTTTGTAATCACCACAGATTCTGACGGTGCCGTCTCCCTTCAGGACTGGAACAATCGGACTGGCCCACTCGTTGAATTCGATCGGCGAAATGATGCCCTTTCGTTGCAGCCAGTCTAGCTCGATCTCTACCCTTTCTCTCATCATGTACGGTACTGCTCTCGCCTTGTGATGGATGGGGCGCGCCCCCGGAATTAGATGGATCTGCACTTTTGCTCCTTGGACCTTCCTGATGCCTGGTTCGAACAGCGAAGGGAACTTGTTTAAGACCTGGGCACACGAAGTGTCATCAGCGGACGAGAACGCTCGGACGTCATCCCAGTTCCAGCGTATCTTTCCCAGCCAGATCCTGCTGAGCAGCGTGGGACCATCGCCCAGTACCACCCAGAGTGGTAGCTTGTGCACCACTCCATCGTAGGAGACATTTACAGTAGCACTGCCGATTACGGGAATCTGTTCCTTTGTGTAAGTTCTCAGTTTCGTGCAAATGGGAGTCAAGACTGGCCTTGAGGCCTTGCTGCACCACAATTTATCGAAAGTCTTTTTGCTCATAATGGACTGGCTCGCGCCCGTGTCCAGCTCCATTGACACCAGGAGTCCATTTAATTCAACCTTCAGCATTATCGGGGGACACTTTGTGGTAAATGTGTGCATACCTCTGCTTCCTTGGTCTGAGGCTCTGGTTCGTCGTGATCCACCATGGATCTGTACTTCTCTGCAACATGGTGATTTGCAGGATTAGCAGGGTTTGCAGCTCGCCTGCACATACGTTGGAGGTGTCCCATTGTTCCACAGCCCTTGCTTACATACTCTTTGAAGTGGCATGAATGGAAACGATGATCACCCCCGCAGCGCCAACAAGGTGGAAATGGCCTTGCATTCATCATCCTTGATGGTGGACTCTGAGACATCTGCGGACGTGCAGCTGCAGGCATGTAGGGCCTGCCCTGTATGTTACGATTTGAAATCAACATCACTTTGTTCACAGCACTTGTAGCAGCACTCGTGTGCTGAGAGATTTGCTTAGTATTGCCACTGGTGGCAATGAACGTAAGGGCTATCACTATGGCTTTACTCAAGGTTGGGGTCTCTACAGTCAACAGTTTGCAAAGTATCACATCATGGCCAATGCCAAGTATGAAAAGGTCTCTGAGTATGTGCTCCAAATGTCATTCAAATTCGCAATGTCCTGCAAGGTGTCTTAGCTCGGCAACATAACTCGCCACTTCCTGGCATTCAGACTTTTTGTAGGTGTAGAACCGGTACCTCGCCATCAGAACACTTTCCTTCGGGTTCAGGTGCTCCCGAACCAGTGTGCACAAATCGGCGTACGATTTCTGTGTGGGTTTCGCTGGAGCAAGCAGATTTTTCATGAGGCCATACATTAGTGCCCCGCAGACAGTGAGGAGAATCGCCCTTCGTTTGGCAACGTTCGCTTCTCCTTCCAGCTCGTTGGCCACGAAGTATTGGTCGAGTCGCTCCACGAAGGTTTCCCAATCATCTCTCTCCGAGAATTTCTCCAGGATGCCCACTGTTCTCTGCATCGTTGGGTTCGTCATCTGTATCTTGTCACCATTTGTTATGTATGAATAAAGAGTCAGACTGAACACTGTGAGCTCAAAGTAAAGTGTTACCTTCGTCTTTTATTGCAGGTCTCCAGAGTGCCTCTCCAGCCTGTGAGACTTCCTTAAATACCTGTGTTCCCAAGGGATTGTGGGATCCCTTGGGACTCCAGGGGATGAGCCCTCTGGTGGCTATGCAAGATTATATACAGGTTTACATATATAACAGTGACCACATAAGCTACAGCCTCCAGCTTGGCCTGCTGTGCGTTCAGTGTGCTGGGGAGTTTGATGGCTTTCTCTATTCCAGTCCCTGGGTCATAAATTCCACACCCTGTCCTATGCTCTCCGTCTGTTACCAAGCTGGACCCATCCACATATATATCTCTCCCTGTCAGATGTTCCCCGGCCCGAATCCCATGTCTACATCCCATACCCGGTCTACCATGCACACACAATCCGTCCCTGGATAAATCACATTCAGGGCCAGCTTAGCTTCAGCCAATCTTTCTACCCTCAGATTCATCTGGAGCAATGTCCAGCGGACAATGCGATTGCTACTCACTGTCCCATCTTTTATCCTCCCATCCAATAACTTCTGTGTCGGTGTGTGACAGGTCAGTAAAGTTATTAAAGTTGACCCCGTAAATAATTGGAAACATTTTACAGCTCAATGCCTTGCCAAAAGGTGTCTTTCGCAGTTTGAGTAACCCCTCTCTACATCTGTCAGGACTCGGGAGGCATAAGCCACTGGCCTCAACCTGTCATGCCGCTCTTGGAGCAACACTGCACTCAAACTATCCCCAGTAGCTGCTACCTCCAGATAAAAGTCCTCATTCCCGTTTATTACTCCCATTGTAGGTGCAGTTTGTAAATCTACCATTAGGCGGGTAAATGCCTCCTTACAACTCTCATCCCATTCCCATCCTACTCCTTTCCTAAGGAGTCTAAGCAAAGGAGCTGCTATGGCTATATAGCCTTCAATAAAAGATCTTACCCAAGTTATACTCTTTGGAGTGGGTAGTTCCTGTAACTGCCTTCCACTTTGCCTTGTCCAAAGCCCTTTCCCCTGCCTAAGCATTTCACTTCCTCCTGTCCAATTTGGGCTTTCTTGGGGTTTGCCTTAAATCCTGCCTCCCCCAACAGCTTTAGTAGCTCGTCCAGTAGTGGCCCGTGGTCCTCTACACTTTCTGAGAATAATAGTCCACATACTGGATCAACTGGCTAGGCTGACTAAATCTTTTTAAAGCACCAGCCATACACTGATTGAAAATTGAGGGACTGTTATGAAACCCTTGCGGGAGGCACGCCCACGTATACTCTTGCCCCTTGAATTTATACCGATCCTCCCATCTTACTGGGATAGACCAGAACTCGTTAGCTTTGTCCAGTACAGTGAACGTCATTGTCTCCGCAGGGATATTCCCTATTAGATCGCCCACTGTTGCTACCATGGGCACTTTAAATGGTTTTGCCCTTGGTGGTTTCGAATCACCCCCCTTACAACAGTTCTAGACACCGGAATTACAGTGGTGAACAGAAATACACAGTTATAGCCAGATCTTTAGGTTTCAACCATCACAATGATTTTATTCAAGATAAAGCACACATCTGCATCCAGTAAAACACATCCTGGTGGCATAAAACAAACAAACACAGTACAACACTCAACCCTGGCCCATCTGAACAGGCCCTGAACACGAAGTACCCATGTCTAAAACACCCCTGCTCGGCTTCAAAAGTGCACCACCGAATCTGTCCAACAGAATTATGCGTACGCTTAAGATCTTTGCAGAAAACCTCCCCACTAAACCCCTAAGGCTTGGTTGGGACACACGACACCCCTTCACATTATGCGGTGGTCTTAAAGATATGTGGGCTGGGATAAATGCTCACCAATTACCCCTCTGGCTTACTCACTGCTTCTCCCGATGAGGCGTATCTTCTGGTTCTGTACCAATCTGTGGTATTCAAATCCAGTCTCAAGCTTAGCTTCCCAGTCAAAATAGCGAGGCTCTCTTTGCTTGTAGATGGTGTTTCTTCTCTCCATCCCAGACGCAGTGCTCAGTCCTTGTGCGTTGAATGAAGCGAGCAAGCATAGTAGGGGAGAGAGAGAGAGAGAGAGATGGCAGCCAAAACCTGCCACTCTTATACCTGCAAAATGCTTCTTCTTGCGGCAAAAGGTCAACTGTTCTTCGCCTGAGGCAGTGCAACTGAAAGAGCCAAATCATGTCTTCGGACTGTTCCTTTGTTACTGGACTGTTTCCTCAATAAAGCTCCAACAAGTCTGGGTAGTCAAAAAGCTTTCTTTATGTCTTGAGCACCGACCAATCTTCTTGATCTCTCACTGATTACATGACAAATGGCCCGTTCATCAATCATCTTCCTGCCATTTCAGCTATTGATTCCTGCCCACTTGATGTGTATTCCTGTGGGCCATGTTTGGACCTGTCCCAAATCAGACTGTTTGCCCTTGTGCAGAAACAGCCAAATTAAAGCAATGTCCAAAACGTTAAGTCCAAAAGTTTATGCTTTTGCTATCGATGTTTTCACGGAATTCTTACAGCGCGCATGCTGGAATTCCTTTACTAAGAACTCGATAGTCTACTGTGGCTCTCCATGACTGACCGGGCTTCTTAACTGGTCATAGGAGTGAATTCATGTGGGTCGCTATCTGTCTCAGTACCCCTTGTTTCACCAGGAAGCTCAATGCAGTTTCCAAGTCCTTCTCTGCCTCCGGGGAAAAATATACTGTTTCTGAGGTTGAGATATTGGATCCCCGGGTACCTTCGCCTCTACCCCTGTTACCCTGCCACAGTCATGTCGGTGAGTGGCGAACACTGCGAGATTATTTTTCACATACGCCCGATACTTTTCCGGAGTGCTACGGACCAATTGTTCCAGTTCATAGCTTCCCTTCAATTTCATAGTACAGGCACTATCTTTCACCTTTTCTGCCTTGGGGATAACTAAAACTTCCTCAGGTTCCTCGTAGCTACTATCACATAGTGGGCCAGCTTAAATTCAGCTCCGAGGACCCCCGGGCCGGGCTGATCCCATTGCATCAGTACACATTCCCACTTAGTGACAATGGGTCCTAACCCTATAGATAAAGGTTCTGATACTGCCCCAGCCTGCTCATTCCCTGTGAAACCTACTAACTTAAACAGGACCCTGCTCGACCATGGAGAAGTGGTTGGGTTTGGTGAGTGAACCACCGTACAGGAAGCTCCGGTTTCTGCTAAATGCTTTCCTCAAGTGGTCTCTACCTTGATCTTTATACAAGGTCTGCCTGACTCATCGTAGGTGAGTGGGCACAGGTATTCGGGTTGGGCGCGTCCTAGTCATGGGGGAAGTGAGGGCGCGCTGGGCTTTTCACTGCATACAGCAGCGTCCAGTTTTCCCTGATCCTTGCCCATATCCTGCCGTAACCCGGCTACTAGAAGTTCCAATGGGTCTTCTACCCCCCTCTCTCTCCGCCTCCACTACTGAGAGGGACCCCGGTGTCCTCGTTTTTCCTTTCTTGGGCCCTTGCACTCCTTGCTCCAGTATCCCATTCTCCCACAGCTAAAGCACGCCTGGGATCTGTTCACATTACCTCCCTACTGCTCCCATTCTTTTCTACCATCCACGCTTCCCTTCATTTCGTGCACTTTTCCTTTTTGTCTATTCTCTTCCCGCCAGTCAAATTTAAAAGCCTGAGTCAGTTTCCTTGACACACCTGGCTCTGTATTATTAACATCCTCGGGGTCAAACCATGATTCCGCCCGAGCCCTGATCCATGTCAAGCCGTTAGCCCCTCGAGTCCTCAACTAATGATTCCTGGGAGCCTCTAACAACTGGGCTTAGGCTAGATTTCCCCCCCGTCGCCTTCAGATACACGGGTCATAACCTGTCTGCAAATGCATCCGGAGCCAGCTGTCTAGTCTGCTCGACCTGCAAGAATGGGCTGCCTTGGCTATGTCCAAACACCATTAAAATGTTGTTTTTTTACCCCATCCAGAGTACTCCCTCCTAATTTAGTGGCTGCCGACAAACCCTGGTACAGCTTCCCATCTAGGGAGAACAGTATCATCTTTCTCAGTTCATCGTCGGCACGATTATTGATCCCATCTATCGGTTCTACATTGACAAAATGAACAGAGACATCCCCTCCATGCTTCAGTTTCGGCAATCTGGCCAGCATTTCCTGCAACTGGAGAGATATATATGGGAGCACATAATCACTCTGCAATGGTCCCTGACCACCGCCTTGTGGGGGTGGACCGAACTTTTGGTGTCGCAGGGGATACATTGGTCCCGGTGGTCCTGGTGCTTTGGGAGCCGGCTGACCCTCACTATACTTGGTTCCATCATCGGGCTCCTTTTCCTCCTCCTCTTCCCAGTTTACCCCAAGTTCCCCTGGTGCCATGAGACAAGCTACACCCCTTGCCCCGGATAATGCTAGGGTCAACTTACGGGTTTTTCTATTACAGGGCCCGTGATCAGCTTCTTCATGTACCCTGTTTTTGGCTACCCTGTATCCCACCATTATATTTTTTAACTGACCCTCAGCCTTGTCAGCTCTCTCTGAGTTCCTATTCCCTTCCTCACGCTGAGCCTGACACTGCCTTCTACTTTCGGTGGCCTGACATTGCAGGGCCATCATGTTTCCAGCTGTTTCTTCCTGCACTTTCCTTTCCTACCTTTCAATGCCAGCCAGTTCACTATGGCCTCTCTCTCTCCTGCCCTACTTTCTGATTCCTGTTGCTCATTTTCTAAACGCTCAACTTGCTCCATGAGTGTCTGAATTTGTTTCTTCATACATATTAACCAGATTGCCTTTTCCTTCGATTTCTTGTGTATGCTACACCCTGTCCACTCTATTGCTTTTTCATACGGACTGTTAGAGTGTAACATTTCTAGCATCTGGTGCTCAGAAATGTTTACTTTTTCAAATACATATGAGGATATCCTATTCTCCATCGCAGGTTTCTAGCCCTTAAACCTGTCCTTAATTATTGTTCTAACCATTGAATGTACTGCCGTGGTCACCAATTCTGTAAGGATTACTAAAAAAAAGAGGGCAGTTATAAGTGTCTGGAGTGTCCCCCAGATCGGGGGGCACTCGATCTAATGTTAATTTTGTACTCCCCAAAAGAGTTGTAAGGATTACTAAATGCCTAGTCCCGCGTTACACGGTTCTTTGACGTCAGGATTTATAAGAACAAAATTACACACGGCACAGGATTTTTGGCTCAACCAAGATTCATTTATTTTATTGAGCATACACACAACTACCTCCCCAGTATAAATCACTACGATCTATGTGGGACTAACAAACCCAGAATACAAACCCCTACCAAAAGGTCATTTGCATTGGCATTACTTGACACAGTTAAACCCGTTTGCGATTTGACTGTTACACATAAAGTTATCCAGACCCAAATACAAAACCCTTCTATGATTTGGCTGCAACAAACCATGCAATGATCAATTCCTCGGCTGTCTTCTGAGGTTGACTGGCGGCCCTTTCCTTAGTTGCAGCTTGTATCCCGAAGATTGGTTGGCCTCTGTTGCTGTTGCGTACTGATTCTGTACTGCTGAGTCCCTTGCCTTCGAAAATGGGCCTTCTTTTTACCAAAAACCAACTTGCAATATTGGAACAGATTTAACACAATGGCCGCATCAAATGTTGATGGCTAATTGTTCCTCACTAGCGTCATTGCCATGATTACCTGTCTGCAGGGTGAGGTCCTTCCCAAGGTGACTTAATTATTGGTTTCTAGTTGCATTCATATCCAAATGGCTCAGGGTTTGGTCCATTTTCCAGGCTTACCCTGATACCAACCTTTCTGGAGCCACAGTCCAGGGTATGTTTTTTAAACAATGTAACCCCTTAAGGCAAATGAATATATGAATGTTCAAGAAACCTGCCTGATGCAGACATCTGTTGCAGGTTGAGAAATGGTGTACACATCCCCAGTTGTAGCTTGAACCGATCCAGAAACATAGAAGGAAAGTGCAGGAAAGTGTAACCTTCACTTCAACTGACAAAGCAGTCCTCCTAACGCTTCTAGGTTGCAGATCTGCTTTGACCAACTTACAGATGTCAGTTAGAACTTCTTTGCGGAAACGCAGCCTTCTGACACAGTCTGCATCACTCAGGTGCAGGATGAATGTCTGTCTCAATATACCCAAAGTGGGTAAGGCCTCCTGCCCAGCACCCTACAGGCTCTGAGGTTCCTCATGTGATGACTTGAATCATTTGCCTCCTCCATAGCACCATGATGCAGAAGGCTCGCACACGGTTTGGCATTGTCAGTATTGCCCCCATGGTTAAATTTTACCTTTGCAAGAAGCTGAAAATGGCAGGAAGGCAGGGAGGACAGGTTCTTTGTTGTTTCTCCCCAAGGTCTGTATGGACCACACCCAGGTCTCAGCAGTCTTGTGACTTTTCCCCCCCGCTCCCCTCCCCCCCTCAGGCTCATTGCAGTCTTGTGACTTCTCCTCCCCCGGGCTCATTTTCTGCCTAGCGCAGTCTTCGGATTGCCACCTCCCCCCCCCACCCCCGCCCCCCCGGGGCTTGTTTTGCAGCTGAGCCCCGAGCCCCTGTCGGCTGATGCTGCAACCCTCCAGCCTTGTTTGAAGACATTCGGTGGTGGAGTGTGCGTAAAAAAAACAATGAAAACTTCAGAATTCCATGAAACTTCCATGTACTCCGTTGAAAGGTAAAAAAAATGTCCTCTTTGTTATGGATACTTAAAGTGTTCTTGACTCCCTCCAAAAACGTTGATGAAAAACAATGGCTTCTTTCAGCGCCGATTTCTCAATGTGCGCTGCTTTCTGTTAACTCTCCAGAAGGTTTTTCGGGAGTGGCCAGATATGCCGACCTCGCAGAAATTTTTTTTGGCCAAACTGTGAAAAATCATCAAAACTGGCGCCTCAAAAAAAAACAAACATAAAAAAATTGTAACTAACTCAGTTACGCCGGCGCAGATTCCTGGGGGAAACTTTGATTTAAATACCTACACCAAAAAAAAACGGCACACGCTAAAAAAACGCCGCAAACGACCCGGGAAAATTGAGCCCATTAATTGTTACCCATTTTGCTGCAATACATGGTACATTACTGCATACATGAAGCATACCTGAGCGAATTAACAGACTTTCCTCAGCATGTAACCATGAGCAGCAAAAACATTAACTAGCGTTTTATACAGCACTCCTCACATGCAGGAAGACATCCCAGTTAATTTCACAATAAGGGGAAGAGCTTAATGTGATTCTTATGAAGCTTTCACTCAGCCAAGTACATTGAAAGGCCAGATGTATCCAGCTTTCAATCAAAAACTATTTTCCTTGATTCAGAGTTTCAGTTCTGACAGACACAATGCAGAAAG
The DNA here is from genome assembly GCF_044704955.1 of Pristiophorus japonicus. NCBI lineage: Eukaryota > Metazoa > Chordata > Chondrichthyes > Pristiophoridae > Pristiophorus > Pristiophorus japonicus. Next base: position 34,718,508 of record NC_091984.1, read on the forward strand.
TGCATTTATCATGTTTAAAGTCAGAGCTAGTGGTAGGTGATGGACAGACCATTTGCAAGCAGAGATCAGATTTAATTAAATACATGCATTCAGCAATACTGAATACAGCAATGACAGAAAGAAGAAGCAAGTTCATTATAGTAATCGGTGCAAATCATTAATTATGGGTAATGAAATTAAATATCTACCTGTAACACAAAGCACGACAAGTAGTGTAGGCAGAAAGCAACAACACCTTCCCCCTCTTCTCCAAATTATCACTCTTTCCAAACTCTATTTAAGTGCACTCCATTTAAGACAGTCTGTGCAGATCGCATATTAATGAGGCCCCCTCCTTCCTGTGGCAGGCGTCTTTCTCCAAATCAGAAACTGCACGGTTAAAATGTCAGCGGACATGAGCGCATTGTGAAAGCAGCAGGAAAAAAGCGACTACCATGACCTTCATTTTAACTGCCTGCGGATGGGTTAAAATTGGCCCTCATGTCATTGCAGTTCAAATAAATACGGGCGCTTACATTTGGGACACACAGTGCCACATGGGTGCAATCAATTGCTTCCAATAACCCTGGGGAATCAAGCAATTCTAAATCATTTGACGGCCTCTCAGTCACTGTTGTGGGAGCAGTGACAAATGGTATAAATTGATCAGTCTTGGTAAAGAAGCACAGAGATGACATGCCTTATGGAGGATTACACAGAAAATTGACTGATCGGATGAAAGTCTCCAGTGGCCCCCTGGAATGAGCCTGTGCCGTTAAAGTTGGAAGATGTAGTCACTTTCTGTGCCATAGTCAGAGCTGTGTGCACTGTGAACATGTGAGTCAGACTGGAGAGATGAACAGAACTCCTCAACAGATTTATGACTGAAGCCCTGCCTCCTTACACACAGCTCCTGGGAAAAGACTCGTAAAGTATGCCTGGGTCTCTACATCTTGCTGGATGGGTAATGCTGGGATAATCTGGCTCTCCTCCAATGCTGTCCGACTAAACTCATTTTTTAAAACAGGCTCATGCTGATGCTCTTCCTTCAGTATATAGATCATGGAAAGTGGGATTCCCATTGAGAAACCCATTATGCAGTCCTCAGAACCGAGCTCAGTATTCTTCTTGAAACAGAATGCTTTCCATGAGCAATGCAGAATGTGAGTATGAGTCAATCATTTTTGCAATAGCTACAGGACTCTCACCTACATAGCTCTGCAAATAATCTCAGTTCAGCAGTGTTCCTTTAACTAAGTCCTTCTGGCTTGATGAATGGTGTATGTAGTGTATGCACCAATGTGCATGCTCACAGGTTCTAGGGCTGTTGAACCCATCTCCTTTATCTAGGAGTCTACCTTAGCCCAGACGAGGAAGCCTGGCCGACAAACTGGCACGAGCTGGAGGACCAAGTCGCCGATCGCCTAGGGCGCTGGACAGGACTGCTCTGAGTACTGTCCTACAGGGGTCGAGCGCTAGTCATAAACCTCGAGTCAGTCGAAGAGGCGGGAGCTCGGAGCAGCGCGAGTCCGGAGTCGGCGAGAGGCCTATAAAGGCCAGCGGGAGTTGAGCAGTTCGAGCAGTCAGTCGAGGAGGCGGGAGCTCGGAGCAGTGCGAGTCCAGGGTTGACGAGAGGCCTATAAAGGCCAGCGGGAGTCGAGCAGTTCGAGCAGTCAGTCGAGGAGGCGGGAGCTCGGAGCAGCAAGAGTCCAGGGTCGGCGAGAGGCCTATAAAGGCCAGCGGGAGTCGAGCAGTTCGAGCAGTCAGTCGAGGAGGCGAGAGCTCGGAGCAGTGCGAGTCCGGGGTTGACGAGAGGCCTATAAAGGCCAGCGGGAGTCGAGCAGTTCGAGCAGTCAGTCGAGGAGGCGGGAGCTTGGAGCAGCGCGAGTCCGGGGTCGGCGAGAGGCCTATAAAGGCCAGCGGGAGTCGAGCAGTTCGAGCAGTCAGTCGAGGAGGCGGGAGCTCGGAGCAGCAAGAGTCCGGGGTCGGCGAGAGGCGTGGCTTGTGCAGCTACGGGAGAAAGCAAAAAAGAAGTAGAAAGAAACAGAAAGGTGACGTCACAGCCAAGGGGGTAAGTGATTGGCTGGTGATTGGTGAGTAGTTTTTCTTTTTTCTCTTCTATAACAGTCAGTAACTTTTAACATTGTTGTTGCCAATTTAAGTGTATCTAAGGGTTAAGTCATGGCAGGGGAGCTCGGTCATGTGATATGCTCCTCCTGTACCATGTGGGAACTCAGGGACGATTACGTGTGCAGGAAGTGTATCCGCCTCCAGCTCCTGACGGACCGTGTCGCAGAATTGGAGCTGAGGGTGGATTCACTCTGGAGCATCCACGATGCTGAGAATGACGTGAGTAGCACGTGTAGCGAGTTGGTCTTACCGCAGGAGAAGGGTCCACAACCAGCTAGGGAATGGAAGACCAGCAGGAAGAGCAGTGCAAGGAAGGTAGTGCAGGGGTCCCCTGTGGTCATGCCCCTGCAAAACAGATACACTGCTTTGAGTGCTGTTGAGGGGGATGACTCATCAGGGGAGGGCAGCAGCAGCCAAGTTCATGGCACCGTGGCTGGCTCTGTTGCACAGGAGGGCAGGAAAAAGAGTGGGAGAGCGATAGTGATAGGGGATTCAATTGTGAAGGGAATAGATAGGCGTTTCTGCGGCCGCAACCGAGACTCCAGGATGGTATGTTGTCTCCCTGGTGCAAGGGTCAAGGATGTCTCGGAGCGGGTGCAGGACATTCTAAAAAGGGAGGGAGAACAGCCAGTTGTCGTGGTGCACATTGGTACCAACGACATAGGTAAAAAAAAGGGATGAGGTCCTACGAAACGAATTTAAGGAGTTAGGAGCTAAATTAAAAAGTAGGACCTCAAAAGTAGTAATCTCGGGATTGTTACCAGTGCCACGTGCTAGTCAGAGTAGGAATCGCAGGATAGCACAGATGAATACGTGGCTTGAGCAGTGGTGCAGCAGGGAGGGATTCAAATTCCTGGGGCATTGGAACCTGCTCTGGCGGAGGTGGGACCAGTACAAACCGGACGGTCTGCACCTGGGCAGGACCGGAACCAATGTCCAAGGAGGAGTGTTTGCTAGTGCTGTTGGGGAGGAGTTAAACTAATATGGCAGGGGGGTGGGAACCAATGCAGGGAGACAGAGGGAAACAAAAAGGAGACAAAAGCAAAAGACAGAAAGGAGATGAGGAAAAGTGGAGGGCAAAGAAACCCAAGGCAAAGAACAAAAAGGGCCACTGTACAGCAAAATTCTAAAAGGACAAAGGGTGTTAAAAAAACAAGCCTGAAGGCTTTGTGTCTTAATGCAAGGAGTATCTGTTATAAGGTGGATGAATTAACTGTGCAAATAGATGTTAACAAATATGATGTGATTGGGATTACAGAGACGTGGCTCCAGGATGATCAGGGCTGGGAACTCAACATCCAGGGGTATTCAACATTCAGGAAGGATAGAACAAAAGGAAAAGGAGGTGGGGTAGCATTGCTGGTTAAAGAGGAGATTAATGCAATAGTTAGGAAGGACATTAGCTTGGATGATGTGGAATCTATATGGGTAGAGCTGCAGAACACCAAAAGGCAAAAAACATTAGTGGGAGTTATGTACAGACCTCCAAACAGTAGTAGTGATGTTGGGGAGGGCATCAAACAGGAAATTAGGGGTGCATGCAATAAAGGTGCAGCAGTTATAATGGGTGACTTTAATATGCACATAGATTGGGCTAGCCAAACTGGAAGCAATACGGTGGAGGAGGATTTCCTGGAGTGCATAAGGGATGGTTTTCCAGACCAATATATCGAGGAACCAACTAGGGGGGAGGCCATCTTAGACTGGGTGTTGTGTAATGAGAGAAGATTAATTAGCAATCTCGTTGTGTGAGGCCCCTTGGGGAAAAGTGACCATAATATGGTGGAATTCTGCATTAGGATGGAGAATGAAACAGTTAATTCAGAGACCATGGTCCAGAACTTAAAGAAGGGCAACTTTGAAGGTATGAGGCGTGAATTGGCTAGGATAGATTGGCGAATCTTACTTAAGGGGTTGACTGTGGATGGGCAATGGCAGACATTTAGAGACCGCATGGATGAACTACAACAATTGTACATTCCTGTCTGCGTAAAAATAAAAAAAGGGAAGGTGGCTCAACCGTGGCTATCAAGGGAAATCAGGGATAGTATTAAAGCCAAGGAAATGGCATACAAATTGGCCAGAAATAGCAGCGAACCCGGGGACTGGGAGAAATTTAGAACTCAGCAGAGGAGGACAAAGGATTTGATTAGGGCAGGGAAAATGGAGTAAGAGAAGAAGCTTGCAGGGAACATTAAGACGGATTGCAAAAGTTTCTATAGATATGTAAAGAGAAAAAGGTTAGTAAAGACAAACGTCGGCCCCTTGCAGTCAGAATCAGGGGAAGTCATAACAGGGAACAAAGAAATGGCAGACCAATTGAACAAGTACTTTGGTTCGGTATTCACTAAGGAGGACACAAACAACCTTCCGGATATAAAAGGGGTCAGAGGGTCTAGTAAGGAGGGGGAACTGAGGGAAATCCTTATTAGTCAGGAAATTGTGTTGGGGAAATTGATGGGATTGAAGGCCGATAAATCCCCAGGGCCTGATGGACTGCATCCCAGAGTACTTAAGGAGGTGGCCTTGGAAATAGCGGATGCATTGACAGTCATTTTCCAACATTCCATTGACTCTGGATCAGTTCCTATCGAGTGGAGGGTAGCCAATGTAACCCCACTTTTTAAAAAAGGAGGGAGAGATAAAACAGGGAATTATAGACCGGTCAGTCTGACCTCAGTAGTGGGTAAAATGATGGAATCAATTATTAAGGATGTCATAGCAGCGCATTTGGAAAGAGATGACATGATAGGTCCAAGTCAGCATGGATTTGTGAAAGGGAAATCATGCTTGACAAATCTTCTGGAATTTTTTGAGGATGTTTCCAGTTAGAGTGGACAAGGGAGAACCAGTTGATGTGGTATATTTGGACTTTCAGAAGGCTTTCAACAAGGTCCCACACAAGAGATTAATGTGCAAAGTTAAAGCACATGGGATTGGGGGTAGTGTGCTGACATGGATTGAGAACTGGTTGTCAGACAGGAAGCAAGGAGTAGGAGTAAATGGGTACTTTTCAGAATGGCAGGCAGTGACTAGTGGGGTACCGCAAGGTTCTGTGCTGGGGCCCCAGCAGTTTACACTGTACATTAATGATTTAGGCGAGGGGATTAAATGTAGTATCTCAAAATTTGCAGATGACACTAAGTTGGGTGGCAGTGTGAGCTGCGAGGAGGATGCTATGAGGCTGCAGAGTGACTTGGATAGGTTAGGTGAGTGGGCAAATGCATGGCAGATGAAGTATAATGTGGATAAATGTGAGGTTATCCACTTTGGTGGTAAAAATAGAGAGACAGACTATTATCTGAATGGTGACAGATTAGGAAAAAGAGAGGTGCAACGAGACCTGGGTGTCATGGTACATCAGTCATTGAAGGTTGGCATGCAGGTACAGCAGGCGGTTAAGAAAGCAAATGGCATGTTGGCCTTCATAGCGAAGGGATTTGAGTACAGGGGCAGGGAGGTGTTGCTACAGTTGTACAGGGCCTTGGTGAGGCCACACCTGGAGTATTGTGTACAGTTTTGGTCTCCTAACTTGAGGAAGGATATTCTTGCTACTGAGGGAGTGCAGCGAAGGTTCACCAGACTGATTCCCGGGATGGTGGGACTGACCTATCAAGAAAGACTGGATCAACTGGGCTTGTAGTCACTGGAGTTCAGAAGAATGAGAGGGGACCTCATAGAAACGTTTAAAATTCTGACGGGTTTAGACAGGTTAGATGCAGGAAGAATGTTCCCAATGTTGGGGAAGTCCAGAACCAGGGGTCACAGTCTAAGGATAAGGGGTAAGCCATTTAGGACCGAGATGAGGAGAAACCTCTTCACCCAGAGAGTGGTGAACCTGTGGAATTCTCTACCACAGAAAGTTGTTGAGGCCAATTCACTAAATATATTCAAAAGGGAGTTAGATGAAGTCCTTACTACTAGGGGGATCAAGGGGTATGGCGAGAAAGCAGGAAGGGGGTACTGAAGTTGCATGTTCAGGCATGAACTCATTGAATGGCGGTGCAGGCTAGAAGGGCTGAATGGCTTACTCCTGCACCTATTTTCTATGTTTCTATATTTCTAACCAGCTGCTGGCTGCTATGCTGTGGTACCGGCTGGTCACTTTTGACCCCTCCCCCTGCGTTTATCGCCAAGATTCAGAAGAAGCTGGTGGACTTCTTCTGGAACAACAGGAAGCACTGGGTCTCTGCTGTGGTTCTGAGTCTCCCACTTCGGGAGGGCGGTCTGACGTTGGTGTGCGTCAGTACCCAGCATGCGACTTTCCAGCTTCAGACCCTGCAGAGATACGTCTACGTTGAGCCCCCTCCTAGATGGTGTGCGCTGGCGACGTATTTCTTCTGCCAGCAGTACTGCCTCAATTATGACACGCAGCTCCTGTTTGTGAGTCAGGGCCACCATGCGGGGGCTGCCTGTCTTTTACCAGAAACTCATCAGGGTCTGGAACAGAGTCACCACCAAGTGCGGCTCTCCCTGTCTGAAGTGGCGGCTACAGGAGCTGATGCTCAGAAATCCGTACCTCCATGACCGCAGTTTTAAGTGGCAGGCGGATGAGAGGGCTGTGGCTCAAGAGGTGACCAGAGTCAGGGACCGGCTCGATGGCGGAGGAGCGGGCTGGATAGATCAAACATGCTGGCAAGGCGTCCATCCTGGGCCGACGTCCGGCGCGCGGCCAATGCCATCGAGTCGCTAAAAACAGCGCTGGGCCCTGACTCCGTTAGGTGTGTCGAGGAGGCTCAAGCCCATCCGAACTGACCCCTATCCGGATGGAATTCCTCATCGGCACTGTTATATATGCAGACTATAGGTAGACTCTCTGTGTAGTCAATGTATCGTTGCATAAGATGGAGACTTGTTTACCTGATATACTATCAATAAGGTTTACACTGTGTATATACTATGGTGGCACCACTAGAGGGTGCAACTGGTGGGGACCGGAATTTCCTGCCCTGCTGTATAAAAGGGTAGCCACCATGCGGAGTTATGAATAAAGGGCCAAGGTCACTACCGTTTGAGTGCAATACATTGTCTCGTGGAGTCATTCATAAGTACATTACAGACATAATAACAGACTTTCACGCAATTATGGCTACCTTTGGCACACTAAAAGACTTTGCAGATGGTGATGATTGGGATGCCTTCACAGAAAGACTTGAGCAATATTTCATGGCAAACGACCTGGCAGGGGAGACGGACACATTGGCGGAGAAGCGCAAGGCTATACCGCTGACCAGTTGTGGGCCCGAGGTCTACCGTCTCGTCAGTGACTTGCTGGCACCCACCAAGGCCAAGGATAAGACATACGATGAGCTGACTGAACTAATTCGCAACCAACTAAAACCAAAAGAGAGCATCCTCATGGCGAGGCACAGATTCTACACGCACCGCAAACCTGAGGGCCAGGAGATTGCAAAATATGCTACCGACCTCAGGAGACTTGCGGCACCGTGTGATTTTGGCACGCACCTCAACGAAGCATTGCAAGACATCTTCGTTATGGGAATTGGCCACGGTGGCCTCCTTCACAAGCTATTATCTGCCAACACCACAGTCAACCTGCAGAAGGCCATCAGCATCAGTCAGGCGTTCATGACTTTGACCTGCAGTACAAAGCAAATTATTCATCCTGTGGACTCAAACCCGGCAAGTACTGTACACAGAATGGTGCCTTTCACAGACAAGACTGTAGAGCGTGGCTCTGCCCAGGGCAGAGAGCACAGACCTCAGGGTTCCAGAACTCGGAGTCCGCTACTCGATTGGCACCCAGGGTGCCAATCGGTTGCACCATGCTGGCGTTGTGCAGGAAACTATAGGGCTCACCAGTGCCGGTTTGCTGAGTACATATGCAAAGCCTGTAACACGAAGGGCCACCTCCAGTGTATGTGTAAAAGAAATACAACTGACCGTCTAGCAGAGGAGTCGGTAGATGATTTGGCCAGAGAGACAGCTCAGCCCCAAGAAGAAGTTTATGGAGTGTATACCTGCACCACCGATTGTCCTCCAGTGAAGATGGACGTCGAGATAAACGGCGTTCCTGTCTTCATGGAAGTGGACACGGGAGCGAGCCAGTCAGTGATGAGTCAGGATGTTTTTGAGAGGTTATGGAATGAAAAATGACCCGAGCTGGTTCCAATACAGGAAAAGTTGCGCACCTACACCAAGTAGCTGATCCCAGTCCTTGGTAGTGCGGATGTACGTATAATCCATAATGGCATAGTGCAAAAGTTACCTCTGTGGATTGTTGCAGGTGATGGTCCAATGCTACTCGGAAGAAGGTGGATGGGGAAGATCCAGTGGAAATGGGAAGACCTCTTCACTCCAGCAATCAATGTCCCCCACGTTCAGAGGCAGAGCAAAACCTTACCTTCGCTTGGACCAGGCATCAGAGAACAGACCAGCGCAGCACCTGAGGCACAGACCGTCAATCACTGATCCAACCGGAACAACCTAAAAGTACCTTCCCGGCTCCAGTGGCAGGACTCCTGGGGAGGAAGATTGAATTCACAGGCACTCTTCCATCCTTTGTGGCAGAATCGCAGGAGAGAAGGATCAAGGCAGTCGACCTCGAGGACAGAGGCAAGATGGTGTCTCTGCTGCAGCGAGGTGCAGCGTGGCTGAAAAAAAAGATAGCCGCAGCCATATCACGAGGTGCAACGCTGAGGGACCAACACGTGATGTCTAACAAAGGATTTGATTGGGGTAAAGCTAGCAGGATCTCTTAAAGGAGACCTGCAACCAACTGAACTTAAAGAAACATTGTATGCATGGCAATCAATGTAATGAACCGATTAAGATTGTGATCAAAATGTTGTTGCGAGATGTCGATACTATTCCTAATATAAAGAACAAAATGTTGCGAGATGTCGGGAATCGTGTCCCCAAAAGTAGCAAGCGAGTGAATTCGGGAGGGTAAAGGCGCTGACCCTGATGCCCTGCCCCAGGTGTCCCCACAAGTTATAGGCCAGCGACCTCAGGAGGGTGAAGGCACTGATCCTGATACCCTGCCCCAGGTCTATCCCACGCTGCAGGCACCTGATGGCACAATTCGCCACGGACCAGGAAACGAAAACAGCGCCAATACGCGCAGTCGCCCGTCATTGCCTACCACCTGAGTAGAGACGGCGTAGCCCCCAGACCCAGTTATTACCTCGGCCATGTCTGGGAGCGAAAGGTCAGAACTAACGAGTTCCTCAAATGGGACCTGGAACAGCCAGGTTCCCAATACCGTTAGAGAGCAGGCAGAAGATTCTGGAGTCCTCAAAGGAGGACAGGGAGGCCACACACATCTGTGGCTCTGCCCACCACTAGGCAACGGCAAAGGCCCTGAGTCCTGGCTAGGTGAGCGAACCAAGCCCACCCCGCCAGCAGGGGGCGCAGTGCCGCTATCAGACGACTAGGACCACGTCCGGTTGTTCTGGAACCTGCATCCTCACATACCTGTACGGCTACCTCAGTACTTACCATGACTGAACCATGAATGTAATCTACCCAAACCTGGCCAACGACTAAAACGTAACAAATGTAAGTCACTAAACCAAGGTGTCATGATACAAACTGTAAACCTCTTTGTAATTGCATTGTGTCTGATCCTGCCTGTTAATGTAATGGGCCAGCTGCATGATCTTGCTGTGGAGGCAGGGGGGAAATGGATGTATGTAGCCACGGACACACACATGGATCACACCCAGAACCCACTGGAGCCTCCACTGCATCATCAAACCATCCAAACTGGTAACCACTACCCAACGTTGTGGCAAAAGGACTTGGGGGTTAACAGGGAGACGACCAAACCAAAGCACAGCCAAGGTGCAAGAGCTATTGGCACTTAAGTCTGGGGAGAGCTAAACCAGAACACATTGTACAAAGGTAATTGGCACAGAGGACTTGAGGGAGAGTGATGTTATATATGCAGACTATAGATATACTCTCTATGCAGTCACTGTATAGTTGCATAATATGGAGACTTGTTTCCCTGATGTACTATCAATAAGGTTTATACAGTGTGTACACTATGTTGGCACCATTAGAGGGTATAACTGGTGGAGATCGGGGTTTCCTGCCCTGGTGGCAGGGGTGTATAAAAGGATAGCCACCATGCGGCTGCCTCACTCTGGCGTTACGAATAAAGGACCAAGTTCACGACAGTTTGAGTACAACACATTGCCTCGTGGAGTCATTCATAAGTACATTTCAGACATAATAGGCGCCAAGTATCGAAACCTCCCTCGGGAGCAGGCGCCTCACAACTTGAGCCTCCTCGGGGAAATCTCCTCCTTTCAGTTCTGCGTGGAGAGGATTCCTGTACGGGCTGCTCCTGCACACTCTCCATGTTGCCATCCTCGTCTGTCATCCGGACACGCCATGGCGCACCGAAGGAGGCGGGTATCCCCAATGGAGTGCACTCTCTGCGCGAGTCCTCATTCTATTTACTGGGGACTTGGACTGGAGCGTGTTGCATGGAGCAGTCCCGTGCAATAAGTTTTTAAGTCGCTTCACGGGCTTCCAGGCTGCCTGCAATTTCTGCGGTCTGGAAGAGTCCGTGTTCCATGTTTTTATTGAATGTGCGAGGTTGCAAGCCCTCTTCCAATATTTGAAAGAGCTGCTCTTCAAATTCTGGTTGCACTTCAGTCCCACTCTCCTGATCTTTGAGCATCCTGTGCGGAGGGAAGCGGGCAGATCAGAAGGCCTCCTCGTAGGACTGCTCCTGGGCATGGTCAAGGGGGCCATCAGCTGGTCCAGGCAACGGGCGGTTGAGGGTGTCGTTCAGCCTGACTGCCTGCCTCTCTTCCGTGGTTACATCTGAGCCAGAGTGTCCCTGGAGATGGAGCATGCGGTGTCCACCGGTAAGCTCGCAGCCTTCCGCGAGAGTTGGGCTCCAGAGGGACTGGAGTGCATCATCACCCCCTGGCAACCAAATTTTAATTTGAACCTTTAGAGTCTAAAGTTTAATTTGCTTAAGTTTGTCGATTTTAGTGCCCCACCCCCTTTTAGCCAGGGGGCACTTGTATAATTTGTGTTCTTAGTGCCCCCTCCCAAAAAAATAAGGGGACACTTGAAAATCTTTTGGAGTGTGCCCCCCACCCCCCCCACCCATCCCCTCTTTAATCAGGGGGCATTTGATTATTACAACAAAATAGTTTACAACAAAATAGTTATAGAGCTGTTGAACCTATCTCCTCTATCTGGGAGTCTATCTTAGCCCTGACGAGGAAGCCTGGCCAGAAAACTGGCAGGAGCTGGAGGCCAAAGTCGCCACTCGCCTAGGGCACTGGACAGGACTGCCCCGAGTGTTGTCCTACAGGGGTCAAGCGCGAGTCATAAACCGACTGGTGGCCGCTATGCTGTGGTACCGGTTGGTCACTTTGACCCCTCCCCCTGCGTTTGTCGCCAAGATACAGGAGAAGCTGGTGGACTTCTTCTGGAACAACAGGAAGCACTGGGTTTCTGCTGCAGTTCTGAGTCTCCTGCTTAGGGAGGGCTGTCTGGCGTTGGTGTGCGTCAGTACCCAGCATGCGACTTTCCGTCTTCAGACGCTGCAGAGATACCTCTAAGTTGAGCCCCCTCCTAGATGGTGTGCGCTGGCGACGTATTTCTTCCACCAGCAGTACTGCCTCAATTACGACACGCAGCTTCTGATTGTGAGCCTGGGGGGACATCAGGACCGCCATGCGGGGGCTGCCTGTATTTTACCAGGAACTCATCAGGGTCTGGAACAGAGTCACCACCAAGCACAGTTCTTGATAGGGAACTGGTTAACAGACAGGAAGCAGAGAGTCGGGATAAACGGGTCCTTTTCAGAATGGCAGGCAGTGACTCATGGAGTGCTGCAGGGCTCAGTGCTGGGACTCCAGCTCTTTACAATATACATTAACAATTTGGATGAAGGAATAGAGTGTAATATCTCCAAGTTTGCAGATGACACTAAACTGAGTGGCGGAGTGAGCTGTGAGGAGGACGCTGGGTGCAGGGTGACGTGGACAGGTGAGGTGAGTGGGCAAATGCATGGCAGATGCAGTATAATGTGGATAAATGTGAGGTTATCCATTTTGGGGGCAAAAACATGAAGGCAGAATATTATCTGAATGGCGGCAGACTAGGAAAAGGGGAGGTGCAACGAGACCTGGGTGTCATGGTTCATCAGTCACTGAAAGTGGGCATACAGGTACAGCAGGTGGTAAAGAAGGCAAATGGTATGTTGGCCTTCATAGCTAGGGGATTTGAATAGAGAAGCAGGGAGGTCTTACTGCAGTTGTACAGGGCCTTAGTGAGGCCTCACCTGGAATATTGCGTTCAGTTTTGGTCTCCTAGTCTGAGGAAGGACGTTCTTGCTATTGAGGGAGTGCAGCGAAGGTTCACCAGACTGATTCCAGGGATGGCTGGGCTGTCATATGAGGAGAGACTGGATCAACTGGGCCTTTATTCACTGGAGTTTAAAAGAATGAGAGGGGATCTCATAGAAACATATAAAATTCTGATGGGACTGGACAGGTTAGATGCAGGAAGAATGTTCCCGATGTTGGGGAAATCCAGAACCAGGGGACATAGTCTAAGGATAAGCGGTAGAAACATAGAAACATAGAAAATAGGTGCAGGAGTAGGCCATTCGGCCCTTCTAGCCTGCACCGCCATTCAATGAGTTCATGGCTGAACATTCAACTTCAGTACCCCATTCCTGCTTTCTCGCCATACCCCTTGATCCCCCTAGTAGTAAGGACCTCATCTAACTCCTTTTTGAATATATTTAGTGAATTGGCCTCAACAACTTTCTGTGGTAGAGAATTCCACAGGTTCACCACTCTCTGGGTGAAGAAGTTCCTCCGCATCTCGGTCCTAAATGGCTTACCCCTTATCCTTAGACTGTGACCTCTGGTTCTGGACTTCCCCAACATTGGGAACATTCTTCCTGCATCTAACCTGTCTAACCCCGTCAGAATTTTAAATGTTTCTATGAGGTCCCCTCTCATTCTTCTGAACTCCAGTGAATACAAGCCCAGTTGATCCAGTCTTTCTTGATAGGTCAGTCCCGCCATCCCGGGAATCAGTCTGGTGAACCTTCGCTGCACTCCCTCAATAGCAAGAATGTCCTTCCTCAGGTTAGGAGACCAAAACTGTACACAATACTCCAGGTGTGGCCTCACCAATGCCCTGTACAACTGTAGCAACACCTCCCTGCCCCTGTACTCAAATCCCCTTGCTATGAAGGCCAACATGCCATTTGCTTTCTTAACCGCCTGCTGCACCTGCATGCCAACCTTCAATGACTGATGTACCATGACACCCAGGTCTCTTTGCACCTCCCCTTTTCCTAATCTGTCACCATTCAGATAATAGTCTGTCTCTCTGTTTTTACCACCAAAGTGGATAACCTCACATTTATCCACATTATACTTCATCTGCCATGCATTTGCCCACTCACCTAACCTATCCAAGTCGCTCTGCAGCCTCACAGCATCCTCCTCGCAGCTCACACTGCCACCCAACTTAGTGTCATCCGCAAATTTGGAGATACTACATTTAATCCCCTCATCTAAATCATTAATGTACAGTGTAAACAGCTGGGGCCCCAGCACAGAACCTTGCGGTACCCCACTAGTCACTGCCTGCCATTCTGAAAAGTACCCATTTACTCCTACTCTTTGCTTCCTGTCTGACAACCAGTTCTCAATCCATGTCAGTACACTACCCCCAATCCCATGTGCTCTAACTTTGCACATCAATCTCTTGTGTGGGACCTTGTCGAACGCCTTCTGAAAGTCCAAATATACCACATCAACTGGTTTTCCCTTGTCCACTCTACTGGAAACATCCTCAAAAAATTCCAGAAGATTTGTCAAGCATGATTTCCCTTTCACAAATCCATGCTGACTTGGACCTATCATGTCACCTCTTTCCAAATGCACTGCTATGACATCCTTAATAATTGATTCCATCATTTTACCCACTACCGATGTCAGGCTGACCGGTCTATAATTCCCTGTTTTCTCTCTCCCTCCTTTTTTAAAAAGTGGGGTTACATTGGCTACCCTCCACTCCATAGGAACTGATCCAGAGTCAATGGAATGTTGGAAAATGACTGTCAACGCATCCACTATTTCCAAGGCCACCTCCTTAAGTACTCTGGGATGCAGTCCATCAGGCCCTGGGGATTTATCGGCCTTCAATCCCATCAATTTCCCCAACACAATTTCCCGACTAATAAGGATTTCCCTCAGTTCCTCCTCCTTACTAGACCCCCCGACCCCTTTTATAACCGGAAGGTTGTTCGTGTCTTCCTTCGTGAATACCGAACCAAAGTACTTGTTCAATTGGTCCGCCATTTCTTTGTTCCCCGTTATGACTTCCCCTGATTCTGACTGCAGGGGACCTACGTTTGTCTTTACTAACCTTTTTCTCTTTACATATCTATAGAAACTTTTGCAATCCGTCTTAATGTTCCCTGCAAGCTTCTTCTCATACTCCATTTTTCCTGCCCTAATCAAACCCTTTGTCCTCCTCTGCTGAGTTCTAAATTTCTCCCAGTCCCCAGGTTCGCTGCTATTTCTGGCCAATTTGTATGCCACTTCCTTGGCTTTAATACTATCCCTGATTTCCCTTGATAGCCACGGTTGAGCCACCTTCCCTTTTTTATTTCTATGCCAGACAGGAATGTACAATTGTTGTAGTTCATCCATGCGGTCTCTAAATGTCTGCCATTGCCCATCCACAGTCAACCCCTTAAGTATCATTCGCCAATCCATCCCAGCCAATTCACGCCTCATACCTTCAAAGTTAGCCTTCTTTAAGTTCTGGACCATGGTCTCTGAATTAACTGTTTCATTCTCCATCCCAATGCAGAATTCCACCATATTATGGTCACTCTTCCCCAAGGGGCCTCGCACAACGAGATTGCTAATTAATCCTCTCTCATTACATAACACCCAGTCTAAGATGGCCTCCCCCCTAGTTGGTTCCTCGACATATTGGTCTAAAAAACCATCCCTTATGCACTCCAGAAAATCCTCCTCCACCGTATTGCTTCCAGTTTGGTTAGCCCAATCTATGTGCATATTAAAGTCACCCATTATAACTGCTGCACCTTTATTGCACGCACCCCTAATTTCCTGTTTGATGCCCTCCCCAACATCACTACTACTGTTTGGAGGTCTGTACACAACTCCCACTAACGTTTTTTGCCCTTTGGTGTTCTGCAGCTCTACCCATATAGATTCCACATCATCCAAGCTAATGTCCTTCCTAACTATTGCCTTAATCTCCTCCTTAACCAGCAATGCTACCCCACCTCCTTTTTCTTTTATTCTATCCTTCCTGAATGTTGAATACCCCTGGATGTTGAGTTCCCAGCCCTGCTCATCCTGGAGCCACGTCTCCGTAATCCCAATCACATCATATTTGTTAACATCTATTTGCACAGTTAATTCATCCACCTTATTGCGGATACTCCTTGCATTAAGACACAAAGCCTTTAGGCTTGTTTTTTTAACACCCTCTGTCCTTTTAGAATTTTGCTGTACAATGGCCCTTTTTGTTCTTTGCCTTGGGTTTCTCTGCCCTCCACTTTTCCTCATCTCCTTTCTGTCTTTTGTTTTTGCCTCCTTTTTGTTTCCCTCTATCTCCCTGCCATTTAGGACTGAGATGAGGAGAAACTTCTTCATTCAGAGAGTTGTTAACCTGTGGAATTCCCTACCGCTGAGAGTTGTTGATGCCAGTTCACTGGATATATTCAAGAGGGAGTTAGATATGGCTCTTACGGTTATGGGGATCAAGGGGTATGGAGAGAAAGCAGGAAAGGGGCATTGAAGGAATGATCAGCCATGATCTTATTGAATGGCGGTGCAGGCTCGAAGGGCCGAATGGCCTACTCCTGCACCTATTTTCTATGTTTCTATGTTCTATGTTTCCCCCGTCTGGAGTGGCTGCTGTCCTTCGGGAGCCGATGCTCAGGAATCCGTATTTCCACGCCCGCGGTTTTAGGTGGCAGGCGAACGAGAGGGCTGTGGTTGCCAAGGTGACAATGGTCAGAGACCTGCGCGATGACGGAGCAGCAGGCTGAATGGCGCAGACGGGCTGGCGCGGCGCCTTTCCTGGGCTGACGTCCGGCGCGCGGCCAATGCCATCAAGTCACTAAAAACAGCGCTGGGCCCTGACTCCGTTAGGTGTGTCGAGGAGGCTTAAGTCTGTCCGAACTGACCCCCATCCGGACAGAATTCCTCATCGACGCCAAGCCCCGAAACCTCCCTTGGGAGCCGGCGCCTCACAACTTGAGCCTCCTCGGGGAAATCCCCTCCGTGCCTTTCACTTCTGTGTGGAGGGGATTCCTGTACGGGCTGCTCTTGCACACTCTCCATGTTGCCATCCTCGTCTGTCGTGCGGACACGCCATGGTGTACCATCTTGCCATCCGGAGGAGGCGGGGGTCCCCAATGGAATACTCTCTTCGCGGGAGTCCTCCCTCTATTTATTGGGGACTTGGCCTGGAGGGTGTTGCATGGAGCAGTCCCGTGCAATAAGTTTTTCAGTCGGTTCACGGGCTCCCAGACCGCCTGTAATTTCTGCGGGCTAGAGGAGTCCATGTTCCACATGCATATTGAGTGTGCGATGTTGCAGCCGCTCTTCCAATATCTGAAGGGGCTGCTCCTCAAATTCTGGTTGCACTTCAGTCCCATACTCCTGATCTTAGGGCACCCTGTTCAGAGGGGAACGGGCAGGTCGGAAGGCCTCCTCATAGGACTGCTCCTCACATGGCCAAGGGGGCTATTAGCCGGTCCAGGCAGCGGGCGGTCGAGGGGGTCGTTCAGCCTGACTGCCTGCCTCTCTTCCGCGGTTACATCCGAGCCAGGGTGTCCCTGGAGATGGAGCACGCGGTGTCCACTGGTACACTCACGGCATTCCGCAAGAGGTGGGCGCCAGAGGGACTGGAGTGCATCAACACCCCCGGCAACCAAATTTTAATTTGATCCTTAATGTTTAAAGTTTAATTTGTTTAAGTTTGTCGGTTTTAGTGAGCCCCCCTGCCCTTTTAGCCAGGGGGCACTTGTATAATTTGTGTTTTTGATGCCCTAAAAAAAAAACAAAGGGGCACTTAGAAACATAGAAATATAGAAATTAGGTGCAGGAGCAGGCCATTCGGCTCTTCGAGCCTGCACCGCCATTCAATAAGATCATGGCTGATCATTCAACCTCAGTACCCCTTTCCTGCTTTCTCTCCATACCCCTTGATCTCTTTGGCCGTAAGGGCCACATGTAATATCCTTTTGAATATATCTAACAAACTATTCTCAACAACTTTTTGCGGAAGAGAATTCCACAGGTTAACCACTCTCTGAGTGAAGAAGTTTCTCCTCATCTCAGTCCAAAATGGCTTACCACTTATTCTTAGACTGTGGCCCCTGGTTCTGGAACTCCCAAGGAGCGGGAACATTCTTCCTGCCTCTAACCTGTCCAATCCCGTCATAATTTTATATGTTTCTATGAGATCCCCTCTTATTCTTCTAAACTCCAGTTGATCCAGTCTCTCCTCATATGTCAGTCCTGCCGTCGCGGGAATCAATCTGGTGAACCTTCGCTGTACTCCCTCAATAGCAAGAATGTCCTTCCTCAGATTAGGAGACCAAAACTGAACACAATATTCCAGGTGTGGCCTCACCAAGGCTCTGTACAACTGCAGTAAGTCCTCCCTGCTCCTATACTCAAATCCCCTAGCTATGAAGGCCAACATGCCATTTGCCTTCTTCACCACCTGCTGTACCTGCATGCCAAACTTCAATGACTGATGTACCATGACACCCAGGTCTCGTTGCACCTCCCCTTTTCCTAATCTGTCACCATTCAGATAATATTCTGTCTTTCTGTTTTTGCCACCAAAGTGGATAACCTCACATTTATCCACATTATACTGCATTTGCCATGCATTTGCCCACTCACCTAACCTGTCCAAGTCACCCTGCAGCCTTTTACCATCCTCCTCACAGCTCACACCGCCACATAGCTTAGTGTCATCTGCAAACTTGGAGATATTACATTCAATTCCTTCATCTAAATCATTGATGTATATTGTAAATAGCTGGGGTCCCAGCACTGAACCTTGCGGTACCCCACTATTCACTGCCTGCCATTCTGAAAAGGACCCGTTTATTCCGACTCTGCTTCCTGTCTGCCAACCAGTTCTCTATCCACGTCAATACCTTACCCCCAATACCATGTGCTTTAATTTTGCACACTAATCTCTTGTGTGGGATCTTGGCAAAAGCCTTGAAAATTAGGGGGCACTTGTTTAATGTTCACAACTAAAATAATTGTAGAGCTGTTGAGTTGGGAGTGGCTTAGACAGTCACGTGATGTTCACAAGACTCAATAAAACCCCAGCCAGTTGGGTTCGGGGATCCAGGCTGAGGCATGTGGGTTGTGAGCCTGGTGGATGAACTGGTCATGTGTAGTGCGATTGTTAAACCTTTGCTAATAAACCAACTAGTTTTTAAGAGTAATGTGTTGCTATGAATACATAAGAACATAAGAATTAGGAACAGGAGTAGGCCATCTAGCCCCTCGAGCCTGCTCCGCCATTTAAAAAGATCATGGCTGATCTGGCCGTGGACTCAGCTCCACTTACCCACCCGCTCCCCATAACCCTTAATTCCCTTATTGGTTAAAAATGTATCTATCTGTGCTGTGGAGAGAAACAGAGAATCCTGAAGCAAAGAACCCATGAAGCAAATAGATTACAAATGGGTCGTAACAAATTGAACCTTTTAAACAGTGCCTCACATTCTCGGGGCAGGGGGCTTGGGGTGGGGTGGGAAAGTGGAAGTCACAGAGTTTAGGATGAGTGATGGCACCCCAGTCTTATTCCATCATTTGCATATGGGGAGGGCAGATGCTTTTACAGCCTGTCCTGAAACTGAACTAAACTGCGGCTCTTCCCCAGTGGAAAGGCAATATACTCCAGCCCGCGTCAGAAATACCTGCATACTTACGCTCTCCCTCCACCCAGCAATTTCTTGGACAATTTATTTATCTTTCAATCTGAAGGAGAAATGTAAAAAAAGGAACTAACCTACTGAATTGTGCATTGTTTTAAATATAACTTATTCGATTAAATTGTGGTTGTTTAAGGCTAAATTGTTTAGGAAGAGCACATTGTGAAAACTGTTTATTCTTTAAAAATACAATTCTGAACCAGATCAACTTATATTTTAGTTTTGGTTCTCACCATACTTAGCTAAGAAGAAAAGGCCTGGCTAATGTGTGTCATGCTGCAAAAAAAAACTTTGTTTAAGGGGCTAGACAAGCCTATGGGAGAAGGGAACAGAGGGCTATGCTGATAGATTTAGATGAGGAAAGACGGGAGGAGGCTCAAGTGGAGCATAAATGGCGGCATTGACTGGTTGGGCGGAATGGCCTGTTTCTGTGCCGTATATCCTATACAATCCTATGTAGTATGGTATTACCTCTCCTGTCTGCTCTTTATATTAAACAGCTACATTGCAAGGCTTATCATTTCCAGGCATTTATGATAGAAAAGCTGTCTGCCTGTCCATCCTGACAAACAGCGGCCATGCCAAAGCAGTTCAGCACTCCCCATGGGTGTTCGTGGTTCGGATCAGCAATAAATCACAGCAAGAATAAATAGGATACAGTGTAGTTTCACAGATTTCACTCGAGAGGCATACAGTAAGTGAAACAGATTGATCTATAAATATAAATGGATGGGAGCAGAGCATCAGTACATAACTGGTCTGCCATTGTATGCATTTAATTGATTAATGGGTTCTTTTAAATAGAGTTCAGACAAACTGTTAAAATGTTAAACCAATGCAATGAACCATGTTCCACTTTGTGGCAGGATTTTTGGCCATGCTTTATTAACTAGGATCAGGCACACACTGCACTGTAAGACAGTGCCAGAAGTCGCCCTTTTATCATAAGCACTTGCACGGCACATCAATATTTTTCACCGAGCTCTGACAAATAAACGACTGCACTGTAAGCAGTTATGCAACATTATCCAGAATTGTTTCTTTAGTCAATTCTATCAGGAGCTGATATTAAATATACAGTCAGTCACAAGTCAGGTTTTTTTATTCAGGAAATAACAGGAGCTGCGAACATCTCGAACACAGTGTGGAGGAGGCCTGTTGATTTCTCACCAATGTGATGAGCAGATTGACCCGAGAGCTCTTCTCATCCATCAAATACTCCCAGCAGAACTGCAAAATGTAATTCAGTCTCTTCATATCAGTCTCTTCATGACACTGTCAATGGCTTTCTGTGGTAGATGCACACCTTCCACCACAAGGCTCTAGGATGTCAACACTGTGCCAAGCAGCATATCAATATAGGGCCCAAGTTTCCCCCGACCCTTAGAATGGCACACCTCCATGAGGTGCGGTGACTTTCTGGAACAAAAAGCGCGCCTACTCCTTACCGTGGTATTCTCCACGCAGCAGCACCGGAGTAGGCCCTTGACGTAGCATAGCAGAACTAGCGGGGGGGTGGACCTATGGTCGTGCTGTATCAACACAGTCGGCAGGGGGGCGGGGCTAGGGCCCAGTGTGTCTCTGAGTGCTGGCAGTGTCGCGCATGCGCGTTGTAGTGTGTGCGCATGCGCAATGGCTCACAAACATTGGCAATTGGCCATTTTCAAAGGAAAAGGCTGCAAAATGATTTTTGGGTGCCTGGAGTAGTTGAAAGCCTTCTGATTGATTTTTGGTGTCTGAAGGAGTGCTGTTAGCAGTACTGTGGAAGAAATCAGCTGCTGGAATCAGTGAGTGCTCTGTGTTGCTGCTAAACTTCCCGAAGGAGTGCTGCATAGGTGCATGCAAAGTAAGGACTGAGTGTTTTGAAAAATCACTGAGTGTCAATTCAATACAGCAATGCAACAACGTGCACCAAGAATGAAACATTTCTTGCATGGCAAAGTGGAGAGACTAGTTAATGTCATTGAGAAGCGATGGCAGGAGCTGGATACCAGCAACAGAGATCACACAAAAGTGCCACCCAAAGAAATGAACAAACGCTGGAACCTAGTTGCAGAAGATTACTGCGCAATGGTGAATACCATGAGATCTGGAAGCCAATGTAAAAAGAAATGGCACGACCTTGGTCAAGTAGTTAGTGTAAGTAATATTTCATTTTCCAATGGAATTGCAATTGTAAATGTGACCATCTGTATATGTCCCACCCAGCAGAAAGACACCTGTCATGTATCTCACATTACTGTATATAACTGTATCTTATCATGCTATACATGACTGTAACTGGATATGACCTGTAACAATAAGCATATCTTACCACCAGGGGTGCACTTGCAGGAGAAACTCCATACCTGTTCCACTGAGGTATATAAAAGAGGTCTCAGGCAAGTGCAGCACTGGAGAGCTGGAATTAAAGGTGCAGGTCCTGAGTGACCTTGACTTCAGCATGTGTCTCGTGTAAGTCAGTACATTAGAGTCAGGACTTAACAGTGGCGACGAGTTACGGGATCACAGAATCCACAGAATGGCTACCAACAGCTCAGATGAGAAATACAATGCTGGAGACAATTGGGATGACTTTATAGAAAGGCTCTAGCAAAGCTTTGTGACCAAAGACTGGCTGGGCGACGATAAGGCAGACAAGAGAAGAGCCCATCTCTTGACTAGTTGTGGCTCGAAAACATACACTTTAATGAAAGACCTGCTGGCACCCGAGAAACCAGCAAGCAAGTCGTTTGAGGAGTTGAGCACACTGGTGAGAGACCACCTGAAGCCAGTGAGCAGCCTACACATGGCCAGACACAGGTTCTACAACTACAGATACTGTATAGGCCAAAGCATACCCGACTTCGTGGCGGAACTTCGGAGGCTGGCTAGTTCATGTGAGTTCCCCGATGAACTAAGGAGAGAAGTACTGAGAGACTTTTTTATTGAAGGAATAGGCCACACAGGCTTATTCCGAAAGCTTATAGAGACTAAGAACTTGACCCTAGAGGCAGCAGTGGTCGCAGACGTTCTTGGCAGGCGAAGAAGAAACGAGGCTGATCTATACTTCGGGTATGACAACCAACGAGGCATCGGAACAAGGGGTTCACAGCGTGAAACAAGCTGCTACCCCCCACACACAGACAAAGGCAGGAGAGCAGGCCTTCAACAGCAGACAGTGGCGCCAGAAGCCATCAAAATCAAGGGCCACATGAACGGCCGATCACACCTCATCAACCCACAATGCGAGCAATCAACAACAGATTGAGAGAAGCTCAAGGGAGATCAGCCAGATGCAGCTCATCCTTCAGAAACAATGGAAATGGTCTGTGTTGGAGATGTGGGGGAAGGCACTCAACCAGGGTGTGTCGATTTCAGCATGCCGTTTGCAGAAACTGCAACTACACAGGGCATCTGGCTCGCATGTGCAGAAAAACAGCAGCTCAGCTGGTACACGAATTGGAAGGGTCAGAAAGCAGACCAGAAGACGGTTGGAACAGTGCACGGGACGCCGAGGTACAGCGGGTTAACACGATCAATGTCCACTGTTCTTACACCAAGACGCCTCCAATTATGATGAGGGTTCTACTCAACGGGATACCCATCAACATGGAACTGGACACGGGGGCCAGTCAATCCCTCATGAGCGTTCAACAATTTGAACAGCTGTGCCCGGACAAAAGCAACAAACCAAAACTCACAAAGATCGATGCCAAACTAAGGACCTATACTAAAGAAATCGTCCCAGTCCTTGGCAGCGCCATGCTCTCAGTCACACACAAAGGGATTGTCCCCGGGGATCTCCCAGCCCTGTTGGGGAGAAGCTGGCTAGCAGAACTTAATTGGTAATGGGATGATGTTCACGCCATGTCGTCAGAGGAACGGACCTCCTGCTCAACAGTTCTAAGCCGTTTTGAACATCTCTTTCAGCCAGGTGTGGGCACCTTCAAAGGGTCTAAAGTTAGAAGCTACATCACACAGGATGCCAGACCGGTCCATCACAAGGCTAGAGCTGTGAAATATGTGATGAGGGAAAAGATTGAAAACGAACTGGACCGGCTTCTGCGGGAAGGCATAATTTCTCCCGTGGAATTCAGCGACTGGGCAAGCCGCATCGTCCCCATCATGAAGCCTGATGGATCCGTGCGAATCTGTGGGGATTACAAGTCTACCATAAACAGAGTCTCCCAACAGGACCAATACCCGCTGCCCAGAGAGGAGGACCTATTTGCCACGTTGGCTGGAGGAAAACTTTTCTTGAAACTTGACCTCACATCTGCGTATATGATGCAAGAACTGACCGAAGAGTCTAAGCTACTCACCACCATCAACACACATCGAGGCCTTTTTGTGTACAATCGATGCCCATTCGGCATCAGGTCGGCAGCTGCTATATTCCAGTGCAACATGGAGAGTCTGCTCAAGTCCATCCTGGGGACGGTTGTGTTTCAAGATGACATACTCATCATGGGCAGGGACACCGACTCTCATCTCCGCAACCTTGAGGAACTACTAAGTCGATTGGATAGGGTAGGCCTAAGAGTTAAGAAATCCAAGTGTCTGTTTCTCGCGCCTGAGGTTGAATTTTTGGGCAGAAGGATTGCCACTGATGGAACCCTAACCCTAACCCTAACCCTAACCCTAAAACCGAAGCGATTCGCCTGGCACCCAGGCCCCGGAATGTCTCGGAACTGCGCGCCTTTCTTGGGCTACTCAATTACTTTGGGAACTTTATGCAAAACTTGAGCACGCTGCTGGAGTCTCTCCACGTGCTACTCAGAAAGGGGTGCGATTGGTTTTGGGGGGACGCCCAAGAACGCGCCTTCAATAAGGCACGTAACCTTCTATGTTCCAAGAGTGTTTTAGCCTTTTTTGACCCAAGTAAAAAGTTAGGCTTTACGTGTGATGCGTCAGCATACGGGGTCGGGTGCGTTTTACAGCACGTCAATGATGCGGGTAAATTGCAGCCCGTTGCTTATGCCTCCAGGTCACTTTCGCGAGCGGAGTGCGGGTACGGTATGGTTGAGAAGGAGGCACTCGCGTGCGTGTACGGTGTCAAAAAGATGCACCGATACCTTTTCGGGGCCAAGTTTGCATTAGAAACCGACCACAAACCCCTCACATCCCTACTATCCGAGTGCAAGGCAATCAACGCCAACGCCTCGGCACGCATTCAGCGGTGGGCACTCATGCTGGCGGCTTACGACTACATGATAAGGCACAGACCAGGCACAGACAACGGTGCCGACACGCTTAGCAGGCTACCCCTTGCGACCACAGAAGGGTCCGACGAACAGGACTGTGAGATGGTCATGGCAATCAATTCCTTTGAATCCACAGGTTCGCCCATGATGGCTCGCCAAATCAGAGCCTGGATGACCCCACGTTATCTCTAGTTAAAAGATGCGTTTTAACCGGTGACTGGGCAGAGGCTCGCGATGCCTGCCCCGAGGAGGCCAAACCCTTCCATAGGCGCATGCATGAACTCTCACTACAGGCGGACTGCCTGATGTGGGGCAGCTGAGTAGTTATGCCCTTACAAGGCAGGGAGGCGTTTGTCCGGGAGCTCCACCGCGAGCACCGGAGATCGTCCTTATGAAGGCCATAGCCAGATCTCATGTCTGGTGGCCTGGCATTGACGCGGACTTGGAGCTCTGCGTCCGTCGGTGCACCATTTGTGCCCAACTCAGTAATGACCCCAGGGAGGCCCCCCTAAGCCCCTGGCCCTGGCCCACCAAACCGTGGTCGAGGGTGCATGTAGACTATACGGGCCCATTCATGAGCAAAATGTTCTTCGTAGTCGTTGATGCATTTTCAAAATGGATTGAGTGCACCATTTTAAACTTGAGCACCACCTCCACCACTGTGGAGAGCCTTAGAACCATGTTTGCAACGCACAGCATTCCTGACATATTGGTCAGTGATAATGGTCCGTGCTTCACCAGCGCAGAATTTCATGATTTTACAGTTGACCACGGTATAAATCACGTTAAGACGGCACCTTTCAAGCCAGCTTCCAATGGCCAGGCAGAGCGAGCAGTGCAGATCATTAAACAAGGCATGCTCAGAATCCAAGGTCCCATGCTGCAGAGCCACCTGTTGCGACTGCTGCTGGCATACAGCTCTCATCCGCATTCGTTGACTGGGGTTCCCCCCGCGCAACTATTGATGAAACGAACCTTAAAGACCAGGCTCTCGTTAATCCTCCCAGACATGCATGAAATTGTTGAGGCTAAGTGTCAAAAGCTAACTGAGTACCATGACCGAAATTCGAGGGGGAGATGGAATGAGATAGGGGACAAAGTGTTTGTGCTAAACTATGGCCGGTGTCCCAAATGGCTTGCAGGGACAATAACAGACAAAGAGGGAAACAGGCTACTGGTTGTACAAATGGACAATGGCCAAACCTGCCGGAGGCATGTAGACCAAGTAAAAAGTAGATTCACTGATAACACTGAAGAACCAGAGGCAGACTACAATGTGGAACTCACACCACACCTGGTGGACAGACAGGTGGAACAACCTGAGGAAAGGGCAGTCTCAACAGACAGACCAGGCGAGATACCAGCAATCACACCGAACGAAAAACAGGCACCAAGGCAAACAACTGAACCACAACTAAGACACTCCACGCGAGAGCGCAGACTACCTGAGAGACTGAATCTATAAAGGCAATAAGACCTTGCGGGAGGGTCATGTATCTCACATTACTGTATATAACTGTATCTTACCATGCTAACATGACTGTAACTGGATATGACCTGTAACAATAAGCATACCTTACCACCAGGGGTGCACTTGCAGGAGACACTCCATATCTGTCCCACTGAGGTATATGAAGGGAGGTCTCAGGCAAGTGCAGCACTGGAGAGCTGGAATTAAAGGTGCAGGTCCTGAGTGACCTTGACTTCAGCATGTGTCTCGTGTAAGTCAGTACATTAGAGTCAGGACTTAACAACGCCCTCTCTAAAAAGTTATATTTTAATCTTTGCAGAAGAAATTGGCCCACAACAAAAGGGAAAGAACTCGAACAAGAGGAGGCACGCCAAATCTACACCAACTGACACCCTTGGATCAGAGGGTCGCTGCTTTGATGGGTCCTACCTGGAGAAAAACAATCAGTACCGCACAAGCTGGGCCCAAACCCGAGGAAGAGGGTAAGTCCTGAAAATGCATCGTGGCCCTTCAAATCAACCTGCTGCCTGGCCTGCTACATGTGAGACTACTCATGCCATCCATCCTGCCCTCTCCTGTGCTGCTAACCATTGACTGTTCTGTTATATTTTGCAGAACATGATGCCAATCCTGAAGATCCAGAAGATCCAGAAGAAGATTCAGATGTGTACGATCCAGGCCAAGGTTGGGGTTGGAGGAGGGGGGCATGGATATGTCTTTAGGAGAGAATGTTGATCTTATTATGGATCAATTCATATTATAGGACCTTACTTCACCAAACACTTGCATGGGTTCTGGTCTGACATTCCATGGTTTCTTCACTTCCCCATCCTTGTGTAGTGCTCTTAGTTCTGATCCGACATTCCATGGTTTCACAGAATCCGAGGTTGCGGGTCCCAGTGGTGGTGGTGGAAATTGCTTGTAACACCCAGTGCCCCACTGTCAGAGATTGCGGTTCGCAATAGTGGTGGTGGAATGCAGCTTGTAATACCCAGTGTCCCACTGTCAGAGGTTGTGGTTCCCACTGGTGGTGGTGGTGGAATGCAGCTTGGAAGACCCAGGGCCCAACCGTCCCAGCCTGCACCTCCCAGTACTGGTGGGGCACCGCTTGGAACACCCAGGGCCCCACCGTCCCAGCCTGCGCCGCCCAGTGCTGGTGGGGTGCCGTGAGGCAGACCCAGGCCGAGGGGAAGGAGAATCCGACCACGCTCTCCTGAGATGCAGCGTGCAACAGATGTGGTTGAGGTTATGGCATTGGGTGTGGAGACCAATGACCTTACCCGATCACTCATGCACATAGTCAGTGTGGAGGGGGATGAGGTAACGGGACTGTTGGGAGAAATAGCAGTAATGACACGGGAAATGAAGGAGGGAATGTCAGAGGCAGTGCAAACGACGGCACACAGGGGGCCGTCAGGGAGGGCATGCAAGTAATGGCATAGGCAATCAGGGAGGGCCTGTGTGAGGTAGCTGCTGCAATAAGGGCACACAGCCCGGCCAATCAAATGTCACCCCCATGAAGAAGTGCACATTCACCGAGATGTGGATGAGAGATGGGTGCAGCCTTTCTTTGCTGCTGTTGTTTCTGTTGTTACTGTTTTCAAATTGAAATTGTTTTGTATTTTGTAACTTTATAACTTTATAAGTGATCTTAAGGTTTTTAAGTGAAGTTGGAGTGTAAATGCTCTCACATTTTGTAAGCTATTTAAATTTAAAACTAAAAAGTGACCTTAAAGTTTAAGTGATCTTAGAGTGTAAGTTTTTTCAAATCGAGATTGTACAAGTTTATAAGTGATCTTAAAGTTTTTAAGTGATCTTAAAGGGTCATATTAAAGCAAAGTTTGATACAAGAATTATTTTATTACACTAAAGTGCAGTACATTGTAAATGTTTCAAGAAAATATATTTACATTAAAACTGAATCATGTTCCATTAACGAAACACAACATTTAGGAACAACTGCAAAAAATAAACATGTCCATGCGGAATAGTTGTGGCTGAGCCCTCAGGCATCTGTGAAGCGTTCACGGATGAGTTGCTGGCACAAGGCTCGAGCAATCGTTAAAGGAGCACGATGGCCCGCCCTCCTCCGCCGTCATGCTCCAGCCTCAGGCACTTACATGGTTTCCTGATCGTCGTCATCATCCTCCTTCACCACCTTCTCCTCCTGCTCATGACCTGCATCTTCCAAATCATTATCATCAGGCATTCTCACCGCAGGTGGGGTCTTCTTCCACTTCTGGCTGCTGCTCAAACATGTCAGATATAATGCTGTTGCGTAGGATGAACGCATCATGGGTGCTGCCAGGGTATCTTGCATCGACTGACATGATGTGCTGCATGATGTCACACACGAGCTGCACATTAATGGAGTGGAAGCCTTTTCTATTCCTGAACTGCTCGGCATCCTCCACAGGTGCTCACAAGGCGATGTGGGTACAATCAATGCAGCCCTGTACCTTTGAGAAGCTAGCAATCTTTGAGAACCCCACAGCTCTGTCATGGATTGCTTGGGTGGTCATTTGGAACTTGATGAAGTCATTCCTCTGCGCATACAGTGCAGCCGTGACCTGGTGAATGGAGACATGTATTGCATGTTGAGAGATGGCGCACACATCTCCAGTTGTAGCTTGAAATGATCCCGAGGCATAGAAGGAAAGTGCAGCTGTAACCTTCACTTCAACAGACAAGGCAGTCCACCTGCTGCTTCTCGGCTGTAAATCTGGTCTAAGCAACTCACAGATCTCAAACACAACTTCTCTGTGGAAACACAGCCTTTTGACACAATCAGCCTCACTCAGGTCCAGGTACGAACGCCTGACTCGATATTGCCGAGGTGGGTAAGGCCTCCTGCCCAGCAGCCTATGGGCTATGATGTTCCTGATGCGATGAGCTCTAATCAATTCTCTCCTACGTAGCACAATGATGCAGAACCATTGCAAAATCTGTGGCGTTGATAATGCAACACCCATACTTGAAGTAAAACTTAAACTTTCAAAGGTCAATGGTGAAAAATGGCAGCACAGCACTTCTCCATCTCCACAAGGTTTGTATATGGACCACACCAAGGTCTTTTGTTCTCTCCCCCTCCCCTCTTCAGTGATGTCACCTCTCTCTCCCTCTCCCTCTCCTGCAGCCCCCTTTAAATTCCTTCCTGCAGCCCAGCCTGCTGCTTGTTGCTCTCCCGGTGCTCGTTCCTTGGATCCCGCCCCTAGCCTCGAGCCCTGGCCGAACGGCCCAAACGGATAGGCGCTGCTGCTTGTGCTGCTCCGGAGGGCTCCCGGTGCTCGTTCCTTGGATCCCGCCCCTAGCTTTGGCCAAACAGCCCGAACGGATAGCTGCTGGGTGCTGCAGTAGGTGAGTTAGAACCTTTTAATGTTTTATTAATTGATTTATTTTTCATTTATTATTATTTATTAATTATGATGGTTTTTGTGCTTCTTTATTGTTAAAAGTGAAGTGTTTAACGCTTTGGAAAATCCTCTAACTTCCCTTCCCGCCCTCCCCCCCCCCCACCCCCCCCCCCCACCCCCCCCGGCATCTCTGGCTACCTGCGTTGATTTCTTAAGTCTCCACAAGGTTTTTCTGAGCGTACAAAAGTGGATACATACGTTGGCCTAAGTTCGTTTCGAGTAACTTTAAATGGCCAAAACAGGCGTAAGTGGTTGGTAACGCCTCCTTTTGAAAAAAATACTGAACTAAAAAGAAACTGAACTAACTCACTTAAACTGGAGCAAACTAAATGGGGAGAATTGCGATTTTTAAGATATTCCCAAAAAAACTAGTTGCTCCAAAAAAATAGGAGCAACTCTGGGGAAACGTGGGCCCTTATTTCGAGTCAGCCGTGTCTCTAATACACATGAATTAAATCTTTCATACGTTATACAGCTGCATTTTGTCTGAATATGTGTGTTTCTGTCAATATGGAACATCTGCAGAACCTTGCCTCCTTTCCCAGTGCCTGTACACTCTCCAGTGGGGCGCTGCATATCATCGCAGAATCATCAACCTCTTCGAGCCCCACTGCATCCTTCCATTAGACCATAACTAGCTCTGCGGACAATGATAAAGCTCTGGAGGCCACAGAATCCACTGTTTTTTAAGTGTTATTATGGAGAAGTGTCATCATCTTTCTTTACCCTCATCAGAAACAATTTTTAAAAACCTATAACAGTAAATAAAACATTTATTTCAGGGCCTAGACCAAGCAAAATACATCAAGGCAATTGTTCCTTAATATTGATGCTGTGAAGAAATTGCTTTAGTTGTTCCAACACTGCCGTAGGATCCAGAACTCAGATATAATTTAATTGAACTAAATTTTCCTACTTCTGGTGAATTGGGAGGTCAATAATAACTGGTGAAAACATGGAAAACATAGAAAATAGGTGCAGGAGTAGGCCATTCGGCCCTTCGAGCCTGCACCGCCATTCAATAAGATCATGGCTGATCATTCACCTCAGTACCCTTTTCCTGCTTTCTCTCCATACCCCTTGATCCCCTTAACCGTAAGGGCCATATCTAATTCCCTCTTGAATATATCCAATGAACTGACATCAACAATTCTCTACGGTAGAGAATTCCATAGGTTAATAACTCTCTGAGTGAAGAAGTTTCTCCTCATCTCAGTCCTAAATGGCCTACCCCTTATCCTAAGACTATGTCCCCTGGTTCTGGACTTCCCCAACATCGAGAACATTCTTCTCGCATCTAACCTGCCCAGTCCCATCAGAATCTTATATGTTATAAGCTCCCATTATTTTGACATCCATCATCTGAATGTGCTTAAAATTTCTATAAAGCTATATGAATTCACAAGTATAGCACGAATTCAGAATCAACATGTTATCCCTGTATCTTAAATATACTCTGTCACTGTAACTAAATGGGGTAACATTTCCACAGCTTGGATGGAGATGCCATCACAATACCGGATCAGTGTATTAGAATTATGTTTAATCAGAGTATTGAATGATGGCAAAAGACCACACAAAATGTTCAGGTTGCACAGTGATGCTGAGCACCAGAGCTTCCAGGCAGGTGCTCTGGCAAGCTGTGATGCATTTATTCTACCCCATCAAGTTTCCAAATGCAGCACTGCTGCGGAATTATGCAAAATAGGGAGTTCAGGCACCTCATTGCAAGAGCGGGGAAAAATGAAATCTCTGCTGATTGCTCTCTCAAGAGTGACTTCCCGATGGCTGGTCGAGAGCAGCGTCAATGATGGCCTGGGAGTAGAGAGCTTCTTGTCTCTCCCAGCTGACTGTTATTTTATATACCATGTGCAATTTAAAATGTATTTTCGCTTGAAGAAAAAGCAAGAGAGAAGAAAGGTGTGAATTGTGGTGCAAAGAATGTGACCAATTGAATTCAGATTAGTGTATTCCTCACTCTGAATAATGTACACATAGATCAGCTTTATGGAACAAGTAATTGAAGTAATGAATCATTTGCGCTGATGATTTCAATGCAAGTTAAAATTTCATGTGACAGAGCCCACTTTCTTTGTAACTTCATGCTGCTGTATAGATTCTTAAAATGTAAATCCATTTTCCACGGGCCATTCAACAGTATGTTTTGCCGCAGTTTTAATTCTATCAGTTCCCAACTTAGAGTTAGAAAAACACCATCCATTGTTTCCCATGGCAACTGAAAGGAATATCATTCATTTGTTTTAGTTTGGTCAGATCCAGTGCTTCATGCTGTGTAACCATGGTGACTGCTAAAGCTATAAGCTAAATCAATAGACTTCAGTGGAGTTACTCGGAAATTTACACGACCCTTCAATACTATTACTTTCCACTTTCACTTCCCAGAGCAATTAAGCTTAAAATAGAAAGCACTTGCATGTTGAGTTATTTTGCAGATTTATTGAAAATCTACCAATTTTCATGAAACGTAACTTTTACTATAATATTTTTTCCATATATTCCTTTGTGTACATTTTTTTGGCTTATTTTAAGTTTTGCAATTCTGTATATTTACCCCTTTTGCTATGTCTTTAAATGTCACAGACCTTTCCATGAGAGGCAGTGATGGTGATTTGCTTCCTGACATCTGTAAAGGTGCTTTAATATTGATAATGGGCTGTCGCAGGAAAAGTGGCATCCTGATGGTACACAACAACATAAAGGAAGTATAATCCGTGCCCCAAAATTTGAATCAAGTCCCTTTTGAAACATGTCCCATTTTCCTCCTTTGACCCTTCAATAGGCTCCACAGTCAGTCAGCTTTCAGCTCCCTAGGCCCTAATCTCTGTAATTTCCTCCCTAAACCTCTCCGCCTCTCTCTCCTCCTTTAAGACACTTTTTAAAAGCTACATCTTTGACCAAGCATTATGTCATCGGTCCTCATATCTCCTTATGTGGCTCACAATGTTTTCTTTAAGCTGCGTGGCCGCACAGCACTCCAGGGGCTCCAAGCAGTCGGAGAGCAGCGTTTAAATTGAAAAAAAAACGCACATGTGCAGAATTTTAAATGTGCCGTGCAGCCCATTAAAGGGGCCGCGGGGCCCCTCCAAAATTACATGGAACATTGGGGACACTACGTCAAATTTTGTTTAATAACACTACTGTGAGCCGCCATGTGAAATATTACTATGTTTAAGGCGCTATATAAATGCAAGTTCTGGTTGTTGTTGCTGTAAATTCCCACATTCAACAGTGACTACACTCCAAAAGTACTTCATTGGCTGTAAAGCGCTTTGAGATGTCCGGTGGTTGTAAAAGGTGCTAAATAAATCCAAGTCTTTCTTTCTTAAATTAAATGCAGGAGGGAGGAGCTGGAGGTGATGGGTCTTTACTTTAGTGTCTCTCTTCTGGCACTCTACATCAGTATTAAAACTCTATCAATGACTATTCCTAGCCAGTTTCTTGGTGGTGTCAGACACTGCTGGACAGCTTGCAGTCTCCCCACCCCTACGCCCAAGGGGTCATATTCAGCCTTGCTGCCTGGGTGGTAACCTGGTCAACCTGCCTGTTGTAGAATCCACCCAAATATTATCCCATTGAAAACAATGGAATGAGAATTGGGCAAGTTCTCCAATGGGTGTCCGATCCCCTCCACCAGGTTATTTAGAGTGTATACACAACTCTGTTACCGATTTCATCTGCTACCTCAGCTAAAGATCTGAATCAACATTCTGAATAACCTTGTGTTTCTAGCAACATCATAATATAAATTCATCCAAATAGCCCTTTCTTGGCCAAATAGGCAAAAATCTGAAAACATGGCAATCTTTTTTTAACTTAAGACCGAGAACCACACCAACAATTTTCTGTTCACTATAGACTGAGCATGTTCCTTACAGTCATTATTCATATCTGTGTTGTTTTGTGTTGATGGGATTCCAACACTATGGGCTCAAATTTCCCCAACCCCTTTTTCTGGCGCCCTCACCCGAGGTGCGTCGCTTTTGGCCGCCCACAAGCGCGTCGAAAATCTTCCTCCTAATTCTGGCTGCTCCCCAGCCTCTCCTCAGTGGTGGCGTAGCGTGGCCCAGTGGATTGGGGTGGAGCCAGGTCCCGGCACTGAAAACAGTGCCGGGACCTCTGCACATGCGCGCTAGAGTCTGCGCGCATGTGCAGTAGCTCCTGGCATGCTGAATCCTGAGTGCGCGCTGCAGGCTGTGTGGGAGGGGCCCAAAGCATGCCGTCCCTAACCCTGGCTGAATGGGCTCCATCATCAGCGGCCTGCTGCGTTCCCTAAGGTAGGACTTCTATTTTTTATTTGTTATTTATTGACTGATTGATTGCTTATTACTTTGGTCTTGGTGCTTTAGGTGCACGGTTTCTTCTATTTTTTTTATTTGTTATTTATTGGTTGATTGATTGCTTATTACTTTGGTCTTGGTGCTTTAGGTGCAGGGTTCCTTCTATTTTTTATTTGTTAATTAATTGCTTATTACATTTTGTGCTTTGTTTAGTGCTTGGTGCAAATGTACTGCTTTGTTTAGAGCGTAATGCTTTAAATTTATGCTTCTTTAATATTGTTTTGAAGGTGTTTAGTGCTTTGCAAGGTCCCCTTCCCCCCTCCCCACCCCCCTCCGCATCTCTGGCTACCTGCGCTGATTTCTTAAATCACCGTAAGGTTTTTCTGAACATACAAGAGTGCCCACTTATGCTGGCCTAAGTTATTTTGGAGTAACTTTTAGCTGGCTAAAGTTTCTTAAATGGCCAAAACCGGCGTAAGTGGCTGGTAACGCCCCCTTTTGAAAAAAAAATAAAACTAAAAAAAAACCTAACTAACTCACTTACACTGGCGCAAATTAAATGGCCAGAATTGCAACTAAAAAGATACTCCAAAAAAAATCAAGTTGTTCCAAAAAAAACAGAGCAACTCCTGGGGAAATTTAGGCCCAATATCTAGAAGTTTGAATAAAAGTGTTTCTATACTTGAACAATGGAGTTAAGGTCACATATGTGGACGTGATAATGAGGTAGAAAAAGTGAGGAAATAAATGATCCAGACTTGCGTTTAATGCATGACAGAACTCGAGTCAATCAGACATTAGTGGCTAGCGTGTATTGATTTTGTACAACACTCCCGTAAGTCACGACTTCTATTTCATAATAAGATGCAAAATATCACTCAGATGGCAAGTGTGATATAACTATAGCCACACTGTCAGACTTCGAATGCTACATGTCACCATGATTTTATGAAGGGCTTTCATTGGACAATCAAGTAGATTTCACCCCAGCAATAAATAGTCTAAACCTGTTCCAATAATCTGTACCCAAACTGAGGCAAAGGACATTCCAAGACTGATCATTTTATGAGCATCCTTTTCTTTAACAGTACGATAAATATGAATTCATTTATAATGATTAAAATTTAAGACATTGAAGCTGTGCCTGCCAGTATATAAAAAGCTACATTTGTTTCACCAGTAAGAGTTTGGAATTTGGTAAATTGGTGGACATTTTAGTGTGAAATATTAGTTCAGCAAAATGCCGTAGGAATGAAAATAAATACATGACTGTGGAAAGTTTTATTTCCACCTCTTGAAATTTCAAACTGATGCCATCTTTGATTTATCCTGGAGTAGCTCTGTGAAGGCAATGGCTTGGATTTTGCCGTCAGCAGTGAAGGAACGGCGCTCACCGTTCACTACGTTTACAGCTGCTCACAGACTTTTTGAGGGCTTTTGGGTGGCAACCTTATTGTCACCGGGTATCTGATCCAACACGGCGCCCTCTGCAGGGGATCTGAGGTGTGTGTGAGCAAGTCAAGCAACAGCGAGGCTCTGCAACCAATCGGATTGGAGACTCCTCAGTGAGGCACGCTGAATCTGAACAAGCAAGTATAAATTAGAATATTTAATTCATTGTAAAATCATGTATAGAAAGCAAAATAAAGAGAGTGAAAGAAAGATGGGAGGGAGAGATAAAAGAAAAAGTTAAAAAAAATTATTTTTATTTTTATTTTTTTTAAATTTCCAATGATAATAAAATTCTGAAGGAATGAGACTCCACAAATAAAATTTTCAAGGCCAGAAAGGTTGCTTGGCAGTAATTATCACACTATTAAAAATTCACTTACACCTGAATGCACCAGCATTAAATTGTTCTGGCATGTTTAATGGGTAACTAGTGTGTAAGTATATCAACTTCATGTCGTTACATAGATTTCAATGCCGAGTCTATTGGCGAGGTACTGTTATAGTGCAACCTGTAGAGGAGCAGGGCAACTTGGACCGCAACTTCCAGATTTCCGTGTTTAACTGCGCATTTGCGGACTCCGGAAGTTGCTGTCTGATTTACTCCATAATAACGGTGAGCGCTGTTAGTCAGGAGGGGAGATTGGGGGAGGGATCAGGGGGCTGGGGATGGGGGGAGGCGTTCGCGACTCCTGTGAACTGAGAAAGGCATTTTTGCTGCTCCTAGATCTACAGGAAGGGTTTTTTAAAACAAATATTTTACACTTACCTGTCAATGACAGACGCAGAGGCTTGAAGAACCCTGAACATGAAAGACCCTTTTTGATAAGGGGTCCTTTAACAAATGTTAGGCCCCCAATTTACATATTCAGGGGGCTCAATGCCTGTTTTAAGTGTCCACCTGGGATGCCTAAGAAAAGCACCCATGAATTTAGCAGCAGGATCAACACCTGTAACGATATGAGCACAGTCCAGCCCACTGCTAAAATGGCATGCTGTGCGCTTATCTTATTCCCGACCAACAGGCACAATACACACCAATTGCTACCCCAATACTTCATTTTTCATATTATTTTGCAGTCTTATACTTCTTAGTCTCTTACCATTTATAATCTAGGTCATCACAGTTGCTCAATTCATTTTTCACTTTCTTTGTAGTAGAATTCGTGAAAGCTCACTGTCCTTATATTCTGCGGTAGCTCATTCCCACTCAGCCATTCACCTGGGTATATTATTCCAAAGATACAGAAATTATAATTTAGAAGATTCTTTTCAGAAGGGAGCTGTGTTACATGAAGAAAGAAATTAATGAATTAAGAAGATTAAAAAAGTTTCAGTGCTACGAAAATAACAATTGTCCTCGCCCTACTTAGAATGACACTGACCTTACTCTTATTACATTGTGTAATACAATGTATAAGGAGTTTGATAGAACAATGATCTAAAGCATTTCATGGAAGTGGTCCTCAAACTAAACCCAAATCTGAAGTGATGCCAAGTGTTGACCAGCCAAAAACAACCTTAACGACAAACTACAATGGCCTGGAATTTGTGATCAGCGGCAAAGCAAAGGCCCCAAAGTAAGCTTCACACAAAGATCTTGCGATCTCTCTGTTGAGAAATTCAGGTTTTCTGACGTGTATTTCAAATCAACAATAATAATAATAACTTTTATTTATATAACGCCTTTAACGTAGTAAAATGTTAAAAATTTAAAACTTAAATCAATGGATTATAGTGGGGATCCCCTAGTGCTGTGATGTCAACAAGCTGTGTAGTAAGCAGCCAATCAAAACACAGAATTCTCAGGGACAACGAACAAAGAAGTGGTAAAGCTCTTAAAATTCTAAATTTTTTAAATGTCAGAGAGAGCAAAATAAAGATTGGGGCTCTCAAATGGGAAAAAGGCAAATTTGAAATAAAGATGAACAAACTTTAAAAATGTTTAAAAAAAATGTTTCTACGTTTCTTAATAAATTAAATTTTTATTAAAATGGATAAATTTGTCATTGCACAAATTTAAAAATAGTTTTTTTCAGGCCCATAGCATTTTTTTTTAGCAGTCAATACTCTGTTAAAACACCAGTTACAATTGATCCCTTTGGTTTAGAGGGGAATTTATGAGCTTAATTACTGCGGAAGAAACAACGTTTTCATCAGATTCCCTGATTTGAGAGATTTCACAGATTTCCGGCTCTGTGAGGGCTGGGGGCACAGCGCAGCCTGTGGAGGAACAGAGAATGCCAGATTTACGCATGCCCCTGTGGATGGGCCAAAACTGAAGTTATGATCAGTTTCAAAGGCAGATGAGGGCGAAAGCTGCCAGTTTGCTGTTTTCCAGACAGCAAATCCTGGGCCAATAATATTGAAGTGAAAGGTAGCAAATGTAACCCTGCTGTTCAAGAAAGGAGGGAGAGAGAAAACAGGGAACTATACGCCAGTTAGCTCGACATCAGTCGTAGGGGGAATGCGAGAATATATTATTAAGGGCATGGTAACAGGGTGCTTGGAAAATCACAATATGATCAGGCAGAGTTAATACAGTTTTATGAAAGAGAAATTGTGTTTGACAAATCTATTAGAGATTTTTGAGGGTGTAATTAACAGGGTAGATAAGGGGAATCCAGTGGATCTAGTATATTTGGATTTTCAGAAGGCATTTGATAAAGTGACGCACAAGAAGTTATTACACAAGATTACGGCTCATGGGATTGAGGTAACATATTAGCATGGATTGAGGATTGGCTAATGGACAGAAAACAGAGAGCAGGAATAAACGGGTCATTTTTGGGATGGCTGGGTGTAACTTACGGAGTGCCGTAAGGATCAGTGTTTGGACCTCAGCTATTTATAATCTATACCAATGACTTAGATGAAGGGACCAAGTGTAATATATCCAAGTTAGCTGATGATACAAAGCTAAGTGCAAAAGTTAGCTGTGAGGAGGACGCAAAGATCTTGCAAAGGGATATAGACAGGTTAATTGATTGGGCAAGAAGGTAGCAGATGGAGTATAATGTGGGAAATTATGCACTTTGGTAAGAAGACTGGAAAAGCAGAATAATTTTTAAAAGTAAGAGACTAGTAAATGTTGGCATCCGGAGGGATTTATATAAGAATATAAGAAATAGGAGCAGGAGCAGGCCATACGGCCCCTCGAGCCTACTCCGCCATTTAATGCAATCATGGCTGATCCAATCATGGACTCGGGTCCACTTCCCTGCCCACTCCCCATAACCTCTTAATCCCTTATTGGTTAAGAAACTGTCTATCTCTATCTTAAATATATTCAATGTCCCGGCTTCCACAGCTCTCTGAGGCAGCGAATTCCACAGATTCCTCTGAGAGAAGAAATTCCTCCTCATCTCAGTTTTAAATGGGCGGTCCCTTATTCTAAGATTATACCCCCTAATTCTAGTCTCCCCTATCAGTGGAAACATCCTCTCTGCATCCACCTAGTCAAGCCCCCCTTATACATTTCAATAAGATCACCTCTCATTCTTATGAATTCCAATGAATAGAGGCCCAACCTACTCAACCTTTCCTCATAAGTCAACCCCCTCATTCCCGGAATCAACCATGTGAACCTTCTCTGAACAGTCCCCAAAGCAAGTGCAGGTGGAGCACCCTGAATCCGGAACCCTTCGGACTGAGGCCGTTCCGGATATTACGTTTTGCCGGACTTTGGAAAGTCTTTCTGATGTCACAAATGCGGAAACACCCGAGCCCAGGTTCGGGTATTTCCAGATTTTGGAATGTCAGTGGGGGGATGAGATCGTCGAGTGGGGCTCCGCCGCCGTGGAAGTGTTCGAACAGGCTGCGTCACCGTGGAGTTGTTCGGGCGTGGCCCCGTCACCGTGGAGTTGTTCGGGCAGGGCCCAGTCGCGGAGGAGGTGTTTGGTTGGGCCAGCGAGGAGGCCCTGAGGTTGGGTAGCAGTGGCGAGGTAAGGCCCGAGGTTGGGCGGCGAGGGGTGGTGAGGTGAGGCCCGAGATCGGGCAGCGGCAGCACCTCGAGGTCTGCAGGGTCCAGATTCCGGAACATTTTACGGATTCCGGATGACCCTGCCACCAAATGGTCCGTAGTCCGGATTTTGGATCATTCCAAATTCCGGAACTCTGGATTTTGGATGCTACGCCTGTATATCCTTTCGTAAATATGGAAACTAAAACTATACGCAGTATTCCAGGTGTGGCCTCACCAATAACCTGAATAACTATAGCAAGACTTCCCTGCTTTTATTCTCCATCCCCATAGCAAGAAAGGCCAAGATTCCATTGGCCTTCCTGATAACTTGCTGTACCTGCATACTAATCTTTTGTGTTTCATGCACCAGGACCCCCAAATCCCTCTGTACTGCAGCACTTTGCAATCTTTCTCCATTTAAATAATAACTTGCTCTTTGATCTTTTTTCTGCCAAAGTGCATGACATCACACTTTCCAACATTATACTCCATCTGCCAAATTTTTGCCCACTCACTTAGCCTGTCTATGTCCTTTTTTCAGGTATTTTTGTGTCCTCCTCACACATTGCTTTATCTCCCATCTTTGTATCTTCAGCAAACTTGGCTACTTTACACTCAGTCCCTTCTTCCAAGTCATTAATATAGATTGTAAATAGTTGGGGTCCCAGCACTGTTCCCTGCGGGACCCCACTAGTTACTGATTGTCAACCCGAGAATGAACCATTTATCCTAACCCTCTGATTTCTGTTAGTTAACCAATCCTCTATCCATGCTAATATATTGCCCCCAGCCCCGTGAACTTTTATCTTGTGCAGTAACCTTTTATGTGGCACCTTGTCAAATGCCTTCTGGGTGCCCTTGTACACGAATCACAGAAAGTTAAAATGCAGTTACAGCAAGCAATTAGGAAGCAAATGACTTGTTAGCCTTTATTGCAAAAGGATTGGAGTATAAGAGTAAAGACATCTTGCTGCAATTATATAGGGCTTTGGTGAGACTACACCAGGAGTATTGTACACAGTTTTAGTCTCCTTACCTAAGGAAGGATATACTTGCCTTAGAGGGAGTGGAACAAAAAATTACTAGATTGATTCCTGGGATGAGAGGATTGTCCTATGATGAGAGATTGAGTAGGCTGGACCTATGTTCTCTGGAGTTCAAAAGAATGAGAGTTGACCTCATTGAAATATATAAAATTCTGAAAGGTCTTGACAGTGTTACGTCTCAAATAAAGCAACGTGACTGAATACTGGAGACTTGAGTAAGTATAGTCTCTTTATTCTTGTCATGTATCTTACATTATTATATATAACTGTATCCCAATATGCTACACATGACTGTAATAAGATATGAACTGTAACCACTAGCATACCTTACCACCAGGGGTGCACTTGCAAGAGACAGGTATATAAGGACAGGTCTCAGGCAAATGCAGCATTCCAGAGCTGTGAGATAAAAGGTGCAGGTCCAGAGTGACCTTGACTTCACGACATGCCTCGTGTGAATCTGTACTGAAGAGACAGGACTTTACAGTGGTGACCGGTTACGGGATTACAGAATCCACAGAATGGCGAACAACGGATCAGATGAAAAGTACAATGCGGGAGACAACTGGGAGGACTTTATAGAAAGGCTCCAGCAAAGCTTTGTAACCAAAGACTGGTTAGGCGACGATACGGCAGACAAGAGAAGAGCCCATCTCTTGACCAGCTGAGGCTCGAAAACATACGCTTTAATGAAGGATCTGTTGGCACCTGAGAAACCAGCAAGCAAGTCGTTTGAAGAATTGAGCACACTGGTAAGAGACCACCTGAAGCCAGCGAGCAGCCTACACATGGCCAGACACAGGTTCTACAACTACAGACGCTGTGTGGGCCAGAGCATACCCGACTTTGTGGCGGAACTTCGGAGGTTGGCTAGTTTATGTGAGTTCTCCGATGAACTGAGGAGAGAAATGCTGAGAGACTTTTTCATTGAAGGACTAGGCCACGCAGGCATATTCCGAAAGCTCATAGAGACCAAGAACCTGACCTTAGAGGCAGCAGCACTGGTTGCACAGACATTCTTGGTAGGGGAAGAAGAAACGAGGTTGATTTACAATGCAGGTACGACAACTAACGAAATAATGGAACAAGGAGTTCACAGCATTAGAAAAGCTGCTTCCCCCACACACAGACAAAACCGGCAGAACAGGCTTTCGACAGCAAGCAGTGGCAACAGAAGCCATCAAGGGCCACAGGAACGGCCGTTCACTCCTCATCAACCCACAATGCGAGCAATCAATTACAAACTAAGAGAAGCTCAAGAGAGATCAGCCAGACACAGCTCATTCTTTGCAAGCAGTCTGCTGGAGGTGTGGGGGTGGGCACTCATCAAGGGAATGTCGATTTCAGCAGGCTGTTTGCAGGAACTGTGAATATACAGGGCATTTGGCCCGCATGTGCAAAAAACCGGCAGCTCGGCTGGTATACGAATCGGATGGGTCGGAAAGCAGACCAGAAGACAGTGGGGACAGTACCCGGGACACCGATGTACAGCGGGTCAACAAGATCAATGGCCGCTGCTCCGACGACAGGATGCCTCCTATAATGATGAGGGTCCTACTCAACGGGATATCTGTCAATATGGAGCTGGATACAGGAGCGAGTCAGTCTCTCATGGGCGCTCAACAATTTGAACAACTGTGGCCGCATAAAAGAGACAGACCAAAACTCACAAGAGTCGACACCAAACTAAGGACCTATACCAAAGAAATCGTACCAGTCCTCGGCAGCGCCATGCTCTCTGTCACACACAAAGGGACAGTGAACCAACTTCCCCTGTGGATTGTCCCAGGAGACCACCCAGCACTGCTGGGGAGAAGCTGGCTGGCAAAACTAAACTGGAAATGGGATGATGTCCATGCCATGTCATTAAAGGAACGGACCTCCTGTTCAACAGTTATAAAGCGATTTGAACATCTTTTTCAGCCAGGTGTGGGCACTTTCAAAGGGGCCAAAGTCAAAATCTACATCACACAGGATGCTAGACCAGTCCATCACAAGGTCAGAGCTGTACCCTATGTGATGAGGGAAAAGATTGAACACGAACTAGACAGGCTTCTGCGGGAAGGCATTATATCACCTGTGGAATTTAGCGACTGGGCAAGTCCCATCGTCACAGTCATGAAGCCTGATGGATCCGTACGAATCTGTGGGGATTACAAATCTACCATAAACAGAGTCTCCCTACAGGACCAGTACCCGCTGCCCAGAGTGGAGGACTTATTTACCACATTGGCTGGAGGTAAACTTTTCTCAAAATTAGACCTCACATCTGCGTATATGACGCAAGAATTGACCGAGGAATCCAAGCAACTCAGCACCATCAACACACTTCAAGGCCTTTTCATGTACAATCGATGCCCATTCGGCATCAGGTCGGCAGCTGCCATATTCCAGCGCAACATGGAGAGTCTGCTCAAGTCCATCCCGGGGACAGTTGTATTTCAAGACGACATACTTATCACGGGCAGGGACACCGACTCCCATCTCTGTAATTTGGAGGAAGTACTAAAGCAGTTGGATCGGTTAGGCCTACAAGTCAAGAAATCCAAGTGCCTGTTTCTCGCACCCGAGGTTGAATTTTTGGGCAGAAGGATTGCCGCTGATGGAATTCGCCCAACAGAGTCCAAAGCAGTAGCAATTCACCTGGCACCCAGGCCCCGGAATGTCTCAGAACTCCACGCCTTTCTCGGGCGACTCAATTACTTTGGGAACTTTATGCAGAACTTAAGCACATTGCTGGAGCCTCTCCATGTGCTACTCAGGAAGTGGTGCGATTGGTTTTGGGGGGACGCCCAGGAATGCGCCTTCAATAAGGCACGCAACCTTCTCTGTTCCAACAGTGTTTTGACTTTCTTTGACCCAGGTAAAAAGCTAGTTCTCACATGCGATGCATCAGCGTATGGGGTCGGGTGCGTTTTGCAACATGTCAATAGTGCGGGCAAATTACAACCCATAGCTTATGCCTCCAGGTCACTTTCGCAGGCGGACGCGGGTACGGAATGGTAGAGAAGGAGGCGCTTGCGTGCGTGTACGGTGTCAAAAAGATGCACCAATACCTTTTTGGGGCCAAGTTCGCATTAGAAACGGACCACAAGCCCCTCACCTCCCTCCTATCCGAGAGCAAGGCAATAAACGGCAACGCCTCGGCACGAATTCAACGGTGGGCACTCATGCTGGCGTCCTACGACTATACCATAAGGCACAGACCAGGCACAGACAACTGTGCCGACGCGCTCAGCAGGCTGCCCCTGTCGACCATGGAAGGGTCTGACGAACAGGACTGTGAGATAGTCATGGCAATCAATGCCTTTGAGTCCACAGGTTCACCCATGATGGCTCGCCAAATCAGAGCCTGGACGGCCAGCGACCCCATGTTATCCTTTGTAAAAAGATGTGTCCTAACCGGTGACTGGGCAGAGGCTCGCGATACCTGCCCCGAGCAATTAAAACCCTTTCACAGGCACATGCATGAGCTATCACTACAAGCAGACTGCCTGATGTGGGGCAGCCGAGTAGTCATGCCTCTGCGAGGCAGAGAGGCATTTGTCCGGGAGCTCCACCGCGAGCACCCGGGGATCGTTCTCATGAAGGCCATAGCCAGATCCCACGTCTGGTGGCCTGGTATTGACGCGGACTTGGAGCTCCGCGTCCGAAGGTGCACCATTTGTGCCCAACTCAGCAATGCCTCCAGGGAGGCTCCACTGAGCCCCTGGCCCTGGCCTACCAAACCGTAGTCGCGGGTGCACGTAGACTATGTGGGCCCATTCATGGGCAAAATGTTCCTCGTAGTTGTAGATGCATTTTCAAAGTGGATCGAATGCACCATTTTAAACTCGAGCACAACCTCCACTGCTGTGAAAAGCCTCGCAACCATGTTTGCAACGCACGGAATCCCTGACATATTGGTCAGTGACAATGGTCCGTGCTTCACCACCACAGAATTCCAAGACTTTATAATTGACCACGGCATAAATCACGTCAAGACGGCACCATTCAAGCCGGCCTCCAACAGCCAGGCGGAGAGAGCAGTGCAAATCATTAAACAAGGCATGCTTAAAATCCAAAGTCCCACGCTGCAGGGTCGCCTGTCGTGACTGCTGTTGGCATACAGATCTCGTACGCACTCACTGACTGGGATCCCCCCCGCGCAACTGTTGATGAAAAGGACTTTAAAAACAAGGCTCTCATTAATCCTCCCAGACATGCACGAAATCGTTGAGGCAAAGCGCCATAAGCTGACTGAGTACCATGACAGAAATTCGAGGGGGAGATGGGATGAGATAGGGGACAAAGTGTTTGTACTAAACTATGGCAGGGGTCCCAAATGGCTTGCAGGGACAGTAACAGGCAAGGAAGGAAACAGGCTACTGGTAGTACAAATGGACAATGGCAAAACCTGCCGGAGGCATGTAGACCAATTCAAAAGCAGATTTACCAGCAGCACTGCGGAACCAGAGGCAGACTACAATGTGGAACTCGCACCACACCTGGTGGACAGACAGAGGGAACAACCTGAGGAAAGGGCAATCCCAACAGACAGCCCAGGCGTGTCAACAACAATCACACCAATTGAAACAGACTGCCCAGGTGAGATACCAGCAACCACACCCAAAGAAAAACAAACACCAAGGCAAACAACTGAACCATAACTCAGACGCTCCACGCGAGAGCGTAGACCACCTGAGAGACTGAACTTATAAAGACAATAAGACCTTGGGGGAGGGTAATGTCATGTATCTTACATTATTATATATAACTGTATCCCAACATGCTATACATGACTGTAATAAGATATGACCTGCAACCACCAGCATACCTTACCACCAAGGGTGCACTTGCAAGAGGCAGGTATATAAGCACAGAGCTCAGGCAAGTGCAGCATTCCAGAGCTGTGAGATAAAAGATGCAGGTCCAGAGTGACCTTGACTTCACTACATGCCTCGTGTGAATCTGTACTGAGGGGACAGGACTTTACAATTCTGATTCCAGAGTGCCTGCACAGCATGGGAGACCTGCTTATATACAATGCTCCCAAGGGATGCTGGGATCACTT
Source organism: Pristiophorus japonicus (assembly GCF_044704955.1). Lineage (NCBI taxonomy): Eukaryota > Metazoa > Chordata > Chondrichthyes > Pristiophoridae > Pristiophorus > Pristiophorus japonicus. The sequence goes on from NC_091984.1 coordinate 34,763,469, forward strand.
GGGACTCCAACAGATGCGCCCTTTGGTGGCGGTTGAATGCTGGTTACAACGTGTTGGATACATAACAGCACACCCCCCTAAAGCCAATAGTACATGCTGAGACGATCTGGGGCTTTCCGCTCCCTAGTCGATCGTCTCGCTACAAACACAGGTGCAGGTGAGTTGAAGTTGGTGGTGTCCTCTTCAGGTTGCTCGTGGCTGCCTGTGAATCGCAGTTTGGTTTGGTCCAAATGCTTTCTGCAAGTTAGTCCATTTGCAAGTTTGACCTCAAACACCCTACTTCCTTCCTTGGCTATGACAGTGCCAGCAAGCCATTTGGGATCATGTCCATAGTTGAGTACAAATACAGGATCATTTACTTCAATATCGCGTGACAAATTTGCGCAATCATGGTACATGCTTTGTTGATGCCGCCTGCCCTCGACATGATCATGGAGATCAGGGTGGTCTGGAGAGAGCCTTGTTTTGAGTGCCCTTTACATGAGCAGTTCGGTAGGGGGAACTCCGGTGAGCGAGTGAGGTCTTGTGCGGTAGCTGAGCAGGACTCGGGACAGGTGGGTCTGCAGGGAGCCTTCCGACACGCGTTTCAAACTTTGCTTGATGGTTTGGACTGCTTGTTCTGCCTGGCCGTTAAATGCGGGCTTGAACGGGGTAGATGTGACGTGCTTGATCCCATTGCGGGTCATGAATTCCTTGAATTCTGTGCTGGTGAAGCACAGCTCATTGTCTCTGACAAGACCATCAGGCAGGCCGTGCGTGGCGAACATGGCTTGTAGGCTTTCGATATTGGCAGTGGACGTGCTTACAGACATTGTTACACACTCAATCCATTTTGTATAAGCATCCACAACAACCAAAAACATTTTGCCTAGAAACGGGCCAGCGAAGTCAACATGGATCCTAGACCACGGTTTGGAGGGCTATGACCATAAACTTAGTGGTGCCTCCCTGGGTGCATTGCTCAGTTGAGAGCAAGTGTTGCATTGGCGCACGCAAGAGTCCAAATCTGAGTTGATGCCGGGCCACCACACATGGGAACCAGCTATAGCTTTCATCATTACTATGCCTGGGTGGGTACTGTGTAGGTCACGTATGAACGTTTCTCTGCCTTTCTTAGGAAAACCTATGCGATTACCCCACAAAAGGCAGTCTGCCTGTATGGATATTTCGTCTTTGCGCCACTGAACGGCTTGGTCTCTTCATGCATCTCCGCTGGGATGCTGGACCAGCTCCCATGGAAGACACAGTTTTTTACAAGGGACAGTAAAGGGTCCTGGCTGGTCCAGGTCCTGATCTGGCGGGCCGTAACGGGTGACTTTTCGTTTTCAAATGCATCTATCACCAAGAGCAAGTCTGCAGGCTGTGCCATTTCCACCCCAGTGGTAGCCAACTGAGAGCATCAGTGCAATTCTCTGTGTCTGGCCTGTGGCAAGTTACATAGTTATATGCAGACAGCGTGAGCGCCCATCTTTAGATGCGAGCAGAGGCATTGGTATTGATACCTTTGCTCTCTGAGAATAGCGATACGAGTGGCTTATGGTCAGTTTCTAGCTCGAACTTAAGCCCAAATAGATACTGGTGCATTTTTTTCACCCCATAAATGCATGCCAGAGCTTCTTTTTCAATCATGCTGCGGGCCCTTTTGGCCTTGGACAACTCCTGGATGCATAAACGCCGGTTGCAATGTTCCCGATTCATTTGCTTGTTGTAACACACATCCGACTCCGTACAAAGACGCATCACAAGCTAGCACTAAACATTTAGATGGGTCATACAAAACAAGCAGTTTGTTGGAACAGAACAGATTTCTGGCTTTCACAAAAGCAGTCTCTTGTGATTTCCCCATACCCAGTCATCTCCCTTGCGTAGCAACATGTGTAGGGGTTCTAGCAAGGTGCTTAACCTGGGTAGGAAATTACCAAAATAATTGAGGAGTCTCAGAAACGACCGCAGTTCCATCACGTTCTGTGGTCTCGGTATGTTCTTGATAGCCTCCGTCTTGACGTTGGTGGGTCTGATGTCGTCTGCCGTGATTCTTCTCCCTAAGAGCTCGACCTCTGGCGCCAGGAAAATACACTTCGAGCGTTTCAACCTGAGTCCCACACGATCTAGCCGACTTAGAACCTCTTCCAGGTCCTACAAGTGTTCGATGGTGTCCCGACCTGTGATCAATATGTCGTCCTGGAAAACCACGGTGCGCGGAATCAATTTTAGCAGGCTCTCCATGTTCCTTTGCAAAATAGCCGCAGCTGACCGAATCCCAAATGGGCATCTATTGTAGATGAAGAGACCTTTGTGAGTGTTGATGCAGGTGAGGCCTTTTGAAGATTCCGCCAGCTCCTGCGTCATGTAGGCCGAAGTCAGGTCCAACTTGGTGAACGTCTTCCCTCCTGCCAGCGTCGCAAATAGGTCGTCTGCCTTGGGTAGCGGGTACTGGTCCTACAGTGAAAAGCAATTAATCGTTACTTTATAGTCCCCACAAATTCTGACCGTGCCATTGTCCTTGAGAACCGGAACAATCGGACTGGCCCACTCGTTGAACTTAACCGGCACGATGATGCCCTCTCGTTGCAGCCTGTCCAGCTCGATCTCCACTTTCTCTCGCATCATGTATGGCACCGCACGTGCCTTGTGGTGGATGGGTCGTGTACTGGGAACCAAGTGGATCTGCACCTTCGCCCCTGAGAAATTTCCGATGCCTGGCTCAAACAACAATGGGCACTTGCTCAAAACCTATACACATGAGACGTCATCATCAGACGAAAGCGCTCGGATGTGGTCCCAGTTCCAGCGGATTTTTCTCAGCCAACTTCTGCCGAACAGTGTGAGGCCGTCTCCTGGTACAATCCATAGCGGGGAGTTCGTGCACCACTCCATCATAGGAGACTTTTACTGCTGCACTGCCAATTACAGTGATCAGCTCTTTAGTGTAAGTTCTCAGCTTGGTATGAATAGGTCTCAGCTTGGGCTTTTGTGTCATGTTGCACCACAGCCACTCAAAGGCCTTTTTGCTCAAGATAGACTGACTCGCACCCATGTCCAATACCATGGATACAGGAATTCTGTTCAGTTCAACTTTTAGAATGATTGGTGGACATTTCGTGGTGAAGATGTGTACCCCATACACTTCTGCCTCCAGGGTTCGAGTCTCTAGTTCAGTTTGATCCGCCATGGATCGGTCTTCCTCTGCAACGTGGTGGTTTGCAAGGTTTGCAGCTCGTCTGCACATTCACTGGAGGTGTCCCGTTGTTCCACAGCCTTTACACGCATAGTATTTGAAGCGGCGTTGATGGGCTCGATGGTCACCTCAGCAGCGCCAACAAGATGTTAATTGCCTCGCATTCACGCTTGATGGCGTACTCAGTCATCTGAGGTCGTGCAGCTGCAGGCGTGTACGTTCTGCCATATGCATTCCTGCCTGAAAACGACGTTACTTTGTGTACAGTACTTGCCAATGCATCTTTATGCTGCGAAATTTGTTTGGTGTTATCACTGGTGGACATAAATGCCTGGGCTATCGTTCTGGCTTTGTTCAGGTTCAGTGTTTCAACAGTCAATAGTTTGCGAAGGATAACCTCATGGCCAATGCCAAGCACAAAAAAGTCTCTTAGCATTTGCTCCAGGAATCCATCGAATTCGCAATGTCATGCAAGGTGCCTTAGTTCGGCGACGTAGCTTGCCAATTCCTAGCCTTCAGACCGTTGACATGTATGAAATCGATACCTTGCCATCAGAACGCTCTCCTTCGGATTCAGGTGCTCACAGAGCAGCTTACACAGTTCTGCATACAATTTGGTTGTTGATTTCACCGGAGCAAGAAGATTCTTCATGAGTCCATAAGCTGTTGCCCGCAGATGGTAAGGAGGACTGCCCTTCGTTTGGCAGCGTTCACATTTCCTTCCGCAGCGTTCACATTTCCTTCCAGTTCGTTGACCACGAAGTATTGGTCAAGTCGCTCCATGAAGGTTTCCCAATTGTCAACTTCTGAGAATTTCTCCAGGATTCCAACAGTTCTCTACATTTTCGCTTGATCGTTCGTTATCTATTACTCGTCACCAGTTGTTATGTCTCAAATAAAGACATGTGACTTAGTACGTAGACTTGAGTAAGTGTGACCTTAGTCTCTTTATTCTGACTCCAGAGTGACTGCACAGCATGGGAGGTCTGCTTATATACAGTGCTTATATATGCTGGGATCCCTTGGGACTCCAACAGATGTGCCCTCTGGTGGCAGTAGAATGCTGGTTACAAGCTGTTGCCTACATAACAGACAGGGTAGCTGCTGAGAGGCTGTTTCCCCTAGTTGGAGAGTCAAGAACTAGGGGACATAGTCTCAGAATAATAGGTCGGCCTTTTAGAACTAAGATGAGGAAAAATTTCTTCACTCAGAGGGTGGTGAATCTTTAGAATTCTCTACCCTGGAGGGCTGCGGATGCTCCGTCGATGAGTGTATTCTAGACTGAGAGTGCTAGATTTTTGGGCACGAAGGGAATCAAGGGATACAGGGATAGGCTGGTATAGTGGAGTTGAGGTAGATGTTCAGTCATGACCTTATTGAATGGTGGAGAAGGCTCGAGGGGCCATTTGGCCTACCCCTGCTCCTATTTCTTATGTTCTTAACATGCATTATATGGACTGCATCAGATACTGCATGGCCTCCATGGAAGACCTATTTCCTTTTAAAAGTGTGTGTGTCATAGAAATTGGTCACCTTTACGCGTGTTTTTCAGACAGAAAATGGGGGCATAAATGACCAATTTCATGAGGCTATGCCCTGCATCCCAGCTAACAAATGTCTAACGTAATATTGGTCAGGATTGCTCCTATAGGGTTCCCTGGCCATCCTGAGGACCACTGCCAACCCATTATTGACCCTACCTTCCAGTATCCTTTCTCCTCCCTGGGACTTACCAGAGGGCCACAAGACAAGTCGTCCAAAATTCATCCATTTCAAACAGGGTAACTGCCTCTGCAGGCATTATTGGCTGAGACCTGAGGGCCAACTTTGATGAGCACTCTGCATTCCCGGTTGAGGCGCAGGAACCGTCCGTGTCATATGGTAACGCAAACCATGATCGATTTCCACCCGCGTGTACAAGAGTTTGTCTGAGGTTTTTTTAATATTCATTGTCAGGATTATGTATGGCATTTAATTCCTTTCTTAATTGTCCTTGAGAGGATGGAGGTGGGCCTTCTCTTGAACCACTGCAGTCCGTGTAGTCAAGGTGCTCCCACAATGCTGTTAGGTAGAGAATTCCATAATTTTGACCCAATAAAGGTTAAGGTAACTTACAGATCAGCCATGAATGGTGGAACAGGCTTGAGGGGCTGAATGGCCTACACCTCTTCCTATGTTCCCACGCACAAGGGAGAGTAGAAGAAATATTTGCTCTCAAACTGATATAATATTAGGAGAGATACTTGCACCCATTAAGGCATAATTCACGGTGTGGAAACCACTTTCCGGCTTGATATTCCGTGCACAGTCCTCCCCGGAATTGACAGCCTGTTACTTCCGAGTACCCAAGGTGCCTGCCTAAAACAGGCATTCAGCTCCTTGAAGATGCTAGTCAGGAATCTAATGCCTGTATCGGTCGCTGTCAAATTCAGCAGAAATTGGGTGAAGCATGTATCTCTAATGTGCTTTTCGGTCTATCACGGCTTAAGCAGCATTTTTTCGAGGGACCACTGGAAGCTGCCAAAGAATAGGCATGTTTTCTGGTTTTGTTGAGCTTAATATGGAACCAGCAGGAGCACTCAATACTGCAGGTAATACTTGTGAGTTGCTGCTGACCCAAGCTCGTGCACCTGTCCCCTCACCCGCTCCCCTTACCTGCAAGCCGGACAATTTTCCTAAGGCCCGAAACCGACACGCGACATTGATTCGCCCGATTGGCATCCACACCTCGCTGCTATTATGGAGATGACGCTCAACTTGGAGCAAGCCTCGGCCTCGCCTTCAGGCGCGTATTCCAAGTTAATATCAGCAGGGGATTGAAGTCACAGGAGATGGAGTTTGCAGCTGCTGGTGAATATGATTCATGAGCATGAAGTAAATAAAGCTTCAAACCTGCAAAATAGGAATGAAAGACTATGTACTGTGCCAAGGATTATTAGTGTTTGGATTCAAAGCAACATAGGATTATTAAACATGCAAATAATTAATGGGGGTTATAGGACCCTGTTAAACTGATATATATTGGGAGTTGAGAACATTTGATTCACTTCAATCTTTCATAGTACTGGAAAGAAAGATCATTTTTAAATGTTTTACAACAGTAGCAGTGGAAGCTGACAACTGGAGGGAGGGGCTGGACTGGGTGGGGGGAGTGAGAGGGAGGAGCGGTCATTTTAATGCCCAGAAATGGTGGGTAGACTGTGATTGAGAAGTTAAGACATGTAAAATTTAAAACCCGACCCAACCCGCATACTTCCGGTTTTAAAGGAGACAGATTGGGGGGGGTTGAGGGGGGAGGGGTGTAGGTGACCAAGGCGCTCTCAGGGGATGGGTCGGTCGCTAAAAGCTACATGCCTCCACTTTTAGCATCTTTTTATTTCTTACCCATTTCAACCTGGCTGGTGAAAGGAGGCAAGAAGGGCTGGATCCAAAGGCTAGTGCATTTACAGCACTGCTTGTGGGCCAGGAGGAGCAGGAGTGTTTCCTCCAGGCCCAACAAGCTTACCTGCTTCCATCCCCATGATTGGCTGACCCTCCACCTCCATTATCTCGAACCCCTGATCTCTCCCTCAAACCCCCTGTGATCACCGACCGCCCAATTTCTCTCCGCAGTCGCCCACTCCATCCCACCCGATCTCTCCCCACAATCACTGATCCCCCCCCAATCACCCTCCACGCTCTCCCCCACCACAATCTCTTCCCCCACCCGAACCACAATCTCCCCCTCTTCCCTCCCTCCTCTCTATTCCGCAACTGGGGCCTAGTGCCACAGGCTTTCCCGCCTGACAGGGAAGCAGCTTGCCAACCAGGCTGGCTGTCAGGCGGGAAACCTGGTGAAAAATTTCAAAATGCGTCTTGCTGTTAATTTCAGCAGGATGTCCGGGAAAACCATACTTCCTGGTTACCCACACGGAACTCATCCTACCCACACCCTCCCCGCAAATATTGGGGCCCTGGTTTCTCCTACCCATTCAGCTAAAGCCATGACAAGCTATATTTGTAAAAACACACATAACTTGGGTTAATAAACAGCCTTGGCGTATTCAGAAATATTGTAAAGTGCATCAGCAAAGAGTAATGTTTAATGATTTGCGATCTGTCACAGCAAGCTTGTTAGTGAGTTTTCAATAATGAGATGTACGATGCATTGAGAGCGAATTACAAGGATAAGTGAGAGCAGAGCTCGTTATACAACATATAAAACAGTATCTTGCAGATAAGAAAATGTCTTATGATTTTTCCTTTCACATTCCAGATGTGCCGGATCCTGGTGCAAAAGCAATTTCTCCTCCATGGAATATATTTCCACAAGAGGCAATTGGAGCAGAGTCAATCACGGCATTTAGGGGGGAATTCGATGAGCAACTGAAAAAGAAAAATAACAAAAGGTGTGAAGAAAGAGGATGGAAATGTGTGTACAGTCGGTAGTTTCAATGTGGAGCGAGTACTGGCACAGGCATGATGGGCTGAATGGTCTCCTGCGATGTCATTTCTATGGAATCTTTCACAGTTCCATAAATCAACTTCACATTGCTTTTCATTTCACTCACATCTCATCATTTTAAAATACATCATCAAATTCAACCGAAGCTTGATTCTTAAACATAATTGTGAGCACTGAGATTGGACCAGAAGTAATCGAAGCAGAGAGAAAAGTGGTGTCAAAGGTTGGAATCTAAATTCACTTTTACTATTCAGCATTCTTTTTACAACCACGAGAGTGAAAGCCTCCATATTGTATGTCACACATGGCTGACAGAGGCAGTACAAATCTGAAGCTTAATGCTATTTTGTGGAGCTAACGTGTATGCACTGTGGCGCAGGAAGAATAAATCTCTGTGATTGTAAAAAGTTGCAGTTATTACTGTGGTAGAAATAAATTATTATTAGATATCTTTCTAAAGTCGTGTACCATTTGTCAAAAGGGGATCAATAGTCTCTTTGCACCGGTTTAAACGGCAACGTGTGTTAGCTGGCTAACAAATTAAAAGCACACGCCTGATAAAAAGCAGCAAACTGCAAATGCAGGAAATCTCCAGCAAAACACATGAGATCCTGAACGCACACCACAGGCGTGTCAGTATCTGCACAGAGAAAAAGACAAGTTTGCATTTTGGACAAGCACTTGCTTGTTCTGTCCTCTCTCCCTTTCCCCCCCACCCCTGATTCTATTAAAAATATTTGTTTCCCTCACAGTTTTCAATTCTGAAAGGATGCTCACCGAAATGCGATCTTTTCCTTTTCTCTCTGCGGTAGCTGTCTGACCTTCTTCAAGGCAGATTTTCTACCGCCGCTCACTTAGTTGGGAAGCCTGAAATCTGTGAGCAAGCTCCTCGGATTTAGTCTGCTAGATCCAGCTCTCTCATCCTGAAGACTCAATCTTGAGTCTCTAATCCTGCTCCCCGGATAAGGGAATGGGATATGACTGTGTTAAATGCAGGCTGCTGCATACAGATGCCAGTTCCCCAAAATCCAAGCTCTGCGAGTATGAGTATAAAATCAGGGATATTTCTCAGAGCAGAATCAAATCAGCAACTGCACACACTGGGCCCACCCAATTTGGCCCACCCGTTTTTTTCGGCGCACTCATGTGAGATGCGTCAACTTCCTAGAATCAAAAGGGGGCCAAAAAGATGTCCCCGGATTCTGGCCCTTCTGTCGACTCTCTCGGGGCTTGGCGCAGCGTGGCGAGTTCATTGGGGGGGGGCGGAGCTCGGGCCCTGTGCCGAAAAGAGTGCCGGCAGCTGTCCGCATGCGCAGTAGAGCATTCGCGCATGCGCAGCAGCTCCTCCCATGATGATGATGATGTGTGCTGCAGCGTGGGACCTGATGTGTCCCGCCCCTTTCCCGGGCCGAGTGGCCTGCCGCACAGGCTGGCCCGCTGCCTTCCCGCACTGAGGCTACAAGAAACAGGTTGGTGTGGGGAGACCTTTGATCGGGGTGGGGGGGGAAGAGTTTCGATCGGGGGGCGGGGGAAGGAGGAGAGTTTTGATCCAGGGGGAGGAGAGAGGAGAGTTTTGATGGGGCGGGTGGGGGGGGGAGGGAGAAGGAGAGTTTTGATCCGGGAGGGAGGAGAGAGGAGAGTTTTGATGCGGGTGGAGGGTGTGATAACTATGTAGCCAGTACTTTTAATGAGCTTACTCAAGACTTTCCTTAACCCTGTTGATGAAAACACTTTCCTACAAGCAGGAGGTACTTCTATTTTTTATTTGGATAATTTGAAAAAATTATGTAAATATGTTTTGTCTCTTTACTTCTTTTATTTTTGTAATTTAAGCTTCCATGAATGCTTCTGTTGTATAGTAAATTAACTTTGCGAAGTTTGTCAGTCCTCTATAAATGTTTGATCCTATTCATATTCTTTCGTCAAGTCATAAAGTACCTACCTGCGCTGATTTCTTAACTCTCCGCAAGGGTTTTCTGTGTGGCCACATACGCTGGCCTAATTTAGTTTGGAGCAACTATTAGATATCCAAACTGGCTTAAATGGCCAAAACGGGCGTAGGTGGCTGATAACGCCCCCTTTTGAGCAAACCGAAACTAAAGTAAACAAATCCTAACTAACTCACTTACACTGGCGCAAATTGAATGTGCAAAATGGGGACTTTTAAGACACTCCAGAAAAATCAAGTTGCTCCAAAAAAAACAGCACCTCCAGGGCAATTTTGGGCCCACAGTGAGCACTTCTCTTAGTTGGCCTTATTTAGTTCAGAAAATCAGTAAATAAGCTGGTAAACCTGATCCTGAAGTTTTACAAGGTTTGTTTTTCCATTATACAGTTAGCAACAATATCAACTAACCTTTGCTCAAACTTAAGACAAATAGTTTACAGTATTAGATAACTATAATCCTACCATATGTCTCAGGCCTAAATGTTAAAGTAGAATTAAATCTACCTCACAGCAGAGACCCCTTCATCACTGACACGCAAGCTGAAACAAAAGTTACATGAGGCAAGGGAGTACACATTAAATGGTATGACACTGGAAAGTGTAGAGGAACAAAGGTGTTGAGTATGGAGAAAGAGTCAGATTGAACACTGTGAGCTCAAAGTAAAGTGTGACCTTAGTCTTTTATTGCAGGTCTCCAGAGTGCCTCTCCAACCCGTGAGGCCTCCTTAAATACCTGTGCTCCCAAGGGATTATGACTCCGGGGAATGAGCTAGCTGGTGACTGTACAGAGTAAATACAAGTCCACATATATAACAATATTCCCCCCCAAAGTCAATAGTGTAACTATTTACAATGTGAGTCGATCTGGGGCCCTTCTTGCCCTGGTTGATTGTCTCGGTCTGAAAGCTGGACTTGTTGAATCATTTGTTGGGCCCTCGCTGGGCTGCTGTGCAGCTGGCCTTGCTGGGCTGCCTAGTGTGTTGGGCCCTGCTGGGCTGCTGTGGATGATGGGTTCTGCTTCGTGGTCAACCGTGGTGTCGGTTGCCACTGGTATGTATGTTGGGGGATCAAAAAAGGTAGGGTCCAAGGTGGGTTGCTCAGGGTAGTCCGTGAATCTGAGTTTGATTTAGTCCAAGTGTTTCCGGTGAATGAGTCCATTTGAAAGTTTGACCTGAAATACCCTGCTCCCCACTTTGGCTACGACAGTGCTGGGAAGCCACTTGGGACCTTGCCCATAATTTAATACAAATACAGCATCATTGACTTCAATCCCGTGTGACACATTTGCGCTATCATGGTATGTACTTTGTTGAAGCTACCTGCTCTCTACCTGTTCATGTAGATCAGGGTGAACGAACGAGAGCCTTGACTTAAGTGCTCTTTTCATGAGTAGTTCAGCAGGTGGGATCCCAGTGAGTGAATGTGATCTCGTGCGGTAGCTAAGCAGGACTCAGGATAGGCGAGTCTGCAGTGAGCCTTCAGTTACCCTCTTCAAGCCTTGCTTGATGGTTTGCATTGCTCACTGTGCCTGACCATTGGACGTTGGTTTAAATGGGGCAGATGTGACATGTTTGAACCCGTTACGGGTCATGAATTCTTTGAACACAGCACTGGTAAAACATGGCCCTTTGATGCTCACCAGGACATCGGGTAAGCCGTGTGTGACAAACATGGCCCACAGGCTTTCAGCGGTGGCAGCGGACGTGCTAGCCGACATTATCTCACATTCAATCCACTTGGAGTACGTGTCTACAACCACAAGGAACATTTTACCCAAGAATGGGCCTGCATAGTCAACGTGTACCCTAGACCACAGTTTGGAGGGCCAAGACCATAAACTTAGCGGCGCCTCCCTGGGTTCTTTGCTTAACTGCAAGCATGTATTACATCTGTGAACGCAGGACTCTAAGTCCGCATCGATACCGGGCCACCACACGTGGGATCTGGCTATCGCTTTCATCATTACGATGCCTGGGTGGATACTGTGGAGGTCATCGATGAAGGTGTCTCTGCCCTTCTTGGGGACCATTACTCGATTGCCCCACAGAAGGCAGTCTGCCTGTATAGACATTTCATCTTTGCGCCGCTGGAATGGCTTTATCTCTTCCTGCAATTCCACTGGGACACTGGATCAGCTCCCATGAAACACACAGCTTTTGACTGGAGATAATAAGGAGTCCTGGCTTGTCCAGGTTTTGATCTGCCGGGCAGTGACGGGTGATTGCTCACTCTCAAATGCTTCCATAACCATGGCTAGATCTGCGGGCTGCACCATTTCCACCCCCGTGTTGGGCTATGGCAGCCTACTGAGAGCATCGCCGCAGTTTTCTGTGCCTGGCCTGTGGCGGATGGCGTAGTTGTATGCGGACAACGTGAGTGCCCATCTCTGATGCGGGCCAATGTGTTGGTATTTATCCCTTTACTCTTGGAAAACAGGGATATAAGTGGCTTAGGTTCAGTTTCCAATTCGAATTTTAGCCCAAACAGATATTGATGCATTTTCTTTACCCCATGGACACATGCTAACGCTTCTTTTTCAATCATGCTGTAGGCTCTCTCGGCCTTAGACAGACTCCTGGATGCATAAGCAACCAGTTGCAGTTTCCCGAAATCATTAACTTGTTGCAATACACACCTGACGCCATATGACGACGCATCACATGCTAGTACCAAACACTTACATGGATCATACAACACAAGCAATTTGTTTGAGCACAACAATTTTCTCGCTTTTACAAAGGCATTTTCTTGGCTTTTGCCCCAAACCCATTCACCCCCTTTTCGTAGTAAGACATGCAGTGGTTCTAACAGTGTGCTGAGACCCGGTAAGAAGTTACCAAAGTAGTTCAGGAGTCCCAGAAACGACCGCAGCTCCGTCACGTTCTGTGAGATCGGTGCGTTCTCGATTGCCTCCGTCTTCACATTGGTGGGCCTGATGCCGTCCGCCGCAATCCTCCTTCCCAGGAACTCCACTTCAGGCACCAGGAAAACGCACTTCGAGTGTTTTAACCTGAGCCCCACGCGGTTGAGTCGACTAAGAATCTCCTCCAGGTTCTACAGATGCTCGACTGTGTTCAGACCTGTGACCAAGATGTCGTCCTGGAAGACCACATTGTGCGGGACCGACTTCAGTAAACTTTCCATGTTTTTCTGGAATATCGCCGCCGCTGATCGGATTCCAAACGGGCATCTGTTATAAACAAAAAGACCTTTGTGCATGTTAATGCAGGTGAGGGCATTCGATGATTCCTCCAGTTCCTGCATCATGTAGGCTGAAGTCAGATCCAGCTTCGTGAACGTCTTTCCTCCCACCAACGTTGCAAAGAGGTCGTCGGCTGTTGGTAGTGGGTATCGGTCCTGCAGGGAGAAATGATCGATAGTTACTTTGTAATCGCCACAGATTCTGACAGTGCCGTCTCCCTTGAGGACTGGGACAATAGGACTGGCCTACTCATTGAACTCGATCGGGGAAATTATGCCTTCTCATTGCTGCCGGTCTAGCTCGATCTCTACCCTTTCTCTCATCATGTACGGTACTGCTCTCGCCTTGTGATGGATGGGTCGCGCCCCCGGAATCAGGTGGATCTGCACTTTTGCTTCTTGGAATTTCCCAATGCCTGGTTCGAACAGCGAAGAAAATGTGTTTAAGACTTGGGCACATGAAGTGTCGTCAGCGGGTAATAGCGCTCGGACGTTGTCCCATGTTCCAGCGTATCTTTCCCAGCCACCTCCTGCCAAGCAGTGTGGGACCATCGGCCAGTACCACCCAGAGTGGTAGCTTATGCACCGCTCCATCGTAGGAGACCTTTACGGTAGCACTGCCGATTACATAAATCAGTTTTTTAGTTTAAGTTCTTAGTCTCGTGCAAACTGGAGTTAAGACTGGCCTTGAGGCCTTGTTGCACCACAGCTTTTCGACAGTTTTTTTGCCCTTGATAGACTGGCTCGCACCCGTGTCCAGCTCCATTGACACCGGGAGTCCATTTAGTTCAACATTCAGCATTATCGGGGGACAATTTGTGGTGAATGTGTGCACCCCATGTAGTTCTGCCTCCTCTATCTGAGGTTCTGGTTCGTAGTGATCCTCCATGGATCTGTCCTCCTCTGCAACATGGTGGTTTGCAGGTTTAACAGGCTTTGCAGCTTGCCTGCACACTCGTTGGACGTGTCCCATTGTTCCACAGCCCTTGCAAACGTATCCTTTCAATCGGCATGAATGGAACCGTTGATCACCCCCGCAGTGCCAATAAGGTGTTAATGGTCTTGCATTCATCACCCTTGATGGTGGACTCTGAGACATCTGCAGATGTGTAGCTGCAGGTATGTGTGACCTGCCCTGTACGTTACGATTCGAAAACAACATCACTTTGTTCACAGCATTTGTAGCAGCACTTGTGTGCTGAGAGATTTGCTTAGTATTGTCACTGGAGGCAATGAACGCCTGGGCTATCGCTATGGCCTTACTCAAGGTTGGGGTCTCTACAGTCAAAAGCTTGCAAAGTATGGTTTCGTGGCCAATGCCAAGTACCAAAAAGTCTCTGAGCATGTGCTCCAAATGTCCTTCAAATTCGCAATGTTCTGGTGTCTCAGCTCAGTGACATAACTCGCCATTTCCTGGCCTTCAGCCCTTTTGTAGGTGTAGAACCGGTACCTCACCATCAGAACGCTTTCCTTCAGGTTCAAATGCTCTCGGACCAGTGTGCGCAAATCATAGTACGATTTCTCCGTGGGTTTCGCTGGAGTGAGCAGATTCTTCATGAGGCCATATGTTGGTGCCCCACAGACGGTGAGGAGGATCGCTCTATATTTGGCAGCGCTCTCTTCCCCACCTAGCTCGTTGGCCATGAAGTATTGGTCGAGTCGCTCCACAAAAGTTTTCCAATCATCTCCCTCTAAAAATTTCTCTGCACCTTTGGGTTCGCTATCTGTATCCCGTCGCCAGTTGTTGTGTATGGAGAAAAAGTCAGATTGAACACTGTGAGCTCAAAGTAAAAGTGTGACCTTAGTCTTTAATTGCAGGTGTCCAGAGTGCCTCTCCAATGTGTGAAGCCTTCTTAAATACCTGTGCTCCCAAGGGATTATGAGATCCCTTGGGCCTCCAGGGATTGAGCCCTCTTGTGGCTGTACAGAGTAAATACAATTCCACATATATAACAAAAGGGACCTTGGAGTGCAGGTCCACAGATCCCTGAAGGTAGCAGGCCAGGTAGATAAGGTAGTTAAGAAGGCATTTGGGATACTTGCCTTTATTATTCAAGGCATGGAATACAAGAACAAGGAGGTTACGCTTGAACTGTATAAAACACTGGTTAGGCCGCAGCTGAAGTACTATGTGCAGTTCTGGTCACCACATTACATAAGAATTAGGAACAGGAGTAGGCCATCTAGCCCCTCGAGCCTGCTCCGCCACTCAACAAGATCATGGCTAATCTGGCCATGGACTCAGCTCCACTTACCCGCCCGCTCCCCATAACCCTTAATTCCCTTATTGGTTAAAAATCTATCTATCTGTGATTTGAATACATTCAATGAGCTAGCCTCAACTGCTTCCCTGGGCAGAGAATTCCACAGATTCACAACCCACTGGGAGAACAAATTCCTTCTCAACTCAGTTTTAAATTGGCTCCCCCGTATTTTGAGGCTGTGCCCTCTAGTTCTAGTCTCCCCAACCAGTGGAAACAAACTCTCTGCCTCTATCTTGTCTATCCCTTTCATTATTTTCTATGTTTCTATAAGATCACCCTTCATCCTTCTGAACTCCAACGAGTAAAGACTCAGTCTACTAAATCTATCATCATAAGGTAACCCCCTCATCTCCGGAATCAGCCTAGTGAATCGTCTCTGTACCCCCTCCAAAGCTAGTATATCCTTCCTTAAATAAGGTGACCAAAACTGCACGCAGTACTCCAGGTGCGGCCTCACCAATAACCTGTACAGTTGCAGCAGGACCTCACTGCTTTTGTACTCCATCCCTCTCGCAATGAAGGCCAACATTCCATTCGCCTTCCTGATTACCTGCTGCACCTGCAAACTAACTTTTTGGGATTCATGCACAAGGACCCTAAAAGAGTTTCATGCACAAGGACCCCCAGGTCCCTCTGTACTGCAACATATTGTAATTTCTCCCCATTCAAATAATATTCCCTTTTACTGTTTTTTTTTCCAAGGTGGATGACCTCACATTTTCCGACATTGTATTCCATCTGCCAAACCTTAGCCCATTCGCTTAACCTATCTAAATCTCTTTGCAGCCTCTCTGTGTCCTCTACACAACCCGCTTTCCCACTAATCTTTGTGTCATCTGCAAATTTTGTTCCACTACACTCTGTCCCCTCTTCCAGGTCATCTATATATATTGTAAACAGTTGTGGTCCCAGCACCGATCCCTGTGGCATACCACTAACCACCGATTTCCAACCCAAAAACGACCCATTTATCCCGACTCTCTGCTTTCTGTTAGCCAGACAATTCTCGATCCATGCTAATACATTTCCTCTGACTCCACGTACCTTTATCTTCTGCAGTAATATTTTGTGTGGCACCTTATCGAATGCCTTTTGGAACTCTAAATACATCACATCCATCGGTACACCTCTATCCACCAT
Source organism: Pristiophorus japonicus (assembly GCF_044704955.1). NCBI lineage: Eukaryota > Metazoa > Chordata > Chondrichthyes > Pristiophoridae > Pristiophorus > Pristiophorus japonicus. The sequence goes on from NC_091984.1 coordinate 34,779,644, forward strand.
GCTCGTTATATCCTCAAAGAATTCCAGTAAATTAGTTAAACATGATTTCCCCTTCATGAATCCGTGTTGTGTCTGCTTGATTGCACTATTCCTATCTAGATGTCCCGCTATTTCTTCCTTAATGATAGCTTCAAGCATTTTCCCAACTACAGATGTTAAACTAACCGGCCTATAGTTACCTGCCCCCTTTTTTAAACAGAGGTGTTACATTAGCTGCTTTCCAATCCGCTGGTACCTCCCCAGAGTCTAGAGAATTTTGGTAGATTATAACAATGCAACTGCTATAACTTCCACCATCTCTTTTAATACCCTGGGATGCATTTCATCAGGACCAGGGGACTTGTCTACCTTGAGATCCATTAGCCTGTCCAGCACTACCCCCCTAGTGATCGTGATTACAGGAAAGATGTGATTGCACTGGAAAGGGTGCACAGGAGATTTACAAGAATGTTGCTTGGACTGGAGAATTTTGGCTATGAGGAAAGATTGGAGATGCCGGGTCTGTTTTCTTTGGAACAGAGGAGGCTGAGGGGAGATCTGGTTGAGGTGTATAAAATTATGAGGGACCTGGATAGAGTGGATAGGAAGCACCTGTTTCCCTTGGCAGAGGGGTCAACAACCAGGGGGCATAGATTTAAAGTAATTGGGGGAGGTTTAGAGGAGATGAGGGGACATTTCTTCACCCAGAGGATAGTGGGGGTCTTAAACTCACTGCCTGAAAGGGTGGTAGAGGCAGAAACCCTTACCACAGTTAAAAAAATACTTGGATATGTAGTTGAAGTGCCGTAACCTACAGAGCTACAGACCAAGCGCTGGAAAGTGGGATTGGGATGGATATCTCTTGGTCGGCCAGTGCGGACACGATGGGCCGAAATGGCCTCCTTCCATGCTGTAAATTTCTATGATTCAATGGAGCCGAAATTGATGACCTTATCACCTGCCGCCGACTGCCGCCGACATTCCTCCTCGAGTTGCGCCAGGTGTCAGTTTCGATTTGGTCTGGTGCAGGTGGGAGTGGAGAACTGCTGGGAACCGCCCGCTGACGTCAGCGGGCGGCCAAGTGACATAACTGACCTCCCGCCCGCCGAGATGCCAAACTGGTGTGGGCGGGAGTTGGCGGGAGTAAGCACCAGAACGGGGTGGACCACTGCGAGGAGGCTGGTCTGTCCCCAACGGTGAGTATGAAGAGCTGAAAAAAAAGGTTAGTAACCAATGTTACATTTTTTTCTTTCCAGCGCCTTACCTTGATAGGGCCCCCTGAAGGTAATCTGAAATGGTAACGATTTCCAGGACCATGAGTGAGGGTATATCTCGGTCAGATGAAACCATGTCAGTGACCATGAGAGAGGGAATGTCACAGGTAGCTGAGACAGTTTTGCTTAACATGAGGGAGGGAATGTTGCAGATCATTAAGACACTGTCAGGGCGCATGAGGAATGGCATGTTGGAGTTAGCTGCTGCAATAAGGGAACACGCCCAGAACCTGCATCCATTGATCGAATCAACTGCCACTCCCACTCCAATCCCCACACCAGCCTCTGGAGAGCCCCAAGCCAGGCCCTCCACATTGCCGCCTGGGCCCTCCACATTGCCACCTGCCCCATCCTCGCCCCATCCTCGCCCCCTCAACAGTTGCGCACTACCGGAGATCTTAGAAATAATAAACTTGGTACCAACCCCAGAAAGACTGCGTCGCCATCTGTGCGCAGGGGTAGTGGAGTCACCAAGAACAAGCCCGGTGGGCGGTCTTAGAATAAGAGAGATGGATGCAGCCTTTCTTTGCTGCTGCTGCTGCTGTTGTTGTTATTATTGTTACTGTTGTAACTGTTGTTCTCAAATTAAAAGTTTTTGGGGAGTTATGTAAATTTACAAGTTAAAAAGTTAGGAAGTGATCTTAAAGTTTGCAAGTGATTGTAACTGAAAACTTTAAAGTTTGATACAAGAATAATTTTATTAAAGTTAAGTTAAGTACAAAGAACTGTTTGTTGAACTTTTGAATAAAATATATTTTACATTAAAATTGAATCATTTACATTATTTGTTCCATTATTAACACAACTTTTGGAACCCAAGAAGAATCATTTCCATCATTTGTTACATTAACACAACACAACATTACGGAACAGCTCCAAACAGTAAACATGGTCTATATGGAATAGTTGTCGCTGAGCCTTCAGACAGCAAAGCGTTTACGGATGAACTGCTGGCGCAAGGCTCGAACAATCGTTAAAGGGGCACGAGGCCCACCCTCCTCCGCCATCGTGGTCCAGGTTCAGGTACTTGCAAGGCTTCCTCGTCCTCATCCTCCTGCTCATCATCTGCATCTTCCTCATCATTATCATCAGCCACTCTCACCGCAGGTGGGATTCTCCTACCAGCTGCTGCTGCCTCATGATGGCTAAGTTATGCAACATGCATCACACAACAGTGAACTGACTGACAATCTCAGGGGAGTACAGCAAGTAGCCTCTGGAATGGTCCAGGCATCAGAAACATTGTTTCAAGAGGCCAATGGTCCTCTCTATGATGCGCATCACAATGTGCGACTTGTTGTATTCCCGGTCAGCTTCCGTCCAGGTTACGCATAGGGGCGTCATGAGCCAGTGGCAAGGCCGTACCCTTTGTCTCCCAGCAGCCAGCTCTACCCTTCAGGCTGCTGCTTAAACATGGCAGATAGAGTGCTCTTGTGTAGGATGAATGCATCATGGGTGCTCCCAGGGTATCTTGCAACGACTGACATGATGCGATGCATGTCGTCACACACGAGCTGTACATTAATGGAGCGGAAGCCTTTTCTGTTTGTGTACATTTCAGAATCCTCCAAAGGTGTTCGCAAGGTGATGTGGATACAATCAATGCAGCCCTGTACCTTTGGAAAGCCAGCAATCCTGGAGAAGCCCACAGCCCAATCATGGATTACCTGGGCATTCATGGGAAACTTTAATTAGTTATTCCTCTGGGCATATAGGGCAGCTGCCATCTGCCCGAATGCAGGCATATGTTGATGTTGAGAGATGGCGCACACATCTCCAGTTGTAGCTTGAAATGATCCGGAGGCATGGAATGAAAGTGCAGCTGTAACCTTCACTTCAACTGACAAAGCAGTCCTCCTGATGCCTCTAGGTTGCAGGTCTGCTTTCACCAACTCACAGATCTCAGCTACAACTTCTTTGTGGAAACGCAGCCTTCTGACACAGTCTGCATCACTCAGGTGCAGGTATGAATGTCTGTCTCGATATACCCGACGTGGGTAAGGCCTCCTGTCCAGCACCCTACGGGCTCTGATGTTCCTCATGCGATGACGTTGAATCAATTGTCTCCTACATAGCACCATCATGCAGAAGGCTTGCACAAGGTATGGCATTGTCAGTTAAATTTTACCTTTGCAAGAAGCTCAAAAAGGCAGGAAGGCAGGCAGGACAGGTTCTTTGTTCTTTCTCCCCAAGGTCTGTATGGATGGAGCACACCCAGGTCTTGTAACTTCTCCTCCTCCCCGCCCCCCTAACTCATTGCATTCTTGTGACTTCTCCACTTCTCCAACCCTCAACTTATTGCAGTCATGTGACTTCTCCCTATGACATCAAAAAAACCTAACCTAGAAAATCATAACTAAAACAGTTACACTGGTGCAGATTCCAGGGGGAAACTTTGAAGTAAATAATTACGACAGAAAAAACGGCGCAAATGACCTGGGAAAATTGAGCCCTATGTACTGTGCCAAGGATTATTAGTGTTTTAATACAAAGCAACACAGGGCTATTAAAAATGCAAATAATTAATGGGGGTTAATAGGACCCTGTTAAACTGATTCTGGGAGTGGAGATTATTTGATTAATTTGAAACTTTTATAGTACTGGAAAGAAAGGTCATTTATAAATCTTTCCGAGCACAAACAGTGGAAGATGACATCTTATTTCTCCTACTCGTGATTTAAAGCATTTAGCTAAAGTGATTATACATTTTTTGGCAGGAAGTAGCATTTGTAAAAAATCACAACTTGGGATAATAAACAGCCTTGGTGTATTCGCAAATATTGTAAAGTGTGTCAGCGACGAGAAATGTTTCATCATTTGGGATCAGTTAAAGCAAGCTCATTCGTGAATTTTCAATGATGAAATGGATGGTGTGTTGAGGGCAAATTATAAGGACAAGTGATAGCAGAGCTCTTTATACAATATATAAAGCAGTAGCTTTCAGCTAAGAAAATGTACTCATTTTTAGTTATCATTTTCATTTAATCGTTTTCCTCTTGAGATTCCCCGCTGTAACATTACAACGTTTTGTCCACTCCTTCAGCCAATAGGTCAGGCCAGCCTGTGTGTACTTCCAGCCTGTGTAATGGGCTCCTCCACTATGCTCAATGCTTGAGCCACTTGGATGGCTCAGCTTGTATGAACGGGACTTCTTCCCACTGACGCAACTCTACGATTAACTGAAAGCTGGTGTGCAATATATGTAGGTAGAACAAATGAAGGAAAGAGACACGATGAGTTGCTAGTCCATGTGCTTGCTTTATTAGGCCAGAGCAAACTGAGCATGCTCATAACTAAACCATGTGACAAACCATGTGATAATACATTACACTGCTTTCACCTAAGAAAACGTGTATGTATTCCCCTCTCAAATACAAGGTCCTACCTTTCCCAGCATTACATGTACCACATAACAAAAACTCCAGGCTTTTTTTCTTTTAAATGAACTACAAATCCAGTTTAATAACAGGTTTGCAGAGCCTTCCTGATCTCCTTACAGAAGGTTTTGGTATTGAACCAATTTTCAGGCTGTTTTGTTTAGGACCGAACTCAAAGATGATGCTGTTTCTATCTCAGACTTGTTTGAACCTGGTACTTCAGTTACTGAAGTCTGAACTGAGTCAAACGCACATATATGTTCATGATCAAGTGGTTCACGACCACTGTCTAATCCAGGCCAGTAAACAAAGCTTCTTGCAATTGGTTTCATACTGATGATCCCTGGATGTTCAGTATGAAGTTCAGCCAGAATTCTAAAGCTCAAAGAAATCGGTACCACCGCTCTGTTTCCCTACTTGATACAACCTGAATCACAACACAATTCAGTACAGCAGAAATGGAATGGTTTCAATTCTGTGTCCAAACACTGATCAGTCCGTCCATTCAAGGTGTTTTCATACACTCTTCAGTACTGAGTCCTTTTGAGTCTCATCTGCAATCTCAGTTGCATTCACGGGAAAGTCTTTTTCAACTGCACTTTGTGTGAAAATCATACCATCACTCCCAACACATGATTCCTCATGTGACAACTTGGACAAGGCATCAACGATTGCGTTCTGCTTTGAAGTCCGATATTCAGTCGTGTAATCATATTGTAACACCAATACTGCCCAACATTGCTTTTTTGATGCGGTCATTGCAGGGATGGCAGATTTGGGCCCCGCTATTGCTAGGACCGGTTTGTGATCGATTATCAGGGTTAACTTTCTGCCGATGAGGAACTGCTGGAATTTCTTGATTCCAAACACAATGGCGAATGAATCCTTTTCAATTTGTGAATAGTTTCTTTCGCTCGTTGTGAGGGTTCATGATATGATTGGTTTCTCTTGGCCGTCATCCTTTACATGGCTTATGACAACTCCACACCATAGCTGGAACATCACATGCTAACTTAACCTCAACGCTCTGTGTCATAGTGCACCAGCAGAGAATTGCTAAAGGGACTTCTCTTACAAGCGACATAAGCTTCCTGTTGTGATTTTGTCCACTTCCACTGGACATCCGTCTTGAGGAGCTCGTGCAGTGGAGCTAACATGGTCGCTAACTCAGGTAAGAAATATGCGTAGTACTAGACCATTCCAAGTAAAGAGCTTGGGGTAGAAATTGCCCCCTGCCCGAATTGCGCATGCACCCTGTTTCAATAGGTTTTTACCACAGCCAGCAGTACCACTTGAGGAGGAGGTGCAGGAAGAGGAGGAGGCTCCTACTCGCCCCAGAGGTAGGAGGTGTCGACCCATCGCCACCCGAGAAGGACCGGGTGCAGACTGGCCAGCACCCTCCTGGGGGGTGGGGGGCGGTGGTGAGTCCTCACATATATGGAGGTGCCTGACACCTCCCCTGCAATCTCCCTCCATGCAACTACTGCCTGTTTGCCCGGTCTCCCAACGTCAGGAAACAGTATTCTTCTTCTGTCCTTCACACCATCCATCAGTGTCTCCAGCTCCATATCAGTGAACCTGTTGGCTCTCCTTGCATTTCTTACACCAGCCTTCCTGCCAAAACTCCTTCCCCCCTCAGGGCCTTGCTGCTTTTAAAAAGGCCAGGGAGCAGCTGGCTTGTTAGAAACCCTTACCTGCATGCTGAATTTCTCAGTGGTGATAACACTCAAATTAAGACAGCCACACCGCTGAAAAATCCACTTTGGAAGGGTTCATTAGTGCTGGAACCCATTTGTTCACTTTTGGAACTGAATATGGGGTGGCCCAGCCACAAAAAGATGGGGGGAGCACCAGCTTTCCAGCAGTACTGAATTTTGGGCCCTTTGTCTTTTGATTTATGAGAGAGTGGGGTTGGGGCATTACTGCATTAGTCACCCATGGCTAGATTCTTTGGGCCCAAGTTTCGGGCCGCGCCTAGAACGGCGCAGCCCTGACCTGGACGCCCATTTTTCGCGCCACAAAGTGCGCCTGAAAAAAACTTCCAGATTCTTCGGCTCCCTGCAGGTCCTCTGGCCCTCGGCGTGGTGCAGCAGGAGCTGTGGGGGGTGGAGCCAGGTACCTGCGCTGTAAACAGTGCCGGGACCTCTGCACATGCGCGCTACAGTGGGCGCGCATGTGCAGTAGCTCCAGGCGCCCGAAACTGTGTGGGAGGGGCCCGAAGCACGCAGCCCCTCGCCCTGGCCGAATGGCCTCACTGGGGCTGCGTGCATAAGGCTGCCTCCCACGGCCAGCTCCTGCTTCCTCCGGACCGGACCCAACCTGACTTGACTCCCGCTCCCACCGGACCGCCCCCACCCCTCCCCGACCAATCTCCTCCCCCACCCGACCGATCTCCCCCCCTCCCCGATCTGCCCCCCCCCCCGACCGCCCCCCCCCCCCCCCGACCGACCCGTGCTCCCCCCGATCCGCGCTCCCGACCCCCCCGGACCCCGGACCCGACGCCACCTACCTGTCAATCTGGTAAGTCTTGGGCCCGGCCGTGCCCGGCCCGTTCAGCCTCCCTCTCCTTTCTTTCTCTCTCTCTCTCTCTCCCTTCTCTCTCTCTCTCTCTCTCTTCCCCCCTTCTCTCCCCCCTTCGCCTCCCTCCCTTCTCTTCCCCCCCTCCCCTCCTCTCACCCCCCTCCTCCCTCCCTCCCTTTTCTTCCCCCCCTCCTCCCTCCTTTCTCACCCCCCCCTCCCTTCTTTCTCACCCTCCCCTCCTTTCTCACCCTCCCTTCCCCTCCTTTCTCACCCTCCCTTCCCCTCCTTGCCTTCTCACCCCCCCTCCCTTCTCACCCCCCTCCCTCCCTTCTCAACCCCCTCCCCTCACCCCCCTCCCCGCCCACCCCCTCTTCCCCACTCCACCACCCCTCCTCCCCTCCAGCCCCCCTCCCCATCCTCCCCCTCACCTCCACCCCTCGCTGTCAGAAACACAGACACTGACAGACAGAGAGTGAGAGATACACAGACAGACAGACAGAGAGATAGAGACACTGACAGAGACACACTGGGCGGTGGGGGGGAGGGGGGCATCCCAGCACGCTGTTGGAGGGCTCCCGGTGCTGCAGTCGGTAAGTAGAAGATGTTTTATTTATTGATTTTAAAAAAAATTATTTCTTATTAATTTTTTTTGATTGGTTTATTGGTTGATTTATTGATGTTTTTATCATTTATTATTGATGATGGCTCTTTATTTGTAAAACTGAAGTGTTTAATGTTTGTAAACTTCCCTTTAAACAGCCCCCCCCCCATTCCCTACGCCTGATTTGTAACCTACGCCTGATTTTCTAAAGTGTAGACAAGGTTTTTTCGAGCGTACAAAAATCTTCACTTACTCCATTCTAAGTTAGTTTGGAGTAAGTTTTCACTGCCGAAACTTTGAAAACAGGCATAAGTGGCCGGACACGCCCCCTTTTGAAAAAAAAATTCTGTTCCAAAGTGAAACTGTTCTAACTGACTAGAACTGGAGCAAACTAAATGCTGAGAATTTAAATTTCTAAGATACTCCGTTCTACACCAGTTGCTCCAAAAAATCAGGAGCAACTGAGGCCGAAACTTGGGCCCTTTGAAAGCAGCAGCAGCCGATAAGTATTATTGGTTATAAATTCTATAGCAAAGTATCAGCACAATAATTTTCGGAGAGATAATCGGGATTTATTAGCTTCAGAATAAAAGTTAAACAGAACAAAATGATTTAGGCCTTGATTTTATCACCGGCAGCAGCTTGAGACTCGCTTAGCACCAGATCTGAGATTCCTCCCTCCGCGGGCTACTGTTGAAGGAAATTGAATGAGACAGAGAGAGAATTGGCAGCTTTTCTTTTTGAGAAAGCAGCAGGGATAAATCCAGCCCTCTACGTGATACTGATGGTAGATGTGGAAATGCCTATCACAGCATCTGAAGTTTGTGTCGTGAACATTGGGCTAATTGTGCTGTCAAATGTATTATTGTACAAATACAAGTTAAAATGCAGTTATTGTCTATGGTAGCCCACTACTATCCACCAAGCTACTGAGAAATGCACACAGGTAGTGTTCAGTCCTTAACTCTTAAACATAATCACACGAGGCATGTACTGCAGACACAGTCACCCTGTGACCTTCACCTTTATTACCGGGACCAAGGAGTGCTGGCCCTGTAGGTTCAAAGTATTTTGATTCCAAAGAATAACATGGAGATCAAATGGTGGTTGAGTTTATGGAGACAAGAGGTCGAAGAACACAGAAAAAAGACAGACATAGAGAAGCAAAAGAAAGAAAAGGAGAATAAAAGTGAAATGCAGAGGTAATACAAAATGGTACAGTACTTCAGTACATCATCCTACGGGAACCGAGCCCACCTTGTTGGGGGGGGGGCCTAAAACACACCCCTGGGTGAAGTCGCCTTGTTTCCAACAGGCGGACTTTGGGCCCCTTGTCCCGCCCACTGCCACGCCCCCTTGTCCCGCCCACTGCCACTCCCCTTGTCCTGCCCACTGCCACGCCCCTTGTCCCGCCAATTGCCACGCCCCTGGTTCCGCCCACTGCCATTGCCAGCTTCCACAGCAGCACCAGCAGCCCCAGCAGCAGCACCAGCAGCCCCAGCAGCAGCACCAGCAGCCCCAGCAGCACCAGCAGCCCCAGCAGCCCATGGCAATGAACTCAGCAAGGTTTTGGCCTCGGCCATGATCTAGGTAGAAGATGGCGAGCACAGGTCAAATACCCGAGGAAAGTTTTACAAGTCCATGCTGCCAATGGGGGGTACAGAAATCATAAATTTGAACACACACTGCCCACCATTCTCCAACCACAGTACTCACTCATAAAATTAACCCCATTGAGTCAACTCCGCACTCTCCCTCACTCACATGCTTTGGTGACTCTTTGAACGTACACACAGGGTCCTGAAATTCCATGGGGATCTCCAATATCCTAGCATAACTTCAATGGAAAATCAGTGGGACCCTTGGAGAAACTGTATCAATGAGTGACAACAGCTGTTTGCACTGTTGCTTTGGGGAAGTTCCAACAATCTCCCATCAACAGTTACGGTAGATCAGGACATCCCTCACCAGAATTCAGCGCCACACTCTCTCTCAATTTCTTTAACTACAGTTTGAACCTCCCTTATCCAGAATTCCCTTATCCAGAACCACCCCTCATCCAGAACCATTCCCGGCCACCGGGTGGCACATGCGCAGAACTCCGACAAGAGCAAATTGAACAAATTGAAGTCCTTCCTCGCTGCCGACTCCCGCAATCACTGGCCTGACCCCGCGATCCACCGCCCCACCTCGCCCCATGACCTCTCTGCTGCACTCCCAGCCCCAAGCCAGCCAGCCCCGATATCCCCTTGCTCAGTATCTGTACCATTCAATTTAACGTGACCACCCCTCATCCGGAAAAATCCCTTATCCAGAACAGGCCAGGTCCCGAGGGTTCTGGAGAAGGGAGGTTCAACCTGAACTTTATTTCTACCACACAACCATTGGGTTTTTACACTCCCTATTCCTCACACTCATTCATTCATTTATCAAACTAATTTTTTTATCTCTCTTGCTTTTTATCCCCTTCTACCTCCTCACATCCTCAATAATCACTTCGCTTCCTAATATACTCTTGCTGCTGCATTATCCCAGGGTTCAATAATTTAATTGGTCCATTGCAAAGAAATAAAGCAGTTATGATATACACCTCTCTTTAAATCTGGCTATTTTATTAATGATACAATGAGGCAGCTTTAATAACACAACCTGCACCTGGTCAGAGGCTTGTATTTCAGTCACTGCTCTCACTCCAGAAGCCAATGCCCAAGCTAGTAATTGGAATTATAATAACAATACACCAACTCTTACTTCACATAACATTATTTTGCTGCCCACTAATTACATTAATGTTTTGGTTGCTCAGTAATGTCAGAAATGGTATAAAGTGTGTACCATCTACATGATGCACTACAACAACTTGCCAAGGGTTAGACTCATAGAATCCTAGGGGCGAGACTTTGGCCTCCATTTTCGGCCGTTTTCTCGGTGGTACAGCTGTTTTTTGATGAAAAATCACCCAGCGAAAGTTTCCTCTTTATTTTTAAGACATTTTGAAAAGACCGCCGGGGAGCAAATTGCCAACGTACATCTGCGGCACTGTCGAAAAAACCACCAGGATCTAAATTTTGCCTCAACGGAGGACCCATACACACTGCCGAGGAAACCGCCCACAAAAAGCTGCCGGAAACAGGGCGGTAGGTGAGTACCCTGCAAAGAAAGGTAAGTTAAAGGTTTTTTATAATTATTTTTAAAATTCTATAACGGCGATTACGTTAAAAAGTGGCTTGAGAATATTTTATAACTTTTTATTTTTTGTTTAATTGAAAAAATGTTTTGTGAGTTTTCGCCCCTCCCTAGGCCCAACCGCAGACTCGGACTAAATTTTAAGTACTTAGGCCCCAAGTTTCCACATGATTTGCTCCTGATTTTTAGGAGCAACTGGTGGAGAACGGAGTATCTTAGAAATCGCAATTCTCCACATTTAAGTTTTCTGCAGTTCTAGTCAGGTAGAACAGTTTCACTTTTGAACAGAATTTTTTTTCAAAAAGGGGCGTGTCCGGCCACTGACGCCTGATTTGAAAGTTTCCACAGTGAAAACGCACTCCAAACTAACTTAGAATGGAGCAAGTGAAGATTTTTGTACGCTTGAAAAAACCTTGTCTACACATTAAAAAATCAGGCGCAGGTTACAAATTAGGCGTCAGGAACGAGGTGGGGGGGGGGGGGGAGGGGGAAGGGAAGTCATTAAATTCTACAATAAATCCTTAGTTATACTTATACAAATATTATACAAATAAATCCAACCTGAATAAACATTTATAAGCAAAGAAAAGATTAAATAAACCATGTTCCTACCTGTGTGAAAGTGCTTCAGGCAGGCCTTTCAGGCAGCGGTTTGTCGTCGGTCGGTCCCGACTGCAGGGGGAGGGAGGGAGAAGGCTGCAGGAAGCCTCATTATTTGAGGCAGCCGTTTGCTGTTGGGCCTGACCGACGGCAGGGGGAGAAAGCTGCAAGAAGCCTCAGTGCTGATCATGGAAGGGCAATGTGGTTTTATTATAAAATGTTAAAAATTGAACAGCTACAAAGAATTTGAATAGTCTCAAACAAGTGCATGTGTCCCGTTTATCACAGTCTATCTTTAATTACAGAATGCACTCCCTCACCCTCACACACAGAAATATCAAGAAAATTAAAATACAAGCCTTTGCAAGGGTTCAATAAACAAATTTTCACTTTTTCTGCAGCACTTTTTAAAATGGCCAAGTGCCAATGTTTACTTCAGACTGCGCGTGCGTGAACGCTCCAACGCGCATGCGCAGGGTTGCCGGCATGAAAAAAAACTCATTTAAATTGTACCCGCCCCCTCCTACTTACAAAATCGGCGCGAGTGGTAGGCTCCGCCCCCTGTGCGCCGCGCCAAGCAGCCATCAAGCTGCAAAGCGCTCGAGAATAGCGCGTTTTTTTCAGGTGCCGTTTTCGGCGCGAGAAATGGGTGCCCAGCTCGGAGGGGCGCCTGTTTTACCGCGTGTGGAAACTTGGGGTCTTACTGTCCATTCCGGTAAGAACTGCCAGTTTCACCTAGTTTCGCCTTTAACCGCTGAGAAAGCACCAAAAATGTTGGTGCAAGGTCTATTTTCTCGCTGGGCAATATTTTTTACCTTAATTATGGAAATTTTCACCAGCGTTAGTTGCAGAACGTTAGCAGTGTTTCTGGATGGCAATTGGACGGTGAGGGGCTTTAGGGAAAGTCTAGCCCATAGAAATTTACAGCACGGAAAGAGGACATTTTGGCTCATTGTGATCGGGCTGGCTAAAAAGAAACTATCCAGCCTAATCCCACTTTCTAGCTCTAGGTCCGTAGCTCTGCAGGTTACCGCACTTCAATTGCGCATCCAAGTACTTTTTAAATGTGGTGAGAGTTTCTGCCTCTACCACCCTTTCAGGGAGTGAGTTCCAGACCCCTAAAACCTTCTGGGTGAAGAAATTTCCCCTCAAATCCCCTCTAAATCTTCTACCAATTATTTTAACTTTATGGCCCCTGGTTGTTGACCTCTCTGATAAGCAAAATAGGCCCTTTCTATCCACTATATCTAGGCCCTTCATAATTTTTTGCACCTCAATGGGGTCTCCCCTCAGCCTCCTCTGTTCCAAGGAGAACAGACCCAGCCTATCCAATCTGTCCTCATAGCTAAGGTTCTCCACTCCCAACAACATCCTCGTAAATCTCCTCTGTACCTTCTTCAGTGCAATCAAATCCTTCCTGTAATATGGTGACCAGAACTGCATGCAGTACTCTAGTGCTTTATACAGGCCATCTAGTGTTTTATACAGTTCAAATATAACCCCCCTTCTCTTTTATTCTATGCCTCGGCTAATAAAGGCAAGCATTCCGTATGTCTTAACCACCTTATCTACCTGGCCTGCTAACTTCAGGGATCTGTGGACATGCACTCCAAGGTCCCTTTGTTTCTCTACACTTCTCAGTGTCCTACCATTCAATGTGTATTCCCTTGCCTTGTTAGTCCTCCCCAAATGCATTACCTCACACATCTCCGGATTAAATTCCATTTCCAACGGTTCTGCCCACATGACCAGTTGATTGATATCTTCCTGCAGTCTACAGCTTTCTTTTTCATTATCAACCACACAGCAGATTTTAGTATCATCTGCAAACTTCTTAATCATACCCCCTATATTCAAGTCTAGATCATTGATATATACCACGAAAAGCAAGGGACCTAGTACTGAGCCCTTTGGAACCTCACTGGAAACTACCTTCCAGTCACAAAAACACCCATCAACCATTACCCTCTGCTTCCTGCCTTTGAGCCAATTTTGGATCCAACTTGCTACTTTGCCCTAGATCCCATGGGCTTTTACTTTCGTGACCAATCTGCCATGTGGGACCTTATCAAAAGCCTTGCTGAAATGCATATACACTACATCAAACTCACTACCCTCATCAACCTTCCTTGTTACCTCCTTAAAAAATTCAATCAAGTTAGTCAGACATGACCTTCCCTTAACAAATCCGTGCTGACTGTCCTTGATTAATCTATGTCTTTCTAAATGAAGGTTTATCATGTCCTTCAGAATTTTTTCCAACAATTTTCCCACCACCGAGATTAAGCTGACTGGCTTGTAATTATTCAATCTATCCCTTTCTCCCTTCTTAAACAAAGGTACCAAATTAGCAATCCTCCAGTCCTCTGGCACCACACCACACACTTCAACAGCTCCTCACAAACCCGCGACATCTACCACCTGGAAGGACAAGGGCAGCAGGCGCATGGGAACATCATCACCTGTAAGTTCCCCTCCAAGTTATACACCATCCTGACTTGGAAATACATCGCCGTTCCTTCATTGTCACTGGGTCAAAATCCTGGAATTCCCTCCCTAACAGCACTGTGGGAGCACCTTCGCCTCAAGAACTGCAGCGATTCCAGAAGGCAGCTCACCATTACCTTCTCAAGGGCAACTGGGGATGGCCAATAAATGTTGACCTTGCCAGCGACACCCACATCCCATGAATGAATTAAAAAAAAGCAGAAGTTCTGACACTAACAGGCAAGTACAAAAAGTACCACAAAACTGCAACAAATTGGACGCATAGATCGGAATATTTTTCATTCTAAATATTTTACTTTTTGCTTTACTTCTACATTTTTATCTACCAGGATACAGCTTCACTGTTGTCCAAGTTGAGTTGAGTCTGAACATTTGAGTTTGGTATATTGATTCCAGTATCATTTTTCAGTTGAATTTAATTTATACATCAGGATGAGAACCTCATCATAAATTGCAACTCTAGAGACCACGAACTAGGTTACTGCTCTGTTATGTTTTATATTGGCAAGTATAAATGTTGCTTTTTATGTCTGGAGAGGTTAATGTGATGAACAAGAGTCATTCTGGGAATATGGAAGACTGCTAAAAGAAGAATTGGGACCCAATGACACTGGAAGGAGATTTCTAAATTGCTAGTGGGATTATGAAGAAACAATTAAGTTTTAAGTGATATGCACACGAATTCATTTAATCAAATAACCGTTAAAACATATAGGTCAGGTAGTCTTATCAGCAATGATGTTTTGCCCATTCCTTCTTATAGCAGTATGACATGTTGGGTCAATCTTATTGTTGGTGTAATTACAGCAAGTGATTGGCCCTGAATTTGCGGTTGGAGGCTTCCCACCGGCGGATGCATCCGACCACAAAAATATTTCCGAATGTACCTGGTGGTCCTGGAGGAACGTAAACTTGCGCTACGAGGTCTCCATGCGCAGCCCAGCGCAGAGGCCCACGTATTCCAGAAGTGCATGTGCCCCCTGTGCAACCAATGAAAATGTCGCATCCCCATTCACAGTAATGGTGAGGTCCATTTGTACAGAGATCACCATTTCTATGAATGGGGATACCTCCAAAAATACATAAACATTTAAAATAAATAAGAAAAACACTTCACAAATTAAAAATGAATTGAAATTGAATTTAATTAAATGTTTTAGACATTTATTTATTTGACATTTTTTAATATATTTTAATAGGGGTAAAAATAAACTTACCTTAATGGACAGGGTTTTTAATATAAGAATTATTGATAAAAGTTTATTTTTCTATCTTTTAAAACTCTTACACTGGTAAAAGCAGGCATTACACCTGCTTTTACCAGGCGTAAGAGTTTGTAGGACATTCGCTGGGCAAGAGTTGGGCAAGTAGCCCAATCTCTGCCCGCGAAGGCCCTTCTCCCGGGGATACTTTGGAACTATCAAAATAAATTTTGACAGTTTGCAAGTGCCGGATTTTGGCGCATGCGCTTTGCGCACCTAAACGCAGAACCTGCGGGACCTCTTCGGGCATGTGTTCACATCGTCCGCACCTAGAGAGGCCGCAATTTCAGGGTCAATAAATCAACTAAAATGACAGGAACACCAATGCTATCGCTATCTACACTATCTGAATAAAATAAGCCAAATTGCCACAGTTGACATTATTTTGTATTCAAGCAGGCCCTGTAAACCACTTTTGAAGTGGGTTTCCTATCTCATACACGATTAGACGAGTACCTAGTCACAAATGTTATGCATGTAAAAGTGATCTTAAGTACAGAATGGTAGAAAATCATTAAGATAAACTATAATGTATCCACAAAAAGATTTGAGGGTTTGATATTTAAAAGCTCCCTACAATCGTGACGAAAGAGAGTGCATCAAACATGAGATATAGTAAATGGAAATTGTGCTCCATTGTAACAGTTCTGACGAACTACCTGGTACAATGCAAGACAACCTTTATATAAATACTGTAACAAACTGAGGCACTACGGATAGCAATGTGCCACATGTATTAGAATGTAAGATTGCAGGATACAGAATCATCTCACCGTGTGGCCTTCCTTCTGACACTGCACGATAATGTAAAGGAACCAGAAGTTACACTCATTATTAACAAAGGCTAAATTAATCACATCTTGTTGTCAAATGGTGAACTTGAAATTTTTCATCAAGCTTTCCATCTGCAGGCTTAGCTTAACATTGGCAGTAAATTTTAGAATCATAGTATCATAGGAGGGGAATTGCGCAACGCCCTGTTTGGGGGCGGTAACAGCCGCCAGGCGGGAGTTCCTGCGCCAGGTGCAGAAGTCACACCCCACTCGCAATATTGGGGTTACTGCCCCCGAGAGCAAGAGGAGCGCAAAATACTGCGCTCCACTTGCTCTGTGGGGCGCGAGCGGGGCGTTAGCAATCAGAGAGGAGCGCAGCGCTATGCACTGGAACGTGTACCACTGCCGCGTGCAATGGGCCCTCCCCTTCATTAAATGGCAAGGCCAAGCTGCCGATTTTGTGAGCCTCTACCTGGACCACCGGGGAGCGGGGTGCCATTTTTAGCGGGAGTCATTAGCGGCCCCGCGCCCAGGCGAAAAGTCGTTTGCGCAACATTAGGAACAAATAACCCCAATTTCTCCCCCATAGCATGAAAGACGGGCATTCGGTTCATCAAGCCCATGCCGGCTCTCTGAAAGAGCACCTCAGCTCATTCCACTCACCCGCCCTTTCCCTGTATGCGGAGAATGAGTCCTTAGGTGGCTGAACAGTCCAATACGAGAACCACAGTCCCTGCCACAGGTGGGACAGACAGCCACTGAGGGTAAGGGACTGGTTTGCTGCACGTTCTTTCCGCTGCCTGTGCTTGTCTTTGGCATGCAGTTGGCGATGAGACTCGAATGCTCAGCGCCCTCCCGGATGCACTTCCTCCACTTAGGGTGGTCTTTGGCCAGGGACTCCCAGGTGTCGGTGGGGATGTTGCACTTTATCAGGGAAGCTTCGAGGATGTCCTTGTAATGTTTCCTCTGTCCACCTTTGGCTCGTTTGCCATGAAGGAGTTCCGAGTAGAGCGTTTGCTTTGGGAGTCTCGTGTCTGGCATGCGGACAATGTGGCCTGCTCAGCGGAGCTGTCAAATGTGGTCACTGCTTCAATGCTGGGGATGTTGGCCTGGACGAGGACACTGATGTTGGTGCGTCTGTCCTCCCAGGGGATTTGTAGGATCTTGCGGAGACATCATTGGTGGTATTTCTCCAGCGACTTGAGGTGTCTACTTTACATGGTCCATGTCCATGTCTCTGAGCCATACAGGAGGGCGGGTATTACAGCCCTGTAGCAAAAAGCTGACAAAGACATGATGGGCCATATGCTCTGTGCTATAAGTGTCTATGATTTTAACATACTAATAGTTCAGAGGTAATAATGAGTTGCTAATTACATTGTTAATGCTGTTAGGAGTCTACAAACTGTCTAACTGAATTGATTGCCTTTGCTGATACTTTTCCATAATCTCCCTCATCCCTTCATGCCTCTCCAGTCTTTCACACGTCTTTAATCTCCCTCATATCCCACATTATTCCTTCCCTTATCTAATTCCTAAATTCCCCATTCTCCAATAGAACCTTTCCTGAATTTGCCTGAGAAGAGGGAACAAAAAGAAGGAAGAAAAGAGGGAAGGAGGGAAGGAAAGAAGACAGACTTGCATTTATATCGTGTCTTTCATGACCACTGGATGTCGCAAAGTGCCTCACAGCCAATGAAGTTGTTTTTTGAAGTAAATTTGTTATATATGCAGACTATAGATATACTCTCTGTGTAATCACTTTATAGTTGCACAAGATGGAGACTTGTTACCTGATGTACTATCAATAATGTTTACACTGTGTATATACTATGCTGTCACCACTAGAGGGTGCAACTGGTGGAGACCGGGGTTTCCTGTCCCTGTGGCTGAGGCTGTCCACCAGGGGACACTGCAGTAGGAGACCTGAGGGTCACCTGCACAGGCGTGCAGGGCCCAGTATAAAAGGCTGCCCACCATGCTTGTGCCTCACTCTGGAGTTATGAATAAAGGAGCAAGGTCACTACAGTTTGAGTACAACACATTGCCTCATGGAGTCATTCATAAGTGCATTACAGACATAACAGTATTCACTGTTGATGAGCTGGAATCCGAGCTGCAGACACTATGACACATCAGGGAGGGGGAGAGTTACTTGGACGCCGCAATCCAGGAGCTAGTCACATCAATTGGAGTAATTAATTCAAATTCAATCCGTAGTCAGGGACAGGAGGGTGTGACTACGAGTGAGGAAGGTATGGGGACTCAGGATAGAGTGATGTCCAACAGGTTTGCGGCTCTTACTTCCTGTGTGGACGAGAGCAGGGACTGCAGGGAGGATGAGCAAACTGACCAGAGCAACGTGATACAGGGTGCCAGTCAAGTGGGGGGAGTAAAAATAAATGTTGTAGTGGTAGGGGACAGTATCATTAGGGAGATAGATACTGTTCTCTGCAGCCGAGAGCGTGAGTCCCGAAGCTGTGTTGCCTGCCCAGTGCCAGGGTTAAGAACATCTCCTCAGGGCTGGAGAGAAACTTGGAATGGGAGGGGGAAGATCCAGTTGTTGTGGTCCACATGGGTACCAGAAACATAGGTAGGACAAGGAAAGGGGTTCTACTGAGGGATTATGAGCAGCTCGAGGCCAAATTAAAAAGCAGAACCTCAAAATATTTCCCCTGAAATTCTGATGTCCCGGATCCGTACGAAGTTTCTACGGACCCGGGAAGGCATCGGAAAAGCTGGTTTTCGACACACAATGCGCATGCGCTGAAAAACGGCTTTTCCGATCTATCAAGGTTCTAGCTTGACAGATCTCGTGTATATCGGGAGCAAGGACACTTAAAGGGCAAGATTTCCGATATTTACGAATATCTTGCAGTGCAAATGTTCTTTAAAATTTTGCGCCTGAAAAAGCAGGTGTATAGCCTACTTTTACAGGTGCAAATGTTTAAAACTGAGATGAGGAGGAATTTCTTCTCTCAGTGTTGTAAATCTATGGAATTCTCTGCCGCAGAGAGCTGTGGAGGCTGGGTCATTGAATATATTTAAGCCAGCGATAGACAGATTTTTGAGCGATAAGAGGGTTATGGGGAGCGGGCAGGGAAGTAGAACTGAGCCCATGATCAGATCAGCCATGATCTTACTAAATGGTGGAGCAGGCTTGAGGGGCCAAATGGCCTACTTCTGCTCCTATTTCTTATGTTCTTATGTAATGTGAGAAATGCGGCAGCCAATTTACGCACAGCAAAGTCCCACAAACAGCAATGTGATAATGACCAGATAATCTGTTTCAGTGATGCTGATTGAGGGATAAATATTGGTCAGGGCACTTTATTAACTACTCCCAAATATTTCACTCATGATCAATGTGGTCTCTCAAAAGTGAGGAAGTAAGTTCAGCAATTCCACACTCAACATCACCGAGCATTTTCTGTTTTATTTTGAAACTATGCTGGGTGATGTGGAGTGTGGAATTGCTGAACTTACTTCCTCAGAGGAAGCTTCATGCAAAAGATGGGTTGGCAATGAGGAGTAATAAACTTGGGCTAGAACCTCTACTTTTGTGCTTATCGCCCAAAAATGGGCGCTATTTCCAGCGTGGGCGTTAAAAAAGGGTTTTCCGATCGCCGGCTTCTTGTCCATACTCAAAGCACCTAGTTTACATTTTTGAAAATGGCCGTTACCGCGAGCTATATGAAATGGGTGGTAGCGTTAAATTTTTTTGACCTTCTGCCATAATGTCTTGCTGTCCTTAGCAACGGCATGGCAACGCTCGATTCCTGCGATTCAGGAGGTCAAGGGTTATCTTGACATGCGCAAAAGACGAGACAGAGAGAGAGGGGGCTCAGAGGCACTGAAAGTGTGTGTGGCTGTGGTGTGTGCTTGTCTGGCTGTTGTGGGAGGCACGAGAGAGATTCACCAGTAGCATAAAGCCTGCTAAGCACCAGGAGCATAGTTGGCACTGAGTTTTTGTCCAACAAATAAGATATAACATGGAAGGGATGGAAGAGGCCCTGGAGCTGGTAGCCAGGAACACTGGTGGCAGAGGACTCCCAGTGGTCCCGGAGCGCGGCACTGCACCCCAAGGTGCCGTACCCCCATTGCCAACCACACATGAGAGCCAGCAGCAACATCTTGCTTCTGACTCAGAGCACGTCCCCACCTCGGGCCCATCCTCTCCCATATACATCCAAGCAGCGTTTCGGCCATCAGCCCCCCCACCCCCCACAATGAAGTATCGCCTGAGGAGCTCCTCGGCCAGGCGGCTTGGAGTCAGGAGGGGAAGGGGAAGGGGGAGAGATGTGGAGGAGAAGCGGGGGTGGGGGAGGTGGGTGGAAGGGTTGCTTTGCACAGAAATACTGATGATTTCAGACTAATGCTCGATTTAAATGTTTTTTATTTAACAAAACCTTGTAGCGCATTGGCTCAGATAGTTGCACCGTTACACGCTGGTGATTCCTTAACATCAAAGGATATAATGACATTTAACTTCAATCAACTTAAACTTTAACTGTCACCAAGGTGATGCCCACCATTGATGTATCACCTGCACATCCAGCAGTGTGTCAGCCTTGTAAATAACACCAACGTTCTTTCAGGCAAAGCGATCATTGATAAGCTCCTGACGTAAGGCTCTTGTAGCTATCATGCCACCATGGGCCTTTTCATGCAGTCTACAGGGGGCGGGGCATGGCTTCAGCGTCAGCCTGTTTGTCTCGGCCGATGTCAACGTCCGCCTCCTCGTCCTCCTCTTCCTCTCTCTGGTGAGGTGGACTGTCAGACTCATCAAACAATTCTTGTCCCCTCCCGATAGCCAAGTTGTGCAGCATGGAGCACACCACCACGAATTGAGTTACCTGCTCAGGGTGGTATTGGATCTTGCCTCCTGAGTAGTCCAGGCATCTAAAGCGCTGCTTCAGCACTCCACTGGTTTTCTCCACGATATTGCCAGTTGCTCTGTGGCTCTCGTTGTATCGCCTCTCAGCTTCGGTGTGGGTGTCACGCAGAGGGGTCATCAGCCAGGTGGCGAGGCCATATCCTTTGTCACCAAGTATCCAGCATTGACCTTGTGGCTGATTGTTAAACAAGTCAGATATAGTGCTCTCACGCAGGACATGAACATCATGGATGCTGCCTGGAAATTGAGCATTCACTGCCAGTATAATTTGCTGATGGTCGACAACCAGTTGGACATTCAGGGAGTGGAATCCCTTGCGGTTCCTGAAAACCTCTGCATCCTGAAAAGGTGCCCGCATCGCCATGTGCGTACAGTCTATTGCTCCCTGCACCTTGGGGAAGTTTGCATTTCTGGAGAATCCTAGAGCTCTCTCACTCTGTGCCTCCCTGGTCATAGGGAAGTTGATCAAGTCTCTCCTGCATGCAGACAGGGCTTCAGTGTCCTATCTAATGCAGTGATATGTGGCATGCTGAGAAAGTCCACAAATGTCTCCAGCTGTGGCCTAAAAACAACCCGAGGCGTAGAACGACAGTGCCGCGGTGACTTTGACCTCGACGGAGAGTGCAGTACTGATGGTGCTGGCAGGCTGCAGATCTGCCCTTATCAGCTGGCATACCTCAGTGATAACCTCTTTGTGGAAGCGCAGTCTCCGAAGGCAGGTGGTGTCGGGCAAGTCGAGGTTAGAATGGTTCTCCTTGCACTTGCGGGGGATATAACATCTGGTCCTCCTCATCAATCTGTCACGGCTTATAGTGGACACATAATGCAGTGGAGCGTACCTTTGGCGATCTCGAATCTGCTGCATGTAATTAGTCACCAAGAGAGGGTGAGAAAAGACAGGCCCCATTGCAGTAGCTCTCTGTTTTCCACCGATTGGTCACAAACAAGGAATGTCCCGACGAAGACACCTATTCAATCCCAATTGGTCACAGTATGGTCAAGATGTTTATAGAGATGTTCACATCAACTCCAACGACCTGCAGAGTACATCCGAACTCCGTCGAGGTTGAAGCACAGCAGCCTTTTAAAGGACGCGACATGTGATCTAGAACATGGCATCCATAACGCTGTGATTCGTTCCGGTTAGTTCCACTTTTTCTGGGTGTTTTTTTGGGTGAGTGATATTGTGGGCGATATGTGTGTGAGGTGGTGAAATTAGCGCTAGGCGATCTCATGGCCGCTAGTTCCGGTAAATATGCTCCTTACGACAAAAAACAGTGGGCGGGCGATATTATTGAATCTCAGCATTAAATCAGTGCAGAAATTAACGCTGGGTGATATTATGGGTGTTAATTTCGCCCATTCTGCTGATTCCGCCCCCAAAAAGTTGGCGGGCGGTCGTATTTTTCCCCAGTGTTAAGCACATGGGGAAAGAAACGCTCGGCGATAAGTTTGCTAAAAATGCCCGTCAGTTTCCATTTTGTGCCTAAATGGATGAATATGAGCATTATATGTAAAATGGGCGTTAAGTGGGCCTTAAGTATGCAAAAGAAGTGGAGGTTCTAGCCCTTGGTTCCCTCAGACAGAAGAGGTGATGGTTGATGCTGTGCTGCAGTTGGAGCTATTGTGGAAGCTATGGAATACAACAATAAGTCATGGACTCAATTTCAGATCATGGACAATTGTAATTGAATGTATGTACCTGTCTGCACACAATATCGAGTAGTTCCATTGTAATGATGCTTGCATCCTACCCTGTCTCTACCTCTCTCTCCTCCTGCTTTAGGTATTTGGATGGTAGTACATCTTTCTTTAAGAGATGCAGAATGTATAGGTATAGTTCTATCAAAATAAATGCAAAATACTGCAGCTGCTGGAAATCTGAAATATAAAGGAAAATATAAGAAAAGTTTAAGAAAGGAAGGAAACAAAAAGCAGGAAGTTGCAGATCAGTTAGCCTAACATCTGTCATTGGGAAGATGCTGGAGTCCATCATTAAGAAAGTAGTAGCAGGACATTTAGAAAATCATAATACAGTCAAGCAGAGTCAGTGTGGATTTATGAAAGAGAAATCATGTTTGATAAATTTGTTGGAGTTGTTTAAGGATGTAATGAGCAGGGTGGATAAACGGAAAACAGTAGATGTCGTGTATTAGGAAATCCAGAAGGCATTCGATAAGGTTCCACATAAAAGGTTACTGCACAAGATAAGAGCTCATGGGGTTGGGGGTAATATATTAGCGTGGATAGAGGATTGGCTAACTAACAGAAAACAGAGAGTCGGGATAAATGGGTCATTTTCAGGTTGGAAAACTGTAACTAGTGGGGTGCCACGGGGATCAGTGCTGGGGCCTCAACTATTTACAATCTATATTAATAACTTGGATGAAGGAACCGAATGTAATGTAACAAAATTTGCTGATGATACAAAGATAGGTGGGAAAGCAAGTTGTGTGGAGGGTGCAAACAATCTGCAAAGGGTTATAGATAGGCCAAGTGAGTGGGCAAAAATTTAGCAGATGGAGTATAATATGGGAAAATTTGAGGCTATTCATTTTGGTAGGAAAAATAAAAAATCTAATTAGTATTTAAATGGGGAGAGATTACAAAATGCTGCAGTACAGAGGGATCTGGGGGTCCTTATACATGAAACACAAATAGTTAGCATGCAGGTAGAGCAAGTAATTAGGAAGGCAAATGTAACGTTGGCCTTTATTGTAAGAGGGATGGAGTATAAAAGTAGGGAAGTCCTGTTACAACTGTACAGGGCTTGGTGAGACTACACCTAGAGCACTGTGTACAGTTTTGGTCTCCTTATTTAAGGAGGGATATACTTGCATTGGAGGCAGTTAGAGAAGATTCATGAGGTTGATTCCTGAGATGAAGAGGTTGCCTTATGAAGAAAGGTTGAGCAGGTTGAGCCTATACTCATTGGAGTTTAGAAGAATGAGAGGTGATCTTATTGAAATGTATAAGATTCTGAGGGGGCTTTATAGGGTAAATGCAGAGAGGATGTTTCCCATTGTGGGGGAATCTAGAACTAGGGGGCATAGTTTCAGAATAAGGGGTCGTCCATTTAAAATGGAGATGAGGAGGAATTTCTTCTCCAAAAGGGTCATGAATCTGTGGAATTTTCTACCCTAGAGTGCTGTGGAGGCTGGGTCATTGAATATATTTAAGGTGGAGATAGACAGATTTTTGAATGATAAGGGAGTCAAGGGTTATGGGGAGCGGGCAGGGAAGTGGAGTTGAGGCCAAGATCAGATCAGCCATGATCTTATTGAATGGCGGAGCAGGCTCGAGGGACCAAATGGCCTTTTCCTGCTACTATTTCTTATGTTCTTATGTGAAACGCTGGAAATATTCAGCAGGTCAGGCAGCAAATGTGGAGAGAGAGAAACACAGTTAACGTTTCAGGTCATTGAACTTTCATCCTTTCTGGAGGTGGGAAACAGATGAAAAAAAACAAGGTAGTAATCTCAAGATTACTCCCAGTGCCACGTGCTAGTGATTATAAAAACAGGAGGATAGTGCAGGTAAATGCATGGCTGGAGAAGTGGTGCAGGAATGAAGGTTTCAGATTCTTCAGGCATTGGAACTGGTTCTGGGAGAAGTAGGACCTGTACAAAATGGATGGGTTTCCATCTGAACAAAGCCAGGACCAATGTTCTTGCTCAGTGATTAACTACTACTGTTAGGCAGGGGTTAACCTAATTTGTCATGGGAAGTGGAACCAGAAAATTGCAGGAAGGAACAGAAATTAGATTGTTGGATAAAGATATAAACAGCAGTAAAATTAGAAATATCCCAAAAATTGCAGGGACCAGATTGAGGAAAATAGCAAAAGTGATGAAGGAGGGATTAAATTGCATGTACGTAAATGTCCATAGGGTAACTAATAAGGTTGGTGAGTTGCAGTCGCATGGGATTATGACGTGGTTGCATTAACAGAGACATGGTTCAAATAAGGCCAGGAATGGGTTCTTAATATTCCTGGTTACCAAGTTTTCATGAATGATACAGAATGAAAAAGAGGAAGTATGTAATAGTATTAATTAAGGATAAAGGGGGAGAAATTGGGGAGTGTCTGTTTGGGGTGCTAACTTTCAAAAAATTCAGCCTTTACGTTCCAGGAAAGAAGTAGAGTGCTAAATTAAGTGCTCCACTTCCTTCCTGGAGCGCAATCGGCAGCAGGAGGAGTGGTGAATGGAGCAGCGCTGCACACTGGGCCGTGCAGCGGTGTCACGTTGAAAGACTCCTTCCCTCCCTTAAAGGGAAGGGGCCATCGTTACAGGCTCCGCAAAGAAAAAAAGCTTACCTTCTCCACGCTGGCAGTGGCTGTAGTGTCTGCACTGTACTATAAAGTCACACGAGGCATATACTGCAGACAAGGTCACTACATGACCTGCACCTTTATTCACAGGACCAAGGAGTGCTGAGCCTGCGTGGAACCTCCCTTTAAGTACCTGGCTGACCAGGTGAGGAGTGTCTCCCACAAGTTCACCCCCTGTGGTCAAGGTGTGTATTTCACAGTTGTATACAGTGTACAGTGTTGTTACATATTGGTTACAGTTATGTGACGGTTACAAACATGACAGTTGCGATCCCACCCAAGCAGAGTGCCGGGCTGATCGATAGCGGGCAAGAACCCGCGAAAAAACCTGCAAGAGAGAAGATAATTTTTTTTAAATTTAACACGGCCACCTCGTCTTTAAGCATCGTTCCCGAAGCAGCCAGCCTCCCGATGCATGCTTCCTGTAGCTGTTGGTGTTTTCGCCCAGCAGTGCCGAAGGGGATGAAATGCAATTTTGGGTCCAGGGCACTATGCACATCGATGACGTCACGATCTCTAGGTGAAGGAGATCGGGGTGCAATGCCATATCACCGCCAAATTTAGCGGCAATCGCTGATCTCGCCGCATCTGGTCATAAACATTTTATCACCCCGTTATTGCCCCCTGGAGGCACAAAGGAGCCCAATTTCGCCCCCTTCAAGTGCTAGGTAATAAGTTTAGCCTATTAAGGACTAAAAGGGAAATCTTCATGTTGAGGCCGAGGACATGGCAAAAGTATTACACCTGTCTTCACAAAGGAAGCGGCTGATGTGAAGGTTACACGAAAGAACAGAGGGAAGTTATGGACAGGATAATAATAGATAGGTAAGATGTACTAAAAAGATTAACATTACTAAAAGTTGGTAAGTCATCTAGTCCACATGGAATGCATCCTAGTTTGACTCTGGATCAGTTCCTATGGACTGGAGGGTAGCTAATGTAACACCACTTTTTAAAAAAGGAGGAAGAGAGAAAACAGGGAATTATAGACCGGTTAGCCTGATATTGGTGGTGGAGAAAATGTTGGAATCAATTATTAAAGATGAAACAGCAACGCATTTGGAAAGCAGTGACAGGATCGGTCCAAGTCAGCATGGATTTATGAAAGGGAAATCATGCTTGACAAATCTTTGAGTTTTTTGAGGATGTAACTAGTAGAGTGGACAAGGGAGAACCAATGGATATGGTGTATTTGGGCTTTCAATAGGCTTTTGACAAGGTCCCACACAAGAGATTAGTGTGCAAAATTAAAGCACATGGTATTGGGGGTAATGTACTGATGTGGATAGAGAACTGGTTGGCAGACAGGAAGCAGAGAGTTGGAATAAATGGGTCCTTTTCAGAATGGCAGGCAGTGACCAGTGGGGTGCCGCAGGGTTCAGTGCTGGGACCCCAGCTATTTACAATATACATCAATGATTTAGATGAAGGAATTGAATGTAATATCTCCAAGTTTGCAGATGACTCTAAGCTGGGTGGTGATGTGAGCTGTGAGGAGGATGCTAAGAGGCTGCAGGGTGACTTGGACAGGTTAGGTGAGTGGGCAAATGCATGGCAGATGCAGTATAATGTGGATAAATGTGAGGTTCTCCACTTTGGTGGCAAAAACAGGAAGACAGAATATTATCTGAATGGTGACGGATTAGGAAAAGAGGAAGTGCAATGAGACCTGGGTGTCATGGTACATCAGTCATTGAAGTTTGGCATGCAGGTACAGCAGGCGATGAAGAAGGCAAATGGCATGTTGGCCTTCATAGCTAGAGGATTTGAGTATAGGAGCAGGGAGGTCTTACTGCAGTTGTACAGGGCCTTGATGAGGCCTCACCTGAAATATTGTGTTCAGTTTTGGTCTCCTAATCTGAGGAAGGACATTCTTGCTGTTGAGGGAGTACAGCAAAAGTTCACCAGATTGATTCCCGGGATGGCAGGACTGACATATGAGGAGAGACTGGATCAACTGGGTGTGTATGCACTGGAGTTTAGAAGAATGAGAGGGGATCTCATAGAAACATATAAAATTTGGACAGGTTAGAGGCAGGAAGAATGTTCCCATTGCAGGGGAGTTCCAGAACCAGGGGTCACAGTCTAAGAATAATGGATAAGCCATTTTGAACCGAGATGAGAAGAAACTTCTTCACTCAGAGAGTGATTAATCTGTGGAATTCTCTACCGCAGAAAGTTGTTGAAGCCAATTCGTTAGATATATTCAAAAGGTAGTTATACATGGCCCATTACAGCCAAAGGGATCAAGGGGTATGGAGAGAAAGCAGGAATGGGGTACTGAGGTTGAATGATCAGCCATGATCTTATTGAATGGCGGTGCAGGCTCAAAGGGCCGAATGGCTTACTCTTGCACCTAATTTCTGTTTCTATGTTTCTATGAAAGAAATTGCAGGGGCATTGGTCACAATCTTTTTATCCTCATTGGATATAGCAGTCGTGCCAGAGGACTGGAGGGTTGCTAATGTTATTCAAGAAAGGGGAGAAGGATAAAGCAGGAAACTACAGGCCAGTCAGCCTAGCATCGGTGGTGGGGAAGTTATTGGAAAGCATTATCAGGGACAAAATAAACTTTTATTTGGAAAGACATGGGTTAATCAAGGAGAGCCAGCATGGAATTATTAAAGGTAAATCATGTTTGACTAACTTGGTTAAATTATTTGATAAGGTAACAGAGAAGATTAATCAAGGTAGTGCAGTAGATGTTGTATATACGGACTTTAGGAAGTCATTTGGCAAAATGCCACTTTGGAGGTTTATTAAGAGAATGGGAGTTATGGAATTAAGGGGAAAGTGGTCGTATGGATATAAAATTGACAGTGACTGGAAACAAAGGGTAGTGGTGGATGGATGTTTTTTTCAGATTGGGAGGTGGTTTTCAGTGGTGTTCCCCAAGTTTTGGGTCCATTATTCTTTTCAATTTTTATTAGACTCAGGTGTATTAAGGATAGTATTAGATCCAAAGAGGAGCCCTACAAAGTTGCCAGAAAAAGTAGCAAGCCTGAGGATTGGAAGCAGTTTAGAATTCAGCAAAAAAGGACCAAGAGATTGATTAAGAGGGGAAAAATAGAGTATGAGCGGAAACTTGCAAGGAACATAAAAACCTACTGCAAAAGTTGCTACACGTATGTAAAAAGAAAAAGATTAGTGAAGACAAATGTAGGTCTTTTACAATCAGAAACAAGAGAATTTGTAATGGGGAACAAGGAAATGGCAGGACAATTAACTAAATACTTTGGTTCTGTCTTCACGGAAGAGGACACAAATAACGTCCCAGAAATGCTAGGGAACCAAGGGTCTAGTGAGCAAGAGGAATTAAAGGAAATTATTATTAGTCAGAAAATAATGCTGGAGAAACTAATGGAACGGAAAGCTGATAAATCCCCAGGGCCTGATGATCTGCATCCTAGAGTACTGAAAAAGGTAGCCATGGAAATAGTGGATGCTTGGTTGTCATCTTCCAAAATTCGATAGATTATGGAACAGTTGGAGGGTGGCAAATGTAACCCCACGAGTTAAAAAAGGAGGGAGAGAGAAAACAGGGAACTACAGACCGGTTAGCCTAGTAGGGAAAATGCTAGAGGATATGATAACGGGACACTTAGAAAATATCAAAGGGATTAGACAAAGTCAACATGGATTTATGAAAGAAAAATCATGTTTGACAAACCTACTGGAGTTTTTAAGGATGTAGCTGATAGAATAGATAGGGGAGAACCTTATGTAGTGTATTTGGATGTTCAGAAGGCCTTTGATAATATGAGGTTAGTGTGCAAAATTAAAGCACATAGGATTGGGGGTAATATACTGGCATGGATAGCACATTGGTTAACTGACAGGAAAGAGAGAATAGGAATAAACTGGTCTTTTTCGGGGTGGAGGGCAGTGACTAGTGAGGTACCACAGGGATCAGTGCTTGGGCGCCAGCTATTCACAATATATATAAATGATTTGGATGAGGGAACCAAATGTAATATTTCCAAATTTTCTGACGACGCAAAACTAGGTAGGATTATGAGTTGTGAGGAGGATGCAAAGACGCTGCAAAGCGATTTAGATAGGTTGAGTGAGTGGGCAAACACATGACAGATGCAGTATAATGTGGATAAATGTGAAGTTATGCACTTTGGTAGGAAAAGCATAAAGACAAAGCATTGTTTAAATGGTGATAGCTTGGGAAATGTCGATGTACAAAGGGACCTGGGTGTCCTTGTACACCAGTCATTGAAAGCAAACATGCAGGTGCAGCAAGCAGTTACGAAGGCAAATGATATGTTGGCCTTCATTGCAAGAGGATTTGAGTACAGGAGCAAGGATGTCTTACTACAGTTATACAGGGTGAGATCGCACCTGGAGTATTATGTGCAGTTTTGGTCTCCTTACCTGAGAAAGGATATACTTGCCATTGAGGGAGTGCAGCGAAGGTTCACCAGACTGATTCCTGGGATGGCAGGACTGTCGTATGAGGAGAGATTGGGTCGACTATGCCTGTATTCACTAGAGTTTAGAAGAATGAGAGGGGATCTCATTGAAATGTATACATTTCTGACGGGGCTGGACAGGCTGGATGTGGGGAGGATTTTTTCCCTGACTGGGAAGTTTAGAACAAGGGGACACAGTGTCAGGATACGGGGTAGGAAATTTAGAACTGAGATGAGGTGAACCTGTAGAATTCTCCACCACAGAAAGCTGTGGAGGCCAAGTCACTAAATATATTTAAGAAGGAGATAGATAGATTTTTAGACAGAAAAGTCATCAAGGGGTATGGTGTTGAGATAGAGGATCAGCCATGATCATATTGAATGGAGGAGCAGGCTTGAAGGGCCAAATGGCATACTGCTGCTCCTATTTTCTATGTTTCTATGTATGGACCAGCATTATAAAGTGTACAGATGATACAAAACATGGCAAAGGTAGTGGATCATGATAAGGCTAGTTACATGCTTCAGGGTGACATAGACAGGATGGTGAAATGGGTAGAAGCATGGCAAATGGGGCTAAATGCAGAGGAGTCTGAAGTGATGCACGTTGGGAGGACTAATATGGAAAGACAGCGAACTACAAATGGCACTATTTTGAAATGTAGATGAGCAGAGATACCTTGGTGTCCATATACACAAATCCTTAAAGGTGGTAGGGCAAGTTGACAAGATGATTTAAAAAGCCTATGGGCTAGATTTTCCATTATTTCTGCATTACGCCTGCTTAACGTTCATTTTAATGCTGAAATGATATGTAACGCCCAGATATCGCCCATTTAGCCACAAAATGGAAACTGCCGCCCATTTCTCGGACACGTATCGCCGAGCGTTACTTTCGCCATATATGTAACGCCGAGAAAAAATAATACCGCCCATCCACTTTTTTTGGGCAGAATCATCAGAATGGGCGAACCCAACACCCAGAATATCAGCCAGCGTTACTTTCGGCATATAATTAACGCTGAGATTCAATAATACTGACCGCCCACTTTTTTTTGTCGTAAAGATCACATTTGCCAAAACTAACGCCCAGTATATCGTCCAGCGTCACTTTCAGCACCTCGCACACATCTCGCCCACAATATCGCTCGCCGAAAACACCGCTCTGAAAAAGTTGAACTGATCTGAACTAATCACAGCGGTGTGGACGCCATTTTGTAAATCGCAGGTCGTTTCATTGAAAAGGCTGCTTCAACTTCAGGGGAGTTTGGATGTACTCTGGAGTTCTTCTCAGGTGATGTGATCATCTGAATGGCCATCTTATCATACTGTGGATGATTGGATTTTACTGTAGGTGTCTTAGTGGGGAAATTTATTCCTTGTGAACAATCAGCATTATATTTTTATTGGAATGGGGCCAGCCATTTCTCAGCCTGCATCCATTACAATGCAGATGCTGCAGAGTGCAAATGTCACAACATCTAATCCACAGTATTATGAGCCCAATCTAAGATGTGCCAGACTGCTGAGGAGGTCCAGATCATACACGCCCCGCACTTACAGGGAGAAACGGTCTTACCTCGACTTATCCGAGAACTCCTGCCTTCGGAGACTGCGTTTCCACAAAGTGGTTTTCAGTGAGATATGCCAGTTCATCAGGACAGATCTTCAGCCTGCCAGCACCTTCAGGACATCACTGTCCATCGAGGTCAAGGTCACTGCGGCACTGTCATTCAACGCATCTGGTTCCTTTCAGGCCTCTGCGGTCGACATTTCTCCTGTGTCTAGCATGCCACATTTTGCTGCATTAGAAAGATCATGGAGGCCCTGTACGCATGTAGGATGGACTTTATCAGCTTCCCTATGACCATGGAGGCTCAGACTGACAGGGCTGGAGCATTCTACCGAATTGCTAAGTTCCCCAAGGTGCAGGGAGCAATACACTGTACGCACATTGCCATGCGGGCACCTTCTCAGGACCCAGAGGTTTTTCGCAACAGAAAAGGATTTCACTCCCTGAAGGTCAAACTAGTTATCGACCACAACCAGATAATTATGGCAGTGAATGCCAAATATCCGGGCAACTTCGATGTGGCTCACATCCTGCGTGAGAGAGCTGTGTCTGACATGTTTACCACAGCCACAAGGTCAATGCTAGATACTTGGGACAAATGATATGGCCTAGCCACCTGGCTGATGACCCCTACACCGAGGCCGAAAAGCAATACAACGAGAGCCACAGAGCCACACACAATGTGGTCCAGAAAACAATTAGTGTGCTTAAGCAGCGCTTTAGATGCCTGGAGCACTCAGGAGGGGAGCTACAATACAACCCTGATCAGGTAGCTCAATTCGTGGTCGTGTACTCCATGCTGCACAACCTAGCTATCAGGAGGGGACAAGAATTGCCAGAAGAGACTGATGGTCCACCTCAGGAGAGAGAGGAAGAGGAGGATGAGGGGCTGGATGCTGACCTCGGGCCAGACAATCAGGCTGACTATGCAACTGTAATGACTCAAGAGTCCGGTAACTGTAAACTCACTCAGGTGCAACCTGATCCACCTTTATTCCAGCCCAAGAGTGCCAGTGTGACAAAGACACCCAGCTTATATACAGGTGACAAGCACACATTCCACATGCGTACAGTCCGATGACCTCCGACCGCGACGCCCTCTGGTGTCTGGTGACCCCCAAGTATTAATATATAACAACGTTCTCCTTTTAAAATCTTAACAACAGTCTTTTTACAAATTAAGATGGTCTGGGGCTTTCCTCTCACGAGTCTCAGTTCAACTTTGGCTCTGGGCGAGCGTTCTGAGTCCGTTGAGACTGAGGGCTGAGTAGCCGATCTGATGGGAGTGGTCATGACCACATCAGAGACTGAAGGTTCAGAGTCAGTAATGTCAGCAGAGTCCTCTAATGAGTGAACAATAGTTGGTTGGTCACTGACTGCATCTTCTTCACTTGGTTCCAGTTCATCCGTGTGCCATAGTTTAACCTGGTCAAGGTGTTTCCTGCATGTTTGCCCATTCTTGAGCATGACAATAAACACTCTGTTACCCTCCTTGGCTGTAACAGTGCTGGCGATCCACTTTGGACCTTGACCATAGTTCAGTACATAAACTGGATCGTTGACTAAGATATCACGTGACACGGCAACATGATCATGACACCATTGCTGACTTTGACGTCTGTTTTCAACACGATCATTCAAATCAGGATGAACAAGAGAAAGCCTGGTCTTGAGATTTCTCTTCATCAGTAGTTCAGCAGGAGGAACTCCAGTAAGCGTATGAGGTCTTGACCTGTAACTGAGCAATATACATGGGTCTTGACCTGTAACTGAGCAATATACATGACAACCGTCTCTGCAGTGAGCCCTGAGTTACACGTTTCATAATTTGCTTGATCGTTTGAACAGCATGCTCTGCTAGACCATTAGAAGCAGGCTTGAATGGAGCTGATCTCACATGTCTGATGCCATTGAGTTTCATGAACTCCTGGAACTCAAGCCTTATGAAGCAAGATCCATTGTCACTCACAACAACGTCAGGCAAACCATGAGTATCAAACATGATACAAAAGCTCTCATTGGAGGCTATAGACATGCTGGATGACATAATAACACACTCTATCCATTTAGAATATGCATCTACTATGACAAAAAACATCTTTCAGGAACAGGCCTGCAAAATCAATGTGGATCCTCGATCATGGTTTGGATGGCCACGACAAAAGACTCAGCGGAGATTCCGCTGGTACTTTACTTAGCTGCATGCAAGTATTGCACTGATGCACACATGATTCCAGGTCAGAGTCAATTCCAGACCACCATACATGAGACCTAGCAGTGGACTTCATCAAGAATGCTATGAGCTTCACGTACAAATTTTTCTCTACCTTTCTTCGGCATGATTACACGATTACCCCACAGTAAACAGTCTGACTGAATGGACAGCTCATCCTTGCAATGGTTGTAAGGTTTGGTCTCCTCACACATCTTCATAGGTATGGCAGACCAATCATCGCTGAGTACACACCATTTCTCAACCGATAAAATAGGGTCATGGCTGGTCCAGATCCTAACAGGTGCTATGAATACACTTTGAGCGTTTCAGCCTGAGTCCCACTTTGTCCAGATATTGTAGGAATTCTTCAAGATTGTTCAGATGTTCAGCAGTGTCGTGACCTGTGACCAGAATGTCATCTTGAAACACAACTGTTCTAGGAACGTTCCTTCACTCTCAAACGCATCCGTTACTAACAGTAGATCTGCAGGTTGAGGCGTCTCCATCTCAGTTGTGGGTAAGGGCAGATGACTCAGTGCATCGGCATAATTCTCAGTGCCAGGTCTATGAAGGATGACGTAATCATAGGCAGACAATGTCAACGCCCACCTTTGAATGTGGGATAATGCATTGGTATTAATACCTTTGTTTTCCGCAAACAATGAAATGAGTGGCTTGTGATCTGTTTCTAGTTCAAAACAAAGACCAAACAGGTACTGGTGCATTTCTTTTACCCCATACACACAGGCCAAAGCTTCTTTTTCTACCATACTGTAAGCTCTTTCCACTTTAGATAGACTTCTCGAAGCATACACAACAGGTTGTAGCTTGCCCGATTCATTTGCTTGTTGGAGTATGCAGCCAACCCCATATGATGAAGCATCACAGGCCAATTCAAGATGTTTACACAGATCATAATGAACAAGCAACTTGTTTGAACATAGCAGATTCTTGGCTTTCTCAAAGGCTCTATCTCAAGACGCACCTCAGACCCAATTGTCACCTTTTCTTAGTAACACATGCAGTGGCTCTAGTAAAATGCTCAATCTGGGTAAGAAATTACCAAAGTAGTTGAGTAGCCCAAGGAACGAATGCAGCTCCATCACATTCTGAGACATGGGTGCATTTTTGATGGCCTCGGTTTTCGAATCAGTGGGCCTGATGCCATCTGCAGCAATCTTCCTCCCGAGGAATTCGACTTCTGGTGCCATGAATGCACACTTTGAACATTTTAGCCTGAGTCCCACTTTGTCCAGATGCTGTAGGACTTCTTCAAGATTGTTCAGATGTTCAGCAGTGTCGTGACCTGTGACCAGAATGTCACCTTGAAACATGACAGTTCTAGGAACGGACTCCAGTAAACTCTCCATATTCCTCTGAAATATGGCTGCAGCCGAACAAATCTGAAAAGGATACCTGTTGTAGATGAACAGTTCTTTATGGGTGTTGATGCAGGTGAGTTTCTTCGAAGTGTTGACAAGCTCCTGGGTCATATAGGCTGATGTCAGATCCAGTTTTGTGAATGACTTTCCACCAGCTAGTATGGCGAACAGTTCATCAGCTCTCGGTAACAGATACTGGTCCTGTTTCGAAAATCGGTTAATCGTAACCTTGTAGCCCTGACAGTATCATCACTCTTCAGCACAGGAACAATGGGACTAGCCCACTCGTTAAACTCGACCAGTGATATGATCCCTTCACGCTGGAATCTGTCTAGCTCAATTTCAACCTTCTCCCTCATCATGTAGGGAACAGACCGAGCTTTGTGATAGACAGGCCTTGCATTGGAGTCCAGGTGAATCTGCACTTTGGCTCCCGTAAAATTACCAATGCCCGGTTCAAACAAAGAAGGAAACTTTTTCAATACTTGAGCATAAGAAGTATTATCCACCGAGGACAACATCTTGACATCATTCCAGTTCAGCTTGATTTCTCGAGTCAATTCCTGCCGAACAGCGTTGGACCTTTACCTGGGACAATCCATAATGGTAGCTCGTGAACCACACCGTCATATGACACCTCGATTGCTGCACTGCCGAGCACCGGTATGAGTTCCTTAGTGTAAATACGCAATCTGGCATTGACTGGACTCAGCTTCGGTTTCACAGCCTTAGTGTCCCACAGCTTGTCGAATGTCCTTTGGTTCATTATCGACTGACTCGCACCTGTGTCCAGCTCCATTGATACAGGCACGCCATTCAGCTTCATATTAACGACTATTGGCTGGCACTTGCTCAGGAACTAATACAGTCCATTCAGTTCCTCCTCAGGTTGCAAAGCCGGGCCATCACTGAACTGGTCCTCATCAATCATGTGGTGAGCTGAACCATGCTTGCTCCGTTGTGGACACATCCAGTGAAGATACCCCACTTTCGAACATCCATTGCATGAGTATTGTCTAAACCGACACTGATGAGGCCGATGATTGCCCCACAACACCAACAGGGTGAGATCTGGATCGAACCAGTTGGCAGGCTCTGAGCAGTGGCAGGTTTCGCGTAAGCAGCTCTGCCCGAAGATGACGCCATCTTGTTTACAGTACTTGCCCTGGAACTCCGACTCATCAATGATATCTAGCTCAAATTATCATCCGTCATCATGCATGCCTGGGCAGTCGCAATGGCCTTTTTCAAATCCAGCGTCTCTGCAGCCAACAGCTTCCTGAGGATCGCATCATGGCTGATGCCTATCATGAAGACATCACGCAGCGTGTCTTCCAGCATGTTCCCGAACTTATACGGCTCAGCAAGATGTTGCAGGTCGGCGACAAATACTGACACATCCTGGCCCTTAGCACGAACATGCGTGTAGAAATGGTAGCGTGATATGATGATCCCATCTTTTGGCTTCAGATGGGTTACCCACAAACGTACACAATTCCTCCACTCTTTTTTCGCCGGATATACTATCGAGAGAAGATATTTCATAGGCCATAAATTTTCGGACCACAAACGGTGAGGAGAATTGCCCTTTGCTTAACTGCGTAGGCCTCTGCCTCCATGCCGTTGGCCACAAAATACTGATCCAGGTGGTCGACAAAATCCACCCAATCCTCGCCCTCCACGAATCTCTCCAGGATTCCAACAGTGTCCATTGTGCCTGCGAAGGTTCTTAAATTACCTCGTCGCCAATTGTAATGACTCAAGAGTCTGGTTACAATAAACTCACTCAGGTGCAACCTGATCCATCTTTATTCCAGCCCAAGAGTGCCAGCGTGACAAAGATATCCAGCTTATATACAGGTGACCAAGCACACATGCCACATGCGAACAGCCTGATGGCCTCCGACCGCGGCGTCCTCTGGTGTCTGGTGACCCCCAAGCATTAATACATAACAGCAACCATGCCCACACCACCCCACCCCCTCCAGATCGCAGGAAAGGGCCCGTGGTGGCGACATAGCTGCAAGACTCTTACGTCAACAGCTCATAAATGAACGATTTCCCTGAAAGAACGTTGCTGTTATTGACAAAGCTGACATACTCCTGTGTGTACAGTTCAGCCATCAATGCTAGGCATCACCTTGGTGCCAATTACAGTTTCATTTGATTCAAGTTAAGTGTAATTATATCCTTTCATGTTAAGGAATCACCAGTGTGTAACGGTCCAGCTATCTGAGACAATGCACAAGGTTATGTTGAATAAAAAACATTTAATACGACCATTGGCCTGAAATCATAAATATCACAGGCAAAAACACCCCACCCCCACCCCAGTTTTTAGAACATTGACATCAATCAAATGGTCAACATGTCCAGCAACACAGAACACAAATGCAAACCAACAGGGTGGCCCCCTCTCCCCCATAACTTACAACAAATTGCACACACCGATATGGAGATATAACAAAGCCATCACCTACGGACATGCACCTCACTTTCCTTCCCCCTCCCCTTCTTCTCCCCACCTCTACCCCTACCCCTCCTTGCTCCATGCTGCCTGGCCAAGGAGCTCCTCAGGCGGTGCCTCACTGGGGGGCGATAAAGGCAGAGCTGGTGGTCGCACGGATCCGGGAGTGGGGGGTACCGAGGTGGCAACATTATTGGATGCAGAAGCAGGATTTTGCTCCTGCCTCTCATGTGTCATTGGCACTGGGGGTGCGGAGCCTAGGGGTGGAGTGCTGCACTTCGGGACCACTGGGAGGATTGTGCCATGAGTATTCCTGGCTATTGCCTCCAAGGCCTCTGCCATCCGCAGCACGTACTCGGTCATGGTGCCAGAGATGGTGGCCAGCTGTCGGGATATACCCCCCAATGCCTCTATGATCTGGTCACCTATGTCAATAGTCCTTGTGTTCAAATATACCATCTCTCTGCTCTCATATGGCACTCGTGGAGCAGACCTGCCATGCCAACGAAACCTCTGCTGGGTCGGTGCCATCCTGGGGATACCTGGGGTGAAGTTTACATATATAACAACCCCCTTCCCCCCCTCCCCCGCCCCCCCAAAGTCAATAGTGTAACTATTTACAATGTGAGTCGATCTGGGGCCCTTCTTGCCCTGGCTGATCGTCTCGGTGTGAAAGCTGGTATTGTTGAATCATTTGTTGGGCCCTCGCTGGGCTGCTGTGCAACTGACCTTGCTGGGCTGCCTGGTGTGCTGGGACCTGCTGGGCTGCTGTGGATGATGGGTTCTACTTCGTGGCCAACCGTGGTGCCGGTTGCCACTGGTGTGTATGTTGGGGGATCAAAAAAGGTAGGGTCCAAGGTGGGTTGCTCAGGATAGTCCGTGAATCTGAGTTTGATTTGGTCCAAGTGTTTACAGTGAATGAGTCCATTTGAAAGTTTGACCCGAAACACCCTGCTCCCCTCTTTGGCCAAGACAGTGCCGGGAAGCCACTTGGGACCTTGTCCATAATTTAATACAAATACAGGATCATTGATTTCAAACTCGCATGACACATTTGCGCTATCATGATATGCACTTTGTTGGAGCCACCTGCTCTCTACCTGTTCATGTAGATCAGGGTGAACTAATGAGAGCTTTGTCTTAAGTGCTCTTTTCATGAGCAATTCAGCAGGTGGGATCCCAGTGAGTGAGTGGGGTCTCATGCAGTAGCTAAGCAGAACTTGGAATAGGCAAGTCTGCGGTGAGCCTTCAGTTACCCTCTTCAAGCCTTGCTTGATGGTTTGCACTGCTCTCTCTGCCTGACCATTAGATGCTGGTTTGAACGGGGCATAGAAACATAGAAACATAGAAAATAGGTGCAGGAGTAGGCCATTCAGCCCTTCTAGCCTGCACCGCCATTCAATGAGTTCATGGCTGAACATGCAACTTCAGTACCCCATTCCTGCTTTCTCACCATACCCCTTGATTCCCCTGGTAGTAAGGACTTCATCTAACTCCTTTTTGAATATATATAGTGAATTGGCCTCAACTACATGTTTGATCCCGTTACGGGTCATGCATTCTTTGAACTCCGCACTGTTAAACATGGCCTGTTGTCACTAACCAAGACATCGGGTAGGCCGTGTGTGGCAAACATTGCCCGCAGGCTTTCAGTAGTGGCAGCAGATGTGCTAGCTGACATTATCTCACATTCAATCCACTTGGAGTACGCATCTACGACCACAAGGAACATTTTACCCAAGAACGGGCCTCTGTTATAAACAAAAAAACCTTTGTGAGTGTTGATGCAGGTGAGGGCCTTTGATGATTCCTCCAGTTCCTGCATCATGTAGGCTGAAGTCAGATCCAGCTTCGTGAACATCTTTCCTCCCGCCAGCGTTGCAAAGCGGTCATCGATCTTTGGTAGTGGGTATTGGTCCTTCAGGGAGAAACGATTGATAGTTACTTTGTAATCGCCACAGATTCTGACGGTGCCATCTCCCTTGAGGACTGGGACGATAGGACTGGCCCACTTGTTGAACTCGATCGGGGAAATGATGCCATCTCTTTGCAGCCGGTCTAGCTCAATCTCTACCCTTTCTCTCATCATGTATGGTACTGCTCTCGCCTTGTGATGGATGGGTCGCGCCCCCATAATTAGGTGGATCTGCACTTTTGCTCCTTGGAATTTCCCGATGCCTGGTTCGAATAGCGAAGGAAATTTGTTTGAGACCTGGGCATACGAAGTATTGTCAGCAGGCAATAGCGCTCAGACGTTGTCCCAATTCCAGTGTATGTTTCCCAGCCAGCTCCTGCCGAGCAGCGTGAGACCATCGCCCGGTACCACCCAGAGTGGTAGCTTGTGCACCGCTCCATCATAGGAGATCTTTATGGTAGCTCTGCCAATTACAGGAATCAGCTCTTTTGTGTAAGTTCTTAGTTTCATGCAAACTGGAGTTAAGACTGGGCTTGAGGCCTTGTTGCACCACAACCTTTCGAAAGTCTTTTTGCCCATGATGGACTGGCTCGCGCCCGTGTCCAGCTCCATTGACATCGGGAGTCCATTTAGTTCAACATTCAGCATTATCGGGGGACAATTCGTGGTGAATGTGTGCACCCCATGTACCTCTGCCTCCTCAATCTGAGGCTCTGGTTCGTCGTGATCCTCCGTGGATCTGTCCTCCTCTGCAACATGGTGGTTTGCAGGTTTAACAGGCTTTGCAGCTCGCTTGCACACTCGTTGGAGGTGTCCCATTGTTCCACAGCCCTTGCAAACGTACTCTTTGAATCGGCATGAATGGAAACGATGATCACCCCCACAACGCCAACATTGTGTTAATGGCCTTGCATTCATCACCCTTGATGGGTAACTCTGAGATATCTGCGGACGTGTAGCTGCAGGTATGTGTGACCTGCCCTGTATGTTACAATTCGAAAACAACATCACTTTGTTCACAGTACTTGTAGCAGCACTTGTGTGCTGAGAGACTTGCTTCATATTGTCACTGGTGGCAATGAACGCCTGGGCTATCGCTATGGCCTTACTCAAGGTTGGGGTCTCTGCAGTCAAAAGTTTGCGAAGTATGGTTTTGTGGCCAATGCCAAGTACAAAAAAGTCTTTGAGCATGTGCTCCAAATGTCCTTCAAATTTGCAATGTCCTGCAAGGCGTCTTAGCTCAACGACATAACTCGCCACTTCCTGGCCTTCAGACCTTTTGTAGTGTCGAACCGATCGGGTTCAAATGCTCTCAGACAAATCGTCATATGATTTCTCCGTGGGTTTCATTGGAGTGAGCAGATTCTTCATGAGGCCATTTTTTGGTGCCCCACAGATGGTGAGGAGGATCGCCCTTTGTTAGCAGTGCTCTCTTCCCCATCTAGTACGAAGTATTGGTCAAGTCGCTCCACAAAAGTTTCCGAATTATCTCCCTCCGAGAATTTCTCCAGGATGCCCACCGTTCTCTGCATCTTTGGGTTTGCTATCTGTATCTCATCCCCAATTGTTGAGTATGGAGAAAGAGTCAGACTGAACACTGTGAGCTCAAAGTAAAGTGTGAGCTTGGTCTTTTATTGCAGGTCTCCAGAGCGCCTCTCCAACCTGTGAAGCCTCCTTAAATACCTGTGCTCCCAAGGAATTATGGGATCCCTTGGGACTCCAGGGGATGAGCCCTTTGGTGGCTGTACAGAGTAAATACAAGTTTACATATATAACAGAAGCAGGATCTTGCTCCTGCCTCTCATGTATCATTGGCACTGGGGGTGCGGAGCCTCGGGATGGAGTGCTGCACTTCGAGACCACTGGGAGGCTTGTGCCACCAGTGTTCCTGGCTATTGCCTCCAGGGCCTCTGTCATCAGCGGCACGTACTCGGTCATGGTGCCGGAGGTGGTGGCCAGCTGTTGGGATATATCCCCCAATGCCTCTATAATCTGGTCACCTATGTCAACAATCCTTGTGTTCAACTGTACCATCTCTCTGCTCTCATATGGCACTCTTGGAGCAGACTTTCTGTGTCCACGAAACCTCCGCTGGGTCGGCGCCATCCTGGGGATACCTGGGGTGCCCTGTGGCGAGGTGCTTGGGCCTGGTACCTCCAGAGTGGAAGTGGGAATGGCCGAAGGAGCACTAGATGGCCTTGGGTGGAATGCATTCTGGAGCGTGGTGATGCAGGTTCCTCAAAGTCGGTGCTCTCATCTGTGGAGAACAGACCCAACGGATTGATGGACGAGAATCGGACCTCCTAGCACCAGATGTAGAAGGATCGCCTGCCGAATCCTGCCCCGCGCCCCCACCTTCTGGCCTTTGTTGTTTTGCCTGGGGCCGAGCTGCTGGCTGAGCTGCAAAACACAAATGAGGTTATTAGAGGAGAACGGGGTGCTAGGATCACAAGGTGAGTCCAGCGCTACACACAGCATATGCATGACAAAAGCACCACCGCTATCAAAATCATCACAGACATCACATTTCATGACCATCAACACATTCTGCATTGCAGTGATTCTCATGAGGCCAGCATTATTTATAGGACACTTTTAGAAATCATCTATCATATATTATTGTTTGGATATGAGTGGGTGTGGCATCTATTGACTTTACATCATGCAATGGTGTATACTTTACTCACGTGGCAACACTTCAGGGTCTGCAGCTGCCTGCATGGCCGACCGGGGAGTGGCTCCCCACGAGTGTGAGCACCCGCTCCTCCATGTCAGTGAGGTCGCCGATGACTGGTGACCCCTCATTTGCTCAGACCTATTCCTCGATAGCTTCTTCTGTAAAAGGTAACAGGACAACATGGCATGAGATAATTGAGCGATATCATTGCTAGGTATTGTCACAGAGACTGATACAACGCATAACCGACAGATGTAATCATGAATATTATGATAATTATCATTCTTTACCTAAAGACGTGCACCGTGTCCGCAGGCTTTGAGTACAACATTCCCGGTAAAAATGAAAGACCTCACATCTGATGATAGTCACTCATGACTCTTACAAATCAAATTATATAAATACATAAGTACATGTAAATAAATGTAATACTCTTGCTGATCTGACAAGGTCGTTCCATCATTTGCGGCACTGGTTGCCCTCACGCACCTCATTGGTCGCCGATGAGATCGCGTCTGCTATCTCGTCCCATATCCTCTGGTAGGCCTTTGGGGTGGGCTTCCCACAGCCTCTCTGTGTCAAATCACCCCAGCGTAACTCAACCTCCTGCAGGAGGGAGCCATTAACCTCGTCCGAGAACCTCCTCGCTCTTTTACGTCCTCCAATGTGCTCCTCTCCCAGCTCACTGCTCTCGCCAGCATCAGTCTCCACAGCGTGCTGTGTCACCTCCTCCACTCCCTCCATTACAGGCACCAAATTCGGGAAAATATCTGGCTGGTAACAGCTAAGTTTTTTGGCACAATTTGCTATAAAGCTCGAAGCTCTCCCTCCTTCCTCTCAAAGCAGCCACACTACATTCACACACGTCTTCAATCCCTCTCAGCTCCCTCTCACTCTGCCTCCTCTTATGCGCATATAATGATGGCCCTTGACCTCCTGATTCGCGGGAATCAAGCGTTGCCATGCCATTGCTAAGGACAACGACACTTTACGGCAGAATGTCAGAGAGATTTAACGCTGACGCCCATTTCAGATCGCTCGCGGTAACGGCCATTTTATAAAATGGAAACTAAGGAGTTTGAAAGTGGGCGACAAGCCGGCGATCTGAAAACCCATATTTACCGCCCACACTGGAAATAACGCACATTTTTGGACGATCTGCAC
This sequence comes from Pristiophorus japonicus, assembly GCF_044704955.1. NCBI lineage: Eukaryota > Metazoa > Chordata > Chondrichthyes > Pristiophoridae > Pristiophorus > Pristiophorus japonicus. Next base: position 34,822,768 of record NC_091984.1, read on the forward strand.
AAAACTGTAAAATCTAGCCCTATGAGTTCCTCGGGATTATAAACAAGGGGAATAAAATATAAAAACAAAGAGATCATGCTAGAACTTTAAATCACTGGTTAGGTCTCAGCTGATGTATTGTCGACAATTCTGGGCACCACACCAGGAAAGATGTAAAGGCCTAAGAAAGGGTACAGAAGAGGTTTACCGGGATGTTACCAGGGGTGAAGGACTTCAGTTATGTGGAGGGGTTGGAAAAGTTAGGACTGTTCATAGAATCATAGAAATTTACAGCACAGAAGGAGGCCATTTTGGCCCATCATGTCTGCACTGGACGACCAAGAGCTATCCAGTTGAATCCCACTTTCCAGCTCTTGGTCCAAGCTCTGTAGGTTAAGATACTTTAAGTGCACATCCAAATATCTTTTAAATGTGGTGAGGCTTTCTGCCTCTACCACCCTTTCAGGTAGTACTTGGAACAGAGAAGGTTAAGAGGTGACCTAATAGAGGTTTTCAAGATGATGAGAGGTTTTTACAGAGTAGTTAGAGAGAAACTAACCCCTCTGGCGAGTGGGTCAATAACCAGAGGTCATAAATTCAAAATAATTGCCAAAAGATCTAGCGGGGAGATGAAAAGAATGCTTTCACTCAGAGAGATGTCGGAATCTGGAAACACTCGAACGGAAAAGGTGGAAGCTGATTTCATAAATAATTTCAATCAGTAGTTGGGCAAGTACTAGAGGATGAGGAACTTTTGGGGCTAGAGCTTCCTTGTTTTTTGCATGCTTAACGCCCACTTAACATCCATTTTACTGCTGAAATGACGTATAATGCCCAGGTATCGTCCATCTAACTACAAAATGGAAACTGACGGTCATTTTTCGGAAACTTATCGCCGAGCGTTACTTTCCCCGTGTGCGTAACGCTGGGAAAAAATAATACCGCCCGCCCACTTTTTTTGGGCGGAACCATCAGAATGGGCAAAAACAACGGTCATCATATCACCCAGCGTTAGTTTTCGCACGGAATTAACGCCGAGATTCAATAATACCGACCGCCCATTTTTTTTTTTTGACGTAAAGATCACATTTGCCAAAACTAACGGCCATGAGATCGCCCAGCGTCACTTTCACCATCTCGCACACATATGGCCCACAATATCGCTCGCCCAAAGAACCACCCAGAAAAAGTGCAACTGTTCTGAACTAAAGCCAGCTGTGTGGCTGCCAGTTTTAAAATCGCAGGTCGCTTCATTCAAAAGGCTGCTTCAACTTCGGGGGAGTTTGCATTGACTCTGGAGTTCTTCTCAGGTGAAGTGTCCATCTCAACAGACATATTTTCAAACTCTGGACTATTGGGGGTTTACACTAGGTGTATTTTAGAGGGGAAATTATTGCTTCTGATCAATCAAAATGAAAGACAAATTATACTTTCATTTCAATGGGGCCAGCTATTTCTCAGCCTGCATCGATTAATACGCAGGTACTGCAGAGTGCAGATGGCTCAATGTGTGATGCATATCATTATGTCCCCAATTTAAGACGTGCAAGAATGAGGAGGAGGGCCGGACCATACACACCCCGCACGTACAGGGAAAAGAGGTTTTACCTCGACATGTCCGACCACACCTGCCTTCGGAGACTGTGCTTCCACAACGTGGTGATCAGTGAAATATGTGAGCTCAGCAGGCCACATATGCAGTCTGCCATCAGGACATCAGTGTCAGTTGAGGTCAAGGTCACTGTCTTTCTATGCGTCTAATTCCTTTCGGGCCTCCGTGGTCGAGATTTCCCCTCTGTCTCACCATGCCACCCATCGCTGCATTAGACAGGTCACGGAGGTCCTGTAAGCGAGAAGGATGGACTTTATCAGCTTCCCCATGACCATGGAGGCTCAGACTGACAGGGCTGGAGCATTCTACTGCATTGCTAAGTTCCCCAGGGTACAGGGAGCAATACAGTACACTCACATCGCCATGTGGCCACCTCCTCAGGATCCGGAGCGTTTTCGTAACAGAAAACGATTTCACTCCCTGAAGGTCCAACTAGTTGTCGACCACAACCAGATCATCTTGGCAGTGAATGCCAAATGTCCGGGCACCTTCGATGAAGCTCACATCCTGCATGAGAGCACTTTCTCTGACATCTTTAAGAGTAAGCCACAAGGACAATGCTGGATGCTTGGTGATAACCGATATGGCCTAGTCACCTGGCTGACATCCACATCAAGGTCGAGAAGCGATACAACCAGAGCCACAGAGGCACATGCAATGTGGTCCAGAAAATAATAACTGTGCTTAAGCAGAACTTCAGATGTCTGGACCACTCAGGAGAGGAGCTACAATACAACCCTGAGCAAGTAGGTAAATTTGTGGTTGTGTGCTCCATGCTGCACAATCTGGCTATCAGGAGGGGCCAAGAATTGCCAGAAGGGGCTGATGCTCCACCTCAGGAGAGAGAGGAAGAGGACGACGAGGGACTGGACGCTGACCTGGGGCCAGACAATCAGGCTGGCCATGCAACCATGCCCACAACCCCCTCCAGACTGCAGGAAAGGGCTCGTGGTGACTACATAGCTGCAAGACTCTTATGTGAGGAGCTTATATCTGAACGATTTGCCTGAAAGAACATTGCTGTGGGTGACAATGCTGACACACTGCTGTGTGTGTGCAGCTCAGACATCAATGGTGCCCATCATCTTGGTGCCAGTTAAAGTTTACGTTGATTGAAGTTAAGTTTTATTTAACCCTTTCATGTTAAGGAATCACCTTAACGGTCCAGCTATCTGAGACAATGCGCAACAAGGTTATGTTGAATAAAAAACATTTAATACGACCATTGGTCTGAAATCATAAGTATCACAGGCAGAAACACCTAACCCCCGCCCACACCCCACTTTTTCCACCATTGACATCAATCAAGTGTTCAACATGTCAAGCAACACAGAATACAAATGCAAAGCAGGAGGGTGGTCCCCTCCCCCATACATTACAACAAATTGCATACATCCAGATGGAGATATAACACAGCCATCACCTGCGGAAATGCACCTCATTTCCTGTCTCCCCCCTTCTTTTCCCCATCTCTACCCCTTCCCCTCCTCACTCCATGGCGCCTGGCCAAGGAGCTCTTCAGGCGGTGTCTCATTGGGGGGGGATGAAGGCAGAGGCGGTGGTTGCACAGGTACGGGAGCGGGGGTTGCCGAGGGGGCAACATTCTCTGATGCAGAGCAGGATCTTGGTGGTGGTGGTGCAGAACCTAGGGATGGAGTGCCGCGCTCTGGGACAACTGGGAGGCCTGTGCCAGCAGTGCTCCTGGCTATCGCATCCAGGTCCTCCGCCATCCGCAGAATGTACTCAGTCATGGTGGCCAGCTGTCGGGATATGCCCCCCCAATACTTCGATGAGCTGGTCACCAATGTCTACAGGCCTCCCGGACAACTGTGCCATCTCTCCGCTCTCATGTGGTGCTCGTGGACCAGACATGCCACGTCCATGAGGTCTCCGCGTGGTCGGCGCTGTCCTGGGAACAAATGGGGTGCCCTGTGGCGAGGTGCTTGGGGCCGGCACCTCCAGAGTGGAGGCAGGAATGACCGGAGGACCACTAGTTGACCTTGGGGTGGAATGGCTTCTGGAGCATGTCGATGCAGGTTCCTCGAAGTCGGCGCTCTCATCCGTGGAGAACAGACTCAGTGGATTGATGGGCGAGAATTGGAGCTCCTCAGCACCAGATGTAGGATCGTCCGGAGAGTCGGGCCCCGCAAGCCCACCTTCTGGCCTCTGTGGTCTTGCCTGGGGCCGCACAGCTGGCTGAGCTGCAAAACACAAATGAGATTATTAGAGGAGAAGTGGGTGCTAGGATCACAAGGTGAGTCCAGCGCTACACACAGCATATGCACGACAAAAGCACTATCACTATCAAAATCATCACAGACATCACATTTCATGACCATCAATACATTTGCATTGCAATGGTTTTCATTATGTCAGCATTATTTATAAGACAATTTTAGAAATCATCTATCATATATGATTGTTCGGATATGAGTGGGTGTGGTCTCTATTGACGTCACATCACGCAATGGTGTAAGCTTTACTCACGTGTCATCACTTCAGGGTCTGCAGATGCTTCCGTTGCTGTCCGGGTGTGCTTACCCACGAATGAGAGCACATGCTCCTCCATGTCAGTGATGTCGCTGGGGACCGGTGGCCCCCCACCCGTTCGCCTCTGCACGGACCTCATCGTCGGTAGCTTCTTCTGTAAAAGGTGACAGGATGACATGGCATGGGATCATTGCATGATATCATTGCTAGGTACTGTCACAGAGACTGATACAACACATAACCACCAGATGTAATCATGATTATTATTAAAATTATCATTCTTTACCTAAAGACGTGCACCGTGACCGTAGGCTTTGAGTAAAACATTCCCGGTAAAAGTGAAAGACCTCACATCTGCTGATAATCATTCATGACTGTTACAAATCAAATTATAAAATACATAAGTACATGTAAATCAATGTAATACTTACTCTTGCGGATCCCACAAGGTCGTTCCATCGTTTGCGGCGTTGGTTGCCCTCACGCACCTTGTTGGTCGCCGACGAGACCACCTCTGCTATCTCGGCCCATATCTTCTGGTAGGCCTTTGGGGTGAGCTTCCCACAACCTCCCTGTGTCAAGTCACCCCAGCGTAACTTGACTTCCTTCAGGAGGGAGGCATTTGCCTTGTCCAAGAACCTCCTGGCTCTTTTGCGCCCTCCAATGTGCTCCTCTCCCACCTCACTGCTCTCACCAGCGTCAGTCTCCACAGCGTGCTGTGATGCCTCCTCCTCTCTCTCCATTGTAGGCCAAATTCAGGCAAATATGTGGCTGGTAACAGCTAATTTTTGTTTCCCTGTTTGCTGTAAAGCTCTAAAGTCTCCCTCCTTCCTCCCAAAGCAGCCACACCACACCCACACATGCCTTCAGTGCCTCTCAGCTCCCTCTCTTTCTGTCTCCTCTTCTGCGCATGTCATGATGACCCTTGACCTCCTGAATCGCAGGAATCAAGCGTTGCCAAGCCGTTGCTAAGGACGGCGACACTTTACAGCAGAAGGTCAGTGAGATTTAACGCTACCGCCTATTTCACATCGCTCGTGGTAATGTCCAATTTCAAAAATGGAGACTAGGTGCTTTGAGAATGGGCGAGAAGCCGGCGTTCTGAAAACTCATTTTTACTACCCACGCCAGAAATAACACCCATTTTTGGGCGATAAGCATAAAAGTGTAAAATCTAGCCCATAGAGTTACGGACAAAAAGTGGGGATGTGGGACCAAGCGCAACTGCTCTGGCAAAGAGCCAGCACAGGCATGATGGGCCAAATGGGCTCCTTCTGTGCTGTAAGTTTCCATGATTCTATGAAAATTCATTGTTATTTTTCAGTAATAAATGCTCTTTTGAAAAAGGTATTATTGTATGCTAGTATATATTATTAAAGCATAACAAATCAATCACTTATCAGAATAAAACCAAGATAAAACCTATTTACAAGTTTTACAGCAGACTTGTGCTTCAGTCAGAGTATACAACATGTGACTTCCATTACAACTTCCAGCGCGAGCTGCTCCAAGTGTGCGACAACTTCCAGGTGGGTGACTGGGTGACGTCATCAAAACCCAGGTCGCCATTTGGAGCGTGGTCAGGAACATCGGCAGGGCCCAGGTGCAGCAGAGGAGTAGAGCAGGAAGGTCAGGGCGGATGAGCGGTGAGAGATCGTGGTGGAGGTGCGGCGAATGTTTGGTGTGGAGAAGCGGCGAGAGATCGTGGCAGAAATACGGCAAATGATTAGGGTGGAGGAGCAGTGTGAGATCGTGGCGGAGGTGCGGCGAATGTTTTGTGGCGGAGGAGCGGCGAGAGATCGTGGCGGAGGTGCAGTGAATGAGGGTATGGGGCCCAGAAGAGCCGTGGGTCCAGGGGCAGCACGGGCCCACCCACACTGCGATATGTGTGCGTACTAGGTCTGTGAAGCAGAGCAGGTCTCCAGTCGTCCTGGTTAACCCTTGTCACTGGATAAAGACCTAGCTCTGTCAAGCCCATGTGGTGGCTGATGTGCACCGGTCACCACACATTAAAAAGATCCGCGCACAGGCATCTTTTACCCCTGGAGTTCAGGACTGGAACATCGGGTCCTTCAATGAAACATCTGCAAACTCATCGCTTTTGGTGTGGAAGCAAGTCATCCTCGTTCGAGGGACCGCCTGTGATGATGATAACATGTGATCACTGTTTGGGGTCTCTGCTAATAATAATGATCTACAATAAGTTTAGTCTGTCAGACAAATAAGGCAATTTCTTCATTAAGAACCTGCTCTATTGCGTAGAGATCTTGGCTGTGGGGAGTTAACTCATTTGGGACCAGTGTGTATTGTCCACTGAAAGAACCCAGATAATCAATGTTTATTGGCCTGCCTTAAACAAGCGCAGGCAATCTTTTCTATGAGAAAGATCTGGTGTTTTTTGAGCCTGTGTCACAACATATAGCTGGTAGGGAGAGGTTTCTTTTGTGAGCTGGTGGTCTGAGACACACAGGAACTAATTACCAAGAGTTTCCAAACGTTTGAGAAACCTGCACAGAAGGAGGATCTGTTTCCCAGTGTGTACACACCGCCCACAGGGACAATGCTAAAATTAGTGTTCAGTGGCATTTGAAGTCTGGAGTAATGTAATGCTTGCACAGGTTAGCTGATGTTGCTTAAATTAGCCATTAATAACCGCGGAAGACAAGGCTATATACCATGTTACAAATTGACTGAGCTGTGCTTCAGCAAAAAGAGTCTCTGGTGTTTCAATATCTGCCGAAGGATTTCTCAATGTGGAATTTCAAATAAAAAAAATGTCAAAGAATGTTTATTTACTTTTTTTAAAGTTTTAAAAGCTAAAGTTTGTAAATCAGTGATAAACAATTGTCTGGTGCCGTACAGATGCCGACTCCAACTTCACACAGTGGGGTAGAGTTTCCGCTTTGGGCACAATCAGGAAATTGCGCCAAAAATGTGATTGAAAGTGCACTGGTTAGGTTACAGTTCAAGTATACGATAAGAATCATTTGCATAATCACAAACGGAAAATCTTTCATGAACCAGTACAATCGGGCAGCGTAATGGAACATAATTGTTCTTTTTTTCGATCCATTAAAATGTCCCCATTGATGTATTTAAGAGTGGTAACCTGGTCCACTTTTATTAATACAGCTGAAAATGGGCTTATCACAAAAAAAATAAGCATTTTTAATTGGAGTGTCCAGTCCTCCACTTGTGAGCAACCTGAGTTACAAACACTGGAAATGATAAAAAAAACTATACTGAACCATTTGCTCCTTTCATTGGTGTACCATAATCGGTTTCTTAGTAAATTAAATATTATTTTGCTGTGAAAAAACTTTTCAAAAAGTGCCTACTAGCGCCTATGCGCCTAAGAAAACGAACGCAATTTGAAGAGCCTTCCTTAACCAGCGCAATTGGTGGAAACTCGCAATGTTGACCTGGGGGTGTGGCCAGTTTTGTGGACAGGGGCTGATTTTGAGCGTGAATGCTTTTGGACGTAAATCACTTACGTTTAAAATTCCGTGAGATTTTGCGCTGGTTCGGCAGATTCTGCCAGGATTACACTGATATTACTGGCCTAAAAAAGCAGAAACGTCACCCCAGCTAGTTTCCCTGCACAGTGATTTCCTACTTCAGCATAGTTGTTGGGAGGGAATGGGACTGATCACTTCCCCTCCAAGAGTAAAGGAAAATCGACGGCAAGTTAACCAGGCTACTCCTGCTCATTGTTTGGCAGCTGGCTAAAGAGTGGTTAATGAATCAAAAAGAGTCCTGCCGTGTTTACTCGGTCTGACCTATATGTGAACTCCAGTCCGACACCAATGTGGTTGACTCTTAACTGCTCTCTGAAGTGGTCTTGCAAAGACACTCAGTTCTTTCTATGGATGGGCAATAAATGCCAACCTTGCCAGTGATGCCCACACAACCCGAAAATGAATAAAAAAAAGAGATCAGGAAATGCAAGATTAGTGAACCTGTTGTGGTGCCCATTCTAATGTGATAAAGTCAAAGCATTGGTACATCATTAGAAAACTGCAACATTTTAACATTAGGCGGATATGTGTTTATAATACACTTAGCAAGTAACTGTCAAATTGTGTAATAGAAAATTGAAATTTGTTTCAGTCTCTTGTTAAATTAAGTAATTTTCTTGTTCATTTTTTAAAATGAATGAAATGTATATTAGATGCGCACTGGCCTGAATTCTTAAGAATTCCATGAACTCAGTTAAAGAAAAGCTGAACACAATATTTTTCAGCTTGATTAAAGTCAACCCTTTAGGCATGAAACTGGGCCTCTTGTGGGCTGCCTGATTTACTCTGGTAAATGAAACTTGATGTGACAGATGACAGTGTAAGTGTTCCAATGTCTCATGAAATATGTTTTCCCTATAGACAGTGGTTTACTGTGCCCTACTTTTGTGACCCATACCTCGAAACAATAACACAGACCGGGCATGGATCCAGTCAGGATATCGTAGATCATGAACAACTATTTTCCTGAGTAAATAATCAAGCACTGTTCTTCAGTTTGATTGTCTGCAGAGCTGATATTGTGAGGAAAGATCAATGAGTAAGATAAACAGTCAATTACAGAAAAATAGGACTCTATAAAGCAAGGCAAATTAGCAAGGTGTGTGCCTGTGCACCCGTACATGTGGTGCTTGTACATGTGTCAGGTGGGTACAAAACTGATCTTAACTGTGATGAAAGTAGGGAAGCCCTGCGAGATCCAAAGCTGCAGGTGGTTTGCCTTGGTGGTTTCGAATCACCCCAGCCTACGGTTCGAGACACGGGAATTATTTGGGGGAACAGAAAACTGAACCAGAGACAGGTCTTTCGGCCTCAACCGTACAATACTTTATTTGGTTCCACACACACACACACACTAGTAAAAATAACACCTGGTGGCATAAACAAAACAGTACAACAGTACAAAAACTGGCTCGTCCTAACAGGCCCCTGTTGGAAATTAAGACGACTAAGAAAACAACACACTACGTTAATGTACAGGGTATAACTGGATTCGTCCAACAAATCCCACCTTACACACACTATAATCACTCAGATCTACTCGGAACTCATCCACGGCAAACGAGCCAAAGGCGGGCAGAGGAAACGTTACAGGGACACCCTCAAAGCCTCCCTGATAAAGTGCGACATCCCCACTGACACCTGGGAGTTCTTGGCCATAGACCGCCCTAAGTGGAGGACGTGCATTCAGGAGGACACTGAGCTCCTTGAGTATCGTCGCCGAGAGCATGCAGATATCAAGCGCAGGCAGCGGAAGGAGCTTGCGGCAAACCAGTCTCCCTGCCCACCCTTTCCCTCAACGACTATCTGTCCCACCTGTGACAGAAACTGTGGTTCTCGTATTGGACTGTACAGCCACCTAAGAACTCATGCTAACAGTGGAAGCAAGTCTTCCTCGATCCCGAGGGACTGCCTATGATGATGATGATAATCACACGCAGCACCTCCCCACTAAACTCTGAAGGCTTGGTTTGGGACACATGACAGTCCCTCACACTCCATTCGGTGGTTTTAACGGTGCACGGGATTGGATAATGCTCACCCAGATTATCCGTTGGCTCACTGCTTCTTCCTTAGGGAAAGCTTTCTCTTCCGATTCCGTGCCGCCGTTGCAGCATTCAGGTCCTGGTCTCCAGGGTCCTTCCGAAGGTAGAGTAGTGAGGCTCTTGGTCCCATCATTGGTGGGTTTCCTCTCGGTCCCAGACGGAGTGCACAGTTCTTGAAGCAAAGAGAGAAGAGAGGAGAAATGGCAGCAAACTGCCTTCTCTTGAACATTACAGTCCATGCTTCTTCCTGCCAAAATAGAGTATTTCCTTTGTCTGGGATGATTGTCTGAATGGCCCATCATCCCAGATCTTATGTTCGTGTATTCTGTTGGTGGTTCCTGATGGCTTCTGCTTCCACTGGGTCTGGGACTTAATGGCAGTAGTTTGTTCGGTTTCCTGCCTTTCAGGGCTATCACATCCAGGTAATGACATAAGTGACCGTTGATGGGTTTCTGCTTTGCAACCGATCTTGGGCTAAGTGGTTTCCCATTACTGAACAATCCTGCCAATCGCCTGGGCTGAGTTTTGCCTCCTGGCCATTGTTGCCCAGAGGCCTCGGTCTGCTCCAGACATTTTCAGCAAACAATGAAACACAATATGTCCAAAACTCCCAATCTTTGGGAAATAGTACAGTGTCCAGTATGTTCTTTAATAAAAAAACCTTCTGGCCGAGGCACTTTGTCCATTATCCTTTAATATCTTCCTGGGCCTGCGCGATGCTTACAGAGCCCTGGACTCAGGAGCTGAAGCAATACCCAAGATGGCCTTCTGACCAGAAGATTGAGAGTCCTACAACAGACACCTTCACTTCCTACTCCTCACTTGTGCTCAGTGCTTCACCAATTTCTCCCTCCAGCAACTCACCAACTGAACCCTCTGTGCTGGTGCATTTCATCATAGGAATAAGTGTCACAGGATGCTGTGAAGTGCATAGTTCAGGACACATATTGGGCGCTGTCACCTCCTCCTCATTAGCACCAAGAGAATCAACAACTTTAATTTTCTGTGCTGTTCTGCTGGACTCCCACCAGAACCCAGGAAGAGTCCCAATGATGCAGGTTGTCTCCAGGCCATACTCCAGGAAATGGTGTAGCTGTAAGGATGTCCCCTTTGTCTAGCTTAGGTGCTTAAAGCAAGTCAAAAGAACATAGAACATAAGAAAATAAGAATTAGGAACAGGAGTAGGCATCTAGCCCCTCGAGCCTGCTCCGCCATTCAACAAGATCATGGCTGATCTGGCTGTGGACTCAGCTCCACTTACCTGCCCGCTCCCCATAACCCTTAATTCCCTTATTGGTTAAAAATCTATCCATCTGTGATTTGAATACATTCAATGAGCTAGCCTCAACTGCTTCCTTGGGCAGAGAATTCCACAGATTCACAACCCTCTGGGAGAAGAAATTCCTTCTCAACTCGGTTTTAAATTGTCTCCCCCATATTTTGAGGCTGTGCCCCCTAGTTCTAGTATCCCCGACCAGTGGAAACAACCTCTCCGCCTCTATCTTGTCTATCCCTTTCATTATTTTAAATGTTTCTATAAGATCACCCCTCATCCTTCTAAACTCCAACGAGTAAAGACCCAGTCTACTCAATCTATCATCATAAGGTAACCCCCTCATCTCCGGAATCAGCCTTGTGAATCGTTTCTGTGCCCCCTCCAAAGCTAGTATATCCTTCCTTAAGTAAGGTGACCAAAACTGCACGCAATACTCCAGGTGCGGCCTCACCAATACCTTGTACAGTTGCAGCCGGACCTCCCTGCTTTTGTACTCCATCCCTCTCGCAATGAAGGCCAACATTCCATTCGCCTTCCTGATTACCTGCTGCACCTGCAAACTAACTTTTTGGGATTCATGCACAAGGACCAATTGTGGAGGAGTGGAGGCGTGTCCTGCTCAGTTGGAGCTGTGAGCAGTGAGGAGAGCAGCTAGCAACTTGTGCTCCTGCCTGGAGAGCCCTGAGACCAGCCCAGGAAGAGAAGGAAGGAAGGGGCTTCACCTTCAACTTTACCCAGAGGGAGAGGAGGAGAACAGAAAACGTTTTCATCAACTTTACCACTTCTGCAAGGAGTTGGAGAGAGGGGGAAAAGACCAACAACATCCAGTGTGGAAGGAGGGAGACTCAACATTCTACAGGTGGGTGTGGGTGCATTTCCCCAAACAGACTTTGTTGTATCGGTGGGGGGAGGAAAGAAGACCACTGAGGGCCGGAACATCGCGGGGGGTGTGTGTGTGTGTGGTAGTGTGCGTGGGGGCCTTGCTGACAACTAGGCCCCCCCCCACAATTGGAACCCCCCCCCACCCCCCACATTTGCCTAGCCTGGGATAGCTGGAGCTACCAGGCTGAAGATTTTCATTAATCACCCAATTAAACATCGTTTAGGATTGTGTGCCTGGTGGCTCCAGCTACCCCAGGTGAAGACATCTTCTCCCCCCACCTGAAGACCGCCCCAAAGACTGTGTTTTTTGTGTGTTTTGCCATCTGGGGAGTGCACCCACCCACAGCTGCGAGGGGAGACCTGCCCTCGCAGCCCCCCCCCCTTCCCACCCCCCTCTCTCTTTTCTCTGCTACTCTGTTTCTCCCCTCTCTCTCTGAGAACCATTTCCTTCCAAATTTAAAAAAAAAAAACAATTAAGACAACTGAGCAGAGGGAGCAAGGCCTCTCCCCAATTGTCAACGAGGGGAGAGGTGCCTCGTTAAGGGCTCCTCTGCTCAGTTAAAGACAAGAGGCCATTAAAGACCATTAAGGCCTGTGACTTTGGGGTGGGTGTAGCCCTTAAAGGGACCCCGTGATGGCGACCCCATCCACGCCGGTGGCAGGGCCAGCAAGGACGTATGCGCAGGTGGCAACCGCTTCCACAGCACCTCCTGCGCCACCCGCTGCCCTGCCACCATTTACACTTATAACAAAAAAACACGGGGTCAAGAGCTACACTCACCCCACAATGAGCATCGAGGAGTGCGTGCGGGCGATGGCTGGGGTAGTCGGCCCCTCGGCCATTGTCGCAGCCTCCAAGATGTCTGGGAAGGCTGTTTTCTTCCTGGGGTCGGAGCGGGCGGTGTCCCTGGCCCTCGAAAAGGGGCTCACGGTGGGCGGGACGTTCCTGCCGGTGGATCCTCTCGAGGCCACCGCGCAGAGGGTCATCGTGTCGAACGTCCCGCCCTTTGTTCCCGCTGGGCTCCTCCTCCCTCACCTACAACAACTGGGGGAGGTAAGGTCAGGGATCAACCCCATACCGCTCGGCCTCAGGGAGAACAGCCTGCGCCACGTGTTCTCCTTCCGCCGCCAGCTCTTTGTCCGGCTGGCGCGGGAGGACATGACAGAAGGGCACTTTAATGTGGTGCACGAGGGGACTGCCTACCGCGTCTTCTGGACGTCGGACGGCGTGCGGTGCCATGCCTGCAGGGAGGTGGGGCATGTTCGCAAGAACTGCCCCGCCTCCAAGGCCGCCAAACCACCGAAGGCGGCCAAGGCTGGCGCTGCCGCCACCCCTCCCCCTAGTTGCGTCCGCATGCCGGGAGCCATGGGTGCGCGGGCATCGTCGGAGGCCTTTGTTTTCAGGGCCTCCGGCGGGGGGGAGGGAGAGCGTCCGACCGGAAAGAAGGCGCGGAAGAAGGCAAAACATCTAGAGGCGGGTCCCCTCGGTGCGCCGGATAATTTGACCACCGCGCTCAGCCCAACCCCGTCACCGGCGAGCGCGGGGTGCCCCGAGCCCGTGCCCGAGCCCTTGAACAACACCACAGAGGGGCCCGGGCGCGGGCAAGAAAAGGAAAAGGGGGGGGCGGAGCGGGAGGCCTCGGCAGACATGGAGGTCTCCCTGACTCCGCGCGCCCCCAGGAACAAAAAGAGGCACCGCCCCAATGACGCGGAGGGGGAACAATATCCCTCCGCGGAGGAGTCGGTGCCCGCCGCGTGTCCCGCGTCCCCCACCAGCGCCCCCAAATTGCGCTGCAGGCGCGAGGAGTCTTTCCCCGGGGAGGGTGAGACAGTTGAGGCTGCCCAGCCTCTGCCTCCCGGGGATGGAGTGGAAGATCTGCCTGTCGTGGGGGGCGTGGGGACCGCGGAGGAATGCGTAGCCGCCGGGCCGGGCGTCCCGGGGACTGAGGCGGGCGAGGCCGAAAAGGCCGAACCTGAGCCCGCCCAGCTATTACCCAACTTCCCCCGGGAGTTGCTCGACCCGGCAGAAACAAAATATATTGATTTTAATGAAACTGTAGATGCTGGGCCGGGGGGTGGCAGCGGGGAGGGGGAGGAACACCCACCCTCGCCCCTTACTTTGGAGCTGGAGCACTTGGAGGGCCTGGGGATTTCCTATGGCCGGGTCTCTCCTTGTTCTCCGGTTCCTGGGGCGGAGGGGGAACCCCTTCCGCTGTCATTTCCCGACCCAGCACCATTTTTAAAAGAGCCCAGTGGGGACTCCTCTGCCGACGATCCTGGGGGTGGGATCGGGGCAGTGCCAGGGCCGGTTGGAGCGGCCGGTTCATTTGCCGTACCTTGTGCGGTCGATGGGCCGGCTGCTGGCGGCCACCTCCCGGAGGAGGACGGGGACTCGGTGGGGGACGCGGGTGAAGACCTAGAGACCACCGCCAGTGAGGCGGTGGATCTGCTCGCGGCCGCCGCTGAGGCCCTCCTCGTTCCTGCAAAGGAACTCCGGGACTTTTTGGCCCAGAGCCGGGGTCGCCGCGACCAAGCCCGACTGGCCCTGGAAAAATGGTCCGAGCCGGAGCTGATCAAGGGGTCCGTCCGCGCCGCCGTTAAAACCTTGGCCGCGGGCGGGCCCTTGACAAAGGAGCAGCACCTTGAGCTGCGCGAGCTCGAGGGACTCCTCGCTGGGCTGCGGAGGGAGCGGAGTTCAACAAAAGACTCCGCTCCCTCCCCCACAATAGGTTAAGGTAGAGGTTGCACTATGCTTTTGCCATGAAGATAACCATAGCCAGCCTCAACATCAACGGCGGCAGAGGGGCACGCCGTAGATTTGACAATTTTTCGCTCCTGCGGGAGGGGAAATATGCGGTGTGCTTCCTGCAAGAAACCCACACCGTTCCGGGAGACGAAGCCACGTGGCTCCTGGAATGGCAAGGAGAGGTCCGCATGAGCCACCTCACCGCCATTTCTAGTGGGGTGGCCATCTTGCTGGGCCCGCATTTTCAGCCGGAGATCTTGGGGGTCGAGGAGCCCGTGCCAGGCCGCTTGCTGCACGTAACGGTTCGCCTGGGGGACGTGCCGCTTCATCTCGTGAACGTGTACGCCCCTCATCCCGGCCCGCAGCAAACGCGCTTCTTTGAAGAGGTGTCCGCTCTTCTTGGCTCCGTCGACGTCGGCGACTGCATTGTCCTCGGGGGGGATTTTAACTGCACCCTCGAGGCGAGGGACCGCTCCGGTGCCCCGCAGTGCATGACGGCGATGGAGAAGTTGAGGGACCTGGTCGGGTCCTTCGACTTGGTGGACGTCTGGCGAAATCTCCACCCCGACTCCAGCGCCTTTACTTGGGTGAGGCCTGGAGTT
This sequence comes from Pristiophorus japonicus, assembly GCF_044704955.1. Classification (NCBI taxonomy): domain Eukaryota; kingdom Metazoa; phylum Chordata; class Chondrichthyes; family Pristiophoridae; genus Pristiophorus; species Pristiophorus japonicus. The sequence continues at coordinate 34,837,918 of NC_091984.1, forward strand.
GGATGGTCTAGAGTCGACCGCCTTTACGTGTCTCGGGCGTACGTTTCCTGCGTCCCGGCGGCCTCCATGCGGCCGGTGCCGTGTTCGGACCACCACCTGGTGTGGGCGGAGCTCGCTTCACTCCGCGCGAGGACGGGGTCCGCGTGCTGGCACTTTAACAACCGGCTGCTGGAGGACGTGCGGTTCCAGGACTCGTTCCGTCGATTCTGGTCCGACTGGAGAAGGAAGCAGGGGGGCTTCCCCTCCTTGAGGCTATGGTGGGACGTGGGCAAGGCTCACGTCCGCGTCTTCTGTCAAGAGTACGCGAGGGGGTCGACCAAGAGGCGGGCGGCCAGAGTCGGGCGCCTAGAAAAAGAGGTGCTCGACCTGGAAGGCCGTCTCGGTCAAGTCGTCCAGGACCCGGCCCTGCGGACGGTGTACGAAGCGAAGAAGGCCGCGCTGAAGGACCTGCAGCTCGTCGGGTCCCGAGGCGCGTTCGTGAGGTCGCGGATCCGGTTCCTGCGGGATCTGGACCGCGGCTCCCCCTTCTTCTACTCGCTGGAAAAAAGGCAGAGTGTCCGTAAGCAGCTCTTGACGCTGCTGGCCGACGACGGCTCTCTCGTCTCGGATCCGGAGGGCGTCAACAACAGGGTCCGTGAATATTACGGGGCTCTGTTCTCTCCGGATCCGTCCAGCGAGGAAGCGCGTAGAGTTTTGTGGGAGGACCTGCCGAAGGTCGGCCCGGAGGGCGCCGAAAATCTGGAAGCTCCGCTAAGCCTGGCGGAGCTGACCGGTGCCCTCGCCCGGCTCTCGAGGGGAAAATCCCCGGGGCTGGACGGGCTGACCGTGGAGTTCCACAGGGCGTTCTGGGACGTCCTGGGGAGCGACTACGCGCGGGTCCTGGGGGAAAGTCTGGCGACCGGGGAGATGCCCCTCTCTTGGCGCAGGGCAGTCATCGTCCTGCTGCCTAAGAAGGGCGATCTCCGCCTCCTTAAGAACTGGCGCCCGGTCTCCCTCCTCAGCACGGACTACAAAATTTTCGCCAGGGCGATGTCTGCTCGCCTTGGTGCCGTGCTGGACCACATGATCCACCCCGACCAGTCATACACGGTCCCGGGCCGGACAATCCACGACAACATCCATCTGGTCCGGGACCTCATCCATTGTTCCCAGGAGGCTGGTCTGTCGGTCGCCTTCCTATCCCTCGACCAAGAGAAGGCGTTCGACAGGGTGGATCACGACTATCTGCTCGGAACTCTGCGCGCTTTCGGGTTCGGGACGCATTTCGTCGCCCGGATCCGACTTTTGTACGCCGCCGCGGAGTGTCTGATTAAGGTTAACGGGTCCTTGACGGCGCCCCTTCGCTTTAGGAGAGGGGTGCGCCAGGGATGCCCCATGTCCGGCCAGTTATACGCCGTTTGCGTGGAGCCTTTCCTGCGCCTCTTGCGGACGAGGTTGACGGGACTGGCTCTGCAAGGGCCGGGCGTGGAGGTCGTCCTCTCGGCTTACGCCGATGACGTGCTCCTCGCGATAGAGGATCCCGCTGACCTGCGGAGGATGCGTGAGTGCCAGGAGATTTACTCGGCCGCGTCCTCCGCCAGGATCAACTGGGAGAAATGTTCCGGACTCCTGGTGGGTCAGTGGCGGGTGGACTCCCTGCCGGAGGAGCTCAGGCCTTTTGCCTGGAGCACGACCCATCTCCTCTATCTGGGAGTCTACCTTAGCCCCGACGAGGAAGCCTGGCCGGCGAACTGGCAGGAGCTGGAGGCCAAGGTCGCCGCTCGCCTAGGGCGCTGGACAGGACTGCTCCGAGTGCTGTCCTACAGGGGTCGAGCGCTAGTCATAAACCAGCTGGTGGCCGCAATGCTGTGGTACCGGCTGGTCACTTTGACCCCTCCCCCTGCGTTTGTCGCCAAGATACAGAAGAAGCTGGTGGACTTCTTCTGGAACAACAGGAAGCACTGGGTCTCTGTCGCGGTCTTGAGTCTCCCGCTTGAGGAGGGCGGTCAGTCGTTGGTGTGCGTCAGCGCCCAGCTCGCGACTTTCCGTCTTCAGACCCTGCAGAGATACCTTTACGTCGAGCCCCCTCTGGCGAGGTATTTCTTCCGCCAGCAGCTCGACCTCAATTATGACACGCAGCTCCTGTTTGTGAACTTGGGGGGTGCCAGGACCGCCCTCCGGGAGCTGCCTGTCTTTTACAGGGAACTCATCAGGGTCTGGAACAAAGTCTCCACCAAGCGCAGCTCTCCGCCGGCTGGAGTGGCGGCCGTCCTGCAGGAACCGCTGCTCGGGAATCCGTACCTCCACGGCCGAGGCTTCATGTGGCGGTCGGAAGAGAGGGCTGTGGCTGGTGAGGTGACCAGGGTCAGGGACCTGCTCGATGGCGGAGGAGCGGGCTGGATGGCGCCAGTCACGCTGGCGCGGCGCCTAAATTCTGCCAACGTCCGCCGCGCGGCCGATGCCATCGAGTCGCTAAAAACAGCTCTGGGCCCTGACTCCGTTAGGTGTATCGAGGAGGCTCAAGCACGTGGGGAGATCCCGTCCGAACTGACCCCCGTCCGGACGGAATTCCTCATCGGCGCCAAACCCCGGAACCTCCCTCGGGGGCCGGCGCCTCACAACTTGAGCCGCCTCGGGGAAATCCCCTCCGTGCCTTTCAGTTCCGCGCGGAGGGGTTTCCTGTACGGGCTGCTCCTGCACACCCTCAACTTTGCCATCCTCGCCGGCCGTCCGGACACGCCATGGCGTACCATCTTGCCGTCCGGAGGAGGCGGGGGTCCCCGATGGAGGGCACTCTACGCAGGGGTCCTCCCACTATTCATCGGGGACTTGGCCTGGAGGGTGGTGCACGGAGCAGTGCCGTGCAACAAATTTTTAAGCCGGTTCACGGACTCCCAGGCCGCCTGCAATTTCTGCGGTCTGGAGGAGTCCGTGTTCCATGTTTTTATTGAATGCACAAGGTTGCAGCCCCTGTTCCACTATTTGAAGGGGCTGCTCCTGAAATTCTGGCTGCACTTCAGTCCCACTCTCCTGATCTTTGGGCACCCTGTGCGGAGGGGAGCGGGTAGGTCCGAGGGCCTCCTCGTAGGACTGCTCCTGGGCACGGCCAAGGGTGCCATCAGCCGGTCCAGGCAGCGGGCGGTCGAGGGGGTCGTTCAACCTGACTGCCTGCCCCTCTTCCGCTCTTACATCCGATCCAGGGTGTCCTTGGAGATGGAGCACGCGGTGTCCACCGGTACGCTCGCGGCCTTCCGCGAGAGGTGGGCACCGGAGGGACTGGAGTGCATCATCACGCCCGGCAACCAAATTTTAATTTGATTTTACGTTTTAAAGTTTAATTTGTTTTAATTGCCGGTGCTTTTAGTGTCCCCCTCTCCTTTTATAGGGGGCACTGGAAAAAGGAAAAATTTGATTTTAGTGCCCCAAAAAAAAAAAAACACAAAAAAAATAAATAAAAAAGGGGCCTTGTAAATGTCTTGTGTGTGTCATCCAGGTCGGGTGGCACGGATACATGTTTTATGTTTTTGCAGGTGAACTCCAAAAAGAGTTTCATGCACAAGGACCAATTGTGGAGGAGTGGAGGCGTGTCCTGCTCAGTTGGAGCTGTGAGCAGTGAGGAGAGCAGCTAGCAACTTGTGCTCCTGCCTGGAGAGCCCTGAGACCAGCCCAGGAAGAGAAGGAAGGAAGGGGCTTCACCTTCAACTTTACCCAGAGGGAGAGGAGGAGAACAGAAAACGTTTTCATCAACTTTACCACTTCTGCAAGGAGTTGGAGAGAGGGGGAAAAGACCAACAACATCCAGTGTGGAAGGAGGGAGACTCAACATTCTACAGGTGGGTGTGGGTGCATTTCCCCAAACAGACTTTGTTGTATCGGTGGGGGGAGGAAAGAAGACCACTGAGGGCCGGAACATCGCGGGGGGTGTGTGTGTGTGTGGTAGTGTGCGTGGGGGCCTTGCTGACAACTAGGCCCCCCCCCACAATTGGAACCCCCCCCCACCCCCCACATTTGCCTAGCCTGGGATAGCTGGAGCTACCAGGCTGAAGATTTTCATTAATCACCCAATTAAACATCGTTTAGGATTGTGTGCCTGGTGGCTCCAGCTACCCCAGGTGAAGACATCTTCTCCCCCCACCTGAAGACCGCCCCAAAGACTGTGTTTTTTGTGTGTTTTGCCATCTGGGGAGTGCACCCACCCACAGCTGCGAGGGGAGACCTGCCCTCGCAGCCCCCCCCCTTCCCACCCCCCTCTCTCTTTCTCCGTTACTCTCTGTTTCTCCCCTCTCTCTCTGAGAGCCCTTTTCTTCCGAAATTTAAAAAAAAACCCAATTAAGACAACTGAGCAGAGGGAGCAAGGCCTCTCCCCAATTGTCAACGAGGGGAGAGGTGCCTCGTTAAGGGCTCCTCTGCTCAGTTAACATAAGAGGCCATTAAAGACCTTTAAGGCCTGTGACTTTGGGGTGGGTGTAGCCCTTAAAGGGACCCCGTGATGGCGACCCCATCCACGCCGGTGGCAGGGCCAGCAAGGACGTATGCGCAGGTGGCAACCGCTTCCACAGCACCTCCTGCGCCACCCGCTGCCCTGCCACCATTTACACTTATAACAAAAAAACACGGGGTCAAGAGCTACACTCACCTCACAATGAGCATCGAGGAGTGCGTGCGGGCGATGGCTGGGGTAGTCGGCCCCTCGGCCATTGTCGCAGCCTCCAAGATGTCTGGGAAGGCTGTTTTCTTCCTGAGGTCGGAGCGGGCGGTGTCCCTGGCCCTCGAAAAGGGGCTCACGGTGGGCGGGACGTTCCTGCCGGTGGATCCTCTCGAAGCCACCGCGCAGAGGGTCATCGTGTCGAACGTCCCGCCCTTTGTTCCCGCTGGGCTCCTCCTCCCTCACCTACAACAACTGGGGGAGGTAAGGTCAGGGATCAACCCCATACCGCTCGGCCTCAGGGAGAACAGCCTGCGCCACGTGTTCTCCTTCCGCCGCCAGCTCTTTGTCCGGCTGGCGCGGGAGGACATGACAGAAGGGCACTTTAATGTGGTGCACGAGGGGACTGCCTACCGCGTCTTCTGGACGTCGGACGGCGTGCGGTGCCATGCCTGCAGGGAGGTGGGGCATGTTCGCAAGAACTGCCCCGCCTCCAAGGCCGCCAAACCACCGAAGGCGGCCAAGGCTGGCGCTGCCGCCACCCCTCCCCCTAGTTGCGTCCGCGTGCCGGGAGCCATGGGTGCGCGGGCATCGTCGGAGGCCTTTGTTTTCAGGGCCTCCGGCGGGGGGGAGGGAGAGCGTCCGACCGGAAAGAAGGCGCGGAAGAAGACAAAACATCAAGAGGCGGGTCCCCTCGGTGCGCCGGATAATTTGACCACCGCGCTCAGCCCAACCCCGTCACCGGCGAGCGCGGGGTGCCCCGAGCCCGTGCCCGAGCCCTTGAACAACACCACAGAGGGGCCCGGGCGCGGGCAAGAAAAGGAAAAGGGGGGGGCGGAGCGGGAGGCCTCGGCAGACATGGAGGTCTCCCTGACTCCGCGCGCCCCCAGGAACAAAAAGAGGCACCGCCCCAATGACGCGGAGGGGGAACAATATCCCTCCGCGGAGGAGTCGGTGCCCGCCGCGTGTCCCGCGTCCCCCACCAGCGCCCCCAAATTGCGCTGCAGGCGCGAGGAGTCTTTCCCCGGGGAGGGTGAGACAGTTGAGGCTGCCCAGCCTCTGCCTCCCGGGGATGGAGTGGAAGATCTGCCTGTCGTGGGGGGCGTGGGGACCGCGGAGGAATGCGTAGCCGCCGGGCCGGGCGTCCCGGGGACTGAGGCGGGCGAGGCCGAAAAGGCCGAACCTGAGCCCGCCCAGCTATTACCCAACTTCCCCCGGGAGTTGCTCGACCCGGCAGAAACAAAATATATTGATTTTAATGAAACTGTAGATGCTGGGCCGGGGGGTGGCAGCGGGGAGGGGGAGGAACACCCACCCTCGCCCCTTACTTTGGAGCTGGAGCACTTGGAGGGCCTGGGGATTTCCTATGGCCGGGTCTCTCCTTGTTCTCCGGTTCCTGGGGCGGAGGGGGAACCCCTTCCGCTGTCATTTCCCGACCCAGCACCATTTTTAAAAGAGCCCAGTGGGGACTCCTCTGCCGACGATCCTGGGGTTGGGATCGGGGCAGTGCCAGGGCCGGTTGGAGCGGCCGGTTCATTTGCCGTACCTTGTGCGGTCGATGGGCCGGCTGCTGGCGGCCACCTCCCGGAGGAGGACGGGGACTCGGTGGGGGACGCGGGTGAAGACCTAGAGACCACCGCCAGGGAGGCGGTGGATCTGCTCGCGGCCGCCGCTGAGGCCCTCCTCGTTCCTGCAAAGGAACTCCGGGACTTTTTGGCCCAGAGCCGGGGTCGCCGCGACCAAGCCCGACTGGCCCTGGAAAAATGGTCCGAGCCGGAGCTGATCAAGGGGTCCGTCCGCGCCGCCGTTAAAACCTTGGCCGCGGGCGGGCCCTTGACAAAGGAGCAGCACCTTGAGCTGCGCGAGCTCGAGGGACTCCTCGCTGGGCTGCGGGGGGAGCGGAGTTCAACAAAAGACTCCGCTCCCTCCCCCACAATAGGTTAAGGTAGAGGTTGCACTATGCTTTTGCCATGAAGATAACCATAGCCAGCCTCAACATCAACGGCGGCAGAGGGGCACGCCGTAGATTTGACAATTTTTCGCTCCTGCGGGAGGGGAAATATGCGGTGTGCTTCCTGCAAGAAACCCACACCGTTCCGGGAGACGAAGCCACGTGGCTCCTGGAATGGCAAGGAGAGGTCCGCATGAGCCACCTCACCGCCATTTCTAGTGGGGTGGCCATCTTGCTGGGCCCGCATTTTCAGCCGGAGATCTTGGGGGTCGAGGAGCCCGTGCCAGGCCGCTTGCTGCACGTAACGGTTCGCCTGGGGGACGTGCCGCTCCATCTCGTGAACGTGTACGCCCCTCATCCCGGCCCGCAGCAAACGCGCTTCTTTGAAGAGGTGTCCGCTCTTCTTGGCTCCGTCGACGTCGGCGACTGCATTGTCCTCGGGGGGGATTTTAACTGCACCCTCGAGGCGAGGGACCGCTCCGGTGCCCCGCAGTGCATGACGGCGATGGAGAAGTTGAGGGACCTGGTCGGGTCCTTCGACTTGGTGGACGTCTGGCGAAATCTCCACCCCGACTCCAGCGCCTTTACTTGGGTGAGGCCTGGAGTTGGATGGTCTAGAGTCGACCGCCTTTACGTGTCTCGGGCGTACGTTTCCTGCGTCCTGGCGGCCTCCATGCGGCCGGTGCCGTGTTCGGACCACCACCTGGTGTGGGCGGAGCTCGCTTCGCTCCGCGCGAGGACGGGGTCCGCGTACTGGCACTTTAACAACCGGCTGCTGGAGGACGTGCGGTTCCAGGACTCGTTCCGTCGATTCTGGTCCGACTGGAGAAGGAAGCAGGGGGGCTTCCCCTCCTTGAGGCTATGGTGGGACGTGGGCAAGGCTCACGTCCGCGTCTTCTGTCAAGAGTACGCGAGGGGGTCGACCAAGAGGCGGGCGGCCAGAGTCGGGCGCCTAGAAAAAGAGGTGCTCGACCTGGAAGCCCGTCTCGGTCAAGTCGTCCAGGACCCGGCCCTGCGGACGGTGTACGAAGCGAAGAAGGCCGCGCTGAAGGACCTGCAGCTCGTCGGGTCCCGAGGCGCGTTCGTGAGGTCGCGGATCCGGTTCCTGCGGGATCTGGACCGCGGCTCCCCCTTCTTCTACTCGCTGGAAAAAAGGCAGAGTGTCCGTAAGCAGCTCTTGACGCTGCTGGCCGACGACGGCTCTCTCGTCTCGGATCCGGAGGGCGTCAACAACAGGGTCCGTGAATATTACGGGGCTCTGTTCTCTCCGGATCCGTCCAGCGAGGAAGCGCGTAGAGTTTTGTGGGAGGACCTGCCGAAGGTCGGCCCGGAGGGCGCCGAAAATCTGGAAGCTCCGCTAAGCCTGGCGGAGCTGACCGGTGCCCTCGCCCGGCTCTCGAGGGGAAAATCCCCGGGGCTGGACGGGCTGACCGTGGAGTTCCACAGGGCGTTCTGGGACGTCCTGGGGAGCGACTACGCGCGGGTCCTGGGGTAAAGTCTGGCGACCGGGGAGATGCCCCTCTCTTGGCGCAGGGCAGTCATCGTCCTGCTGCCTAAGAAGGGCGATCTCCGCCTCCTTAAGAACTGGCGCCCGGTCTCCCTCCTCAGCACGGACTACAAAATCTTCGCCAGGGCGATGTCTGCTCGCCTTGGTGCCGTGCTGGACCACATGATCCACCCCGACCAGTCATACACGGTCCCGGGCCGGACAATCCACGACAACATCCATCTGGTCCGGGACCTCATCCATTGCTCCCAGGAGGCTGGTCTGTCGGTCGCCTTCCTATCCCTCGACCAAGAGAAGGCGTTCGACAGGGTGGATCACGACTATCTGCTCGGAACTCTGCGCGCTTTCGGGTTCGGGACGCATTTCGTCGCCCGGATCCGACTTTTGTACGCCGCCGCGGAGTGTCTGATTAAGGTTAACGGGTCCTTGACGGCGCCCCTTCGCTTTAGGAGAGGGGTGCGCCAGGGATGCCCCATGTCCGGCCAGTTATACGCCGTTTGCGTGGAGCCTTTCCTGCGCCTCTTGCGGACGAGGTTGACGGGACTGGCTCTGCAAGGGCCGGGCGTGGAGGTCGTCCTCTCGGCTTACGCCGATGACGTGCTCCTCGCGGTAGAGGATCCCGCTGACCTGCGGAGGATGCGTGAGTGCCAGGAGATTTACTCGGCCGCGTCCTCCGCCAGGATCAACTGGGAGAAATGTTCCGGACTCCTGGTGGGTCAGTGGCGGGTGGACTCCCTGCCGGAGGAGCTCAGGCCTTTTGCCTGGAGCACGACCCATCTCCTCTATCTGGGAGTCTACCTTAGCCCCGACGAGGAAGCCTGGCCGGCGAACTGGCAGGAGCTGGAGGCCAAGGTCGCCGCTCGCCTAGGGCGCTGGACAGGACTGCTCCGAGTGCTGTCCTACAGGGGTCGAGCGCTAGTCATAAACCAGCTGGTGGCCGCAATGCTGTGGTACCGGCTGGTCACTTTGACCCCTCCCCCTGCGTTTGTCGCCAAGATACAGAAGAAGCTGGTGGACTTCTTCTGGAACAACAGGAAGCACTGGGTCTCTGTCGCGGTCTTGAGTCTCCCGCTTGAGGAGGGCGGTCAGTCGTTGGTGTGCGTCAGCGCCCAGCTCGCGACTTTCCGTCTTCAGACCCTGCAGAGATACCTTTACGTCGAGCCCCCTCCTAGGTGGTGTGCTCTGGCGAGGTATTTCTTCCGCCAGCAGCTCGACCTCAATTATGACACGCAGCTCCTGTTTGTGAACTTGGGGGGTGCCAGGACCGCCCTCCGGGAGCTGCCTGTCTTTTACAGGGAACTCATCAGGGTCTGGAACAAAGTCTCCACCAAGCGCAGCTCTCCGCCGGCTGGAGTGGCGGCCGTCCTGCAGGAACCGCTGCTCGGGAATCCGTACCTCCATGGCCGAGGCTTCATGTGGCGGTCGGAAGAGAGGGCTGTGGCTGGTGAGGTGACCAGGGTCAGGGACCTGCTCGATGGCGGAGGAGCGGGCTGGATGGCGCCAGTCACGCTGGCGCGGCGCCTAAATTCTGCCAACGTCCGCCGCGCGGCCGATGCCATCGAGTCGCTAAAAACAGCTCTGGGCCCTGACTCCGTTAGGTGTATCGAGGAGGCTCAAGCACGTGGGGAGATCCCGTCCGAACTGACCCCCGTCCGGACGGAATTCCTCATCGGCGCCAAACCCCGGAACCTCCCTCGGGGGCCGGCGCCTCACAACTTGAGCCGCCTCGGGGAAATCCCCTCCGTGCCTTTCAGTTCCGCGCGGAGGGGTTTCCTGTACGGGCTGCTCCTGCACACCCTCAACTTTGCCATCCTCGCCGGCCGTCCGGACACGCCATGGCGTACCATCTTGCCGTCCGGAGGAGGCGGGGGTCCCCGATGGAGGGCACTCTACGCAGGGGTCCTCCCACTATTCATCGGGGACTTGGCCTGGAGGGTGGTGCACGGAGCAGTGCCGTGCAACAAATTTTTAAGCCGGTTCACGGACTCCCAGGCCGCCTGCAATTTCTGCGGTCTGGAGGAGTCCGTGTTCCATGTTTTTATGGAATGCACGAGGTTGCAGCCCCTGTTTTATTATTTGAAGGGGCTGCTCCTGAAATTCTGGCTGCACTTCAGTCCCACTCTCCTGATCTTTGGGCACCCTGTGCGGAGGGGAGCGGGTAGGTCCGAAGGCCTCCTCGTAGGACTGCTCCTGGGCACGGCCAAGGGTGCCATCAGCCGGTCCAGGCAGCGGGCGGTCGAGGGGGTCGTTCAACCTGACTGCCTGCCTCTCTTCCGCTCTTACATCCGGTCCAGGGTGTCCTTGGAGATGGAGCACGCGGTGTCCACCGGTACGCTCGCGGCCTTCCGCGAGAGGTGGGCACCGGAGGGACTGGAGTGCATCATCACGCCCGGCAACCAAATTTTAATTTGATTTTACGTTTTAAAGTTTAATTTGTTTTAATTGCCGGTGCTTTTAGTGTCCCCCTTCCCTTTTATAGGGGGCACTGGGGAAAATTGTGATTTTAGTGCCCAAAAAAAAAACCAAAAAAAAAGAAAAACACAAAAAAAAAAAGGGGGGAAAAAAAGGGCCTTGAAAATGTCTGGAGTGTCACCCAGGTCGGGTGGCACCGTTTATTGTTTTTATGTTTTCACAGGTGAACTCAAAAGAGTTTCATGCACAAGGACCAATTGTGGAGGAGTGGAGGCGTGTCCTGCTCAGTTGGAGCTGTGAGCAGTGAGGAGAGCAGCTAGCAACTTGTGCTCCTGCCTGGAGAGCCCTGAGACCAGCCCAGGAAGAGAAGGAAGGAAGGGGCTTCACCTTCAACTTTACCCAGAGGGAGAGGAGGAGAACAGAAAACGTTTTCATCAACTTTACCACTTCTGCAAGGAGTTGGAGAGAGGGGGAAAAGACCAACAACATCCAGTGTGGAAGGAGGGAGACTCAACATTCTACAGGTGGGTGTGGGTGCATTTCCCCAAACAGACTTTGTTGTATCGGTGGGGGGAGGAAAGAAGACCACTGAGGGCCGGAACATCGCGGGGGGTGTGTGTGTGTGTGGTAGTGTGCGTGGGGGCCTTGCTGACAACTAGGCCCCCCCCCACAATTGGAACCCCCCCCCACCCCCCACATTTGCCTAGCCTGGGATAGCTGGAGCTACCAGGCTGAAGATTTTCATTAATCACCCAATTAAACATCGTTTAGGATTGTGTGCCTGGTGGCTCCAGCTACCCCAGGTGAAGACGTCTTCTCCCCCCACCTGAAGACCGCCCCAAAGACTGTGTTTTTTGTGTGTTTTGCCATCTGGGGAGTGCACCCACCCACAGCTGCGAGGGGAGACCTGCCCTCGCAGCCCCCCCCCTTCCCACCCCCCTCTCTCTTTCTCCGTTACTCTCTGTTTCTCCCCTCTCTCTCTGAGAGCCCTTTTCTTCCGAAATTTTTAAAAAAAAACCCAATTAAGACAACTGAGCAGAGGGAGCAAGGCCTCTCCCCAATTGTCAACGAGGGGAG